>NW_024881638.1:0-600000 GCF_019059575.1 Amphibalanus amphitrite
ATTTCAAAATATACATCAGATAACAGTTGAGATAACACCAACATCATCCAAGATCCATCATATTTTAAGGTCATCCAATTACCAGCACAATTTCACCGTACGAAACATTGACGTTGAAGTTTTCACTGGCGCATCTAGGACGCATTTGCCCAAATTCCTTCTCCCATAGCTCCTGAAATCGACGAAAATTAACCGTTGTTCTTGGAAGGAAAGGAAACCGAACAACTTTTACTGGAAATAGTTTGTTTGAAACTGCACAATGGTGCACAAGCATATGATCGAAATTCGAGGAGTTATGGGAACTAGGACAAACTTTTCCGCGGAATGTCCCCTCCTCCGCAGCGTCCATGACCGCCTTTCTGGTCACACCAATGGAGCTTTTCTAAGATAATTGCGTTTTAGGCAAGTTGAATTACTTTTTGTGAAGTTTTTTGACTGCATTTTTGGTAAAAGCTTCTCAGATCATGATTCATGTAATATGGACCCAAAAACATCGGTGCGCACATCAGTATACACACAGACACACACAGACATACAAACACATATAATTGACCTTGACCTAACTTGACCTGAAATGACCTCAGCAGCAAAATTCTGGTCGGGTAGTGTGACAAAGAGGTTCTAGCTGGCTTGGCACCAGAAAACAGCATCGTCATCGGTATTTGATAAGCAGCGCACTTGATATCCAACGGTGACCCAAAACAGCAATATTTTTTAGTTTGACCTGACCTGGAAGGTCAATGACTGACCTGAGAAGGTAAAACTGGGTATCATTAGATTCGTCTCTTCCCAAAGAATCTTTTTGGTCTTTACTGCTAAGCTCTATCTCCAACAGGAACGAAATGGCGCGGGGGGTGGCAACCACCCCCCCCCCCATGTGCGTTCTAGGATGGGAAAATGGCATGTGCGGGCGAGGGTTAAGAATAATGATGAAGGTGACGAGAGTAGGACATATGACGGAAAGTAGACCAGGAACTGTATATGCTAAACGATACTAAACGTGGGAACAGGAAGACAAAATAATGGACTAATTGACGAGGAAAGATCGATTATCGGACGACACATCGATCCCAATGCGACTGGGGCATATTACGCTATCGACCGGCTAGACCAGCCCGGCGGCCGAGACAGGTGGCCAAGCGTCTGAGCAGTCGGCAGCCGCTGCAGCTTCTACAGCGGCCGGACTATAGCGGGGGACGGCCATCGAGCGAACGATCAATGCATCCCATATCGGTACTCATAGCCTCATCAAAAATGCAGATATTTCATTAAAGGAAATAGTTCACTTTTTAACATGGGTTTTGAACTGGAATAGCAGTTCCGTAGCTCGGGCTGAGACGAGCATAAATCAGGAGCTTTTACAGCCCAACGATCACCCTAGGCAAAGATATTCTATTTCTCGTCCCGAAAAAGGTGTATTGCGTTGAGGATGTGTGCCTTGCATATATTCGCATCCAGTATGAAAAGAGCATGGGTCCCGAAAATTCTTCAGAAACTAGTGAAATTATCTACGAGAACTCAAGAGAAATTCTCGTACTGATCAATAAGGACATTCAGCAGCAGCAGATCGCCCAAATGCCGGTGGCCGCGATAATTTCTCTAGTTTCTGAAGAATTTTCGGAACCCATGCTCTTTTCATACTGGATCGCCTGTGCCTTACAGAAACTGAAAAGTTCTTCTTATATCAAAATATAGAAAATAATCTTTTGTTATAAATAGGTTTTATTTTCTTTGCTGATCATTTTGAACATAAAAAATCATAAATCCATTGCAAAAAAAAAAATAATTTCGTGAAAGTGAACTATTTCCTTTAACGCAGGGGCCTGTCGGGGCTTTCATTAACGCAGTCGATCAACAGGGACTCATCGCCTAGGCATCGGGCATTGGCCTAAGCTGCGTTCACATGAGGTGGTACACGAGGTCAGTAGAGGCGTCGCGCCAATAAACACCCCTGCTGGCGGTCATGACGCACAACGCATTGCTATGACGTCACTGGCACTAGCACGTGCCGTTTCCGACGAATCATGGTTCTTGGAACGGCTGGCCCCGGACCAACCCGCCTCCCTGGGACAGTTTGGGTGATGAGTGCGGTCATGCGTCAGTGGAATTACATAGGAGTGTTTCCAGTTGGAGCACACAGAAAATAAATTATATAACTGAGGATGAACTTTGAACCCGTCGCGCATGGAAACAAGTGATCAGAACCATTCGCGTGTGAAATAACAAATAGTTCGCTTTTGATATACCTACAAGAGCGGAAACTGTAACTTTGGGTGACAGTTAACGGTGGGATATTATGCGAGTTAACCTCAAATTCACCCTTGAACGAACCACACGATCAAGGCGAATCGTGCGAAATAAACAACAAATTTTCTGCTCGCTAACCCTATCTGTTGATACATTTTGATTTGTATTATATTCATGACCGGGTAGTGATGCATTTGCAATTTTTGATCACATCGTTTGCGGTTTGGGGTCTTCCAAACGATTTTCGTCTTCGTGGTCCTGTAGCTTTAAAAATGAGATGGCCAAGTGGCCTTTTCTATCCCGATGAACTTCAAGGTAAGGCAAGGAGATCGTCCATAAACGTCATAGGTATCCGTGACTGAAACGGCTCCGATGAAAAGTGATAATCTTGAGGATATATTAATTTTCTACTCTTTCAACCTTTTACCTAATATGCACGCTTATTTTTCGAAAGCTCGTTATCATAGATACAGATCAAATAGGTTTTCTTCAAATATATAAAATCGCGTTGTTTTGCAAAACGGCACAATATCATGACCTTTATTCTTGGTTGTTTGTCAGAGTTTCGAAAGATCTTGCATGCTAATCGGCAGTCGGCAGCAGTGTATCGACCGGCGAGCACGCAGCAGTCACCTGCACGGCGCCGACACCAATATTCAACATCGACCCACTCAGGTCTGGGCCGGGTGGAGTCACCCAGTGACTCAGAGTCGGGGTCGGTCGGTATGGACCGGCCGCCGGTGAGCCCCGGGGAAACTCACGGCGAGCGCGGCTCACACCCGCCGGGGCTGCGCACGCGTGCCACACCAACTATTGATCACAGAATAGGTCGGCTCAAGCCAGATCGAGACGGCGGCGAACAACACGAGGGCTTGACAGTGGCCAATATGATGACCTTACAATGCATCCATATTATTATATTAAATTTATTTGAAGAAGAATGGTAAAAAGCTTTTAGAGCAGCCACATTAGCAAAGCGCTGGAGAATGAATGATGATGAAAATTGGAAAAGCAGTTTCGATCACATATCTTTACCGATACATATGTAACATTTTTGGCAAAACAGTTGGCAGTTGCCTTTGTTAACATCAGTGTTCGCCACGGGCCGGGCCAGCCCAACGGGCCATGGGCCGGGCTGGGCTACGGGCTGGGCCGGGCCCCCAAATATCATTAGTTAACGGGCTATGGACGGGCCGGGCCAAGAGCTTTGTGCACTATGGGTTTTGCGACTAATGTCAATTTAAGAAAATTTGGAAACTGATGCAAACAAAACCCACTGGGAAAATACAAAAACTAAACCAAATTTAAGCAATGTGAAAGAAAACCTACTTGATATTGAATTTTGGGAATCTTGAGAATTATCCAATATCACATCATGTCACACATAGGAGGGTTTTCATACAAATTCCGCAACCAAAAAGATCAGAGAATCTCTAGCATCATTAGTTTGTTAATAAAAGTTAAAATGTAGTCATCAGAATAACTTACTTAGCACTAAAACTCCAAAAACTAAGAAGCCACTCAACAATGATGGGCTACAGGGCTACATTAAGTTTAACACTTATATATGGCGATAGTGAGACAATTCCAACAGTCTTTTTTCCTTCACCGACGGCTTTTTAACGAACAGAACCTTAAAAGGATACTCACAAAACACACTGTACGTAACGAGGAACTCTACAGAGTATTTTGCGATGAAAGCTTCTTTAAATGTCCATAAATTTGTCAAAATAAATCACAACAAACCAGCGCCTTCTCAACAAAACTTGCAATCATGGCGGCGGCGCTATGTTTATGTGGCGGCATCTAGGTAGTATACACAACAGTATATCAAATAAATACGTTTTTTAAGTAAGTATCAAGGTGAAAAACAAAATTAAACAAATAAAAAATAAAACCTCAATCAAGAAGTCTGAAAACTCGAACGAAAAACAAAACAAAAACTTGATCATATATGTTTTATTATACAGTTGGTCAGGATCGCTACCTGCCGCAGCTGCGACAATCAAGAAGTGTTCGCTCATTTTCGATTGATGATGATGATGCGTAAAAGTGGCAAAAGTACCCAATGACATTTCAAGCTTACCATGTTTTCTGCTTACGCTGCTAGCGATATCCATATCTTGAAAAGAGCCTAACATAAAATAGCAAGGAAAGTAGCAGATAGTTGTCCACAGAGATTCGGTTGACACGTGGGCATGAATTGAAAATAGATTAAATCAGTTTTTCTGATAAATGGATGGATTTTCTCTTTTTTTGGAAGACAGTGCTAAAGTGAGTGTCACCTATTTTGTATGCTTTCTCAGGCTTTTGATATTGCAGCATCTATGGAGTGAATTTAACAGCAAGGTCAATCCCAGACAGATTCATCAATTCCCATAAGTCAAGCTTTTTTTCTGCTGGTAAGTGCTGGGAAGCATAGAGTATGTTGCAAATACTTCCTTCAAGTATGCATTAGAGTCACCAATTATGAATGATAATGTTCACACAGCGTATATTCGGATGCAGTATGAGCAGAGCATGGGTCCCGAAAAATTCCTCAGAAACTAGAGAAATTCTCGGACACACACGACGGGTACCATATGAATGCGGGTGAGACTAAATGCTTACTTCGAAATTTAAGCTGCGTTGCGGCATTGGCGGTTATGTGCGGCGTGTATGCCGCATGATTAGTAAGCGGCGACCACTAAATTAAAAACTCAATAGCTTTGACCTGTTTTCAATGGATAACACTGCATACCAAAAATGTCCATCGCTCTCGTCATAGGATATTTAGATTTAAATAACTAACTTATCTACATCATCGTTTTGAACCAAATTAATACTTTTAACTTGACCCTCGCCCGTATAGGTGTTTTTTTCCAGCCGCGAACGTATAAGGTATAACCCCTTGTCGTTTCGCTCCTGATCAAGCTAGAGCTTCGCGGAAAAAACCAGCGTGTTGCCCGTGACGAGAGGAAGCCGATGATACCCAATTTTAAGGTCCTAGGTCATCGGTTGACCTTCCAGGTCAGGTCAATGACCCAAAAGGCAGGAAAATTGGGACCTGTTAGAACGTTGGACGTGGTGAACGTGGGACCTGAAAAAGTTGCACCTCTATGTAATATGTGGGTTCGATATACTGTGTGACGTTCCAAGAACTATTTGGGAAAAGTTGCACCTCCGGAGATACGGACGGACGGACGGCCGACGGAGGGACGGATGGACGGACGAAGAGACTGATGACGGACGGACGGAGAGAGTGACTGATGGACAGACTGATGGAGAAACGGACGGACGGATGGACGGACTGAGAGACGGAAGGGCGGGCGAACGGACGGAGAGACGGACAAAGAGATGGACGGACGAGAGAGAGAGAGAGAGAGAGAGAGAGAGAGAGAGAGAGAGAGAGAGAGAGAGAGAGAGAGAGAGAGAGAGAGAGAGAGAGAGAGAGAGAGAGAGAGAGAGAGAGAGAGAGAGAGAGAGAGAGAGAGAGAGAGAGAGGAGAGAGAGAGAGAGAGAGAGAGAGAGAGAGAGAGAGAGAGAGAGAGAGAGAAGGGTGGTGAGAGAAAGGAGGATCAGATGAAGGAAAAGACTTAGAGATATGGATATTACTTGTCAGAGACTCGGGGAGGACGGGAAGGAGACTGATACCTAAAGAGAGGAAAGATGATCGTGAGCAAGGGGTTTGGGAGATAGGTAAGGAGACAGGGGAAAATGAGATTTTATTGCTCCCGGTCCCAATAACACTTCCCAAAATAAAATATAATTGGTCGTAATTATCGAATAAGAATCGGAAATTGTCAATTGAACGTCTTATTTGCTTACATCGATCCGCCCTATACCCTGTTTGACATGTTTGCACCAAAGCCAACTTGCAGGCTATACATCGAGCCAGTGGTATATACTATACAATAAATACATCTCTCCCGGTGGTATACCTGCATAGAGCCGAGACCTCCGGCTGTATTTTCCCACGATCAGCCGGATTGCAAAGCCGTGTATTTTTCGTCCGTTGCAGGCGGCCGGCGCAATCTCCGTGAAAGAAGCGCTCCAGTGACAAAAGCACGAGCAGATCGCCTAAATGCCGGTGGCCGTGAGAATTTCTCTAGTTTCTGAAGAATTTTTCGGGACCCATGCTCTACTCATACTGCATCCGAATATACGCGCCCACATCAGCTTGCAAGATAACTTTACTCATAGAATGTAGTTAATATAATCATGTAAACTTTTTATATGTGTGTAATCATGACCTAATTGACTGAGGTGCTTGCTGTTACTGTTAAAATTTGTGCCATAGGTGCTTGAAATGATTATATTCATTGAAAAGAAGGGAGTCATGATTGCCATGTTAATATTCATGCAGTTTGAATTGTTCTCAAAATAGTGTAATCAATCATGCTTATTATAGCAATAGACTAAGACAATAACTAGATTGCTATTTTTGACGGGCCGGGCCGGGCTGGGCTTGGAATATTTGCCAAGAGCGGGCTACGGGCTGGGCCGGGCTCTGAACCCATGGGCCCGGGCCGGGCTGGGCTGGGGATTTTGGGGCCCGTGGCGAACACTGGTTAACATTCACACAGACGATACGAAGATATAAGTACCCAATCGTCCATATAGCCGCCATGACTTAGCTGTTCAATGCATAATGATTGCATGCAGAGCTTTATGACACACGAGTTGCAAGCCACATTACATCACTGCGGGCCGTTGTAAAATTGACATCGTTATGTCAGATGGCGACCTGAATGGTTAATTCAACATCGTCTGTCATGCAAGCACATTGCATTCTCGGTTGAGTTCAAAAAGGCTCCCAATAATAGACTAAAATATTTAAGAATAGCCCAATCCACGAATCATGTGACGAAAAATCAAACTGAGAAGTTCGAGCAGTACTCACCAGGTTAGGCGCTGTCTCCTTGATGACCATGTTGGCCACTTCTGCGGCTGTGACCTCGTCTACAGCGGCGTCCCACTGGCAGGGCGGCTAGTCCGTGACCGGATGTCGGGAGGTGTCGGGAGCTGTCGGGTCACGATTCCTCTCTGGCCAGCCTCCGGGTGTCGTCTGAGGCACTCCGGGCTCTGACCGTCGGGTCAGCCGGCTCGTCCCGGCCCTCCCCCCTCCCGACAGCTGACGTAGGAGCGCCCGCCGACGGTCGATATCCCGGTGGAAAATTCCGACGGCCACCGGAGCCCGGCGCCGGCGCGGTCGGCGCCACGCCTTCGCCCTGCCCCGTCTTGGACCCCCACCACCACCGCCCGAAGGCTCACGCAGACACGGGGCGACGCCGGCGATGACGCCTCCGCGCCGGGACGCCGGAACACGTGCCAGGATCGGAGGCGGGGGATCTTTGTCTGGCAGAGAACCCGCTGCACTGACGCCTTGACCCTGGACGGAGGAATAACACTGATGAACGACTTATGACCCTGACCGTTGTCGGATAAATCAAATCAGTGTGTGTATATGTAATGCATGCATTTATAGTTGTTCTCAGCCCATCTTACCTAGAATTATGCCGTCTCTTCTGCTTGTAACAGACCACTGGTCAAACGTTCCGTCTATAAACCATAGAGCGCGGTCACCTCTGTTCAACTATTTCATCCTTTTTACTCCACCCCTCCGTAGAGGGGTGGAGTAAAGGATAAAGGATCGATCGATTCGATTCCGTAGAGGATCGAAAAAGTCAATAATAAATTAACATTAGAAACTATCAGGCAACATTTAAAACAAACAATTAGTCCGTTATATTTTGACGCAATTATGAACGACAACCGTGGAAGATAGAGAGAAGTCCGACGGCCCGAGACACGAGCAGCCGATCACTCCCACGGAATGACAGTCCTGGTGATTGCCAGAGTAATTACCGGCGTCCTTCATACCGCAATCCTCATGAATCAGCTACCCCACTAATAAAAATATAGTCAAGTCGTTTTTAGCCACACACGTTATCTCATTTTGCGTGAAGCATGGGCGAACGGGCGGCAGCCTGCAGGTAGGCTGTACCGCATAGCACCCTTGTCGTGCGGCACAGTCTACCCTGCCCGGCAGCTCATCGAACGGGCGTATACTCGCTCGCCGAGTTTGATGTGTCTGGCGTTAGTCGTCCCTTTTGATACCGGTGGTACTTATTATTTCCATATTGTGTTTCTGACACACGTGCATATTATGCAACGTGGTGAACAGCGAATGTACAAGAACCAGTATTTTGATCAGGAACAAATTTGTTCCGCATTGTATGTCAGGAAAGACTGGAGTTAAAAAATTATTTCAGTTTAACCCTACAAACTTTTTACGATGGGCTGGGAGCACGCGCTTCGACTTCTCTAATTTGGGCTCTTCGTTTTCGTATAGCATTATCCGCCTGGCTAAACCGTTAAAACCAAACATGGCGATTGATTCTGTCTTGGTATTTTAATAACGTGTCGCGCTTCTTGTTCGATCACAAACACTAACACATCGTGCTGGAAATTCCCGTTATTTGTATTGCGCTCCGGTAGAACGTGGAATGCATCAACATTCAACACATCGTGCCACCGATAAAAAATGTCGTTCACTCGCATATACTATTGTAAATGGCACATGACGCAAAGCAATGATTAGGTTACAATTAGCTAAGACAGATCTTAAACCGGCATCTTCCAGTAAGAAAATGCAATGCTCGTCGCAAAATTACTAACTACGACAATAAATGCATTCCTGATGTTCTCTTACGCTACACTTCATCAAGAACGACAGAATAAGTGACATTTTCAATAGAAACATACCAAATACCGCGTCATAAATCGAGTACAGGGCGCTGCCGAAACGGAAGACAAAGAAGGCACTTATGATCACCACTACGTACCAAACCCCGAGTTTCGCGAGTACCCGAGCCGAGGCCGGCGAAGGTTAGAAATCATCACCCCCCTTTTACTTTGGCTACTGCGCTTGGACCAAAAAGGCAGCTTTACAGTCACTTGTCACATGCCATGAGAAGTTCTGAGTCCTGCCTTTTGCCTACAACAGCGCTCAGCACTGGGCAGCACAGAACCAAACCGCGCACCAGTCCGGGGCAGCACCGCTGAGTACATTTTACCAGCACCAGCAACCGGCCGGTGCTGCTGGTATCGCCGATCTCGGGTTGCTGCTGGACCGTCAGTAACTGGAGACGACTCGGCATCGTCTCTAGTTGCTGAGTAAGGAGCCACCGGTGCTGAATTGGCGTCCTCACTCCTCAATGAAGATATCGTCATCCTGAAAGAGAGCCAGGCAGAGTCAGTGAGTGAGAAAGAGGGAGAAGAGGGGAGAGAGGAGGAGCGCTGACTGCCTATGCTGGCCGCTCGCCACTGTCACCCCCGCGAGCATATTGTGGCCGGTCGCATGTAAGTCACCAGGTCAATGTCAGGAGGGGTGACCACGTGATCCCATCAGTGATTGGACCAGTGTTACTGCAGTCGGTCACGTGTCACCGGTCCATACGAGTTATGACAATCTCAAATGGAGACGGAGGGTTTAGTTGCCTGGGTTACAGATGTCACATGACCTGGACGTCGGAGACAAGCGGTAATGGAAACGAAGGCTCAGTTGCTGCCGCACATGGTCACGTGATATGAGAGCCAGTGTATGGCCGCTAATGGAAAGAGTGGCTTCGGTTGCTGCCACACTGTCACGTGACCTAAGCGTCATGCGTCCGCCGCTAATGGAGAAGGAAGCCTCATTTGTCGCGGCGGATGGATGGTCACGCGGCCTGGTAAACAGGCTATGTAACACCCATGTGTGACGGTGTTGCCATGAGGCGTGTATGGAATTTGCACACCCTCCCACAAGAGCTCAGAAAAAATGAATGGCACATAAGTATAACATTACCTATTTGCGACCTTAGATCAGCGCGCGAACAAAAACGCACACATTCAGTCTTCAGATAGAAATGAAAATATCAATATAGCAAATAAATTAGAGTTGCAAAGTTTCCCTACCGCACTACCGGCATGCCGGTAATTTTTCACTACCGCAGGTTTTTTCGTGGTATCTGGCATGTCTTGCCGGTAGCATGCCGGTATTTTTGGTTTTGCACTCACAAAAAATTGTTAGCATACGATTCAAACTTTGGACACTAAGAGGTTATCAAATTGTAACAACAGCAATCTTTGCCACTGCAAAATACATTTTGTGGTAGAAAACACATTGCTAAGGGTAGGGGTACATATGGACCTCAGCATTTCACAGGTTTGGTTATAATTATAATTGTCAAGAACCTACTGTGGTCTATAAAAGGAAGAACACACATTCATGTTGCAAAAGCACGATCAATAAGTAAGTCTAATGGTAGGTAATAGGTATAATACAATAAAATAAATAAATGTTCATGACAACATTTCATAGGGGAAAAGGCAGAATCAAAACACCACAAAACACATTGTTTGGAAACTGGCCTTGAGTCATGAGATGTGGTCTGAGATACGCTACAAAGAAGTTGAAACTGAAAATCCATCTGAAAAGGCAGGTATTAGGTAGCCCTGAGCCTGACTTTGGTCCCAAAAATGAAATGAAAATTAATGAAACTGGCAGTTTGCCTTATCTCTACAAGAAAACACAATACGCAGACAAAATTAATACAAAGTTGAAGTGGTGCAAAATAATAAGAGCTTAGAGAACCAAGGATTGACTTTTAAGATCCTCTCTCCCCTAATGAAATGATGTGAGATGATGACGTAACAATTATTCATATGCCCTTTTGGTTGAATTACTGAGGGGAAATGAATTTTCTTGTAGTTAATTGCACTCAAAATATTAATTTCATTAGAAAAAAATATCGTTGGATCATTTACATCTATAAAGTCATTCACAAGGCAGTGTGTTGCAGTCCAAAAACTTTTTTTTGCAGCAGTTTTATCAGCTGGTTAAAAGCCACTGTTATGGCGCATCTGTTTCGAAACCTTGTGTTTGGAGAGTATCGTGAGATTCGATGGGGGCATCATACCGTTTTTATACATATTATTTGGTGACTGTTCTCAGGACAAGTGAGTTATTAACATATATTTTTACATGATTCGTATATTATTCACGAAGCAGCAAGCCATGGCGAATAGGAAAAAAACAGATGTTGATCTCGCTTCCTCAGTTAGGAACATGGCCGAATTGGAATCGGTAGGTAGTTTTTATGTTGTGGTCATCTATATTTTGAACATTTGGTTGATGCCTGAAACATTTTAGGAGAATGTGGAATAATAGAACACCTGTGACCTGTGAAATATAAATGTGATTACTGCTAACTGTCCAGTCTTCAGAAACACATTTCAGTAATTCAAGTTCTTTTTGTCCTTGCTTTTTGATGATAGTTTAATGCTTTTTGTAGGCAATACCTCTTTGATTACAGGTTATATTTCAACAGTTATAGATGGAGTTGGGTTTCAAAATTGTGGGTATTTGTAGGGCCAACTGAGTAAAAATCAGCCTGCTCGTAGTTGTGGTTGGACAATGGGTGGCTACTGGGTGGGATGGGTACCTACTGAAATTGTCAAAATGTGGCATCTCTTGTAGGGGTAAGCTGGAATCAACAATGCAGGTTTTTTAGTATGCCGGTAATTTGGTGGTGTTTTTGCTTGGGGCGTGGTAGCATGCCGGTATCCCAGAAAATTTTTGTGGGGCGGGGCGGTGCCGGTAGCAGCCTTTGGGGGAAACTTTGCAACTCTAAAATAAATGCATTCACATACCCATGCACAGAGACAATGCTCATACACTCACAAAGACAAACCCAAAGGTAGCAGTGGCATGACGTCCAATCGAATGTATCCCCATTGTTGTCCAGCTCCGTGTTGGCTCAGGGCCATGGCGAGTGCTTTCCACTGCGACTCTCTGTTTGCCCTAGCCAAAGCATAGATAGAGGGGCGATACAGAAACGACGCATGCGATGCTGTGCGACGCATTTTATTGAACATTTGTCGCTTCTGTTCGCGTTCTGGAAACTAATAGCGCTCGAGGAAACATGACCTGAGCGGACCTGAACTGGCGTTGAATTCCTGGAACTGCGCGGATGGGTGGGCTTTTTGCAGCCCACTCTTTTGGTGGGCAGTATGCAGCCCACCATCCCTGGGGAACTCCTAACAAACGTGTCGGCAGCTGCTCAGCTCGACATCTGGTCAACTGAAGGGTGTGTGTCAAATACCCGATATTGACGTCTGGTGTCGCTCGTTGATTTAACCGGTACAGAGACACCCACCCACTGTGTGAAACGTCATCTTATATTCAGAATGGGTGTCACATTTCTGTTACAAGATAAGACCGCCCAGCGATAGGATCTTGTTTATAAGCAATTACGTTTTGACATTTATCAGAGGTAAATCGTTCCCTGATCATTTCCCAAAACGACGTTCTGCCGACGCTAATGAGCGAACGTCACATTCTTGGGAGCTGCGAGCATTGCGATCACATGCTGTTTGCATTTAAAGGGACCCTCCCACCTTAACATTAGTTTTGAGTTGAGATAGCCAAGTTTGCGGCCAGGCTCAGAAACCACCATTTATCCTGGTCGCAACCCCCGCAGGTTTATGGTGTTCAAGAAATTTCTTCCCTTTACTTGCAGGGTGGGACCTGGTGTTCAAGAAATTTCTTCCCTTTACTTGCAGGGTGGGACCAGCGTGGTCCCTATCTCTTAACCATTACGGGAATCTTATGACGTCGTCAGGCTTTCGAACGTCCGTTAAATGTTTGACTAAAACGTTTTGCAGCACGCGGTGGTATATGCTGCTTTGCGCGCAACAAATGCCGCACTTTCAAATAAAGTCGCTAGGAACAGCGGAGATCCCAAAAAGTAAACAAAAGTAAAAGTCTAATATCTTGAAAACCGGTGAATATTTTTCGATGAAATTTGGTAGATATTCGTTTTTGCTCTTTCTGAACCGAGCGACATCACTTTCATGCCAATTCATAAACTTTTTTGAAGGTGGGAGGGTCCCTTTAAACTAGTTCCGCAAGCCAGCCAGCCGACAGTTTTCACATTAACAAGCATGGCGCCTGACGCGAGTACCTCTCAAGACTCAGCACCATTGCATCCCCACCCGATCGGACTGGCTCAATTTTCAAGGACAAGCCCCCCGGGCCGGCCCCAGCGGAGCAGACACACTAAGTGCGTCATTGGAAGCATTCGGGGGCCCGGCGGACATGTTCGGGGCGGCTCCAGCAGACGTACGGCGGAAATACCGGCCCCGTTAGTGCCTCCCGGCGGTCAGACTCGCTGGACAACCCGCTGAGCAGTGCCGGTGGAGCGGGACGGGTCGGGATGGACAGGTTATTAAGGGAACAACACCCGGGGGAAGAGAAGTTCTTGATTGGTTAGCGCTGCTCGAAGTAAGGGAGAGATTACAGGGCATGTCTCCGGCGGCAGTTCCGTAGAATTGTCCTAAATTGTGCCTGGACAAAGGTGAATTGCATTCGATGCTCGGAATATCGTTGTAATATTATAACAGTCGGCGAATGCCCCATTGTCTTCGGTCCGTTTAACGTAACATAAGTGTTGGTATCGGTCAATAATGCCACCGCAAACTCCATTTAACAGCATGCTACAGCTAAATATTAAACGTACCTAACAGACACGCGCACACTCAAACACACACGCACGCAAAGACACTCTCACGTACATACATTCAGTTTCCAACCCTCCCCACTGACCGGGTCAAGCGGCAGTAGCAGGTCCGACCGGCAGGACATGCAGACGGGTCGCACTGTGCCCTCCACATCTGTGGCGCACTCGCAGCTCTGACAGCCCTCCGGTCGGGCCGTCTGCGCTACGCGGCGGCCGAACACAGTCAGGAAGCGCTTCAGCTTAGCCTTCCTCGGCTGCGGCTTGAGCTTGGACGATGAGAAGATGGCACCTGGGGGCAGGGAGAGAAGGGACGGGTGTTATAACCAGGGCTGCGGAGTCGATGGATTTTCGGCGACTCCGACTTCGACTCCGACTCCGGCTTTCAAAAACCAGTTCCGACTCCGACTCCGACTCCGGGCAGAATTGTCGACTCCGATCGACTCCAACTCCCGACTCCGACTCCGCAGACCTAGCAGGGCTGCGGAGTCGACAGATTTTCGGTGACTCCGACTCCGACTCCGGCTCGGGTTTCTAAAATCGACTCCGACTCCGACTCCGACTCCGGTCACAACTGTCGACTCCGACCGACTCCGACTCCGACTCCGACTCCGACTCCGCAGCCCTGGTTATAACAACTTACCACGTCCAGCTTGGTGTCTGTCCAGAGTATTCAGACAAACCCAGCATATATGAACCATTGTGTAACACTAACATACCTAATATTGTGGAAAGAGGGGAACACTCATGTCCTAGTTCCAGACGGGCGTTGTTACTTGATAACTTTGCCGTCGAGTTGGCCCCGGGATGCCGCCCAGTACGGGAATTTCCCATATTAAAAAGATAGGTCATTAGCATGCCCAGAAAATGTAGCCATGTGTTTGAGCAAGACACATGATTCAATTATAACCGCATACAAAGAAACGTAGATAAGGCTTTGCTCATTTTATGACGTCATTGCTATTGAGCGTTACAGAAAACAGCCCTTCGCGTAGACTTCACGTACTCGTGGAACTATGGCCGCGTACCCAGCAGTTGAGCAATATTTTCTAGTAGCCCTGGACTAACCGTTGGTCTGCTCGATAGCCAGCGGCTCGCACAAACGCAGCTCCGATTTGGGCCTCTTCACATGCTTCAGAAGGGCGGAGTCACCACGCAGCCGCTTAGCATCCTTCATGGTATACGCCTTGCTTTTGTCAATACCTGGGTTAGGAGGGAAACATTACCTTCAGAAACGCATCTTGGTATCGTATTAAAACACATCATACACATAGTTATACACATACGTTTCCAATGCTGGAAACATCATTCATGTAACAAAAACACTGCGGCTTGGTAGAATAACATCCTGTTCTGCTTACATTACTGGATAATAGCGAATGATGTATTGCCCAACCACCGAATCCCACACAAAAATAACTGAAATGATAAGGGATGCGTGAAGATTGCTTCGATTTCAGTAATAGTATAATTGATACTAAATGAGGTGCAACTGATGGAAAACATGATACCATACAAAGCACATTAATTACAAACAGGACACCATCTGCATCAAGCGTTAGATTATAACATCACTTGCAATATATCACAAGCACACACGGTCCAGACCTACCCATCTACCCGTGACCCCGTCCATTCCCTGTCGTTCACCCCTTGATTAACACCCCTCATAACTCCCACCCCCTCTTGACCGCGTGACCGCGACCCCTGCCCCACCACGCTCCCACAGCGTGATCTGGCACGTGACACATCCCCTCGCCACTCACCAACGAGCCGGTTCTGCTGCTTGGACACCTTGATGTCCCCATCCATTACAACGTGCAGGGTGACCTGCTGCTCAGCGAACGCGTTGGCCAGCGTCGTGTAGTCGATGCTCATTTCGGTGGCCTCGCACGGCGAGCAGGGCAGCAGGATGAACGTGCGTGACACACCCGGGGTGAACGGTAGCATGGCGGCGCGCCGGAGGGCGCCGAATACGTCCCGGCCGCCGGAGCCTGAGGTAGGGCGGAAGTGCTCAGTGAGTGTATGCTTATTGTGCGGGTGGGGAAGAAATGAGGGAGGAGGTTGCAGAGCAAGGGAGGAACGTAGGGATAAGACTGGGAAACAATAAGAATGAGAGCTATACATTTAGATCTTTCGTTCACTTATTAGCATTTTGATTCCAATTTTCGGCCTTGTTGCATTGCGACTTCTTTGACATTGTAAATCAGGTGCAGGCCTGAGAGTTTTTGCTATCGAAAATTAGAAATTAAGACGCATAGAATCACTGCACGATGATTATCTCCATATTACTATGACAACAGGTTTGCAAGCCACCGCTACACGGTTCTAGGTCCTGGAATAAACCAGTCACAGCTGGTACTCTTCCGTGACTGCATGTCCACGGCAATTAGTGTCGTGATCCGAGCCGCCCGCTTCCGAGCCCAACCGATGCTACCGGCGCCCCCATTGTCATCGGAGCTAGGCCGACCAGGTTCAATACAGCGGAGGCGTGTAACATAACGCTTTCGTTTACTGCGTGTCGCAATGGAAGTGCAGCGCAGGGTTTCCGCTCCTCAGCTGAACAGAGCTGTTCAGGTAGGTGTACTGTAGGTGTACAGCTGTACACCTTCAGCTGTAGGTGTAGCTCTACACCTTAATTTCAGGCGCAATTTCAAAAAGTTATAGCCCAAAACGTTCGCGTGCATTTCGAACGTAAACTTTTTGAGTTTGACTTTCAACTTTTCGAAATTGCACCTAAAAAGGTGTAGATCAAGGTAGAACTGGAAACAGCCTGCAGCCATGATCCAGCTGTGATTTGGAAGGCACACTGCATCGCTTCAGTACTTCATACTCCGTATCTAAGTACGAGGAGTCTTTGTCGAGTCAAGCTGTCTACGATTATGCATGAGAGTATCTTCCTCTGCGTTACGTTACGACGGTCTTTGTCCCAGCTCAACAGCGAAACGAATTGCACCGATCCTAGGGGATTCACGGATCCGGCCCGGCCCGGTGTTTGAAGTCAGATCACGACGGCAGATTTAGGCTTTAGCCCGCAACTGCGCACCACACCAGCGGAAATCCCCAGTGTGAGCGTAGGATACGATCAATTACAGTGTCGATTACACCAGTTTCCGGGCCACGTGACCAGTCGAAGCGATTTTACACCTGACTGACCGGTCATCAGTTCCGGTGTAGTATCAGGTGCTCGATCGAGGGAGATCTTGACCAAGAGAACGCAAGCTAAAAGCCATCGACCAATGGACACAGCTTGTTCATGACCAAAGATAAGTGACACATCACACAATGCTCTCCAAATGGGCAGAGCCTGGCAATAGGTAGGATTTAGGATACGCTTGATCATCAATGGGTACTTACAAACACAACCACACATATGAAGACAGCTGTTTTGTAACTATCTCAGATTACGGATGAGCACTGTTGAACAGTGGTGACTGCTGAGCCCGAGTGTTCAGTAGGCAAGGCACATTTCGACTTGTAGCTTGGGGTGAACTACCTGATAAAATCACCTAAAAATGGCCAGATGTTCGAGCACACAGACTTAGTAAATTTCAACGATACTTACCGGGCTTGATCTGATCAAATGCCTCCGGCACCTTCTTTGCCGAGTTGAAAATGTGTCCGTCGACGGTCATAACACGCGGCTCATTCAGAACGCCGGAGCCGCCGAAAGCAATCACAGCGAACCTGTTGGTCAGTCACAATCAGTCGCAACACTCAGTCACAATCACAGTCAATCAGTCGCGCCTCTGGAGCGGAAGGATCGCATAACTGATGACAGGCCTGGCGAGCATGGTCACGATTTGTACCCGTCATCGGTCTATCACATGCACAGAACGTATCGAGGCAGATGTTGCGCATCGATCGGGTCGCCAAACACACTCATAGATGTTGAAAAATGCTAACGAATATCAAATTACAATACTTGACGCTGGCAATTATAAGGCCAGCCACAGCCAGTCAGTCGTAAATGTAGCAAAGTTAGGAGCAAATTAGTGACAATAATGACGACGACGGACTGGTCAGCTTTATCATGACAACAAAGCCATATTGCCGGGTCATTTGTCTACCAAGCTGTGACCCAGTTTGGCCATCCATTCCCACAAATGGGTGGAAATTTCCCAGGGTCCATATCATGACTCTACTGCGGCGTTAGCAAAAATCGAACAATCGTACGACGAAAGCTCAAATCGGGAATGAGATCTAGCCAACATCCGTCTGAGCTAAGCCCACACATTGAGAAAGCCATTTCTGCTAAAGGAATTCCCATAAGTTTGATTGTGAAAATGATCATAGAGAAATATTGCAGCGTATATCTGCGCCATTGCTCTTAGTTGAACGATACACCCTGGCCACAGCGGCATCATAAATACAAAGAACGAGCACTGCACTTAAGCATACACATAGCCGATAATTCACGAGAACTTAAGATGTGCTCATTAATCTCTCTGACGCAGTGGGAGTGAAGCCCCATTAACTAACAAAATATTCCAAGTACAACTGCGTTCGACAAGCGCAGTTTTCAAACAGAGAGCATATCCCCCCTCCGGTGATTATTTGTGGAAGCATGGCCGTCGCGAATGTCGTGGTAACAAACTGAGCCGAGTGGCGGCCTCTGGTACCAACCTGAGTCGACATGCCACTATGCACACAGACTGTGTGTACTACTACGAGACCAGAGGCTATTCTCAGTTCGTCGCCGCGGTCAGGGGTTTGTTTGTTTTGCGGTCATTATGTAACCCCATCAGGCTGATAAGCCAGTGCTAGTTGACCATGACACAGAGCACTAACTGCCGACGCCCAGCCGGTGTTTGAGCGGCTCCGCGCTGTCACAGCTCATGTGAACATGAGCGAGTGGCCAGCGACAGCTTGCAGTGCACATCACAATAAACACGGGCACTTACTCGGAGAGAGGCAGACATGACATGGGAGTTCGAGGAACAGCGGAAAAATCCACGGGACCCTCCTAAGGAATGCATGTCTGCCCACAGCACTTGACAGTAATTTGTTCCGTGAAGAGAAGCCTTCCATGAGATCATGTTGTGGTGATATCAACAACGAATGCTACCGAACAGGACATTGGTTTAGATCGAGTGAAATGCTATTTCGCTACCAAAATCAGCAAGTCATGAACGATCAAATAATCTCGCTGGTAAGAGAAAGCTAATCGCTATGCAGCGAAGTATGTACCATTCGAAATTCGAATATACACACATGAAGCTCACTTCAATGAGAAAAATCAAATCGAACCAAACCATTAGTCAAAAACAAGCAAGAGAATTGCACTCACAAAACGCGTCTACAAAGTTACCAGACCAAGCGAAAACCAAAATACAGCAGCCACACAAACCAATTGTAACAAAGAGCCCGTAAACCTTCAATAAACTCTTACCTTGTGGTGGCGAATCCCTCTCTGCGCAGGTTCATGTTGAGCGAACGGGCCATGTAGTTGAGGCTACGCTCATGGGTGGCGTTGGCATTACACTGCTTGGCCTCCACGATGAACACAACCTCCGTGGCCGGCTTCTCCATACGAACTTTAACCGTTTTGCCCTCAAACACAGACTGGCCGGCGATGCTACACCTGAAACGGCGACGTAGAAAGCGTCATCACCTATGGCTGAGTAAAACATATACCTATATCGCACGCAAATCGTGTATAGTTGTACGAATAACAAACACCTAAATTGACTGACATATTAAGCGGTAGCATTGCTGGGCGATCATGATATGGGCCGGCCTCTGCCCACACCACTCAGTGATGGCGACATCACTTCAGACGTTCTCTGGAATACCCAGTACATGTGCCCGAGAAGCGTAGTATGTTTTGTCACCAGTGTTTGTCAACTGGCCTGGTCATGTGATTAACTTTCTCTTGCATGCCATGTTGACAGAACTGCGTAGTTTGCACTGTCTTAACTGCGTAGTACAGATTAGGAGGAACACACCACACTTAGAATAATGACGTACGACGTACTGACGTCAGTACATACCGAGAAATTCAGTCTTTCACTGCGGCCTCCATCTACCAGATTTAATATCGATACGGGCTATTCATCAACAGCATCCGTGCCAGCCGTCCCACCCGATCAGCACCCCTTTGTTCCAGTCAACAACTGACTGACCTCTATTCATCGCCACACGTCGGGTGTGGGGGTCGCGGCCACCAAATGATACTCGTCACGCTATTGACGCAGTGGCGGCGCCAGCCTACCCAACTACTTTCAAAAGGTCTGACAAGAGACTGCTATCAACAGAGTAGCGCGCAAATCGATTGTTTCCCTTTGTAGGAGAAGGTTTATGCTTTGACTACAGGGTGGGGCAGCATAATCGGGAATAAATATCAAACGGGATTATTTGGTCATGAATTTAAAAATACAGCTCCAAGCACTATTTTAGCAACATCCCATCAATTGGTCACCTTTTACCTATCTCTCATCCTATGTGACCGCCCTCGGCGTCGATGACCTTCTCAAGGCGGGTCCAAAAGCACGCGCATGCACGTGCAACCTCCTGCTTGTCCATGATCGCCCATCAGCATCGTACCTTGCACTGAAGACCGTCTTTACTGATGATAAGTTGTTCATTAACCTTCTACCAAAAAACGCTCCATGTAAAGAATTTGGTCGGATTTAAATCGGCGGAGTTGAAGGACCAGAAGTTTTTGGTTCATCTCAGGTGGAGGTGCCCTACACAATAACATGTCGTCCTCACTGCAGTACCAGCACGGACAGAGTCCTCGTAAGACGTGATCTGGACCGTCAGTGATCCTCTGTTCCGACGGCTCCACATGAGTCTGCCACAGTGCGGATGTATTTACCAGAGGTGCTCATTTTATCTGGGCTCGATGAAGTAGGGTGCACCACGTGCACCTCCCTTGAAGACCACCCATAGGTCCATCACCCCAACAGGATGTTTACTTTGCATGACCGCTGGAATATTCTCGATACAATCCCCTATATGGCTTGCCATTCTTTTTTGTCGTATTCCAGTCGGTGGTGAGATTTTTGGTCGCTGAAGTTTTGAACATTGTTTCTTTTTAATATGCTCAAGAGCGTCTTCCTTATATTCAAGTGAGTCATCTGTATGTCCTCTGCTAAGAGTTATTTTACGACGATTACGTTAACCTTTTGTCCTAAGTATTCCCACACAATCCTTATTGTCCGTGATAACACGTTGACCTGTCCAGCAACCTTTACGTGGAATTGCAGGGGTTTCAACAAAATGTTCTTGTTTTACTCGTTTAAAGGGACCCTCCCACCTTAACATTAGTTTTGAGTTGAGATAGCCAAGTTTGCGGCCAGGCTCAGAAACCACCATTTATCCTGGTCGCAACCCCCGCAGCTTTATGGTGTTCAAGAAATTTCTTCCCTTTACTTGCAGGGTGGGACCAGCGTGGTCCCTATCTCTTAACCATTACGGGAATCTGATGACGTCATCAGGCTTTCGAACGTCCGTTAAATGTTTGACTAAAACGTTTTGTAGCACGCGGTGGTATATGCTGCTTTGCGCGCAACAAATGCCGCACTTTCAAATAAAGTCGCTAGGAACAGCGGAGATCCCAAAAAGTAAACAAAAGTATAAGTCTAATATCTTGAAAACCGGTGAATATTTTTCGATGAAATTTGGTAGATATGCGTTTTTGCTCTTTCTGAACCGAGCGACATCACTTTCATGCCAATTCATTAACTTTTTTGAAGGTGGGAGGGTCCCTTTAACATTAGTGTCTATGGGCGCGCGCAAAGCACTTGGAGCACCGTCGAACTATTTTGCTGCTCTTTTCCAGGAGGTTGCATGCTCATGGATGTAGTCATGTTAGATGATGCACAACTTTTGGGCGTTTCATTGCCATGCTATAATTTATCAAAATAATGTCATGCCTACTCATGATTAGAGCCCAAAAAGCATTCCCGATTACGCTGCCCCACCCTGTAAATCTGGCGGCATAAAATAATGAAGTCAACGTTACAGGCCGACGCGTGGGAAACTAACGTTAACGGGTAAAGTTATGGCATTTCGTTGAGAGGTTGTGCATTTGACTTCACAGACGGCTAGCCAAATGACGCCCTATCAGCTTATCATGGTCTATTTTTAAAGCAACTGCTAGAAGCTACGACACCTGAAACTTTGCAAATACAAGGTAGAATATCTGACAGGAATTCGAAAGGGCTCTACTTCACATGCAGAATGACTACCAGCTTTCTACGACCAACCTGCATCCCTATTCCCTACTCATTCCCTCCTCGCCTTCGCATGCCTTTCACTTTACCTTCCTTCTACCCCACCCACTTTCGCTCTTCCACACCCTATCCTCGTCCACCCACCTCAGCCCGTATCTCCCTCCGACCCCCATCACCCCCCGCCCCTCCCCCGGCACGTACTGTACGCATTTGTTGGGCATCTTCAGGGGCCATCCGAGCTGCTGGCACGCCTCCACGTAGGCTCGCACGGCCACGCAGCGCTGCTCGTCCTGCTGCGCCTCGCAGGCGGCCAGGAACGGACGCGGGTCCACCAGCCGGTGGCAGACCCGGTACTCTGAGCTCGGCGACTCCAGCAGGCCGCGGCAGAACCCGTCCGTGCGCTTCGCTACCGCTCTCACGCTAAGGAGCGAGAGAGGGATGGGTTAATGACAGGGCGAGGGGCTTCGGGTCAGGGTGGCGGCTAGTTGGATCAACTGACCACTACGTCGGGTCTTTAATGGCGATAAATCGAGCGTGCTGACTGCTGTCCACTAAAAGCCGATCCAAATACAACCAAAATATAAGGCAGCTAGACAAACTGGTATATTGAGAGGTGAAGCGAAAATAAATAATTCGTTTTCGGTAATGGTAAAGATCAAAATAACTGATGACGAGCAAAATGGTACCATTGGCTTGTCTACCCCTTGTTCGACAGTTGCATTGATTATCCTCCCCGGTACAGCGACATAATTAGTGACCTGACATGGCTAGCGTGCAAAAGGGACATCAGTCGTCAGAGGTCGGCTTAACGGACAACAGACCACACCAAATCTCCTATCGACCGGCACAATGGTCTTGCGGAGAAAAACTACGTTGAAAAACAAGTTAAAGAAACTAATGAAAGTACGCACTACGCTTGCCATAGTGTTGACATTTTTCAGGGACAAGTCCAATGAAGTAAAAAAGGACATCAGTCACAATATAAATAGCAGTATCGCAAATAAAACAGTGCTGGATGAACTGCACTTTTCTCAGGACGCACTGGTTGAAAGCTAGAACGGAAAAACACTAAACCAGCTGAAGACCACAGCTATTGCCGTGTGTTAGGGGAAGTTGGGGGAACGCCGAAGACTTTTTTTCTGACGCCCGTAGCACGCAAGGTAGACAACATAAGCTATTCTTGTTGGCGTCATTCGAGAGGCCAGTCTTTTGCCTTTCAAACATACCAGGCGCATTTGATGAATTCGCATACCGTTAAGCGCACAAACTAAAAATATCAAAGAAGTGACTTTTTCGGCGTTGCCCCGGACTGCGGGGAAAGCCGAAAATGGGAGAAATGATCTACGAGGAATGCCGACATTGATGTTTTGCCATTTTATCTCAAACTTTATCCAGAATTGATCAAAGCTGACACGCGTTTTAAGAGCTTGAGGACGCGGTGCACACTGGAAGTTATAATTGTGTGATATAATAAGAACATGCCAGGTAAATCATTCCTTATAGGTAACAGGCCGTTGTGTCGGTTGAAAGTGTAATTTGTGTGACTAAAAATACGCGTTGCTATTCTACAGCAGTAAAGTCCACGTAGCGTGCTTTCAACACGTGCGTAATCGCACGTTTTCGGCATTACCCCAGCCTGCCATACTTTCATTTGCAGGCCCATAACTTTTCAACGTGCTGTATAAATTTCAAATAGGCAGCACACTTATGCAAAGACATGCTAAAGATTGCTTGACCGAATTGGCCAGACAAACGGTAGCATAATGAGTGAGAAATGCAGCTTCAAAGGCGCATGTAGTACAAGGGAAACGTACCTTGAAAACGCTCTTGGCGCCCTCACAGTCGAAGTATTCCGAATGACGACTCGTAACAAACATGCGATAATTGTAGTCACTTAAGCTTCAGAGCATCACTGACAGGTGGCATCCACGCCTTACGGTTTTCGAAATATCTCGAATTTCGGCTTTGCCCCAACTCCGGCATTGCCCCAACTTCCCCTACCCATCCTACAGCGCCGTGATCATGTTGTTGCATAACGTCACGGTTTTATGTCGCCTGTTGGGGAGGTCTGTCTGACACTGAATGACCAACCGTCTGGCTCAGAAGTTACGCATGCGGTCAGGGTTAGCCACCATGAAGAGAGCCAAGCTACCGACTGGATACACCATATCATCACATAATGTCTCGCCGCCTTATCCAAACAACAATTAGCATCACCACAAAAACCAACCGCCATCTGGCCGGTGATATCACCAAGGGCCAACGACCAAACAGTCGAGTCGGTACTTTTCCATGTGACACCGGCACAGATAGGGCGTGACAACGCGACGCCCTTGCCAGGAAGTCAGCATTCGGTGTCAATGGCTCCTGACATATAACACAGGCGGGACGGGCGACGGGCTGAGGCGTCCGCCGGTGACGCTACGGCCCATCCCCGGGTCATCTGACTCGCTAACGGCCTCTGTTTGATGACGTCATTGGGCGCTCGGCCAGCGCAGAGCGGCGCCAGCAATTTGACGAGCGTGATCGATCCTGTAACGCCGCGGAATGGCGGCCTCATCGGTCCGTGATTTATTGCTGTCTGTCGCTGAATTATATGCATTCTGATGCGTAGGTCTCTTGCTAGAAGTCTTTTCTGTCAGGCAATCATCAATGACGCTTAAAAAGGACGATGAAAGACAACAGGCCAGTGACGATTGAACTCAAAAGATCTTCGCAGATTTACAGCTGTGGTCATATAACCTGCATTATGACCCTGTGCTATTTAACCCTCGCCGGACCTATTGGTTTTCTAGTTTCTACATACGCGCCGGCCGGGGGGGGGGGGGGGGCGGGTACGACCCCCCTCGCCGTTTCGCCCCTGGTGGAGCTAGCGCGACGCAGAAAAAAACGAGCGTGTGCGCCGTTACGAGACGCAGAGATTGGTATCCGATTTTAAGGTCCTAGGTCAACTGGTGACCTCTGAGGTCAGGTCAAGTGCCCCAAGGTACGGTTCAGTTTTTGGTAAATAACTTCGAAAAAAACGGCCGCAAAGCCGCGATTTTGGCAGCATCGTGTTCGCCTCGCTCAGGCGCGTCGAATGATATACTTTTTGTTCGGGTCAGGTCAAATTGGGGTGTTGACCTCAGGTCAAGGTCAGGTCAGCACCCCCAGGTCATGAAGTTGGTCGAAAGAGGTCATGTCGCATATCACTCGATTCGGCAGGTCCTCCTGAGTCTATTGGTGGCTTCCCCGACTCGCTAGCTCAATTTGATCAGGAGTTATTGACGAAAAACTAATATGACCTTGATGACGTCATAAATGACGTCACGCAAGGTCAACATTGCAAAAGCGACGCATCTATCCTTGCAAGGTGTGCATCAAATCACGATTCTGTGTGCTTGAGATAGCTGGAGATCGTTCCCGGCGCCAGAATAGCAGTTTTCATTTTTCCCCATTGACTTATAATGGTGAGGTCACGAAAATGACCTGACCTCATATGACCTTTAAGAAAAATCCGAGATACACAAGTTGTGAGACTCATAATGGATACTAGATCCTGCAAGTTTCATTTCCCTGTGACATCTCCTCTGGCAGTGAGGGCGTTGCGAAGTTGCGACATCTGAAGACAATGCAGAGGTTCACTTATGACGTCATAGGTCAGTGACCTGACCTGACCCAAAAATGCGGTTGGTGTCAAAAGATCCGGCTTGAATCAAAGGCCAGGTATGCCAAGTTTCAGCTCTCTATCGCCAGCGTGTTCGGAGCTATCGCGAAAAAACCGTATGGGGGGGGGGGGGCGGCACTCGCCCCCCCCCTCGGCCGGCGAGGGTTAACGAAGCTCATGTAGGCCGATGTGATTTTGGTTAATAAAAAAAAAAATTGACAGCAGAGAACACGACAAGGTTATTAAACAAATATGACTTAATAACATATATGCCATCCTGAAGCGTCAGGATGCATCGCTGAGAGTTCACTCTTAAGTACGTAAGCCCGTCTGTGTCATGAGTGTGTCAATCATTTGAGTCCTATGCTAATGGCTAACTGCTAAGACTATAACTGCTAACTGCTATAGGTACTGATTTGGAAAAAGCTGGGGCTGCTACGATAATATGTAGCTCGACAAATAGCTCTTATTTGTAGGTAACATTAAACATATCTTATGATATTAAATTGTCCAGTCTCCTTTATCACTGTGAACGTAATGCACAGTCGCTGAGGAAAGTTACCCACACTGATTTCAGAGCAATGGAAGAATTCTCGATCCACCCCAAATTATAAATACATCGGGAAGTCTACCATCGAATATAATTGTCGATGTCATTCAGTGTCATTGACCATTCAATATCACATGAGCATGATATAACGCAAAACGCATACCGATCACGCCCTAACATAAGCACATGATTCCATACACGGCACAGCAGCAATGTCACTGCAAGTGCGCAGTAGAACGGCGTAACTTCAAAATATTTTACATAAAACGCACGAGCTTTGATGGCAAAGGATGACAGGCCCGTCATAACTTCCGGATACGTGTCCTGAAGCCACGGAACTGATTCGTACAACTGTCATCTTTGCAGTCCACGAGAAATCAACATACTGCACGCATAAGCAGTGTCCGTTTGATTAAATTATAAAATGCCTCTTTTGCTTCAGTGCATTTTATTCATGCACGATTCGGCCTACGACTTTCAGAAGGTCTTACGTATTAATAAACACATTTGTTTAACTGTGGATAATGTACAAATATGCATTATGCATTCTAATGACACTTTATACGCACTCGTGTTAAAAATATACGTTAAAAGTTAAATAGAAACGTGTCAAATTGCAAATCATTGGGTTTGCAAGTTGCATGAAATAACCAAAGGCCATATCCTTCGGTACCAGTTCATTTAACCCTATTAGTGGCAGGCTCCTGGCTACCCCATATTAGTGGCAGGGGGGGGGGGGCTGTTTACGACCCCCCCTTGATATCTCGAGATCTAACCGGCCGATTTTCAAAATTCAAACGGCATTCGATTTGGCTCAACGAGATCTACATTTCTAAAAAAAAATAAAATTAAAAAATGTCAATAGGGGGGTAGAGGGGGGTAAAAACGGGCAAATTGCAGATACATTTTAGACTGTTTATCACGGCCAGGTTTCTGAACCAATCTTAACGCAACTTTTGCCGATCGATAGAGAATGAACCAGGAATTCACATGGATCCTAAAAATATGCATTTTCAACAATCATAGGCGGATACAGATCATTGAGATTGGGGGTACACAAAAAGTATAGTAAATAAGGTTTTTGTTGGTACTGTTTCTAAAAAGGGTGGCAATGGTCTTGTTATGTTACAATTTTCTTATGAGAGAACGACTAAAATTGTATTGGTCATGCATAGGCGGTGTCAGGGCACCTATGTTGGGAGGTAAAAAATAACCCCCCTTTTTGGACGCCTGGATCCGCCTATTATAGCAAAAACGTGTCAAAAGAGGATGCACAATAACTTTGTATATGTTATCACATGATACCTCATTCACTGTTCGTAAAACTGGTGCAGCATCGTGATCTTTGCCCAAATGACTCGCTTCACGAATAGGACCCCCCAATTCCCAGTGCTCTGGAGCCGCCCCTGGTAAAGTTATGAACTTGAAATTTTCAGGGAATGTGCTCAATTTAGTTTTAGGAAAAGTCAGAAAATTTCAGCATCGTAGCTTTCGCGGTTTCGGAGATATTCCCGAAAAACCTTAGGGGTGGATAAAAACAACCCCCCCTGCCACTAATAGGGTTAACAAATATGGACGAAACAGTGGAAATGTTATGCAAGCGCGGCTCTGTGTAGGCACGATATAAGCGCACTGGAGGCCATCAAAATCATGAAATGGGATAATACAAACGTTCATTACCGGTCTATTTCAACTTCAGACTAGGATGACATTAAAGGTCTATTCTCGTTTCACGCGCCAAGTCATTAAACTAAATGATATGCAAACGAGCTTTCCGAATAGCTCATCGTCTTCCATTCTAAACACCAAGTTAGAAGCCAATCGTATTAGATAGAGTTGATTGATCCCTGTTCTCTCGTGTGGGAGGTACTGAGTTTGTGTTTATTACAAATTAAAACACCATTGCGTTGGCCATAACATCTTTCTGAAGTCGCCATCATTGTGATTAAGTTGTGAGTGCTGCCAACCAACAAAGTTCGCCGTACCAGATACCGTTGTGTAGCTCGATTCCAGCCAATACTATGACATGATACATATAGGGTTATTCGCTGTTTTTTTGTGACGCTCTGGTGACAATCAGTAGCAACGTTCAGCGTGTATTTGGTAATACTCAGTCTAATGCCTGGCACCTTGGGATCCGGGTTTTTTTTTCACTTCATTTCTCCACGGCATCGTTATCAACGAAACCGTGCTAGCTGAGTCAATAGCCGCTACGGTGCACTGAAAAGGTCAGCATGACATTAGGAGCCTGCCTTTCAGGATGGGTACATACACTATCAAAAGCGGTCACAGGATTGATGACCATGTTCTATTGCTACTAATATCATGACCGACGTCCCGTCCCATTGACCCATTGACCCTAAGGACCGGTCTGAGTCAGACCAGTCCTTAGGGTCAATGGGTCATCTGACTATCCATACAAAATTAGCTTCTGTTGATATTCAGAAGTAAACATTCTCCTGGGCCCCAAAGTACTTCATCTACGCAGAGACCTTCAATACTTCTGCGCATCACCAGCTTGGAGTTTCGCCGTTCCTTAGTCCCTCGAACCAGCCAGAGAGCATGAACGGTTAGCGTTCAGAGCACAATGCTAAATTATCAACCAAAGCAACCAACTAGCAACAACCAGCCAGTTATTAACCATGATACCATACCGTAACGTATTCGAGAATTTGTAGGCCACTTGACCTGATGGTCCCGTTCTGAATTCTCATAGAGCAGAACGTAGATCAATCGGGAATTTGGTATCGGATGCAATTCCCGTGAGCATCCATGTGTGCCTTGAACAGGCCCAGGGAAGCAGCAAGGACGATTAACCAACCAGTTACTACCTATATGTAGTTACTACCTTACAAACTCCTAATTTCCCATCCTCTCCTTACCCGTCGGTGTCCGCCTCCTGCTTTCCGGGCTCAGTGATATCAGCTGGTCGCCGACAGTGCTGTAGTGCCCACCCGGCAGCGAACAGCGGTCCGTTGGCACTGTGGTGATCGGGCGTCTGCAGGTCCGTAAACTGTTCATTGTCCAGTGTGCCGAACAGACCTCCGGTTCGGCCGAACATCCAGCCTGTGGGGGGGGGAGAAGGAGAGGGGGAGAGAGAGAGAGAGAGAGAGAGAGAGAGAGAGAGAGAGAGAGAGAGAGAGAGAGAGAGAGAGAGAGAGAGAGAGAGAGAGAGAGAGAGAGAGAGAGAGAGAGAGGGAGAGAGATCCGTCAGAAGCGGAGATACAGTATCTAATTGTTCTTTTATCAACAGACATGATAAAATCACAACGGCGATTCTCGCAAACAGCACCGTAGAACAATGATACATTGAGTCTACCGGTAATATGAGATGGGTCGTGTACATTATTCAATAAGGTCTATGTCAATACACAATCCTGGGCCTCGTTTCATAAAGCGAGTCCGTAACTTACGCCGGTTTTTGGTCTTGTATTGCAATTGCATGTGAGGCGATGACGACAGTTTGAATCGTTGAATTTATTCATCTTGCAAGCAAGAACAGAAGGGAGAAGGGGAAATAAATGTATACCTTCACATGCGCTTGCAATACAAGCCCAAAAACCGGCGTAAGTTACGGACTCGCTTTATGAAACGATGCCCTGGCCGCGTTTCAGCATTGTAATAAATCTGAGTGAAGATAAGCGGATATACCCCGAAGATACGAGAATTAAACGTCCGGGACCTTTCCAGTAGCAAAGAAGCAATTTGGATAGAGTACTAGAGGAAGCAACACATTGAATAGCCAACAAGGGTCTGCCACTTTCCGCGTTTCGCTCTTCAGACGAATCTTATTGCATTATTTCGTGGCTGGCGGAGTGAAAAGGCACGATTTCATGCATTTATCATGTAAAGCAGCCTCGTCCGACGGCCGATCGTATGCATGAGTCACCGCTTCCTGACACGTGAGAAAGTTGTGATACATGGGCTCACGGGCACAGAAATAATGGATGTGACCGTGGGTGTCACGGCCAGCAGCTTGTCGATCCTGATCAGAGTCACGCCGCACGCCACCGCGGAAGGCGCTCACTTAGTGAGCGCACTCGAATGCATACAAAAGCAAACTTGTCACAATTGGACAGACGCAGTCGCATTCGTTGAACGGGACACATAGATAGGCACATAAAAGAAACGCACGTCTCCCTCACACGATGCTCACAAATCAAACCAATACGCTAAATCCTTTCAACATTAACAGTCATCAATTGCATAACCGATTTGGGTTCCCAAATTATCGTCAGCAAATTTGCACACCAACTTACGGCTGATCTCCAGTGCGCAGACATCCGATCGCTGGTTACACTTCAGCTCCAGCCAGCCGGGCAGGCTGACAGTGATCAAGTCACCGGAGCGAACCGCCCTCAGATCGCCCAGCTCCAGCGGAGCGTCCGCCGGCCGGCCGTCGGCCGTAATCTGATCACATACGCATTGTGACGTCAACAAAACGATCTTATGACGTCAGAAGAACGATATATTAGAACAATCAAAGGAACTCTGTGGTGTGGCAGGCTTATGTAAGATGCAAATGTGCCAAGTGCGGAGGCTAATGGTTTTCCGGATGTGTACACAATTGCTCGTCCAAAATGATGGAAAATACCTGGAAAGTAAAAGTTTGCGCCCAAATGGTCGGTTAGGATGAGAAACGCCTCCTAAATTTTCAGAAGTTATCCGGATTCTACATTTCTGTTGGATTATGGACAACATAAGCAGTGGCATGCAGCCGCGTTAGCATACCAATTGTTCGAACAACTCTAAGAGCTGCATACCAAATCAAATCAAAACTAGGAGTTCGCATATCGCACAGAATTTACGCAGGTAACGAAACAGCCTAGAACACTTCCTACATCGTTATATTATCCACTCCACAAAGCACTCATGTTCGGCTGGCACGTTGGAGTGCATATTCTATTCAGCCGTGGAAAGTGCGTCAATGTGTGGGCTGGGCGTGGTTGTGTTACCGTTAGCCCGCACTAAATGTCAAACCAAGCTGGATAGTATGCAGCATTTATAGGTGGAATGTGGCTAATGGTAGACCATCAGGTGGTGAATAGGAAATGTAGGTCAATTGGGACACCTACGTGAAGCCAATAATATGCATGCATTAGCTCGACACTGGGCGGAACAGGATGATTTTGACCCATTTCCGAATGGTTTGCTGGAAATCGCTCATATTTGTGCAGGCTTTTGAGTTTTGATTCAAACCGCTAGATCGTGATCAAGGAGAGGCATAATTCAAAACAGTGGGCAAACAATAACTATCACCAAACAAGTGTAGTAATTGTCCAAGTAAGCTTAGGACAACGCGAGTTAAACTTTATGTTGTGTCACCCTGAGACCCCCGTGCCAGCTTACGTGTAAGATGGGTGAGATAACTCTGATTTACGACTAATCCCGATCCCGGCCACCCTGACCTGACTCACCTTGTATCCGTCGGAGCCTCCCAGCTCGATGGTATGAGCCCCAGCAGTAACAGACAGTGTCTTGGAGGCCCTGCCACGTCTCCTGAACGTGGCCTCAACCGAAAACCTGCGGTTAAGAATAGCATAAGTCAGATTTAGTCAGAGCTAAAACGTCATAGCGCTAGAAAAACCATTTATTCGATTCCGTACATTCGTGAACTGAACACCCTGAACCGACAATTCGGTTTTAACATTTCATAAAGTGACACCTTTGTCACTGTCTTTGGACGAATGCAATGTCCAAATCCGTCGTTTGCAATCTAGTTAGTTCAACAGCCAATCCGGCGATAGCAGGGGTAGAGACGTATTTTCACTATTGGTCACAAGATGGCACTGAAGCGACGTCTATTCAGCTAGATGGCGGCACCAGACTGGTAGGCTGCCAGGCCAGCATATTTTCGTTTGGACAGCGAGGCCAGACCAAGAGCATCGAATGCTGGGCGAGAAAACTCGAGTTGAAAATTTACGCGATAGAACACATAAATTCTGATACGTGCCACGGCAATATTCCACTTTAGAGCTACCAGCAGCATTTGTTGCAGCTCGTAAAGGCGGCTTATGTTCGTCAGTATAGCATTTTATGCCTCAATATCGGCGCCACTGTGTACGTAATTCGCGTTACGTTGTGACTGTTGTCAACACGGAGGCGATAAAACGAAACATGGGACCGGAGCTGTAACCTGGCTATAAAAACAGCGCTAGCATCTACAGCCACTGAACCTAGGTTTATGGAATCACTAAAATTACGACGCCAACCGTCCATGTGATGATGCCAGTGAGCTCGCCATACATAAATGAGACACCGGCGATCGTTTCAAAACCATCAAAACCATCAGGAATCTCATACCTCCTCTGCCTTGCGGCAGATTAGGCCAGCAGGCTGTCTTACAAACAGTGTAAAAGACCAGCAGCCCGTCTAACCTGGCGTGCAGCAGATCGGCGGCCAGCGGGTAATTAACTGCCCTGCAGCAGGTTACCACTCCCATCATACCTGTCGTGCTGCAGGTCGGTGGCCAGCAGATGATTACCTTCTTTACAGCAGGTGCTCAGTTCAATCTTACCTGCCATGCAGCAGGTCAACGGCGAGAAGGTTTGCCTTCTCCCCAGCAGTCGCGTTCAATCTTACCTGCCGTGGAGCAGGTCGGCGGCCAGTAGGTAGGTACAGTCGCTGCGGAACGTGTACAGACGACCGTCGAACGTCACAATCGTCGAGGAACCCGAGAGGACGGCGTGGCCTGCGGCGAACGGAGGGAGGGCGGTCATGTATCGCCGAGTTAGTATTTCTGAACAAACCATTTTTTCTCATAACCCGCGCCCTGATGGGGGGGGGGGCCATTTTGGCCCCCCCCCTGTGGTTTTTCCTGAATAGCAAGAAAACGGCGGCGCGCAGCGCCGCCAAATTTTCAGTACCTTTCCGGGCATCAATTTGACACCTTCACACAAAATTTCAAGTCACAGGTCACCTCAGGTCAGGAGTTATTGAGGTCAAACTGAGGTCATGTTCGAGCAAAAATGAGCAAAAAACATGACATCTTGAAACGCTCACCAATTCTACAGTTAACAAGCAATTTTAAAGTTCTTTATGTGGTTGTGTAGAGAAAAGACGGCGCTACAAAACTGCTATGTCGGATTTTCGAAATTTTGGGATTTTGACCCCCAAAAATAAAAAATTGATTTTTTTAGAAAAACTCAAAAAATTTCCAATTTTTTTTTCGAATTTCGAAAAAAAACCGGAATATATGTGATAGTCCCTACGCTCTTCGATATACATACCAAATTTTAGATCGATACCTCTTTTTTTGGCCAAGTTATAGCAAAAAAAACTGTTAAAAATTGATGACGTCAAATTTTTGAACTCAATTTTTAGCAATTCTAGACCTCGTAGCGCAAAACGGAGACCACCATTGAACTCCCCGTGACGAGCTGCATCGAATCGATACCCATTTTATGCAAAAATATCAACTTTGAAATTTGACCTAATTTGACCTGACCTTGACCTGACCTTGGCCAAAACGTGACCTAAGCTGGCCCTAAAGTCTGTCTAACCCACATAATCGCATTTGTCATGTAAAATGGACCATAAAACATGCATCACACGACACTTTCATATTGTGACCCCCCAGTGACCTGACCTCTGTGACCTGACCTGGTATCAGTGACCTCAAATAGCAAAATATGTGTTTGAAGAACATTTCTCCACCGATGATTTTCAATGAAATGCATTTTACTCGATTTTACAACGCATTTCTTGAAATGCCTGTAAACGGTGAAAATTCGACCTTTGACCTGACCTGTGACGTCATCGGTTTGACCGAGGTCAATGAAATTGGGTCACAAGGTAGTTACCCGTTGGGGCTATCCAACACCGTTTACCGCTTGTCGCTATGTTGCGTGGTTCTCGAGATCTGAGGGGGGGGGGCCAAAATGCCCCCCCCCCATCAGACCGCGTTGCTCGGCAGACCCCATCTGGGCGCGGGATAATAATGATAATTAATGACATAATAATAATGACATAATAATGACTGGTTGATACCAAGATCAACCAGTCATGTTGGGTTCAATACCTAGAATGCAACTGAAGCACAGAGGCTCATCGCTTCGCAGTCTGAGACAGCAGCGGCCCACCTTTCCCTGTTGCCTTTCCCAAAACCCCCTATCTGGTCTAAACACGTGTTGCCCTATTTGGTGCCGCTTTAATACATTCCTGTCTCTCTTGCTCCCAATACGCGCACGAGCTGTTTGGTTTAATGCTCTCTTCAACACCGTCCTATCTCGCTCGTCCCCAATGTCACTTTCTGCAGAGCGGAGACGCCGCGCTAGATGGGAACAGAATGGCGGCAATTGCAGCCGTTAACTGGTGCACTCAATCGGTCCACAAAGAAACCAGCAGAGGTCACCCGAGCTCGGCAATGGCCAAAGCAATAACAGAGCGGTGGCGAATGACACTGGGAGGCCGTCTCGTGGGTTACAGGAACGGGGGTCACCCTGGAGTGGATAGAGAGCGATAGTGGCAAATGCTATCGGGCACTGCATATCATATATGACGAGCTGGGTTTACGGAGACTCTGGAAGAACTGGGGAATTACTGGAGGATCAGTAGTTTGTTGTCTTTTTCTTATTACTCTTTTTAACGGCAAATCGTACAGTATATAGGCAGATTCTTTTCACCGAAGACGGAAGATTCTCTTATCTAAAAAAGACACGAATCATACGAGTAGGTAACGGCAGAATTTCCCCACAAAGCTGATATCAGTGATCGCTGCAGGTCAGTTGATCTGAGCCGTCTACGATATCTCTATCAAAACCAGCCCAAACATTTGCGTCCGCTATAAACATTGGAGCCGATGCATGATTCAGCAGTAAGTGCTCTGCAAAAGTGTGCCTTTTCATAGCACAAAGTCGCCATTTTGCAGAACGCACTACAGTAAGAACGCTTGAAGGAAAACCGCCGCGAACGTTTATAGTAAAATATGCGACACGTTTCAGAAGAAACACCCACGCAGTCCAGGGCGGAACTCGCTGAGACTGGGACGTTATTGAACTGGCCTTCCCGACTCGGAGATTCCAGTCGAGGTCACATCCAATCAGCTGTCGACCGAGTTATCATCTCTGAACCCTGCAGCAGCCTCAGCCGTTTGTGCAGCTAGATCAACCACCGAGAGCCGTGTGCTAGCCGACAGAGGGCTACTCGACAAATAAACGGCGGTGGCCGGCGCGGCGGCGCGGAGCGCAGAGACAGCCATGGAGCCGAGGAGGACGGCCGCCGCGCGGGCGCTGCTGCCGCTGCTGGTGCTGGAGAGCCTGGTGCTGGTGTCTGGAGCGGCTGTGGCACCAGAGGTCATGGCGGAAGAGGCGCCAGTTTGCGAGTCGGCCACCGCCCACAGCCACGCCACTTGTGAGGCCGAGTTCGAGTATCTCGTGCAGAGGTTCAACATGACCAGAACGCCGGTAAATATAAGCCGGGGACGCAAACGGGAATGCTCAACGCCTGTTTGATCTTTGCTTTGCGTTAAGTGTTAACTTTATTTCTAAAGGGCTATTCAGGGTATCTTGGATTACTTTGTCTAAAGTTCTCTTATCTTCCTTTTGCTTGTCACAGTTCTCTTGTGGTGAGGACTCAGATGTCAGAATGAGAGGATGTTGTTCAGTTGTCTTTTTCAGTTCGATACATTAAGCGACCACTCTGACGCACCTCTAACCCCTCCTCTCGTCCGCAGGCCAACACCTACTTCGCGCCAGTCTTCTCCTCCAGCCAGCTGAACGCCGACGGCCAGCCCGTCACCAACACCATCATGGAGCTGCAGCCGGCCGGAACCCGCATCCCCTGGCTGCGAACCAACGTGGCCACTCAGCTGTTCCTGTGGCACCACCGCGGCGCGGCGCTGGCCATTCACGCCCTGCTACCGAGCGGGGAGTACACGCGCGAGGTGCTCGGAGATCCCCTGCGCCACCCCGGGGCTCAGTTCCAGCTGGCGATGCCCTACATGACCTGGGTGTCGACAGAGGTGCTCTCTGACACCGAGTATGTTCTGATGAGCGGATCGGCAGTGCCCTCGTTCAGCAGGCTGGATTACGACCTGGCTAATCCAGTTGAGCTGGTGGCTGAGTTCCCCAAACACGAGGCTGTTATTATGGCGGCGTACGACAAGGCAGCGTCGAATTAGGCAGCCTGAGGGGCCAGCTGGAGTGAGGTGGTGGATTGCGCGTCCGGAGCGAAGGGCAAGAAGACGGATATGACTGGTGGTAACGCAGTTATTCGTGTTTTGATGTAGGACCCGAGCTCCTTTTCTCTTTTCGCTGGTCACGGTGAATTACAGTGCTTTTTTAAGACAGAAAACGTTGCAAATGACGTTCTTCCCTTTGTGGCTGAGGAGTATGGCATGTCTTGACGGTTGTAACACATCTTGCATCTTGTGTCCAGCGTTAAACGGTGTGTGTATTAGCCAGTGGCAAGGAAGCGATGTATAGCAAATGAAAACTTTACGAATATCGTAAGGTGAAGGCATTTTTTTTAAATCACATTTACCGATGTTGTACCATGTAATATCACAGCGATATTTACGAAAGAAAGTTAATGCCGATGCTAGCGAATACATTTTTGAACATATCCCCGCAAGTGTTTCATTCAGTTATACATTCCCGAAACCGAAATCACGGATAATGCTTTTACCGCATTAAACATGCCCACGACTTTATTAACATTCTAACTCGGCCTGAAAGCAATTTTTTTTTTAAGCAAAGCTGATTAAAGCTATTCAAAAGTTGGAGCAAACTTTCATCTTCTCGCGAGACTCGAACGTGAGCTCGAATAAGAACTTCCAACACCAGGGTAACGTCAACCATCATCATAGCCGACATCTGATAATGTCTTCAGGAATGTCTTCAGTTCTCCAGCACCCCGTCAACCAAGCGATTTTGGCAGAACCTGTCACGGAACAAAAAAGGACAAAGGAGCGGAGAATCGACCAGCTAAATAACTTTGAAGATGGAGAATCGCCCAACTACCCACGTGTGAGGGGCGGAGAATCGCCAACCGTCCACCCACCTGTGAAGGGCGGAGAGTCGACAATCTTCCCTACGGAATAAGATTGATATTATCTAAAAGACCTTACATAATATTTTTGTAAAAGAGTCGCCTCGGCACCCACCTGCGAAAGGCGGCATCCACTCGGTGGGGTTGCTGCCGGGCCAGTAGTCGTAGATGAAGTCGTAGACGCCGCCGCTCTCTGCCGAGCTGTCCTCAGTGAACGACTGCAGGTAGCGCAGCTGCTGCAGCTCCGGCAGCTCCTGGCCATACAGAGAACAGATGCGGTTAGAATGACTGAATTGTAAGTGATTCTGACTAGCTTCTAAAAAGCCGTCCTCGACAGCTTACTGTCGTTTTAAAATGGTATGTCTGTGGATTTTGAATGAAGTGCTATTACGGAAACACGGAAACAGTTTTGTAGAGATTTTCTAAAAGTGTGCTGGGTAGGTTAGGCTGCCGTAAAAATAGCGCTTCACTTACCTCCCAGACTGGCGACTGGTTTAGCCCGTACCAAGGCATCGGCAGGATCTGAATAAAAGAAATGTAGCCGCGGTCGGGATTCATCTCCATAATGGATTTGCCTTCAAAGTACCTGAAACGGATGCATTTTGATGAGAATTAAACGCATCAAGAAGCATGCATCATGCATCAAACTTGTACACTACGTACGTACAGGTCTCGCGAGATTAAGCAGTAGGCGGTTTTATCTCAGAAACTAATCGATCTAGGATGAAGCCATTTTACACGATCATGGTCGGCTTGTGAACCAACGAGTCGATCGCATCTTCAACACTTAAAACCTTAAGACGACGAAGATATAACCTGAAGTACACTAAATTTTATAGGTGCAAAAACTACCGCTAAAACCCGCGAGACCTGTACGTGCATACAAGGCGCAGAGCACTGAACACATGCTACATATGCATAATGCATATGTATCATAGAGGATATCATAGATCATATGTATATGCATATGTACAATGGAGGCCTGTAATGAAAAATGGCTTGTTCTCGGTATTTACCTCTGAGCGCCTTGGATAGCCGTCTGAGTCCAAAACTTATCGCCGTCTCTGTAAATCTTGGAGAATAGATTCTGCATGACATCAGAGATGTCTTCTAATATCGGCGACACCTGTAAAGGTACGAGTATAGAAAACGGCGAATCAGTACAGAATATCAAGTTTATTAGGGAAGGCCTGGTGGGAATTTGTATTGCAACCAAATAGACTCGATCATCTCTGTTACAAAGTAATTAAGAAGTGTCAATTCTTTCAATCACATATGGCATGTGCTGAACTAAACCCAAACTCGATAGCTAAAACCCCTCCCTACACAGCCGGGAACGGAATTTGTTTTTTTATCACAAACCACGCGATTGGGTGACACTTTTCCACGAATTAGCTCAGACGAACACGGTTCAAAATTCGCGAAACAGGAAAGCTCGCCGCTCGTTGCATAAGATGTTTGTATACATTTATACCGAAGTTCAGTCTCACCGCTATCAGTTTACAGATTCGCCTTGAGCTAACAAGCTCAACCGAGATAGTTAAGTTATGTGAGATAGTTGAATGAGACCCTTAAATAGAGCCTTGCACTTGGTAATAGGATTCGTAAACATTTCTATTCTGGCGAAACTTGAGCGATGAAGGTACGGTAATGAGTGAAAAACGGGATCATTTATTGAAAACAATGAAATCATAGCGGCTTCCTCTTACGGGAAAAAGGTCTTTCTATCACGTACACACCCATATCACATAAAATAAAATGATCATGACAGTGTAAGCTATCAGGCAAAAACGACGATTCACTGCACAACATTCACCGTACCTTGACGTAGGCGACCATGATGAACTGTTTGACCCTGACCAGCGCCGGCGGAGGATTGTCCCACATGTCCTTCAGCCAGAGACCCGGCTCCCCTAGCACATCCTCTGGGAGAGACGGGAACACATAACGTGTTGCAGGAGATGTTGAAGAATTAACAACATTTACATACAACATAATAAAGCCAACTTATTCCAGATCAAGCGGTGTAATGAATCAGGGTATCCCTTCAAACGTTAAATCGTATTTGTAAGTAGCCTTCTGCAGACCGCAAACTAGATCACCGTTTTAGTGTTTTCACAAAGCTCTCACGAAACGACCCAAGTCCACCGCCACCTACCGAGTCCGAACTTGGTATACAGCCAGCGGGCAAATTTCTTGGTGTAGTCGAAGATGTTTGTGACCGTGTCTCGGTCGGAGAGGTCGCGGTAAATTTCGTCAATAACTCCCTCCAGTGAAACGATGGCAGCGTAGAGCTCTGATTCGGTAAACTCGCCGTAGAACCAGTCTGAGGGAGGGTGATAAAGTTCATGGTTACTGTTAGGCTTGAATGGGGATAATGGACATAATGAGCGCTGATGTTCACTGAAATGAAAATCGTTGCCTGTCAGCTCGTTACGAAGCTGCCATTTTATCCTCGCAATATCTCATACAACAGAAACCATTCCATCCGCGACACAGGTATGATAAGATTCTTATAAGCATCAACCAACTGGGAATCAACAGTTTTCATCAGAGCTACATATTCACTGAAGTTCGATGAGGTAACCAATTTAACCCGGCAGTTGCTGGGGTATTTCGCCACCCACCGTTTGCTGGGGGGGGGGGGGGCGTTAAACGCCTCCAGCCGATAACTCGAGAACCAATAAGCGCAGCGAAACGCACGAGGCGGCAAACGAAAGAACGCGACGAGACGCTTCAGATGAGTACTTTGAAGTTGGATTTTGAGGTCACAGGTCGGGTCAAGGTCAGGTCAAACACCTGAAATTGGGCTTTCAGTAGCATGGACTTTAGGACTTCGCAATGGGCGCCTCTCGTCAAAAACTCTGACAGAACGGTGCACAATCCATCATATAAGGCCTACAAGAGTGTCAGCTCCATGTTGGGGTCAGTCAAGCATAGGTCAGGGTCAAGGTCAGGTCAACCGGGTAGGCACATATCCCCGAAAATCAAAACTGATATCCGCATCCTGTGACACATATTTTAAGGGTAATTTGGGGCGTAGAACACGATGGTGACAATTCATTTTACCATATGTGTACGTGTTTGGCTCAAAAAGTTCAATTTAAGAAATGCATGTATCATGGTCGTGAAGTAGTCACGAGAAATTGCCAAGATTTAGTTCAAGATTTTGGAGAATGCGGAGCGATAATCAATAGTCGAAGATAGCCATTTGATTGGTCATGGTATTGGCAGTCTAATGGCGTTTACGGCATGTCTGTATGTCTATTCTGTGATTTTATATGATTTTTTTGAACATATGGCGTTTTTGGTCGAAAACTCAGAAATCATGACGTCACTAAAACCTCGATACCTCAAAAATTTTCGGACCGATTTTTTTGAAACTTTGTCACCATACACTTCAATCAATTCCCTACAGGTACCCAGAATTTGGCGCGCGCAGGCGCGCCGTTTTTATGCTATGGCCCGGCGAAAAAGTGGGGGCGTTTAACGCCCCCCCAGCAACTCGCGGGTTAACTTACTGACTGTGTCGCGCACCACGGCCACCACGTTCTCCTCAAAGTGGTGGTAGAGCAGCAGCAGCTGCGGCTTGTACTGCTGACCCAGCTGCATCATTCGGTGGCGGATGTAGCCCGTCACCGTGGTGTACACCTGACGCAAACGGAGGCTGGTGCGTGCGTACACCGCCTTGGCCCACTGTGGAGGGAAATGGGGAGGGTGAGGATTGGAGATGAGCTGATGGGAGGTTCGGTCCCATGAGCAACAAGGTAGAGAAACGGGATACAACTTCATGGAACTTCTGATCGATAGAAGCTTCTGCAAGTCAAAAAAAAAGGACGCGATACTACCCAGCTTCGCGCCTCTTATGAAACGAATACTTGTCCCGCCTGGCAATGTTGCTGGGCTTCCCAACAAATACAAGTTAAATTACCAGAATATCATGGATCTTTTACTCACCTGATTGTATGCCCCAGCCACTTCTGTAATCACCTCTCGCAGAGTCGGTCAAAAGTCACTTCTTTGTTGTCTCACCTGTTTGTAGGCCTCTGGCATCTTTTTTTTTTTTTGCCAGCAGTCAGCACCTCTCGCAGAGTGTCTGTCATAAGCCCCTTCTCAGTTCTCTGCTAGCTCACCTGATTGTAGGCCTCCGCCATTTCTGCCAGCACCTCCCGCAGAGTGTCAGTCATGCTGCGTTCACCCGATCCAGACGAGGACACCAGACGCCGCAGCTGACGGAGAGCAGGGCGAGAGTAAAGCACAGCACAAGATGGCGCAGTGGGTGCTTCATCAGGGTTGTGTCAAAAGTATCACTTTAACTTGTCACAAGAAGCTTGGGCAGTAACAGCGCTAGGCCACTGAGCATCCATCATGGTCGTTCATTACATAGCAAGCAAAGGGTAAAATCACACTCACGTATTCGATGATTTCGTTCAGCCGAACGTAGACTGCCTCGTTGATGACACCGAGGTCCTCTCGGAGTTCCTCAGTCCACGTGCCGAGCTTGTTCAGAACGAAACTCACCACGCTAGAAGAGAAGAAAAGGAAAAATGCAAGTGAAAAGGCATAAACGGGGCAGACAGACATCAAGCATTGAAAACCTTGTAGGTTACTTGCCATCGGTTATTATGCATCAACTTCCTCATGTAAATGCAAATCAATCAAGCAATCAACAATCAGTTCAGTGATTGGTTGGTAAACAAAATGTGCGGACCTGTTACATCATACTTACGAGTCTTCGTCGCCGTATACATAGGATATTATCGTGTTCATGTAGAACGCGTTATTTTCGTAGCTCTCTGAGATAGCGTATCGAATATCTTCAAAGTCGCCGCGCACCGTTCCGCTAGACTCCGATGTAAACTCCTCACTGAAAAAATGAGAAGCGTGACGGGTAATGCAGAAAATACCTCTTAGAACCATACGGAGATACGGAACTTATGATCAGCACATCTTCCCAACTCCACCGCGACTCAACGTTTTCTACGCTCACGCAGCCTCTCCAGTCCACGCATCCCCTGACTAAGTACCTTTAATTTAATTCAATATGCCTCCCAACACCACACACTCTGTCTCTTCCCCGAATCCACAGTCTACTCACACGAGCAGGTCAATCTCCTGTCCAAGCATGTCTTCCAGACTGGACTCCATGGCTCCCGCCTTCACCTCCCACTCGCTGGCACAGGCGTCCAGGAGCGCGTCGCGGGACAGGAGTACCGTGGACCGGGCCCACTCCTGGTCAAAAGGAGATCCCGAGAGGCGAGGGGTCAGTAAGATATAAATGCATAGATGTGACAGTGAGTAAAGGCCGGAGTATAGAAATCCGATGTAGTTTATGATATAAGACTCTAGAGCGAATTGGTGTCATCAGCCATCACCCAACTCGATTCGTACGTCCATCACGTATCCATCAGCCATCCTCGTCTCAACTCTCTAGTTAGATCCAATAACGACTCCCTCCCCATTTACGGCCAGTTCGCATTCGAGCTCTAGCTCCAGCGCGCGGTACATGAGCCCTGAAGACCTGTTCAACTACTCCATCTTTACCTCTGAGCTCCCCCTCAATCATATACATCTTCATTGCTCACAGCCAGCTCGTATCCGAGCTCTATGCTTCACACGGGTTTCAACAAATATCCTTGCCCCAAACTCACGGCCAGCTCATAACCAAGCTCTGTGCGCCAGCGGGCCTGCGAGGTCAGCAGGTGTGAGTGGTTCAGACGCAGGAAGAACACCATGTCGTCGACCCGGTACTGGCCCGCCTGTCGGTACGCCTCCAGACGCACTGTCCTGTTGTTCACCATGCCGCCCGTGACGTACAGACGCTTTGCCTGCTCTGGAAACGTCACAGGGGCACTGTCAGTAGGTGGGGATGATTGGGCGTGGGTGATGGTTACTGGTGATTTCAGCTAGGATGCCGATAATATAACCGGAAGAATAAAAACTTAGATGGTGATAAATGGGGCTAAGGAGTCATCTCAGCACATAACTTATGTGCGCGACAAGGACAATTAGAGCTTATCGCTAGGACTTACGCTTGTTCTCTCAATCAGTCCTGCGCAAAACGTATGGAAATTCGTCAGGATACACGGCTCAAAGTCCACTTTTTATGTGGTTCTTTAAAATGTTTCACTCTGACGACACACACTGACACCACCATAACCCACCACCATAACCCGATACATTGGCTCACCGGGATCGTATAGAATCTCCAGTCTGACCAGGGGCCGCTCCCTGTCCATGGTAGCCAGCAGCGTCTGCGGACTGCCCAGCTCCGTGGGGATGGCAGCGCCGTTTATACGGTACTCCTTCAGACCGACGGTCGACTTCAGTTCGTAGATCATGGATGGTAGAGTGACCTGGCAATGACGGAACGTTGGAAAGGTTCATGGTTTTTGTTGATAATGCTTAAGAGCTAACAGCTTATTAGTAGAGAACACGCTACGCGACACCACATCGATTTAGTCATGCGGCGTGAAACGCACAGTTGTCGAACCATGCGAAACAAACTGGTAGTACGTTCGCGAAGTGGGATAATATCCCGTATAAGCTACATCATCTTGTTACTGCAGTGGTGTCAGACGTATAAAAAAACAGCGAACTCACCTCCGCCTTGAATTCGCCGAGTTTTCTGTCGAGTTCGAGGAGCACCTTGGACTCGAGTCTCCTGTCTTCGATGTCCAGGTAGGTGTAGGCTCCTGATACCTTCAGCGTTCCCCGGGCCACCTCCAGCAGCCCCTTACCGGTCACAGACAGCCTGGGGTGACAAACGAAGAAAGTGAGTCAGTGATTATATGTGCTTATCATAGACCTCTGTAAGTCTATACACCTCCATAGACGGCGTGCATAGGTCTACGTGCTTATTTTAGAATATCCCATAGAAGTACAATAACGTCAAAGTATTTCCGAATGAAACACAGTCTGCTTTGCATTGGTCACTTGGAGCTGAGAATGAGGGATATGACCTCTTCTTCCATTAACTCAATTAACAATTTCGTTATTTAAAACGCCCATACTCAAGTCTCTGTCATATTCAGCTATCGCACTTCTCTGTCTTCTGACCTGGAGATGGGGTGGCTGACGAAGAGTGTCGACTTGAGCACCAGCTTGCTGCCGCGGCTCTGGTCTACGACGCTGTACGACATGGTCAGGTGGGAGTCGGGGTCGGTAGAGTAGCGGAACGCGGCGTCCAGCTGCAGAGGGGTCCCGCTGCTCGTCTGAACGCTGGTGTCCAGCGTCACCGGCTAGGGAGGACAGCGGGGCAGGTCAGGGGTGGGTTCCATCAAAGATGAAGTGTAAAATGCAACAAAGATTAATTGCCGCTGCACGTCTTCAGCGGAGATATTCACTATTGGTACGAGCATGCATCATAGGTCCTATGCAGAGAACCGTTCAGACTTCAGTCATTAGTGAACACCGATCGGCTTAATTGGCACCATGCTATGTCTGACAACTACGTAGCAGCGTCTACCTTTCCGACGAGATCGAGGTTGACGCTGAAATTGTAGTGCCTGTTGTCGGCGGTGCTGAGGTCAGCCACGTTGAACGTCGCTGCCACCTGCCGCTCTCTGTGGATGCATAAACCAAAATATTACCTATAAATTCTCATATGGATAAACTCCAAGTAAAATAATCCACTAAAAAGTGGCGCCTACTTTATACAGTACAGTTGATCCTGGGCTTATCCTAATGTTTTCTCTTTCTTTCAGTGCGCATAACCGATTTCACAAAAACACATTTTCAAATAGTATTGCAGCCAAGCAACAGGCACCTCCCCCAATCCCTCTCGGTCATCATCCACAAATCTAAGAGACCATCAGCGCCAACAAACTAGCCTTATCATTCACTCTCCGTCATAGAGTACCGACACTTGGGTCTACTCACGGCTGTCTCTCGGCATCCCACTGGAACTTCAGCTTGGCCCGGCCGCTGGAGTGGGCGTCATTCCTCCGTGTCGGAGTCCGAGCCAGTTCCATGGTTCCGGCCAGAGAGCGGGCAGGGAAATCGAGCTGCAGGCGCACCACGGAGCCCTCCTCCAGGTGCTGTGGTAAAGGGAGACACCGGTGAGTCAGCACGAAAAAGTGAAAACGGCAGAGACTTTCCCAAGTACTTCTCCAGAGCAGTGGGCACACTAATAACCGTAGGTACAATCGATGGGTTGCAAAATCCTCACTAAGAATTTAAAGCAATTTGTAAACCCGGACTTGCACATATGCCATGAAACCGCTTAACAGCAACTGGTCCATGTAGTATCATGGTTTAAAAAGCAGTTGAAGCTGAAGTAATCGTACAAAAATTATGTGCACTTTGAACCTAACTGGCCTTCACCTTCCCGATATTTGTACCGTCATGCCTGTTTTCTTACCATTTCCATTTCATCGCTGACGCTGTAATGATACCCAACAAACGCCTCTGACGACAGGGAAAGGCGGGCGGCGCGGGTGTAGGAGTCTCCCTGATTGTCGCCGCTGTACTTCAGTCCCAGCTGGCGCTCAGGTAGGGTGAGCTTCGCCTCCAGGGAGTAGCCGGTCGCGTTAAAGATCCGCTGAGCCCAGCCGGATACGGTACGGTTGTCGCGGTGACTGTTGATGGTAAACTCGGCACGACGCTGGCGGTGGGGAGAGACGGAGGCTGGTAAGAAGTCATGTGGGACAAGATACCTATGGCGAGGTTTGATTAAAATGGGTCCCGATGAAGTCTCATGTTATTATGTAGACTTAATGAACTGAAAATAGCTTAGGAGAGTACAAAATCCTCGAACACCAGAAGAGACGATATCAGCACATACTAAGAATATATGAAAATATACTGATGAACAAAATGGATCCTGCCTATGGTATCCATCTGTGAAGACAGCCCTTCTCTCACTATCGTACCAGCCGCTCTCCGCTAACGCCGAAAGTCTCCTTTCAACCTCCCTTCTCCCATATATCACCTGATCGACTGTGCCCATGAAGGTGACATCCGCGTCGAAGGGATGCAGCGGGTTCTCCAGGTTCAGGGTGTGCCGCTGAGTGAGGCCGTCGCTCATGAATTGATAGGTACCGTCCACCAGCTGGTTTCCGTTATACACGGCGCCGAATGTGCTCGTAAGAGCGTTCTGGTTGGCCCGGTCTCGCTGAAAAATCAGGCGTTTTGTTAGGTGTAAGGGTTTCCAATTTCTTAAGTTCGGAATACAAAATCATTAGTGTAGGAGCTGAAACAAAAAAAGATTAAGAAAAGTTCAACTTGGGGAAACAGTTGCTGCTTACGCTAAATATGTAGACTATGTAATGCGATGTGGTTAGGGACCAAGCTACTGACCGTTACTTTGTAGTTGGCGACGAACTCCTGCAGGGACTCGAATGTCGATGTGATGTTCAGTTTGCCGGTGTTGCCGAGCTCCTGAGACTGGGTTTTCATCAGCTCCAGAGCGTACCGTCCATCGTTCAGCTCACCCTCCGCGCTCGCTCCCATTTGGCCTCTGTTTGAATGAAATTGAAAGTGAAATTAAAGTACATTTTTAGATCAATCTACTTAGTACTTTATAGTTCCAAATTTGACACCCCGTTCCGTGCTTCTATCCTCAGGATACTGAAATCCTTCTCCACGCCGCAACCCCCCTCCGGGCTGGACAGGCAACTTTATCTCATGCGGGCTGCTCCCTTGGAGCGGCACCGCTGCTCCCGAGGGAGCGCACCCCGTAGCCGGGTGCAGTGAGTACTGAGTACCTTGGGGCTAGGTGGCCTGTCCTCTGGACGGGGTCAGCCCCGGTGACTCACTAGGGTGCCTGCCCAGACCAATGTCTCCCCCTATATCCTATCATCCTCCCGGCTCTGAAATGGTCCCATTGGACCGAAAGGGCCTAACCCAACAAAACAAACAAACAAAAATCCAAATTTGAAGGGTATTCTCATAGAAAATTGACGCACAGCTATGTTCGTGCACACGTTTCCAAATTCCAAAAAAAAAAAATGTATAACTTACTCATTGTTAATGAAGTTGACTTTTCCGTTGACCTTCGTTACATCCAGATCATCATCAAGGTCATGATGCACGTAGCTGAAGTCTCCCTTGGCTGAAATGGAAAACCGCTTCAGTCGGATGGTGTCATGCAAAAGAACTGTTGGCTAAGGTATAAACATGAAGAATGTGCACAAAAATCACAAAGCGTGAGAAACATTGCGGGGCGAGTGTAGGCATCGTCAACCTCCCATGTCGCAGACCGACTGACCATTACCATTGTAATCCACCTGCTGTTGCCCGTCGTAGTTGAGTTCAAGGTGATGCTTCGTGTGCTGGTAGAAACTGGACTTGGGGTCGATCTCAATCGTCGATCTGAAAAGACGACATTTCATGATATAAACTTCATCGGCCAATGAAGCGCGCCATAGTTACGGTATGAAATACACACCAATTTATTTGGGGAGCATCATATACGACCAAAGCCAAATCTAAGCTAGCTACTTTTGCGAAAAAGCAAGTATTCGAACTTCCAGATTATATGCATGTCAAGAAAATAACAAATAAATGGCCCCATAGTAGATGCTTATCAAACGAGAAAGCAACGACACTGCAAAAGAAGTCGCTTGGGGCTAGCTTTCTCCCATTCTCGATGAGCTGGCCAAATACGCTGGATTTTGATGAAGAAGCCGGTGGAGCTACTTCGCCGTCCACGGCTGAGTCAGACTCTTCTGCCGGGCTAGACGTGCGTCCTGCGACGCACCCAACGTGATGGGGACCAGCTTCAGGATAGCGGCGGAGGATAGCGGCGGAGTTTCCCCGGATGATCGTTATCGAGACTCTTTGTAGAAGCCAGGACACTTCCCTGGTGTTAATCACCAACTCCGAACTCACTCGAACTCTAAGGTCTTGGGCATGTGCTTGACCTGCCAGACGGTGTTGACGGCCTTGTAGCCGTCTACGGGCATGGTGAGGTTGAGGGAGGCCATGTATCTGTCGGTGACGGAGTCCTTGGTGAGGTGGCCGCGAGCCGTCACCTCGAGCTCTGAGCCGCGCATCCGTCGCACGAACCGCACCGAACCGGTGTGGGCGTCCGCTCCAGAGTACTGAAACCGGACAGTAATGGGTTAACCAGGAATCTGCTACGATCAGTGGCTGTGTCATGCGAAATAATGGCATTTCCAGATAATTACCAATCTTACAGAAAAATGTTTGCGAAGAAAAAGATAAGGTCAAAAACAACATATTGCATAGAAACGTAAAAAGCTGTACCAAAGTGTCTATACGAGCACTCTAAAAATAGCATAAAAACTCCACTTTGTTTTGATTTCACATAAACTCTAAAGAAAACACACGTCCACTGTAGTGTTGACAGACGAAGATCATATGAAATACCGTATCTCCTAATGACCTCACAGAGGACTCACATCGGTATCCAGTGTGTACAGCGCGTCTCTGATGTGCGCCGTCAGCACGGCCCGTCCCATAGCGGCACTGCGCTGCCAGTCGACATCGGCACCCAGTCGGAGGTCGGTGGGGGCGGTGCGGTCGCGGTCGGCGTCCCTGCCCGCCAGCAGCTGGCCGTCGAAGCCGGCGCCGCTCAGCGCGTAGTCGGCCAGCACGGCGTAGCGTCCCCAGCCGGCCAGCCGGTTCCGGTCCGCGGACACGTCCCAGGCCACCCCCAGCTCCGTCTTCCCGCCGCGGCCCGGCTCGTGGAACACGCTGCAGAGTGGAGTTTTTAAATGATCAAGTATTGTAAGATCTACTCTTGAGGGGAAAAAAACGAAAACAGTCATACAATCAGCAAATAAGTAACCGGTATTATATACCAATAACTCGATACATCTTGACAAACCGATATCATGTAGTCTCTGTTCCACCAACGAATGTTTCGCCGAGTTCTGTTTTCTAATTCGCCAGTTTATTCCCAAACTGGTATCAGAAAAGAGATATATAAGCGCCGTTAATAAGAATGGCTTACCGTGCGGATCTCTCTAGGACCATGCGTCCCATGGCCACCTTCCCGTTGACGCCGATGTAGAAGACCGGCCAGAGGTGGACCGATACGCGAGTGGAAGCCTCCACCTGGATTCTCGGGTGACGCAGCTTGTAGCTCAGCTTGTAACCCTCGGTTGGCGAGTTTCTGCGGGAGGAGGCAGGGGGCCATCAGTAACGTAAAGAACTCCAGCTCACGTACTTACGGAAACAAGAACTACTTTCAAGTCTATGTTTTGGTAAAAGTGCATAATCGTTAGTTAGCGGCTAACAAGAAGGAAACCCTTTTGCAGGATGGCGTGCTACAATTAATAGATCGTAGCCATTCCGATCAGTGAAAGACAAGGGTCGGCGAGGCGCGCGTCGATACTTGATACCATCTGGGAGGAAATCGTACCTGTACTCGGCGGTTAGCGACACGTTTCGGAGCGCCTCGTGTGGCGTGTCCAGACTCATCCGCACCTTGGCCACGGCCTCACTCAGAATCAGCAAGGCCTCGGCAGATACCTGGGCTGCACCACCGTTTGAACTGGTCTGTAGGACATAGATGACAGAATAATTAACACTGTGATAGTATTCTAGGAGGATTAACGATATAGATCAGTCAACACCTTGGATGGACTTTCACGAGAAAAAACGCAGGAGAAACTAGCTACAAAAGCTATTAGGTATATCAAACGCGTTTAAAGATGTATGAGTAAGTATGAGTATGATGTAAGTAGTATGATGATGATGAACCTGTAAGTAGTATGATATATAGTAAGTATGAGCGCAAATATATCGATAAACTTGACACTAAATAGGCGACATTCCATGTTCATAATTTCATCGCATAACAGCTTATTGATTTTCTTTGATCATTGAAAGAATACAGGATACAGCCCATTAAGAATTCCTTACCTTGACGACCACTCCGAACTGGCTGGGACCGGTGAATATCTCGCCCTTGAGCTGGTAGTTGGCCTCATCGACGCTGGAAGTCACCGACAGATCATAGACGAGTTGCTCTCCCGGTCGGGCGGCCAGCTGGAATCGGCCGTTCACTCGCGGCCCGACGGGCAGGTTCACTATCAGAGTACCCGTCACCTGCGCCGGAGAGATGGGCGTGGGGATGTAAAATGGAACAAGCTCTGCCATAATACAGCACAGCTATAATACTGTCAAGGGTTACGTTAGCAACGTCTCGAGAAGACGACGTACGTCCTACTCAGAACGGTGGTATATCGGTGAACATCCCGCCACTCTATGTTCAATCTCTTTGTGTAGACAAAAAGATGAAAAAGATGATCCAAGTAAAACATTAGAGCCAAGCAATTCGTAAAACCGGCTAATATCAACAGGAATGTATGGTAAAATACACCAATCCCTTCACCATCACTGCCGCGGCGTGATTCAGTGTCGGTTACCTGCTGGGGCACGCCACCCCGTCCGACGGTGGCAGTACCGGTCAGCTCCACCTTGTAGCGCTCCCAGGCCACCCGCAGGACCACGTCTGAGGGACCGCGACCTCCCACAGCGGCCGACAGACGCACCGAGCCCGACCTGGAGGGAACGGAACGGCGTGTAGTGGTGGGGAGAGGTTAATAATGTCGGGAGTGATGAGAGAAAAGATCCTTTGTGTAAACGGTCTAAGGACCAACGAGAGAAAAGTCAGAAAATTGATTAACGTTGTTTCTATTCGTCTTTTTCCTTTTTTTTTGTCAATGCAAAATATACCTGGAAATCCTAGTTCTTAGAAACTGTTTACTTATTTTATTTATAAGTCGACAATAAAACGAGGGGCATGACAGCCTGATGACAAAAATGCACCAGTCAGCCTCTGTTCTCCACTCACGTGACTCCCTCGAAAGGCGTCGAGAAGGTGAGCCTCAGGTCGAGCGGTCGGTAGGTGCCACTGACAGCCACCGGACGCTGGTAGCCGGGCAGTGTCAGCGTGCCGGCCAGGTCCATAGCGCCGTCATTGCGGACCAGCTCCAGACTGCGGGGGTGAGGCCACAATGTCAGCAGATCGGAACAATGCAATGGACTTTGGTTATGAGCATAGACATACACGCAAAAGACAAGCAAGCAGCTATCCAAGCACATCATTGCAATTAAAAAACTTAGGGTGACTTCAAAATAATAAGGGCATCTAGCAGTACTATTATAGGACTCTAGTTTTGATCGCAGCTATGCGGAATATGCGTGATGTGGTCTATGCGAGGTGTATGAACTAATCTTACTTATTGCAACGTATGACGAGATTACGTTATTTATAACGTGTTACAATGAATACGAGTTCAACATGTTGAGTAGAACTTGACTACCGAAGTTGAAGAACAGACTCACTTGGCCGCCACCCTATCCAGTCCATCCAGAGGAGTAAGCAGCTCGAACGCTGCCGACTTTCGGTCAGCAGATTTCCAGTCGGCCGCCAGTCGCACCCGGTACTGCGAAAAAAATCAGTCAGTTTATGGCCTTGCAATAGTTAAATGTTGCAAGGTAATCGGATACATAAGAGTAGATGTCAGGCTTTTTATTTGAAAAGATCGTTGACTTTATGTAATAACCCGGTTAGTGTTTTGACGCGCTTTAAAAATGTTTGAGAACAAAATGTTACAATTCCGGCATATCATAAATAAAATCCATTAAATAACTACGAACCTTGTTTGCAGTCGGTCTGTTTCTGTTTTGTTGGGTTAGGCCCTTTCGGTCCAATTAGACCATTTCAGAGCCGGGAGGATGATAGGATATAGGGGGAGACATTGGTCTGGGCAGGCACCCTAGTGAGTCACCGGGGCTGAGCCCGTCCAGAGGACAGGCCACCCAGCCCCAAGGTACTCACTGCACCCGGCTACGGGGTGCGCTCCCTCGGGAGCAGCGGTGCCGCTCCAAGGGAGCAGCCCGCATGAGATAAAGTTGCCTGTCCAGCCCGGAGGGGCGTTGCGGCGTGGAGGAGAAGGATTTCAGTATCCTGAGGATAGAAGCACGGAACGGTGCAGTCGGTCTAATCACAACAGTAACACAATGAAACCGAGTTAGACCTGAGCACTCACTTCATACGGCGTTAGGAGAGTTACGGTCAGCTGGTTAGGGTTGAACGTGTACACGGCAGAGGCCTCCACCACGGGGAAGGCCGGGATGTTGGAGGTCGAGCTCAAAAACGCCTTCACGCCCTGCTCCGGGCCCCTCTGAAAGCAACATGAACACGCGATCAGGAAAAACAAAGTGCAACAACAGATGCATAATTGAGCTGACCAGTCTCAGCTGCAGTTCGGCATGATAAACCTACAAGATAAAGCTCCGCAATAATATCAACTTCTAATGGACTGAACAATGAACTTGAACATTCCAAGTTATTTGAGGTTGCTCTTTTTTGTATCAACGCACGGGCCGAAAACGACATAACATACAATTCACTAATAATCCCTACGAAGTCCGACTCTCTCACCGCGTTCCTCAAACCACAAGGCTCGTCGCACCAACGAACCACCTACCATGACCACAACTATCTTCAGCTTGACCTCGGCGTTGTGTCTGCCCATGGAGCCAACCAGGCGTGTGTCAATCTCTCCCTGCGGCGTCCGGGAGTGCTGCATGTCCAGGAACAGCATCTCCGTCCACGGAGTCAGCACGCGCAGGTTGGCGTGAACCGATCCCGTCACCGCCATTTGGCTGATGTCGATGACGCTCGTCACGCGAATCTGTCGGGACGAAGAAAAAAATGAGTGGTGAGTAGTTAATATTTGAGGTTTGTGATTGTTGTCATGGTAGTGGCGAGTCATGTCAGCGGCAGAGGCAATCATGACATTGCATTTAGCGATAGAGCAACAAGGAAATGAGCACTTGCATATCAGGTTTACCGAATTATATGACCAACCAAGACATCTACCCGATCTATCACTCTCTTTCATTGACATCTTGGCTACATTACAGCCTCTGCCGCTCATTCCACACATTCAGGAATAAAAACTCGCTCGTCTCCTCCCGCTCCCAGCCCATACACCACCCTCCCACAGCGCACCTGCTGCATGGATCCATCCTCCATTTTCCAGACGGGTGAGAAGAACAGCTCATACTTCCTGTCGGCCGAAGGAAGCACACTGGCGGCCACGGTCAGTTGACGGACCGGCCCGGCGGGCAGTGTTACAGATATGGTGCCGTAGCGTTTGTCCAGTGCCGCTGAGCCGAGCGACCCGTCAGCCGTCAGAGCCACCTGTCCGGTAGAGAAGGATAAATGGTGAGAGATGCACAGGTCTGGAGGACGGACGACGGAGTAAACGGCAATAAATAAGGTTCGTATGGCTTATTATGTAGTGAGCTATAAACAGAGCACAAGCAGGCCTTAATTGTGCGTGGTGATGAGAACTGAGAAGGAACCGTGGTGAATCGCTGAATAGAGTTGACTGTAGATGCACAGTACCGATGACGGCAGAATTCCTCGAACGAATACAAACAGCAATTTCTATGAGCGAGCAGGAAGAGCAGATCTCCAACATATCACAACATATTTTCATACCACTCAAACATCTGTATAAGTTGACATCATAACGCTATAATCTTACGCATAGAAAAACGCCAGCCTCACCTTGTACTGATCGAGCGCGCCGTCGATGCCGGCAGACAGGGTTCGGGTGGTCCGGTCGACGACTCCCTTCAGACCGAGCGCGATGCGGCTCCCGAACCGCAGCGGCAGCCGCAGCTCCGACTTCAGGGTCAGCCCGACCTTGGAGGGGTCCAGGCCGGGCGGCTCCAGGTCGAAATCGACCATCAGACCGAGTGGGTTCTCTCCCAGCCACGCCACGCGGGCCTCAGACTGCGGATATGAGGGGGTGGTGACGGGGTAAAGTAAGAAGAGAGACCGAAGCAGACTAGAAGTCATTTAGTTTGATGGGAATTTGCAAATAGTCATATTCATTCAATTCGTTGAGTAAATTGATAACCTATCCAGCACTGAACTGAAGATGACCCTGCTTGCTTAGTTTGTTTTATGCGTTCCGACAAATACTAGCAGGAAAGACCACTCACACAACACTGACCTGAAAGGCGTACGGTCCGGTCTGCTTAGTTTTCACCATCAGGCCGACGTCTCTGATGGCCTCCAGAGGAGAGATGAACTGCAGGCCAGCCCCGAAGTCGTTCCACGCCCGGAAGTGCATGTTCCCTTCCAGCTCAGCACGGTTATCCGGCCATTTCAGTGAGGTCTGCAAAAGAGTACAAAGGTATATTAACGAAGGATAGATGTAACAGCGAAGGCACTGATTTTTTCAACGCTCACATGTTCAGGAGTAAATAACACGGTAAAAACCAAAATCACCCTCGTTTCAATTCGCCATGGGTCTCTTACCTTGAACGCCCGTCCCGCCTCGGAGGGATCGAGCAGCATTTCGGCGGTGAACAGGTTCAGCTGAGGGTGGATCTGATCCAGTATCAGCGAGCCCTCTATCCGGTCAGACTCCTCACCTGCGAGACATGAGAAAGATCAATGTCAAGGAGATCAATCCAATATGTTACACATTCGAATCGCCTGATCTTCAACAAACTCTTCAAAACAAATTTCATCTATTGTTTGCCACAAGTTTCTTCGTATTTAAGTTGTTGTCCACTGCTTAAAAGCATTAATACCATACACCACAGGGCGTCGTATGAAGTTATCGGATCGGTGACCATCTTCGAAATCGTGCTCCAATCGCAGTAATCCAGTACTCACCCTTGAATACCAGGTTGTGCCCGATGTTTTCCACTCTGCTCTCTCCCGTCAGAATAAAGCTTTCAGCCGACCGTCTGGCGTCGAGCATGTAGGTGGCGTCATGCATTCCCTGAAATACCCGACCATGTCACCAGTGGGCATTGGGTTAGCTAAAACACTAGGTTAGTTTGCAATTTGGTGTGGTTTGTAACCTGGTCAGCCGCGTAACAAGTTTCTTCATTTTAACCTCTTTGGGTTTAACAGCGAGCTCGCGATCAACGTTCTGATGATAAAGAAAGCATCTCATATTATGATGGCACGCATCTCCTTTCAATCTATCCAGTGGTCGTCAGGTAACCCGCGCGGGGCTGGGGGGGGGGGTAAATTTTACCCCCCCTCGCGAATTTTTGCGATATCTCAAAAACGGCGGCGCGCAGCGCCGCCAAACTTTCAGTACCTTTTCTTACATCAATTTGACACGTTCCCTGAAAATTTGAGCGAAATCCGTCGGAAAATTTTTGAGAAATTGACGTTTTAGTGACGTCATGTTCGCCATTTTCGCCTCAAAAACGGCAAAAGTTCAAACGCCGCTAACATCTTCATTTTTAAAGGAATCAAGACGTAACAAAAAGGTTATACGTAATTTTACTTTGTCTATCAAATGGCTATCTCGGTTTTTTGAAAATTTTGGATTTTGGCCTAAATTTTTTTAAAAAACTGACTTTTTTGGGAAAATCATTATAAAATCCAAAATTTTGAGTCTATCGAAAAAAGCGGAATATATGTCAGATAATTGGTCTATGTGCACCTACATACCAAATTTTAGAAGAATCGGTTCAAAAATGTGGGAGTTATTCAAAAGTTTATGACGTCACGACACACAAAATTTTTGAAAAAAATGACTTTTTTGGAAGTTCTAGACCTCGTACGGAAAGAAAAATAGCACCATTCGATTCGCCGTGAAAAACTGCATCAGATAGACACCTTTTTAGGCCTTAACAACCAACTTCAAAATTTGACCTCACTTGACCTGACCTTGACCTGACCTCGACCTGAAATTCATCCAGAGGTGGTCCATATCACTTATTGAGTGTGCCTATTGAATTCTATGAGTAAAATGACCCATAAAACATGTGTCGCACATGCCCTTTTCTATATTTTGTTTTTTGGTGACCTGACCTGACCTGACCTGACCTTGACCTTGACCTCTGAATGATATTGTATGCAACGAATATTGTCTTGGTAGCCTAAGAACACGTTTTGGGCGATCAGTCTCAGTCCATGACTCCATTCTTCGGCAACTACGGTGCAAGGCCGATACTGTAGAAACTTGCAATTTGTACCCTTGACCTGACCTTGACCTTGACCTCAAACTTTAAATTAAGTACATGTTTTTAGTAGTTCGTGATGAGAGCTTTCGATTGGCGTTTGAATTTTCCAAATCGGACCATTAGTTCGGGAGATAACAGGGGAGGGGGTGTAAAATTTACCCCCCCCCCCCCAGCCCCGCGCGTTCGGCTGGAGACCCCAGCCCCGCGCGGGTTAAATGACCGATTCCGACAACACGCCATTCCTTACTCCACATTCCCCTTCGAACGCCAGGACACTACAGACATGATTCCTTACCTGGAAGGGCGTGGTGACGTTGAGTTCCGCTCGGTAGCGCATCTCGCCACCGCCACTCAGGTCACGCAGGGCCAGATCGCCCGATATACGGTTCTCAGGAGTCTCCTATAATAGACAGAAATAACGCGAAACATTCGTCAGTATGTAGTGAACTGCTATAAACTATCAAAAACAACCCAAACCATGATTCGGAAAGGAAAAAAAGAAAATGAGCCCTGGCCAAGATAAAAAAACGTTGGCGCACCAATACAGCACATTAAATTTGGTTTAACTTTGAATGAATATCAGGCATCCACAGGCTGCCTGAGGCATCCACAGGCTAGCGGCGAGCTTAACCTTGGGAACCACTTCTCCATCACTTCTGTTCATGAAATGCCTTCCAAGTTCCATAACCACCAAAGGTCAAATTACGATGCTACAAGTCCTGAGCTGAGCAGTACATACTAACGCCGTCCTCTTTCACCATGCCCTCACCAGCACCAAGGACGACGTGATGCCCTGGGCGTGCCGCTGATGGTCCAGACGGGCCTCCACCCTCCTCAGCCGCTCCATGGTAGAGGTAACAGTAGCGGCGAGTGTTACACTGCCCGGTCCTCGGCGCTGCCCGTCCAGGGAGCCGATGAACCGTTCTCCACCGGCCAGTACCTCCAGTCGAGACTGCAGACTGCTGGCCGAGCGCGCGTGACTGCGGGAGGGGGGAGGAGAGGTCATGACTAGTATATCTCCTCATCCATGGCTAGGAGGTGTTTGGGGTGGAAAGTGAAATAAACAGATATTAAGCCTTAAATTACAATACCGATCTACTTGCAAACTACCTCCACCTTCCTACCCGCACATCATTGTCTTTTTAACGGCTCTCACTGAAAGCCACTGACCTTGGTAACTGACCTAAGCGTGGCACCTGAGCTAAGAGTTAGCAGCAACTCACCTGAGTTTGAGTGAGTTCCTGGCCCAGTGGGGGAAGGGCGAGGTGAGTGTGGCGTCCACCGAAACCCTCTTGGTGGGTACGTCCAGAGCGGTACTGGCAGAGACGGTCATCTCGACTGGCTCGAGCTCGCCGAACGCCAGCAGGACGTGGTTGTGGTACTGCAGGCGGGTCCAGCCGCCTGCGGACACAGACGAGGTTACTGAAAGGTGGCGCGGGCACCGTGAGTTGACCGTGTATGTAAGTGACAGGCAAAGTAGCATAGGGATAGGGAGTGAGGGAAGCAGACTATGTATAGCCTAACATAATACTTATAGCTGCATATTGGTATAATTGGATCAGTCTTTATTTATCACAAGCCAAATCGGTAAAAATCGACTTAAAGTCTGACGTTAGTCATCGCCTTCTTTCACGCATTTTCAAGTTCACAACCCTGAATTCAAGAAAAGAGATCAGAGTCGTTGCTAAAACCTCCATGATACATAAAACACCATATTCACTCACCAGTCATCGTTCGGTCCATGGTCAGCTGTATCGTATTCACCGGATACACCATCCGAACTGTGACGTTCCTCGTGCCATCCGACGGCTCCTCCGCACGGAAATCCATCATGAGCCGCTGCGTCGGGTCCCAGTTGGCGTCCCATTTGAGATCCACCACCCAGGCGAGTAGGGAGTCCGTGTGGGAACCGCCAACGATCAGCTGGACGTCGCGCTGACTGAAAACGCACGGTAAGGGTTGGTTGACAACATTTTGGTGTTTTGCTATGTACTCGTATTGCTTTCGGAAAGCTGAAAATATGGCGTCAATAGTGTCTAGCGAAAAAAAGATAGCTGGGCGAGCGGTTTGAATGACGCAAAGCCTGACGTCAGCCAGCACCATTTATTACCAACGACAAAGAACTCGTTCTGCAGTTAAGCTCGTAGAGGCCTGCCCGAGTATATGTAGAATGCCTACAAATTCACCGTGCCTAGCCCATCGCGATGTGGGCGCTGCAAAGCTCACACATTACTCTGAAAAGCTCAAACACTACCCTCACCACCCTCATCCCTCATTCCACCTACCGCTGGTGTCGCGAGAGCGCGGGCAGTGAGAGCTCCAGGGTGGTTCGGAACACCTCCCCGAGTCTGAGAGTGCCGGTGACACTGTAGGCCGAGCCGGGGTAGGTGAGACCCAGTCGCACCGACCGCTGTATGTCCGACTCGACTGGAGCCAGCCAGTAGCGCGCCTCCACGCCGTAGTCGGAGCCCGAGTAGGTCACCTGAAGGAGGGTGGGGGAGGGTGGTTACAAGGACGTGGATTTAGCAGTCTGGTTGCAGACCGAATGGTGCTTGGTAACAGACATGTGCATGGATCCGAGTGATGGATCTATGATCTCAGTGGATCTCGAAGCAAAGTACAGGTTGGGATCTATGATCCCACCAGATCCGGCGAGAAAAATACATCTTGGATCTATGATCTCATATGATCTGACGATAAATTAAGAACATGGATCTATGATCTGAGTGGATCCCACCATGCACATTTGAAACCATGTTTTATGGGGTTTCTATGTCAATAAATGCCACAAAACTATGGATTATGACGCGCGATCACATAAAATCACTAAAACAGTATGTTTGTGAGTTGAAACAAGCGTTTTTTGGGGATATATGTGTTCGCAAAAAATAAGCGAGGATCTATGATCTCACTGGATCTCAAGCAAAAAATGAGACTCGGATCTGTGATCCCTACGGATCTCTCAATAAATTACAGAGCTGGATCTATGATCCCGTCGTATCCGGGATCAGGATCCGTGGGATCAGATCCCAGATCCAATTTCTCGGATCCATGCACATGTCTGCTTGGTAATGTGTTGTGGGTGAGAGAAGTGGGAGCTTGGTGTGCTAGACACAAACCTTCTACTTGGATTCGGTACGCTTGTAAAAATCACGTCATGAGAAAAAAATAAGATAAAATAAAAAGAAACCCACCTACGACTTATCATTTCACTATACTACAGTTATCTTCACTAAAAACCCAAATAGAATCCACTGCTGTTGATAGAACATCTCTGAAATTGATGAAACAAATCAATACCGGTCCCCACTTGTGCTCTTTCCCTAGCCCATAATCTCCGTTCTTCACCGGCCGTAACAAACCTGCGTTCCGACAGCGACCACCGTCGGGGAGATCCCGAGTTCTACCGAGCCGTTGAGCAGGGACCTGCCCTCCACGGCCAGATCTAGCTCCAGCCGGTGGTCGACGCTCATGGCCTGCTCGTTCAGCTGAAGACGGTAGATACCGGTGGCCAGCGCCGAGCCGCCAGAGAGCCACCGGCCCTCCATACGGTACTGGGTGGGAGGGGAGAGGGGCATGTGAGATATGTGACACATAAGAGACATGAGAGACAAAGAGCCGCCGGAGACAAGCTGGGACTCCAGACGGTACTAGCGGATGGGGAGGGAGAGATACAAGTTAACCCGCGCCAGGCTGGGGGTCCTGGATTTCCACGCCCTGCTGGGGGGGGGGGGTGTTTGAACACCCCCCTTGTAACTCGGCTCCTGGGCCACGTAGCGATACGCGGAAGGCGGCGTTCGAAAGAGCGTAAAAAATAATGACGAAACCACTTCGGTCAATTTTTTGGTCAGGTCAAAGGTCAGGTTACCAGAGGTCATTGAAGGCAAAATTTCGCCGATTTCCAGGTCGAATGTCGAAACTTCCAAGAAGCCAACGCATAACTCGGGAACCAATAGAGCTACAGCGCCGCGGAAAAGTGCATTCGATAGCCCTATTAACGCCCTTTCTGAGTAATTCTCTTAAATTTGACCTAACGTTAATGATTTTGCCTGCAGGGGGAAAAAACTGCAAAAATAGCCGATTTTTCGGAAACAGTTTTTCTGCAATAACTTTTGACCTAAGCCTTGTACGAGCTTACTTTCACCGGCATCGTGTTCCTCTGGTCAAGACGCATTGAATGAACTATAACTTGACCTTGAAAGGTCAACTTGAAAATTTGACCTCAGGTCAAGGTCATGACCTGACCGGAAAGGGTCATGTTGCATATCAGTTGATCCGTATCGTCGAGCTGAACACATATAAGGCGTTTTCATCGCTCTAGCATGCCTCTATCAAAAGTTATTTGCGAAAAACTGTTAGATACCATTCGTGACCTAAGATGACCTCAGGGCACAAACAAGGGTCACGGACACCATTTTCATGTTCAGTGTGTCTAAACCACTTGTAATTCGGTGTTTGGAAGTGTTTATAATGTCTTTCGTCCAAAAGAGGCGCATTTCAATTTTCTCCCATTGACTTATAATGGGGAGGTCGCAAAATTGACCTGACCTTAGGTCATCGATATCAAAATTCTGATATAAACATTTTGTTCATGCTATTGCTCTTAGCAATCGCTGAAAGTTTCAAAGCGATCGGTCACTCGGTGTAGCTATAACAGACATTGAAACTTTTTATGAGGTGAGGTCACTTCAAGTGACCTGGTGACCTGACCTTGAATGACCTTGGTCTGAAATTTTTACAACATGTGTAGAATTGATGCATGATAAGGTGTACCAAAAACGTGATATATTCGCGAAAAACCACAAGGGGGGGGTGTTCAAACACCCCCCCCCCCCCCCCAGCAGGGCGCGGGTTAAACAGAGGCATTGGACTGAATATGCACTGATAATGATTGGACTGGACTGGACGTGTACTGGAACAGGTGTGAGAGACTTTAGACAGCATGTTCTCATTCATATTTTAACTATTGACAACAAACCTTCGGTTACCAACAAAAACGCTTAAAGGGACCCTCCCACCTTAACATTAGTTTTGAGTTGAGATAGCCAAATTGGTGGCCATGACCTGCAAATACCGGTTTGGACACTCACAACATCGAAAAATGCTTTAATTCGAAGATATGGAATTTCAAACTTGCAGTTTTCGGATTCTAAGGGGCTAATGCATTGGAATGCCCCCTTAGAATTTGTGACGTCAGCGGAGATCTAACGATGTTTAAATCTTAGACCAAAACCATCATTAACACGTGGTGGTATACGCTGCTTTGCGCGCAACGTCTGCCGCACTTTAGGGCTGCCAAATTATTGCTTCCAAATAAAGTCGCTAGTAACAGGGGAGATCCCAAAAAGTAAACAAAAGTAAAAGCCTAATATCTTGAAAACCAGTGAATATTTTTCGGTGAAATTTGGTAGATATTCGTTTTCGCTCTTTCTGAACCAAGGGACATCACTTTCATGCCAATTCATTAACTTTTTTGAAGGTGGGAGGGTCCCTTTAAACAGACACTCTTTACTCACTTCAGGACCCGTCTGAGCCGTACCTTATATTGGCTGGGTGTAGCGGCCTCGAGATCCCTGCGGATGTCGCCAGCGAGTTGGATCGAATACGGGTAGCCCGGCACCTCCAGCTCCCAGTAGCCCTCGAGTTTGTCGGTGCGGCCCACCGGGAGTCCGGTCAGGTTCAGACGGGAGTGCAGCTCACGACCTGAGAAAGGCAGGAAAGGGGAGGTGAGACATGCCAATTGTTAGGCAAAGAGAGGTCTGTCGAGTTTGCTTATTCTTTGTGCGGCCTTCAAGATAAGTCGGCACCTAATGACAGATTGCATGCTTCTAAGCACGGAGGTGCGCTTCCCTGCAATACTTCCATTGGCTATTCCTTCTTCCGCTGAGTTAACTACGATCCCGCATCTATTGTCAGTTGTCACAGAACCACAGTCCGTTCTAAGCATGGCTGCATCGCATAGCGGTATTCCGTATCTGTTCGTATCACGATTCCCAAATCCTGCATCATCACATTGCGGTTCGGTACCCGTATCATCGTACTGCCATAATGTCATACCGTATCCCATACCACCGCATCAAGGTCCCGTATCTCGCATTTGGCCCTCTCACCTGGCGCATAGCGCAGCGTGATCTTGTTCACCAAACCACGGTAGATGTTGGCGTGCTCTCCCAGGAGCATCAGGTCCAGACGCGCTGACGGGTACTTGAGATGGACGCTACCCCTCACCTGGGAGAGAGCAGAGCATAGGTTAGAGCGGACCGGAAAGTGTGGCCCCTCGTTCAACGGAGCTGACGTTAAAAACAGACAGAAGTAGCCGGTCCCGTAGCTCAGTTGGTTAGAGCGTTGGACTCCGCGTGGTGAGAGCACGCATTCCCGGTTATGACAGTCCGGGTTCGAAGCGCGAAGGGCGCTCGACATTTATGGGCCTCCTGACAGGTATGGTTGCGGTTGGTGGCAGACCGTAGCCAGGCGAAGTCAGCGAGGGGACCGGCCGTGCGCGGCTTTGTGCGCACGTTAAACTTTGGACTCTAAAATTCTGCCATAGAATCGGAATTGCGCGATCGGAGGGTAGAGGGCAGGGTCATCGCAACAAGCTTCGCTTAGCGGTGGCTCTGTCCTTGTGAATCCTTCCCATCAAAAGGTTCGGACTAAATTTATAAAAAAAAGTGGCTGATGGCGGGGCCGGACAGAGCTGATATGCAAACCATGGGTTGCTATAGTTAATCACGTAGAGGCGAAACCGTCCTGCATATGTTGGTTTAGCTAAGCTTTAGTCTTTGAAGAGTAAGCGAATTGACTGATATTCTCCAGCAATTAAAAGAATAAATCCGCTCAAGAATAAAAACGTCACGCTTACAGTTACTGTAAAACAGCTGCAGTGGGACATGCTTACCTTGCTCGATTCTTCGGTGGACATGTAATCGAACCGATACCCGACCGAAAAGGTGGGACTCGTGTCGAACTGTTCAGGCCTGAGAGCCGTCTGGATTTTATTCATCGTGCTGGCTCGAGAGTTCTGTCACAAAGAGAAATAGTCACAGTTACAACGTAAAACCCGACGACCACAGGCTGGTATTTTGTAACTTGCTCAATTTGATCACAATGCCATTGTCACAGCAAGGCGCACTAAATGTCATGCCAAACAACATGCTAAAGAAGCATTTGTGCATGGCAAAACAATCAGTTTCAAGATTTGAAGATCTTTAGATCACCTACCTCACAATATTGCATTTTCCTAATACCGCACGGATGATATAATTTCTGAAATGATCCCAAAAATATTTAGTTGACTTAACATTAGTCTTTTGAAAGGAAATCGCAATTAATTTCCATTCATGTCCTTTTATCGACACAACAATGTTGTTGCAAACTAATTTAAAATGAGTATTTCTCCATTCCAGTTCCCACGGCAAAGGGCAATGACCAACATATCTGCGCTTCTTAATTATTCGCCTTCTCCAATAACCGCCACCATGTAAGTTCGGGTTTGTTCTCACCTTGCTGTCCCAGCGTCCCGCCCAGGCGAATCGGATGTGTTCGGTCAGGTCGACATCTGTGGCCATCATCCAGTGTCCGACTCTTCCACCGTCGCCGTCCTCACCGTCCCGTGCCTCCAGCAGTAGCGAGAGCTCGCGCTGAGGGCCGCCCTGCCACCACAGATAGACATACAATCACAGACAGACGGTCACACCAGACACCGGAGTCACACCAGACACACAGTTTTACAGACACGGTCACACTGCGCCTCTATCGTGCCTCCAGCAGTAGCAAGAGCTCGCGCTGAGGGCCGCCCTGGCCACCACAGACAGGCACACAGTTACAGACAGACACAGGGTTACACAGACAGACACACAGTTGCAGACACACACAGACGGTCACACCAGACACACAGTCACATACAGACACAGACAGACAGACAGATAGCCAGACAGACAGACAGACAGACAGACAGACAGACAGTCACAGACACAACAGACAGACACACGGTCACAGATAGACACACGGTTACACTGTGTCCCTTTCATACCTCCAGTAGTAAGGAGAGCTCCTTCTGCGACCCGCCCTGACCATCACAGAAAGACACACATGAATTGTCACGCAATTCATTTTGTGCCTTCAGCAGCATCGACACAGTGGGTTGTCTGTATTGCGCTCCTACCAACACAGTCATTCCATTACTGGCGATCGGGGTCATCAAACATCACAAAAAGAAACGTCAGGGTGAGGCACTCCTACCACATACCACAAGAAACGCATATCTTATACCTGAAGATCACACACTGGAAGCCTTACCCGCAATGTATGTTTGATGGCGATTTTCGATTTATACAGCTCCGGAGACTCTGTGGCGTTGGAGACCAGCCCCAGCGTAATCGACGGCAACGTGAGACCAAGGTCGATCTCCCGCTGCATTGCGCTCTCGTCCTGAGATATCTTGACAAATCCTGAAAATATATATTGTTTCATTACACACGGTATGCAGAGATGTAAACACAAATTTCAAAACAACGTACATCGTCGCATAAATCATTGGACTAGGGAAATATAAAAAACAATCGCTTTCAGCTGTTCATCCGACTGAAAATAAAGTCCCACTGACCTACCCTGTAGATTGGCGTACGGGTTCTGCACGAGGTTGAGTATGAACGTGTGTCGGTACATGACGCCGGTGGCAGTCTGGTCGGTCACTAGCTGTGCCGTCAGGTCGAGCACCTGCACCCCTCTGCGAGACACCTGCAGCGCTAGCTTCTTCCTGTTCATCTCCCAGGCGGTTTCACCTGACGGCAGTGTAGCAGGGTTATAGGTTTGGCAGGGAGATATTAGAACAGGGAGATGTGTTACAAGAAAAACGCCTCCAGATTAATGAATGTGCATTGTGCATAGAATGTATGCACGGAACTTGTTCAAGTGAAAACAAGCGATCTGATTTAACGATAGTACGAGTATACCTATTTCGCCATCGAACAGATATTTCTACTCAGGGAGCATACATATTTTGCCCTTTTGTACAATCAGGATATTTTTGTGCATGTTAAGCTATCATGCTATATTTTTGAAAGCACACTTACCGTTTCCACTGAGCTTTTCACCGGGATAGGTGAATATGAAGCCGATTCTGCCGTGCTTTTTAGACCTCTTCAGTTTCAGTTGGACTCGCCGATCTATCGTGGACTCCGGAGTGTCGAGCGTCACGATCAAGTTGTGTTCGAACTGTGGGAGACGATCGAATACGTCAACATATCGAACGATTGCTGGATTTCATTACTTAAATGTCTTCGTTCCTGTCCCTACCCATAATTATCAACATCGTCAGTGCATCATGATTTATCTACCAGCACCACGCAATTTCGCCACGTCTCTGATACTCTGAATATCATCTTCAACACCATCTTCAACACCTGGCAGGCCAGGTGCCGTCTGCATGGCGCCGGGCGACTATCAGGGGTAAACTTCGATTGTGAATACGGCCACAAAAATAACCCGTTAACCGTTACTCCTACCCCTACCCTTAACCCGTGATTGTGAATACGGCCACTGAATGCACATTAACAACGACAGCACGCTTTATGCACACCCGCTAATCTGTAATAACTAATTACATTGTTATCGGTGATGCCCCATTCGAGTTTGTAGCCCTGCATCGTTTTGTCGGTCTTCTCCACGGAGAGGGCGATCTTGGTGGGCCCGGTGAGAGGAAAATGAGGCGCCATCTCGTTATCCGAGGCGTTCACGTAATGCAGCTGGGCGCACAGCTTCCAGCCCTGGAAGAAAGACAAACTCGGGTCAGTGGAATAGGTGCCATCGGTTGGATAAGCATGTGGCGACATTATACGTGTCAACGATCATACAGCTGGACAACAAGCAATGTTTTATTCATGACTTAATCTGTAATTGGGCCCCACATGAGCTTTGATTCTACGTTAAAAAGACTTAACCCAGCCACTGAAACGTCACGCGGGCAGTGACGGCGTCTCATATTTACCAGGACGCGTTCATTTCCTGAGCAGGACACGAAGGAGACTTGTTGGTGTTTGTCCCCTTCCATGGTGATCTCTGATGTCAGCGTTGTCTGTTGGTCCTGATGAATAAACTCCATCGAAGACCTGTAAGAGAGGAGAAAATACAATTGTACGAGGGAATCGCAGGGACGATAATCTCAGCCTGCTTTACTACATAATTGTTTGAGCGATTCGCCAGCTCTCTGAACGAACTTTGATGCCCGGAAATTAAACAATCGTTCCATCCACACTGATCTGTGAAAATAGCCAGAGCGACATCGCGACTTAAATGAACCATCTACGCTTCCCTCTTCAGCCTCTGTACCTATCGCATGTATTCTTACTCGAAATTGTAGACGTCCATCCTCTCTTTGGGCATGTTGACCTGGGCGTTGACGAGCCTGAAGCCCTCCATTCTGAGGCTGGCGTCCACGAGGGTGGAAGAGTGGACGGTGGCCTTCATGCCCATTCCGAGCTGGACGGCCATTCCGTCCACCATCATCGTCATGTCGCACGTCACCGCGCCGCTGGAGTGGAATGGAGTGGTTAATAATCAGGCGGCCACAGCTGCACTGAACTTACCGCAGCTGTGATCAGTATCGCTGAGGTCACGATATTACAGCGATCTCATCTTATACGTGAACTGCGTTGGAAGAAAGAACTTGACATGAATAATATATCATAGATAGCATGAATCGTCATGATAATAATAATAATAAATTACATAACTAGCATTTCGAACTTGAGCAAATTTGTGAGACGCATTTTTAGGAGAAATAGGAACGCAAAATATGGCCACGTATACATAGCTTGGTGTCCCAAAAGTGACCAATGCCGTTAGTCTGATGCTCTGCATTAACTGATTTTGCATCATTGGGCGCCCACCAGTGACTGACCTGGGCCTCAGTCGGAAGGCCAGATCCAGCTCCTGGCTGCTGAACAGCCTCTCCAGCTGGGCGTTACCGGACATCTGGACATTGACAGCGGCCACGGCAGAGACGGTGAGGTTCATAGGCAAACCGACTCCGGTCGGCACGATGTAGGTGCCCTCCAGAAACTTCACCGAGCGACTGATGTCCAGACTCTGCGCAGGGAGGCAGATAGGGGTCAGATCGGGATCATGCGTCCTCGATCGAACATACGGTAGGTTACTGGCTAAGTGGAAAAAGGGATGGTCAGTCGTATATGTAAAAATGGCCGTTTTAAAGTACATGACTGCAAACTGATAAGATATGAAATAATATTAACCCTATTCCTGGCGGGCTCCGCCGGGACAAGAAACTGGCGGGGGGGGGGGCCGATTCGGCCCCCCCCCTGAGATCTCGAGAACGAAGCAAGATAGCGACAAGCGGTAAACGGCATCGGATACGCACGGCCAAGATCTACAATTTTTACAAAGGTCATTTTCAGGTCAGGTCAAAGATGACGTCACAGGGGTCGAAAAAGACAAAATGGCGGCGCTAGATATGGAGAGAGTTTTTCTCGGATAACTTTCGAATTAGTCAAGATAGGAACAAACTAAGGGCATCGTCGTGATCCTCTCGTCAATCCGCATCGAAAGATATATATGTTGACCTCGAAAGGTCAAGGTCAAAGGTTGACCTCAGGTCACGTGACCTCGAGGTCATCATGTATATCATTCGATGCGTCTTGACGAGCTGAACACAATGAGACCATCCACGCGTCTGTATCTTGTTCCTGTACGGAGTTATTGGCCAAAAACCTTTGGTGACCTTTGATGACGTCACATGACCTCACAGCTGCCCAACAGCAAAACAGACCTCAAGGTAGTGAAGGTTGATCGTATATGAAGTCATGTATGGTATATGGGGCCATTCCGACCCGTTTTAGTGGTAAAAACAGGGAGTTGATTTTTCCCCCATTGACTTATAATGGGGAGGTCGCGAAATTGACCTGACCTTAGGTCACCGATATCAAAATTCCGAGATATACAAATTGCACATACTGGTACCCTAACTAAACCCTGAAGAGAAGAAATTGATCGGTCAAAAACTCTAGCTCTGGCGTGATTGCAAACTTTTCTGAGGTAGGGTCACCAAACCGCCTCTGGTGACCTGACCTGAGGTCAGATCAACTCAAAATTTTTAGACATGTTGCGTAGAAGCCTTTTAGGAAAAGTCAGAAAATTTGAGCTTCCTAGCTCAACGCGTTTGGGAGAAATTACCAAAAAACCTCAGGGGGGGGGGCTCCTGAGGCCCCCCCCCCCCCGCCAGGAATAGGGTTAAACTCCGTTAGGCGTCATATCTTTGGCACTGCAACTATTTCGGCAGCAAAACACCGAGGTCGTACATAAGTATTTACCTTGCGATTCTGGCTGTTTTATGTCTATTGAACGGCGACAATATATATCTTTGGAGTTTTTCCTAATTATTGATAGATAAACTGCAACACCTAGCGACTCGTATCATTACCGCCACTGACAGGTTACCGACCGCCAATCTCACCCACCTCTGTGCTTCCCAGCCACTTGATCCACTCCCCCGGACCGTTTTCGGTCAGCCACCCGGTCACTCTGTTAGCGTCCGAGCTCCGCAGATCCACGCCGTCCACCTCATGTCCAAACACCTGGCGAAACAAACAACAAACGTGTCCAAACACCCAATGACAAACACCAACGCGCCCAAACACTGGGTAGCATGCTTATTGCTTACCCAAATTTAGCAAAAGTGTGGAAAACTGTCTCTTCTAGTTCTGGTTGATCGTGGAATAGCACAAGCAGATGGGGCAGCCTGAATATCAAAATGAGCACATGCATATGCTTGTGCATTGATAATAAAAGCAGTTCCACAAGGCTCCCGTAATATGAGTCGGTTCCCGTAAATTCTTAGCTGCTGAGCTATTCTCTAAATAATCATAACAAACACTTACACACGAAACGAAACGAAGCACCTCACAAAAAAGGTAACAAAGATGAACTCTACACGTTGCCATTTATACCTTCATGTGGAAGAATGCCTGCGGGTCGCCCATCCTGCCTGCTGCGTCAAAGTCGGCCTTTATCTTCTCCAGTTTCTCCCGCTGGGTGGCGTCGCGGCGACTCCGGAAGAGCGGCTCGGGCGCGGCGTTATGGAGCCCTCCGCCGGGCGCAAACACCGACTCCACGAGACGCTCCATGCCCTCGACTCGGGCTCCGACCTGAAATAGAATGGCGGCGTGGTCAGTCTCCTGGCTAGCCTGGCTCGGCAACTTTCGCGATGGTCCCATACCTACCTTTCCTTAACGGGAAAGAAATGCTGAATTGACCAACATCCAGCCAGCTCCTGGTTGGTTTGCGCATTGTGAATATAACTGGCGACCGAATGACGATTCATACTCAGTTACATCAAGCACCATGAGCCATGAAGCTTCCCATTTATTTTCAAAGTATATCCCAGGGTAAGTACGCATCATACAAAATATATACGCATCATACAAATATCGGTACGTTCAAAATACGTGCAACAAGTACATATGTGTACGCATTTTATCATTTATGACAGTCCCTGGCTGCTTTAAAAGCAAATCACCGTGCTTCATTAGGCCATCTCATGTACCCGAAAGCCCAAGTCTTACCTCCAGCAGGTTCACGCTCTCGCCAAACATCTGCAGCGTCAGGTTGGAGTTGAGCGAGCGTGGGATGTAGCTTTTGGAGCTGTAGACGAGGTTCGAGTCCAGCGACGCGCCCACGTGGTACTCGGAGTTGAAGCCGGAGATCTCAAAGTTCCTCGAGTACTTGCGTGTGTCGATGCTGAACTTGTTCTGCAGGTGGAGATCGGCGAGAAGTCCCTGGACCTCCAGCTGGTAGGGGGAGGCCGTCTCCTGCAGGTTCATCAGGTGGGTCCACACGAACGAGCCCACTGCAAGAGGCGATTAGCAGGATCAAAAAATGTTGAGATTGCATTTATAAAACGAGGCAAAATATCGTCTGAACGATGTTTTGAATGGAAAGACCAAGCACTTACAAAGCTCAAACCCATTGCGGCGGCAGCCTATCGTATTACGCATTTCCGTAGTCTACTTCTTTTACGTGAAGTCCAGCTGGTCTGAATGAAATCGCGATAGGGAACACCTCAGTTGCTATAGCGAACACGTCTTGTAATCCTGTATTAGACTGCCGAGACTGCTCACTCCGTGCATCACATCTACCACCACTGCACCCCAGTACCCACCTTGGTTGACCTGTTCCCGCTCGAGGGCGGCGCGTACCAGGCCCACTTCCTGGTGCGACGGGCACCGCATCAGGCCCAGATAGGCGGCGATTCGCACCTCGCTGTCTTCAGCCATGTCTCTGAACACGGCCCGCATGAAATCGCGGCGCACCGTGCAGCTGAACCGTCTGTGGGGAGAGGGGGAAGTCACGTCAGAAGATAGGACGATCGAGGGAGAGTTGTCAAAAAGACCTCCTTTAAAATGGACCAATGTTTAGCAAAACTGGTGACGGGGTTCATTGCTCGTATGTTCTTTGAGTTTTGAACAAGGTTTGGAGTAGGTATTTATTACGGAGCGAGCGAAGCGAGCGGAGTCTTACGTAGAATAACGGAAATTTCTGAGTATGAGCGGCCGGCCGGCCGTGGTCACGCTTTTGCGAGGCTTATATCTCAGCAATCACTTGACCGATTTACATGCGGTAATTTTTGTGGGGTAGCTTCATTCCTTCTACCAAGTATTGGACTATTCCCGATGCATGTGGGTGACCCCTTATGCACGTGCCACGTGCAAAACGAAGAGGTGTCACTTTTGTAATTGTTGCAATATCTCGGTAACTACTTGGCCGATTGCGCTGAAAGTTGGCATGTAGGTAGGCACCCACTAGGCACTGCATATCCATGTGCCAGAGTTGGGGTGCTGCTGCACGTGCGCACGTGCAGGGGTCGTTTCCAGATCTCGAGAACGGTTGGACCGATGGCGCTCAAATTTGGTACATGGTTAGGGACCGGTTAGTAGGGTGCCGTGCAAAAGTCAGTTGGGACCCATTTTGCACGTGCGCACGTGCAGGGTGCCGCTTCCAGATCTCGAGAACGGCTGGGCCGATTGTGCTCAAATTTGGCACATCGCTAGAGACCGGTTAGTAGGGTGCCGTGCACAAGTCAGCTGGAGGTACCCCCTCAAAATTTCGCACGTGCAAGGCTCACCCTCTCGCTCGCTCCGTTAGTCGCCCCAAAAGGCGCTATACTGGTTACGGAGCGAGCGAAGCGAGCGGAGTCTTACGTAGAATAACGGAAATTTCTGAGTATGAGCGGCCGGCCGGGCCGGCCGGCCGTGGTTACGATTCTGCGACGCTTATATCTCAGCAACCACTTGACCGATTTACATGCGGTAATTTTTGTAGGGTAGCTTCATTCCTTCTACCAAGTATTGGACTATTCCCAATGGATGTGGGTGACCCCTTATGCACGTGCAACGTGCAAAACGAAGAGGTGTCACTTTTGTAATTGTTGCAATATCTCGGTAACTACTTGGCCGATTGCGCTGAAAGTTGGCATGTAGGTAGGCACCCACTAGGCAATGCATATCCATGTGCCAGAGTTGGGGTGCTGCTGCACGTGCGCACGTGCAGGGGTCGATTCCAGATCTCGAGAACGGCTGGACCGATAGCGCTCAAATTTGGCACATGGTTAGGGACCGGTTAGTAGGGTGCCGTGCAAAAGTCAGTTGGGACCCATTTTGCACGTGCGCAGGTGCAGGGTGCCGCTTCCAGATCTCGAGAACGGCTGGGCCGATTGTGCTCAAATTTGGCACATCGCTAGAGACCGGTTAGTAGGGTGCCGTGCATAAGTCAGCTGGAGGTACCCCCTCGAAATTTCGCACGTGCAAGGCTCACCCTCTCGCTCGCTCCGTTAGTCGCCCCAAAAGGCGTTATACTGGTAAGTAAATCATTATCATTTTGGGAGTTGTAAGGGCAATGATGACAACAGCCCGGTTTCCATGGGCACCTGTGATCCGGATCAGCAAAAGTGTATGAGCTAATCCATGAAAGTTGGCCAATATATGAAAATTAGAATAAGAGATTAACTGATAATATAGCCTAATCCACTCTGAATTATAACCTGTAACGAAGAGTTCGAGAAATATTATACGATTTAAAGTTGCTGATCCGGATCACGAGTGCGTCAAAGCTCAGCCACTGGAGTTTCACAAAAAGAGAATGAAACAAATCATAAACCAGCAGGACCATTTACGTCCACCTCCAAAGTTCGCAGCCACAGCCCATCCTCTCACCTGAACGCCTCGATGGCAGCCACCTTGATCCTGGCCGGGTTGTCGCGGCTCATGAAGCACTCGTTGAGCGTGTCGACCACGGACGGCGGGGAGAGACCGGCATTACCGGCCGCTCGCAGCGTCAGCAGCACCTGACCGAAGGTAAGGAGTGGGATGGGGGTAGATGTTAGTGCAGGGAGATCAAGATTGCGGAAAGATGTAAAGGAATGAAACGTACAATGCAGCTCATTGGAATAACTAAGATTAAAGTTGAATACTTGAATAGGAACGGATACAAGCGTCACAACCGGAACCAGCAATTTATAATAAATAAAATAGGTAACTTCAGACTATTTCAAATCCAGTTCCATGTTTAGCAAGGCACATCAATCCATGTAAAATAAATGCATAATGACGTACCGATAGATCAGTTACAAGGTTGATAGGAGGCATAAGTCGATTATCAAACTCGACATATTTCACGTATGGAGACAATAATTAATGTCATGCAGAAAATCATACCACGTCTTCCCCACACCACGTCCAACAGAAGACAGCCCTCTCACGCTCCTTACCTTCCTTTCCTCCTCCTCACTGTTCGCCCGACAGTCGGCACCGAGCGGTCGAACCAGCTGCTCCATCGTCTCCAGAGCCACACTGTCTCTGTCGCACTTTTCGTGCTGACGGCAGTACTGGTAGAGCACTGCGCCCGCTGCCAGCCGCGCGCGGGTCGCCACGGCCGGGTTCCGAACCTCCAAAAGGCCGGAGGCGATACGAAGCATCTCCTGGTCGACACTGAGAACGAGATGGTGACATTTAAACACACCTTCGGCAGCTACCATATTAACTATATGTGCCAAGTGTTCTCGAAAAAAAAAATCGTTTGCATATAATGCATATCAATGGCGTAGATATAATTCGTAGCAGCGCAACTACTAAGACGCACGGGTTACCAATGCAAAACTGCTCAGTAATTGACCTTTACAGGAGACTATGCATTTATACTTTTAAACAAAGTATCAATCACCACACAATGTTCTCCGCACCTGGGTATGAAGTTGAGCGCCAGCAGCCAGGTGTTGGCGACCCGGTCGGTGACCTTGCCGTCGACAATGAGGTCGGTCATCAGGTTCAGCGATCCGGCCGTGGATACCACCGGTAGCGCGTCCTCGATCAGCTGCCTGTGAGAGCGAGACACGCGAGGGATGAACGGTGGAGTGAGGCAACGAGTAACAGAGAGGTTCAACAAAATATAATATTGGCTACGGTTGGTAGCCTAATCTAGGCATACTCTGATGCATGAGATCGTCGTTTATTCAAATATGCCGCAACGAGAAGGAAATTCCGTCACAACGCAAGGCAGACAGTCATTTTCTTCTACTAAAAGCATTACATAGCTTGAGATCATCAGCCACATGCTATAACGCACCCCCGAGTGAGCCCTGCTCGCCTCTGTCTCTCTAAGTCTCCATTTGTCTCCAACTCACTGTCCGTGTCGGCAGATGCTCGGGCTGTGCTGGTGCAGGGCCCTGATCTCAGCGTGCGTCATCCCCCGCAGGTCGTCAATCAGCTGAGAAAACTTGGTGGTCGACTCCACACGCACCTCAGAGTCCTGTCAACAACACGATATTGATTTGAAGATTGTTACGGCGCGATATTTTCTAGTATTTGAAGGATTTTTATCTAAAAAAAAAAAAAAACAGGTGAAACCTTACTCCTTAGGAAGTCAATTCAAAACGTATCCGTAAATAGAATAAACAATTTAATGTTAAGGTTTTGAGATGACAAATATAAATTCATGACACAAAACCCCAAGGCAGCAGCCAGCTGATGACTGAGCCACAGACTTCTCTATATATAGAGATCTTCTTCTCTCTCTATATATAGAGAGAAGTCTGTGACTGAGCTAATCGCATGTGTGTCGCTCCATCCGCTTTGAATCGTCTGACGCCTCAGTATGGCTCTCACGTTTTCACACAGCTCCTCGACGAGCGCCTTGGCGTCAGCCAGCGACTTCTCCCGGGTGTGGGAGGCCGACTTGGCTGGCAGGTGGTTATATAGCAGCGTGTCACGGTTCTTAATCACGTCTAAAAAACAGAGAACACAGCCCTTCGTCGCATGTATTTCTTATACAAAATAAGCCAAAGTATTATAAAATACATTCAGACTGCATAAATATTTGCAAGCCTTATATCGACATAAAGCGTGTCCACATTCTAATGAGTCTACGAATTTTTTTCTCCCAATCGCGCAAAACACATTTCTCTCTCTTCCCCCTCTCTCCCTCTCTCTAGCGGTAGCGTCTCTCCCTCCCTCCCGCCCCCCCTCTCTCTCTCTCTCTCGCTCTCTCTCTCTCTTCCCTTCTTTCCCTCCCCTACACCAACTCACATTCAGAAACCCCGGCATTGGCAGTGTCTTCCGGCACCAGGGTCAGGTTCTGTGAGGTGATGGTGACGGCTCCCGACTCGTCGTTGGAGAACGGTTTCAGCAGGTGACGTTCCTCGCAGATGACGCTCGTCAGGCGGTTGGTCAGCACCTTCTGACGGCACGTGCTGGTACTCGCCACTACGGGGATGTTCTGCACCGGCTGGAGGGCAGATGAGGTAGGGGGGGGGGGGGGTGTCAGATATTGTGGTCGAGGGAAGATGAGTAAATTGCTGTGTGAGTATCATCACACATTAGGTGAAATGGAGTGAAAATTAAACACAATTTTGTTCATGTTCTACTCAGCTCTAACAATGAACTAACTATCGTAATGTCAAAAGTTTATGGTATACCTACTCTACAGACTAGTTGTGATTGTTGAATGCTATCAGTCTGATCGCTCCACCTACCGATTTGATGCTGTACCCGACTCCCTGGATATGCGAGGTGTGCGCGAACCGGCCCACACACGCGTTCAGGTCACGCTTCTTGGAGATGACCAGCGCCGCGCCGTCGGTTCCCTCCACAGCGTACGACACCGGGCAGTCACCAGTGACGTCACGCTGTAACAAACAGAATCCAGTGACGTCACGTAGTAATAGACAGTAACCGGTGACGTCACGATCGTCACGATGAAAGCCAGTGAGGTTGCCCCTGAAAAGGTCCGAGAATCACCGATTGCAGCGCACTACCGTTGAAGACTATGGTCATAAGGAACTAGGAAGAGAGAAAACCTGACTGTGCTTTCATGAGATTTGCCACTGAAGTGCTAAAACAATAATGCTGTAACACTTAAAAAATGATGGGATAAATTTACAGAAAACAGGATGCATGACCTGGGAAATGGGTTGTTTGCAATTTGCATAGTAGAATTATGCTACAAGATAACAAGAAATGCATTGAGTCGCGAAAGCGTGAAATATCCTGATTTTTAGCAATAGTTCCTCCCGGACCTTTGAATGTAGCTGGGCTGATTACGGATCCAGTTTTCTGTCACTGATCCTTACCTCGACATCGCTGTAGTCAAGGTCGATTCTGTCCATCGAGTTCTGCAGCGTCGAGACGATTCCCCTTTTGACGTTGACGGACCAGGTTGGGTCTCCATTCTCCGGGCATATCGCATCCACAACACCGTCGTGGAAGCCATACCTACAAGCAACGAGAGATAAAAAGTGTCATATGTCATGAAAGACATGTGTCGTATGAGGACGTCAGAGGAAGGGAGCGAGAGAGAGATAGAGATAGAGATAGAGATAAAGATGGAGATAGAGAGAGAGGGAGAGAGAGGGGGAGAGAGAGAAAGAGAGAGAGAGAGAGAGAGAGAGAGAGAGGGGGGAGAGGGAGGAAAGGCGCAAAACACGTGTCGCGGCGTTGAACAGCACGTGCTGTTTCAGCTGGTAGAGGGTGTGGACAGAAGGGAATCCGCCGGTGCCGTCAGCGAATGGTTTCAATCAGTACTGCAATAGGCTTTATCCGGCCGGTCGGGGGAGTGTAGGAATGAGTCAGAGCTGAGCTAGGAGTGAACCGAGATGGACCTCACTGCATGGCCTTGATTCGATAATTCGGTACGATTGTGGCAGCGAAAGCAGTGGACAAATTAGTACATACTAATTACATTTTCAACAACTGGCGTGCAATGAACGACTAACGAGTGAATTTCAAGGTATGATTTTTAGAAAGACAAATTATTAAAAACGTAATTACAGTAGTCAGTACCGCTATTTTTCGTAAAAGCTGTGTTTTCATTACCTCAAGTGGTAGGACTCCAGCGGCGATGAGAAGCTGTCGCTCTCAATGTTCCTGTCCACTGTCGATCCCTGGTCTTCGGCGACTGTGTTCAGCTGCACGTTCTCAATCTGTGGATGATAGACACATGGGGGTGTGAAGGTAAAAGGTTACGACGTGAGCGCACAGTGTAATGAGCCGTTCGCTTCTCGATGTCCTGACGCTGTATGCTGTGGGTGATACTGCACCGCATGACACGCGTGTCCGGCGGGTTAGCCTAACTGACACGGCGTTTACGGCCGGCGCCGAGGTGCACTGGGAAAACAAAATAGGAATATGTTGGTCTAAAAACTGCCTGTTCCTGACATAAATGCCAAGTAAATTAAAAATTCGTACAATGATGGCTGAAAAGGCTGTACCTGATCCTGTCATGGTTTGACAAATGGCAAAACGCCAGGAGTCTCTGGTATGCCTACCTACCCCAATGTCTCCTCGACCTCTTATCATCCCATCCCAATATGATGACTTATGATGACTTCATGTCAGAAAGGTTCTCGATCAAATAGCCCGAGAGAACCAAGCTCGGCAAATTTGACAAAAAAAAAAAGAAATGCATCAAGAAACGGTGCAAAACACAACACACACCTATAACAGCAACGGCTGTGTTGGAATAGAACGGTTGTTCCTGCATATTCATTCGCATACTCGAGTAAGTCGAAGCAGCACATGTCACACGCTTACCGTGATGGCGTGTTCGCAGGGCGTGATGACGTGCACGATGACGTCACACTCCAGAGTGAGGTTGGTACTTTTCCTGGTGACGCCCAGTACCGTGCTGGCAGTACTCGCCGAGTACTTGTACCGGTACGACTCTCCCACTGTGTACTTGAATTTTGTAGGCTCTAGAATAGCGGGTATAATGCAGTAATACGGCGTCGTCAGAGTGAAGAAATAATTGTCGGGCGAAAAGCGACCTCGATTTAATAAAAAGTTGGGAAAACGACAGGCGTTTTATTTTGAAGTTTTGCAGTCTTTTTATTACAATTTACAGGATAAATGCGCAGTACGCATGTATAAGCTCGTTAACCTAACAAGAAATCAATTTGCAAGCCCATGAAAAGTGGGTGTATGGACGATTACCAGCCTAAATTCACGCTAATTATGTGACAGGTTTATAAAACTTTTTATCCGAAATCAGGATGGAAAATCCCGCATTTTCTTACCTTCGCATCTTTGAATGGAGCACGTATCAGTTACAGGAATAAATGGATCTGAAACAAAACAAAGTTTCACGTCACTCCAAGCTATCGATAGGTACTATTTGAAAACGTCACTTAGATCTATAGTTGCATACGAAACCGATATACAAAATACCAAAGTTAAAAAATATCGCACTACACCTTGATTCGTACCCATAAGTGCCTGATCTGATGTTGAAACCAGAACAAAAGAGCAGGGATGCGAAGTTGACATATAAATTTAGATTGTATGATCGTAGTGTTTACAAAGGTAACGCCACTGCCCGGTCACCGCCCGACGGACACGTTATCAGGCCAGGTGCTCGCTCCACAGGTGCGCCATAATCAATCAGTGACCACACGGCTAGCCGAGCCCGATCGGTGTCTCAGGAGCCACAGGGGTCAGACCGTCACCACATCGGTATGACAAACAATCAACTGACCCGGCGGTCACACGTCACGAAGACAAGTCAATACAACCCATGTGACGTACTGAGAAATGAAACGATAACAGGGCACCTGCGACGCCACTTCAGAAGAATTGAGCTGTTGAACTTTGAAGTGGGACTTTGGAGTTGAGTTTAAGGAATACAAACTCTTAAGACGTGTGGAACGTTAGTGGGTGTGTCATTCGAACATGAATCAAGGTTGGGGTTGCACAAGCCCAAACAAAGCCTGATGACAGCCATAATTATTGTAGTGAATATAGATAGCGACTCAGGCGAGGACGAGGGGAGCGGCATTCCCCAAAATTTGTGGTTGGGCTCACAATTATAATCAATTCCATTTACTATCAAAGGATGCTAGGCAACCGAGGATATGAAGAGACCCGCCATTCTATGCATCACACATCATGAGCTACACTGTAAACTCATTTTGACAAGGGGTTGTCGTACAACGACGAGCGTTTGTCAAAAATACTAATAAAGGTTATGTCGAACAACGAATATCTTGTCATAGTTGGTTGAATCAACAGGGCAAATATAAGTATCAGCCCCAGCACCTAGTCGACCATTCATAAAATTGACAAGGATTATGGAGGCTATTGTGAAAACTACCAGGGTCTTATTCGTAATATGGAACATAGATTTGCTTATGATTTGTAATGTATATCCTTGTCGAAAGAACCAGCTACACCATTGCAAAAATACTGATACATACTTATGTTATCTATGTCCTTGTCGAAGGTATCAGCTACACCTTTGCAACACGGACTTAGTTACGCTAGTTAGACGTGTTAGTAGTAACATACACAAAGCTGTTACTTGTTATATAGGTGGCGCCAAAAACGTTTCCGGCCGTTTCAATTTGAAAGTTTCAGTTGCGCACCAACCGCCGTGCAGTGATGTGGCCTCCTGCTCACTTCCGTGAAAAATGGTAGGTGATAACAGTGTTCGGTCGTTTTTGTCATTTTTTAATGAAATGTATGTCTTCCAACTGATAGTAATGCAGATTTAATCAGAAATTTGCTGAATAAGTGCGTGATGTTAATGTATGGAAGTAAGCACAATGTGTTCTGCTCCAGGCCATATTGTTCTGCATGTGCTATAATATAGCGATGCTTTCTTTCAGGCGTTCATCAGGAGCGAAAGCTCCAGCTTGCAAAGCAAGGGTCGCTACACTGAAGACAGCAAACTGCAGAAACTCAAGCAGTCTAAAAATGAAAAAGCACCTGAATTCCAAGGGGGTAATGAATTTGAATGCCCCTTAGATTCGAATGGGTTTGCCCCTTAAAATTCGTGTTCCGCAGACTTAGAAATAACATATTTCCGAATCAAGGCATTCCTCGATGTTGCGAGTCCCCAAACCAGTTATTGCGAGGCAGGGAACCCAAGATGACTATCTTAACTCAAACCTAATGCATGTAAACGTGTGATTCTACAGTGTACTCGTAAGTGATGACGCTCATTGCCTTTTCGCATGCGTTATTGCCCTTGCCCCTTGGGTCATCAGTGTCATCACCATTGTGTGTGTAATGTGTATGTACCATTTTAAATACATGACCTACTTTCAGTAATGCTGTTTTGCTGTAATAATGAGACTGCAGAGCGGCGACCTGCGATTTGTGGAGAAAACTGACGAATACAAGGGAGGTCTTTGTAAAACGTTACAAGCCTGAGACTAGTAGATTGCTTACAAGTACAGGTTTGCTGCACGTAGACATTACTATGCTAACTAAGATTTGCATTGATTTGACTGAACAAGTACACGGCTCAGCCCTGTTAAATGCAAACATGCGCAGGTCTTTACCTAGTAGCCGCATGATTATAACTAGGAACACAGTCGTTCACACAACAATGACAAAGCAAACTTTGGTCGCTAGTCTAACGAACTACATGGGAGTGGGTTGTAAGAACAACTACCATGACAAACAATAGGGTCGTTCGATGACATGGCAAAGGGTGCGGGGATTTGCGCTAAATAATTTTCCTTGTAAAAGTAACAAACGTTTGTTAAAATGAGTTTACAGTGTAAAGAACAGCTGAGTCTTGAGACCGTGCATAGAATGTAAATGCAACCTTACATTTAAAGTCACACTATATACACAGATACCATTTGTCATCACACAGGACACACCTAGTCCAATAATCCAAATGCATGAAATATGTTTTTCTTCTGTCTTACGTGCTTAAGCGTCTGGCAGATACCTTACATGGTTCAAGCGTCTAAAATGTATCCCAAAGTTATTTAAAAGCTAGAGAACTACTACCGCGTTGGAATGGCCAGCTCTAGTCAAAGGAAAACATACAATGATATACATACAGACGGTGCAAAGTTGCAGATTGCAAGGATGTGTATCGAGAGGTATTCCCCTTAGGCCCTAGGCAAACCATCATAGGACTGCAAATGCAGAAGCCCTATTTAGTCACCCCAGCACAAGTGCTACAATGCTGATAATTCTGCAGGATTGGATTGATGCAAAAAAAAAAAACGATGACACAGCCACTGGCGGATCCAGGCTTGCGTTTTGGGGGGGGGGGGGGCCAACTCATGCAGGAGCCAAACCTAGGGTACCCCCAAATCCTGTTTTCTCATCGGATTTAGGCCACTTATTTTTCGTCACAGCCCTGACACGATGAATTTTTTTTTAACTAAAAAGAAAAATATATAAATGGTAGCCCACCCGACCCATGCCTTTATATTACTTTGTAAACACTTACCATTGTTTTTATCGACCAGTTAAAGGGACCCTCCCACCTTAACATTAGATTTGAGCTGAGATAGCCAAAATGGGGTCCCTGGCTCACAATTACCGGTTTCGGCACGCACTCACAACATCGAGAAATGCCTTAAATCGGAAATATTGAATTTCAAAATTGCAGCATTTTGATTCAGAGGGGCTAATGCTTTTGGATACCCCTCTGAATGTGTGACGTCAGCGGAGATCTAATGATTTTTTAATATTTTACTAAAACGTTTGGTAGCATGCGGTGGTATAGGCTGCTTTGCGCGCAACAAATGCCGCACTTTCAAATAAAGTCGCTAGGAACAGCAGCGGATATCCCAAAAAGTAAACAAAAATAAAAGTCTCTTGAAAACCGGTGAATATTTTTCGATAAAATTTGGTGGATATTCGTTTTCGCCCTTTCTGAACCTAGCGACATCACTTTCATGCCAATTCATTAACTTTTTTGAAGGTGGGAGGGTCTCTTTAACCCGCTTCGAGTCAGTGCTTGGGTCCCTTTGCGGGCCGGGAGGTGGTAAAACAGCCCTGTCTAACTCGGCTCCTGGGCCACGCCCTGATTGAACTATGTTTCATTATCGTTTGGGGGAGGGGGAAAACGGGCCACTTTAGGCCTCTGGGAAGGGGGCATGGCCCTAAATGCCCCCTCCCTGGATCCGCCAGTGTAAGAAGAGACCATTGGAGCTGCAGTTGGGTACCTCAGACATCAGGGTACGCCCTCAGATGTATGTATAGGACTCGCATGGAGACCTCTTATGCTATAGTGTACTGAAAGGACCCAAAGGAGCCTGTCTATATGGGCTCCCGGAGATAGACGTGGGCCCTCAGGAGCCCGCCAGAGCCCCAATGAGGGATAAGTGAGGGATACCAAGTGCCTGCAATTGCATATTGCATAAGCCATAACGCCTTTATAAATCAATATATTATGCATCAGTGGCAGATCCAAGGGGGGCACATGGGTCATGACCCCCTTGGTGCCCGGGGGCACCACAGGCCTGTCAGGGGCACCACCGGCCTAGTAGGGGCACCACCAGCCCGCCAGGGGCACCACAGGCCTAGCAAGGGCACCACGGGCCTGTGAGGGGCCCCACAGGCTTGTCAGGGGCACCCCAGGTCTGTCAGGGACACCAGAGACCTGCCAGGGGCGCCGCCGGCCCTCGCAGGGGCACCATGGGCCTGTCAGGGACACCAGAGGCCTAGCAGGGGTACCACAGGCCTTACAGGGGCACCACCGGCCTTGCAGGGGCACCTTGGGCCTGTCAGGGGCACCACAGTCCTGTCAGGGCCCAGGGGCACCAGCGGCCTAGCAGGGGCACCAGCGGCCTAGCAGGGGCACCACAGGCCTGCCAGGGGCACCACCGGTCTAGCAGGGGCACCATGGGCCTGTCAGGGGCCCCACCGGCCTCGCAGGGGGCACCACCGGCCTCGCAGGCATCACGGCATCACGCAGGGGCACCTTGGGCCTGTCGGGGGCATCACGGGCCTGTTGGGGGCACTTTAGGCTTGTCAGGGGCACCACAGTCCTGTCAGGTCCCAGGGGCATCAGCAGCCTAGCAGGGGCACCCTAGGCCCGCCAGAGGTACAGCCCACCGCTAAAGTAATGTAGGGTTTTACCAAACTCAACGGTTGGCTTTGACTGGCGATTGTTTAATGCGAAGTGATTGAAAAGAAGATGTCAATAGCTAAAGTTGCAGCTGCAAGGGTGACGATACATATAAGCTACATTCAAAGTTTCATTGTAGTCTGGCTAATCGTTCCTAAGCTTCAGAAGCAGAACATACCCATGACTGAAACCCCACATTACTTCTGCTGTGGACTGTACCACAGGCCTGCCAGGGTCCAGGGGCACCACAGGCCTAGCAAGGGCACCACGGGCCTGTCAGGGGCACCTCAGGCTCCCGTGCCCCCCCCCCCCAGATCCGCCAGTGATGCCACACCACGCGAAACACCGCCAACTACCAGCTGCCGCGCCATAAACACGTGCCAACAACAGTCTTTTTTTTTAAGGTCGACTCCGCTCGCGCAACTTTTGACTGACCCTCACTGCTACTATATTGCTTCCATATTATGCTGTGGAAAGCTTTACTTCACCAAGTGGCTAAAAACCTCCATCAAGGTATATTTTCTTAACAATTTTTCTGGCGTTTTGGGGGGGGGGCCAAACAGGCCACTTTAGGCCTTTGGGGGGGGGGCCATGGCCCCCGTGGCCCCCCCCCCCTGGATCCGCCAGTGGACACAGCCGTCACTCTGATAGAGGCATAGCTGGCCTGGCCTGGATATGACGAAAGCCGTGATATTGTTTAATTTAAACGACCCATGGTGACCCTGAGCCTCAGACAGCGAAGCTCTGCGGTTTAACACGTGCGGACTCGGCAATCTCAATCACTCGGCGTTTGTATGTATAAACAGAGGCCAGTATCTACCACGAAATGCTGAGCTGGTTAGATGTCTCAAGTCATGCTCCACTGTCCATCGATGAGATCAGGGCTTTGTGCAGCGAAAAATGATCAAGATATATCGCACCCCACTGGGGTCTGCGTATAACACGCCCTACTGGGGGGGGGGGGGGGGCTCTTCATAGCCCCCCTCCTAACTTCGAAACTACTGGGCCGATCGTCAAAATTCAAACGGCGTCTGATAGCCCCGGAAAAACTGTCGAACGAAACCTAATTTCATTGACCTCGAGGTCATCGATGACGTCATAGGTCAGGTCAAAGTAAAAACTATTAACATTTTGGCTTGTTCACATTTTGGGCTCTGGCCGGCGGCTGCCGTCTTACAAGTCAGATCAAGCTCATTTTTGGTTTACACACTCGTGAACAGATGCTTTAGATACCCTGAGGGTACCAAACTTGTACTTTGACTTTCAGGTCAAAGTCAGGTCATCACAGGTCATAGAAATATTATATCATACGTCGGTCACGTGACACATGTTTTATGGTCCATGTAGGCTATATATTTCGAATTTGATGTCGTCTGAGTCATTCGAGGTCATTTTGAGTCGAATTCAGCTTAGGTCAGGTCACTTTCAGGTCAAAACAGGTCAAATTTTGAAGTTGAAATTTTTCAACAAAAAAGGTGTCTATTAAATGCAGTTTGAGCTCAGGAACACGATGGTGCTATTTATATTGGTGTACGATGTCAAATACGGACGGAAAAATTGATTTGGAAAATAAATAATTGTGAATTTTTGCAATAATGCGTACCTATAACTTGGCCATTTTTGAAAATATTTAGCTAAAACTTGCTAGAGTAAGTTATAAGCATGCGTTCTATCACAAATTTTCCGTTTTTTTCGAAATGCCAAAAACTTTTTGAAAAAATATAAAAATATAAATTTTGAATTTTATTTTCTAATATTTTCGAAATTTTCAAAATTTTGAAAATCCGAGATAGCAGTTTGATAGCGCAGTCTATTCTGAGTCTTTTCATGCAAAGATATTGGATCTAGCTTAAAAACTGAGGTCTTGGCCCTTGGGAGCGATTGCCGTGGTTCAATGTTTTGCGTCGAAATCGACCGAACATGACGTCACTCTGACGTCATTTCCGGCCGACCTATGGTAGCTAAGTTCATATTTTGACACAAGGTGTCAAATTGATGCAGCCGAAGGTACTGAAAGTTTGGCGTCGAAACGTCAAGCGGCTTGGAAGTTATTGCAGAAAACGGGAGGGAGGCTATGAATAGCCACCCCCCCCCCCCCCCAGTGGGGCGCGGGTAAATCTATGTTTTGAAGTTAATTTTACGTTTTGGTTTTATTCGTACCTAACAACAGCATACACGTGCCTATCTGTAAATAATACGATGTGTGAGTCAGGGTAAATTGCCTCTTGAGAACCACTTTATGGTCTATGTTATATTTACAAACGACACACATAAGTTACCTTCGCAGAAGTAGCTGCCGCCTTTACAAAGTCCACTGGAGTGAACCTATGCACGTGGCTGTGTTAGTCATGATCCATAACAAAGGGGCAAAGTGTGTTTTTTAAAAGAAGTGCTGACTGAAAAAAATGTGTAAAAATCAGTTTGCTTACCGTTTGACGGACGCCGGCCTCAACGCCTACATTGCGAAATACAGCCATGAATTGATAAAGTTAACATAAGGTAACTCAAAATTATCATTTGTAATTATAACGTTCAGATTTTCAATGACTGCGCAGTCCGGATCGTAGCTACAAACCTATGCCATCCTAGACTTGTTGAGCAGTTCGAGAGCCCAGTTCCATTCATGGGGAATTCCGGGAAGACGACCGGATTGAAAGCCGAGCGTGTACGGTGTAACGAGCCCTCGTCACGGACCGACCCGATCACCCACTTCACCTGACCTGTGGCGTGACTTTTGTCACTTGAGTAACTACCGATGGATGTGACCATAACTATATAATGACTATATATGTAATGACTATATGTGACTATATATTAGCGTATGCCGGAGGCGGTCGAACTTGGGGAAAACTGGGCTCTTCTCGCTCAATAATAATTGATTTCACCCGTGTCTTTCCCAGAGATGGGCGTTTATTTCGACATATTTATTTCACTTTGCCTGGTATTACGGAATCTTATCTCGAATGATATCCAAGGTGCAAGGTGCATGGGAATTGGCACATTAGGGCACCCTAGGGCAGCAGCATCGCACAGGCAACGATGAGATCTTATGTAACGCATAATTACGCATATACGTATGACGCTACACGAGTGAAAATGCGCCGTTTATATCTGTTTTAGGGCAAAAAGGGAGAGGAAAGCGCAGCATTGCATCGATCACCTCAGTCGCATCATCGAACACCGACTACTAAGCATCATTCGTAGACCTAAACGTGCTGCCACATTCGTGCAGTCCTGGTCAAGAATATTGTCAATAAGCCCCTTCTTAGCCGCTAAGCTCTAAGCCCTTCTTACCATCCCCATGTGACGGCAGTACTTACTTTGGCATGCCGCGAGCTGCAGCACCAGCAGAAGTGCTAGCACCCCCAGCACCCCGGGAGGCCCCATGGTGCCTCCAGTCCTCGGTCCAGCCGAGATGAGGCTCAATGCCCCAACAAACACCTCGTTACACGACACGGGCACCGCGAGTCCGCCGTGTCACGGGACTCACGAATACCGTCACGGACACCGTCACGGACAGCGTCACGGACGTGTCACTGTCGCCCGTCGGTCACAGAGCGTCGAGCGACACTCGTCGCCTGTCGACGCGCCGCGCCGCGGACCGGAGAGGACAGCGGCCGCCGGTCAGTCCCGAGGTCTGACGATAACATATACAGCACACCAGAGGCGCCGCCAGGGGGCGTGAACCGACGGCTGCGGAGCCGACGAGACGCCCCAGGCGGACACCGTCCGGTGGGGTTTGTGTAGCCGAGCGCCGACTATGACATAAATGACGCGACATTATGGATAAAACTTCACTGAGGGTATAATTCATAGCTTTCAAATATCACCATCAACTTGAGTCTATTGCAGAAATCAGCTTAATGCCCGTCGGATCCAGGGCTAAGTTACATAAAGACCAGGCCCACTGGTGTTGATGGACTCTCACTGGGGATTGCTGGGACCGCCACTGGCGCTGCGGAGGTCTTTCCAGCATCTGCGTCTTGTCCGACAGGTCAAGGGGCGCGCAGGAGGGCGCGCGGGGAGTCTGGCGGCCAGTGTCTGCGTTCCCGGATGTGTCTGGTGTTTCTGGACAGAGGCCTGGAGCGACAGAGGAGGGGAGAATGCGCCGGGCTCCGCCTCTGACCCACAGCAGGTCCAGCGTAGTTAGCCACTTATCAGGGTGTGGGACCTGGCCGTGGTCCTCCTCACTTCCAATTAAAAATAAATCGTTTGTTATTAATCCGCGCCCTACTGGGGGTCCTGGATTCCACGCCCTGCTGGGGGGAGTTTTTTAACACTCCCTTTCTAACTCGGCTCCTGGGCCACGTAGCGATACGCAAAAGGCGACGTTCGAAAGAGCGCCAAAAATAATGACAAAAGCACTTCGTTCACTTTTTTGGTCAAGCCAGAGGTCAGGTCACCACAGGTCATTGAAGGCGAAATTTCGACGATTTTCAGGTCAAGTGTCGACAATTTCCAAGAAGCCAACGCATAACTCGGAAACCAATAGAGCTGCAGTACCGCAGAAAAGCGCATTCGATAGCCCTATAAACGCCCTTTCTGGGTAATCATCTCAGATTTGACCTAACGTCAACGGTTTTGCCTGCAGGGGGCAAAAACTGCAAAATAGCCTGTTTTTCGGAAACAGTTTTTCTGCAATAACTTTTGACCCAAGCCATGCATGAGGTTACTTTTACCGGCATCGCGTTCCTCTTGTCAAGACGCATCGAATGAACTATAACTTGACCTTAAACGGTAGACTTGAAAATTTGACACTGTCAAATTTTTAGGAGTCAATTAGGTCAATTAGGAGCGAAATGGCTAAGGAGGGGGTCTTATCTGCCCCCTCTTTACCGTGTTCGCGAACAGTTCATGAACGTTCGCGAACTGTTCGTTGTTTGCTTACCAAAATTTGACCGATGACGTCACTTGTTCGCGAACACATTTGTTCGTGAACAGTTTGTTTATGTTTGTTTATTTGAAAAATTAAACAAACACCAAACCCTGGCTAAAAACTAAAAAAAATGACACAATGTGTCCAATGAATGGCAAGGAAAAGTCACCAAATTTCAAGCCCCTAGCTAGAGTGGTTTTCCGTCGAGAGCAAAAAAACTACAGGTGGGGGCCGATTCCCCCCCCCCCCCACCCCCACCCCCCACCAGTAATAGGGTTAAGGAGTATTTGTAATGGCGTTCGTCCAAAAGCGGCGCATTTCAGTTTTCTCCCATTGACTTATAGGTAAGTAATAGGGAGGTCGCAAAATTAACCTGACCTTAGGTCATCGATATCAAAATTCTGAGATAGGCATTTTGTGCATGCTATTGCTCTCAGCAATCGCTGAAAGTTTCAACACGATCGGTCACTCGGTGTAGCTATGGCAGACATTGAAACTTTTATTAGGTGAGGTCACTTAAAGTGACCTGGTGACCTGACCTTGAACGACCTTGGTCTGAAAGTTTCACAACATGTGTAGAGTTGATTATGATAAGGTGTACCAAAAACGGCGGCGCTTCGCGCTGAGATATTCGCGAAAAACCACAGAGGGGGGGGGGGTTCAAACAACCTCCCCCCCCCCAGCAGGGCGCGGATTAATACCTCACTTTACCTTACCTTAGAAATTCACGGAAGTTTCAGGCCAAGTGTAGGCCTATTAGAACGAACTATTTTTTTTTTTAACTCCTGTTTCTATTAATCGAAGACTGACTAATATACATTAGATATTCTTCCATGGTTCCATATCTTCTATATGTCCAAGAGAGGATTAGTAGGTATGTACCTATAGTCACAAAATTCGGAAATTGGAAGAGGATCAATGTTTCGCTTTGCTTTTATGCCCACTAGCTCAACGAGAGATGGATGGCTCGTGGGACGTGGTCAATTCAATTCGCAAAATTTTGAGTAAATTCAAAACATTCGAGACTAATATAACTTTGGGTTCAAAATGTGAGCGCTAATACAAGTGTATGCATGATTGATTTATCCTAGCACGGTGAAGTTGTGACCTGTGTAACAGCTCACTTCGACCCGAGTTAGTTATCCCACAGTTCAGATCATCGAGCAACCGTATTCTGAAATTCAGTTAACCGTAAATTCAGATCATCGAGCAACGATCATCGGGAAAAGACAAGCACTAATAATTCGAACGGGGTCATGTATCCGACCGACGGATACCTATACAATTACATAGCCGCATAGCCGACTGTGGTGTGGCCTGCGTGGTCTGCGGTTTCATGTCGCATCCCGTGAACGACGCGGGCAGCCGTAATCGACTGTAGAGACTGGATCATTCGAAAATCGAAGGTCTCGAGTCTCGTCAACTGCGGGCAGGCGAATAGCGATTGATAAATTGATAGAGCCGACAACCGGTACCTAGTATTACTCACAGGCGGCGGAACGGGGAGGGCACCAGGGCACCGTGCCCCCCTTTGATTTTGGCATTTTAACATTAGCCCTATGGGCGTTGCATGGAAAGAATGGGACCAAAAGTCGGCAGTGCCCCCCTTTAATTGAAGGTGTTCCGCCGCTACTGGTATTACTATACACTGTGGCCGCCACTGTATTTATATACACTGTGGTATTACTAACAGTTGCATTTAGTTGTCTGCAGTCATGATCACATGGCTGTAATGTAGATGACTAGAGAGTCCGGACGATGTGAACAAGCATCTCGGGAAGCATCTCAATTCTCAATCTTGTTGAGGCTCCTCTACCTCATATAAAGCCGTTTCAAAGAAAACGTCATATGGTAGTGACGTAAAGATAATATGGAAGCACATCACGAATGTAAACAATGCGCAGCTGATTCATTTACGAAATGTTTCCAACATGTTCGAATGGTAAAAATGTGTACGTTTGCAGATGAAATGGACCACTCAAAAGTCAGCACAAAAGACGTCAGCAGTCGTCCATCCATTCAGACAACAGAGATGTCGGAAACGGTAGCTAGAGTCAGCAAAAGCTGAACAGCTGCAGCGACGAAATGCTACCCTGTGATGGGGGCCCCATGGCATGCAAATGTTATTTTTTAGTTTTTAGTTGAAAATCGCTTTGACTTCGAGTATTGATTAAAGATCCTCATATCCAGTAAGCTATTCTACTTTTTAAGCTATTAAGCTTTTATTTAAATGCATGTTTCATTAGAGGAAAATTCAAACCAGGGTTGAGAAATACCTACCCTTCCTATCTCAACCTGGATTAGTTGGTTTCTAAAGTCTAAACACTTCATTGTTTTCTAAATACTGCCTTGTCATTTGAAGTCGAACCTGCCTAAGTTATTGGAAAAGGTAGTCTCAATTAATTATCCACTCAGGCATGAAAATGCAGTGTTTAGCAAGAACTTGACAACCGATTAATGAAAAGAATTGGAATGAGCAGGTCTCAGCATACAACCTTATAGCCTGTTCCATATCAAGCTTGCAGCCAGAGTTCCATCAGCAGTTTGCTCCTTCAATCAATAATTTGCGTATTTTAATGTAAAAACTGTATTTACAGAAATCACGCACTGCTTTCGGCTGAGCACTTTGGCCGCAAGCTTGGCAATTGACATGGAAGAGACTATAGTAGAGCAGACATCACAGGAAGGTTTTCAACCAAGGAGAGGGATACAAAAAATGCCACTTTTCAGTGATTTTTTATGAAGTAGCTGGACCTACAGGGAGCTGTGCAGGCTTGCATGACTATCTAGCATGTTATCATGTTCCGAGGTTTAAGCAAACTGTATAAATATCTTTGTGAACTATCTTATGCCATTTGGGGGGTGTTGGGCGCCCGGTCTATAGTGGTCATTGGCGATCTTATGCCATTTACTGAACCACACATGATTTCGCTATTTTAAATACCTACAATAGGTACATATTAACAAATATGTTGAATTTCCCTCAGAAAATTGCCTTGAGTAGAGTTGGTGGGGCAGATCTTCTGTTCATTCATTTATATATGTCATCCATCATTTAAACACCCTGTATATCTTTCAGATTTCACTGAAAATGGCTGTCACCAACTATAGTGTTGAAGCTTTTGCCAGATATACACTTGCCTCTGTTTCATTCAAGTTCACTGTGGTATACCTATTAATGGTGGCATTATCCAAGAAATGGAAACAACATGTGAAGCCAATACAACTAAACAATGTGAGTATGTACTGCTTCCTTTCCCTCCATTACAATGCTAACATAGCAATAGTTACATGTTGTTCTACGTAGTAGGTTTGTGACTTATCGCATTGGTTGAAACTGCTTAGGCCTACACTCTACATGAACGTCAGCCATCATGATAGTGTCAACCAGCATTTTCCTGACCTCTAAGCACCGAATTAGAAATAAAAATGAGAGAGGATAATGAGATGATAATTACCTATGCATCCTATATTTTTCTCAGTTGATGGTCGTCTACAACTACTCCATGTCTGCTGCAAACGGTGCCTGCTGCCTCATGTTTGCGCTGGCTCTGCTGCGCTGTGACCGTTTCTACAGCAAGGAGCGGGAACGGCGCATCGAAGCTGCTGCTCTGCTCTACTGGCTGCTCAAGGTGGCAGAGCTACTGGACACGGTACGTGCTCATCACCGCACGCACTGATCGTGCCTTGCTGTGCCATGTGGAAACTCCCCAGTTAATTTTCAGTTGGCCGAAGGTGTAAAAATTACTTCGTACTGTGCGTATCATTTCTCAAATAACTATGTCCTCTTTCATGCCTCGTTTTCTTATCATCAACAGACATCCTTCGTTAGATATTAAATTTCATACATTTTCAGGCGTTCATGATGCTGCGTCACAAGACTGGCCAGATCACGTTCCTGCACGTGTACCACCACGCCAGCATGGTGCTGCTGACCGACTACTTCTACCACCTGGCGCCGTGGCCGGCCATCTCGTTCCCGGTGATGATCAACGCCTTCGTACATGTCTGCTTGTACGCCTATTACGGGTAAGTAACGACCTCTTCAAAGGGCGTGTGAGATGCATGGTGAGTGGTGACCTGAAGTGCGATTTACGAGTTGTCAATGTTCCTAGTGGTCTTGGGATATGATTTGTCCCTCGATATGCATAATGCAGCCACATAATAATTTGATTATAACAGACACAATGCGTATAGTCTAGATCAAGCGCGCCGCTGTTTCATCATGTTGCTTAAAAAAGGGTACTGATAGGTCTGGTGGCTTACCCGGAAGGAAAAGTCGTTAGGTAACGTTGTTACGGAGCGAGCGAAGCGAGCGTAGTCTTTCCTTAGATTAGCGGAAATTTCTGAGTATGAGCGGCCGGCCGGCCGGCCGGCCGTGGTCACGCTTTTGCGAGGCTTATATCTCAGCAACCACTTGACCGATTTACACGCGGTAATTTTTGTAGGGTAGCTTCATTCCTTCTACCAAGTATTGGACTATTCCTGATGCATGTGGGTGACCCCTTATGCACGTGCCACGTGCAAAACGAAGAGGTGTCCGTTTTGTAATTGTTGCAATATCTCGGTAACTACTTGGCCGATTGCGCTGAAAGTTGGCATGTAGGTAGGCACCCACTAGGCACTGCATATCCATGTGTCAGAGTTGGGGCGCTGCTGCACGTGCGCACGTGCAGGGGTCGTTTCCAGATCTCGAGAAAGGCTCGACCGATTGCGCTCAAATTTGGTACACAGTTAGGGACCGGTTAGTAGGGTGCCGTGCACAAGTCAGTTGGGACCCATTTTGCACGTGCGCACGTGCAGGGTGCCGCTTCCAGATCTCGAGAACGGCTGGGCCGATTGTGCCCAAATTTGGCACATCGCTAGAGACCGGTTAGAAGGGTGCCGTGCACAAGTCAGTTGGAGGTGCCCCCTCGCAATTTCGCACGTGCAAGGCCCACCCTCTCGCTCGCTCCGTTAGTCGCCCCAAAAGGCGTTATACTGGTTTCAGGATTTGAGGTCTTCTGACCACTTCATGATTGAAGTGAGTTTATCTATCGGCGTTCTGTTTCTGTTACTCTGCCTCTCTTATTATCACACCCTGTTTTCCCACCGCGCCAACGCAGGCTCACCTCTGCGTCTGTATCCATTCCTGTGGCCTGGAAGAAGCGGATGACGCAGCTGCAGATCGCCCAGTTCGGTATTGGCCTGGCACACGCCGGTGTCGGCTACCTGCGACACGGCTTCTGCGCGTACAGCGTCTTCTATGCGCTCACCATGATCGGCCTCTTCGGCAACTTCTACCTCAGGGCGTACGTTCTGCAGAGGAAACAACGCAAGGAACAATGATAGGCATGTGATGGGCTGGACAGACGGATTTTATAGAGACCTTTGATACTGTTCAAAGGGACTGGGAATGAGAAGGGATCTGAAAAACTGAAACATCGAGCTTGATGACAATACGACTGAACACAGCGTATTTCTGGACCATTTGCAGACGACGAGTCATTATTGAGTCATCGACTTATCGAGCATTAGAGATCTGTGTGTAACACAACTTCCAGTGAAACCTGATGTTTACTTAGGGTTGCCTTTCATTAACATTCCAATCAATACTGATGTGTGCAATTAAGGCTTCTGTTCAAATCATTTTTAATGAACATACGTTTCGCATAATTACTATCTACTTTCTGTCACTCATTTACATTTCGCATAGGTGACTAGAGGGCCCTGCACCTCAACAACATAGTTGATAAGTCTCATTTGAACCGTTTTGTTTTTCTTATACATATGTACCTTGCCTTGCTTTCTGCTTTGCTTGTATGGCTTTGCTATTTTATGCATTGCATTTTTACTTGATTTTGGACCTGCTAGGCTAGGTATATAGGGCCTTGATTGGTATAGGCAAATCAATGTTAGCACGCAAATGGACATCTGGACATCGAATTACCGCCTAGGGTACGTTTCTTTTTATGCAATATATCCTACATTCGAACAAGAAACTCAACGTGAACCTTAAAAGTTTCAACCACAAATTCTAAACTTAGGGGCCAACTGACGCTCCGAACTATGGATTCGTTTGGTTGAATGCTATAATTATTGCTGAGTTCTCATTCGAGTGTTTTTGGGACGAGAATACTTAAAAACCAAAGATTGTTTCGAAGTAGGTAGTTGTTATTTTTAGTAGTGGTTCGTGTATTTTTCTCGTTTGTTATTGTCAAATTTTATTTGTGAACATTGTGCGTTGGTTATCTCTGATTCCTGATTCCACCACCACCATCAGTCAATAACGCTATAACCGTGGGTGTCCAACTCACCCGTGTGGTCATTCACGGATGCACGAGCAAGGGGTTTGCCATTTGTCGCGATGTTTTACTCCTTTACACATGGGATAATCACCAAGTGTCTTACCCGTCTTTACAGTTGGTATATTTGAATAATTGCCTCAGTGTCTGATGGTCAGACAATCATGTGTTCAAAGTCACTCAGAAGTAGATAGGAGGCACTATGTAGATCGTGTGTGTGTGTGGAATTTGTGTAATTTGTAGGTTCTTTGTGCTACAATGCTCACTGAACATGTCTGTGATGTTAATCGTCGGATATCACACCGTCCAATGGTGCATACGAATTGTGTTCATTTTGTTCCCGTTGCGGGTTTTTGTTTTGTGTGCGTTGATTCTTGCCTCATTTTTGTCGTAAACGTTTAAACTCATTTTAACAGGGTAGGTCACTCTCGCTATGTATGTTTGCACATCAGTTGCGTGTTAGGCAAGTCACGTACTTGGTTATCTGCGTTACGCTACTTTATGCTTTCTGCTAGCCCGCTTCACTGCCATTTTAACCGCGGCTGCCGAGGTGCGGGTAACAATGTTATAACCATGGGCCCATTAACCAATGACACGCGAGTATAGTACAACCTTGGCCAGTCACTGTGTTCGTTAAGTGTATGTACCAAATGGCACAATCACTGGTTCGGTGTCAAGCGCACGCGACGCTTGAAATGTGTAGTAATATATTTGAAAGAAGAGCTTGTGTTTGAGCGCCAATTTGAAGGTACCTCGAATCAGTGGATTGAGGACGATGTTGTTCAGGGTTTGTGGAAAACCGGAAAACCCCACGTTTATTTTTATCGGGATTATATTACGTTCCTAGATAATGAGCAATCGCGTCAAATTAAAAAAGTTTATTCGCTTGTATTTTTATCAATATGAAACTAAAAATTACCAAAAGTACAATATGATTTACAATAAAACGCAGTATTGTATTATTTTCCTGAAGACACATAATTGCCTACAAAATAGTCTGTGTCAATCAACCCTACGGCAATGTCCTTTCAACAACGCAACGTCTGAAATCCACCCCGGCAATTACGAAATGGCCGGTCAACATTTCCGCATAACAAAGTACACTGTACATCAGGAACCACTCGCACAAACATATTCACCGATCAATCACTATCACTTTCCACACACCCTCATCCACAGAACGCCCGGACCCACTCGGTATTACCCTAGCTCACCGCCTCCCCAGTACCTGGGTGGTCGCTAGCTGGGGACCGGCGCCGTCTGTTCCGTATCCCTCTCTGTGAAGACGCGTACGGCCCGAGGCAGTAGCCGGATCAGTACCGGTCGGACCTCGAACTCCTCACCGTCGAAACCGAACCAGCGCGTGTTGGCTGGCGGCTCGGCGGGTGTGGAGGTGGAGTCGGTAGTGGTTGGCGCGGTGACACTGGCGCTCCGCTCCTGGTGTAGTGGGGGAGGTGTGGTCAGCGGATTAAAGACGTTGTGATACTGCGAGAATAGTCAAGCAGTGCCTGGAGTTCGATGATTACCAGCGAGCATGGCCGATACAGCAAAATAAAACATCAAAACCTGAAAGCTCGCGAAATCAAAGCGCCCTCGTACTTCAAATCACCGCATCCAAGCAGTCAAGTGCTGCATTGAAATTCATGGCACTGACCCTGCGATCCTGATCCACCCCAACCAAGACATGATCCACCCGCAGTGCAGTGTCTCTCACGTCATTGACACCCAACCACGCATTCCGAAACAGACCACCGTCCCCAGTGTCACTAACCTCCGGAGTGGGCACCAGCCGCACCTGGTCCACGGTCAGCCGCTCAGTACCGGACGGCTCGGAGCCTCCCATCCGGCTCCAGCCTTCCGAGATGAACTCGGAGGATGACATCTCAGACGGACCTGCGCAAAGAGGTTCAGATGAAATTCATTGCCAAATAGTGCTAAGAACAGTGAGCGTTATTTAACAGAACATTATTTAACATTATTTAACATATTGATAGTGCCGTAATGCTAGAATAGCTGACCAATATCACACGTTTCGAGACATTACTGACTGCCACTTTTCAATTAGTAAAGAAAACGAATTCTGATGATCACTCAGAAGCACCAGATGTCCCATGTCTCCCCGAGCACCATCAGCTCTCACCTAGCCGAAGATGGAGCCCGGGTCCGGCGCCTTCCGCGGCCGCGTGTCTGGTGCGCAGACTCCAGTCGATGGTGGACACCGGTCTGCGGTGCCACACGCCGCAGTCCGGGTTATCCACCGACGAAAAGTCCTCAGACACGGCGCTTTCTGCGAAAAGGAGGAAAGGTACACTTGAGTGCGGACTGGCAGGAATTACGACGAGAGATCATAAGCAGCCTAGAATACAATATCAGGTGCGCGGCACTCGTACGACGGAAGAATGCTCACTTGATTTCGGATTCCATATGCTTCAAGGTTGGACAAAATGGACCTATTGCTGCGAACAAAATGGACATGTTGCTTACCGGGCTGCGGCGGCGCTGTCGGCTTGGGCTGCGGGATGAAGCGAGACCACCAGCGGCCGGCCCTGGCCTGCTGCTGCTGCTGCTGCTCGGCTGCCGCCCGCTCCTGCTGCTGCTGTTTCTGCTCCGCGTAACAGCGGCTGCAGCCGGCGCAGTAGGCCGTGTACTCCATGTCGCCGTTACAACTCCAGGTGAGGTCTGAAGTCAGTGACGGAATCAGGTCAACAAAGGCCCATCGATGAAAAAACTCACTACTACACAGTACACACCTCGGTTGATGCAACATGAAAAATAAAACTAACGAATACCAACTGTCTGATGGGTGAAACGCACCTGGACATCTCAAGAGATCCAATAACCGGGGGGTAACTAAATAATCCAGAGCAGTTGCTCACTTTTGAAGACGGCGAAGACGTAGGCCATGCGTTCCTTGAGGCCGCCCCAGTACCAGTACTTGCTGACGCGGGCCTGCACGTCGCGGAAGGCGCCCCAGGTGATGTTTGAGAGCAGGTACACCGGCCTGCCCGGAACCTCCGCCTCCGTCTGGAGCACCATCATCAATGGAAAACAGAATCACAAACCTAATCATATTTTTATGTTCCATGCATGTAAACACTTAAAATTACAATAGTTATGACGGTGGATTAGGATAAGGTAGCCGATAGAAACATATTATGTATCGAAAAGTACAACGATGATAGGCACAGATCTCCGGAATTTTCTTCTCGAACTGCAACGATGCTTATAATCCAACTCTCAAACGTTTCGATTCAATGATCAACGTCTCCTCACCTCGAGAGCCTGCACCTCCATGGCGTCCAGCGGACGGACCGTGTCCCGTACCAGCGCCATGGTGGCCTGCGTGATGCGCCGCGCCGGGCTGTCCTCCCCGGGCGGCAGCAGCGCCGTCGCCGAGCCGCTCGTGTCGCCCAGCGGGATCAGCGCCAGGGGCAGGCGCTGTACGGCCTGGGCGCGGTCCGCGCGGCGCAGCAGACCCGTCACCACCTAGGGGTGGTGTGGGTGCCATCAGTGATGCTTAGAAACTAGAAACTGAGATTTCTTAGTAAGACAAAAAACAAAATGATATCGAGATCCAGGATAATTTCTTTCTGTGACATTCAACCAAGTGAAAACCAAAGTTCTATCATGAAGCCAAACATCAACTATTTCATTTTCTTATTCATATACTTGTGAGTCTAGCATGTTTCAGCAACTAAGAATTAACAACTTACAGCCCTGCCATCACAACAACTGCAATGCCAGCGGCCAGCGCAGACTCAGCACCCACCTCGGCCACAGTGCCATCGCCGCCAGCCACAATCACTGCATCTGTGTTGTCCATTATCTCCATGATGTCCTTAGCCTGCCCTTCCTTCTCCGTTTTGATGATGCCAACCTTCAGGCCAGCCAGGTTGAGCAGTGGTCCACAGTATTTGTCGAACATCGCACGGCACTTCCTTTAATGAGATGCAGGGTTATCAAACAGTGTGGTCATATGAAAATGAGCCTAAGGACAGCTTAAGGACCACTGCATTCAGCCTGCTGTAATATGCTGATGAGAAAACAGGTTGGGAGATTCCATTTGCAGCTACCACAGCTCCTTATGAAACCACACCTTAAACTTCAAATGGCCATTATTTCCTCAGGCAAAGCTATAACAGCTATAGTAACAACAGCAAATCTGTATCTGGCTTACTTGGTTCATTTTTTTGTGTGCATGCACCATCTTTTTGAAGAAAAAAAATGATTCATATTTCATGTCAATGTGGACTATTGAGAAATAAGCATGATAATTGATTCATAAGCTGTTGGTGTAGCATGGTGTCACAGCTGGACTCACCCATCATTGGCAGCCGGGTTCAAAATGACTGTCACATGGCGTGGCTTAGCAGTTGTTGGGAGAGGAGCATCTCCAAAAGCCTTTGCTTCCAAACATATCTCATGCATATACAATGCTTCCCTGAAAAAGACAGATGATTTGATTGAGAATATTCATATTAAGACATAAAGAGACATTAACTGGTTTGAATCAGACATTTGCAATTCCAATACCACTAGAGAAATAAAAAACTGACAAATTGCACACAATTTGCTACGAAAAATCCCCACAGGTATGTGCAACAAAAGCTTACTGGTGAGTGTGTCACTTGAGCATTAGAATATAGACAGTAGGTAGAAACTAGGGCACTGTAGAAACCAAGCCACCACACTGCTATGACACGTGGAGACCCGACAGTCGACAAAAACTAGACTACACAGGAAATCATATCCGATAGCTTTATCTGCAGGCAAGGAGCTTTGATATATGTGTGATGGCTCCATCCAGCGCATAACACTTACCGATATTTTCCAACAGCATAGTTACCACCATACAGTGCACATAGGGAAGCAAAGACGGACTTTTTCCAATTATTCCTTAGAACGACCGCCGTTTTTACTATTCTCTCCATGACCATGGCTATTTGTACGAGCTAGTGATGAAACGATCGGTAGCAATAAATTGCAATAAAAATCTACCATATATTGATGCCTAATCCCATCTAAGTTTCTATGCACGAGCATCAAAAGCACATTGCCATGGCATGTCCCACAACAAATAATGTAGGTTTTATGAAGCACAAAAATATGTTCAGAACTCTGCTCATGCACGCTGGTATGGCTCGCGTTCAAGATTCCATACATGTCACGAATTGTCACCGTTCGCAGATGATACATCTAATTGAATATGTTTTGAACGAAACTCAGATACCAGATCTGTCGCTATTTTTTTGCAGCCATATGCGCTGCCAAACAAAGGTAATTTTACTTGATTTCTAACGCACTTTGGTAGCCAGTAACGCGTGGTCCGAGCTAAAATATGCTTATATATTTTTTACACATCTCCCTCTAGTCCTAGCTCTGCTGCAAACACAACCACGGTTCGCCCCCGGTACCACGATGTTGGCCGGCTGCCGTTTTACCGGACAAACCAGCAACCGGCTGTCCACTGTCCAGGCGCTCTTGTTAGGGCGGCTCCTGCCGCAGCTGGGCGAGTATTTGGCCGGCATCGGCGTCCGGCGAGTTGCGACGTGCTGGTTGAAAATTAGCACAAACTGCAAAGGATGCTACCACGTGTTTGTTGTTACGTCCGAGTGCAATTACTCCACTTCTCGACCAGCTCATTTCCTCCTACTCTGTGACCGCATCAGTTTCATCAAAACAAACGCCCCTCTGGCCTCTGTTCTTTGAGTAGTAGAATTACAGCCTGGTGAAAGGGACTTCTGCGTAGCACTACACAGACCATCCGCCCTCCACAACAGTCATTCACGGAAGACAGAAGAAATGCAGTCGCAGTCGGCTTGTCCGCGCCCAGTTTTTAGCTTGTGCACGACCCTAGACGAGCGTGCATAGTATGCCCTGTGCAGTGTGCACGCATATGATCTGCGGTATGCACTGCATATAAGTGCATAGCATACTCCAGCTTAGCTTCTACGATTAAAAGCAGATACCAAGCTGAAACACGACACAGCAGTTCAAGCTATCCACGGTGATATCGGATCGGATACCTTATATGGGTAAGTATGGATAAAAATTACGCATCCGTTTCAAATGCAGCTATCATCGTTTATTTATTTATTATATCGTTTATTTCCCATTCAATGAAATCATTCGGACAATTAGTCACATAAAATGTTGTCACCCTCAAACACATACTTATGTAACGCTCACGTTTCACCTGTGAACTATAGATTCGAGCCCGCGACTCGTCCTATCCCCATACCCCCACAATCCACATACCGTTCCTGCGAAACGGCTTGGTCGTAAGCTCGTAGCCTTAAATTGCACATTGCATAATTAGGTCGTCATGATCAACCTTTGAAAGGCAAAAATATCAAAAATATATGCACCATAGCATATAAGCAGTGAGCTCAACTCACACAAAAACCCACCAGATGCGGTAGTTTAGTTATATTCCGCCAGGCCTGAGTTTTTACTTCATAGACCCTTCCATGATCTCCTTATAAGTCAGCTGATCGCGGTGCATCTTCTGGAAAACTTTGTACTTCTTCAAATGGAACCTGAAAGAAACAACAGCGTCAACACAACTATCGAGGCTTTAATCGACAATGCAATAAGTTTTCCGTTAATTAACTCTGTTTCCTTTGCTTCTGGGTTGTGTTGTGCATCAACATATTTTAAAACGGAAAAATATCGACTTTAGCTATGATTTTCGGGACACGAGAAATACAAATATCAAACATGAAACGAAAATGCCATACCATTAACGATAGGTTTCACAGAGAATTGAAGAAAAAAACTGAAAATACAGGAAATAAAACGATTTACTACTTCAGAACGCTAAACGATCATTGACCCATTCCCTATTACAACACATAGTTGTAAATCAAAAGAACAACCTGCATGAAGATAGTAACTTCATCGTCACCCAGCTGCCGAAACATGTAACGATTGCTCAGAACATTTTCACTGTGAGCTGATCCCCGAATCCCGCCCAATTCCTGCAGTGCGCCCAGTACAGCGCAACTAAGTTACTCACATCTCCAGTTCCGGTCGGGGTGACACGCTGGTGCCCGCGCCGCTTATTTCTGCCGTGCAAAGGAAGAAAACCGTAAGCGCCATTGAACAAATTTTACAGGAGAGCATTTTTTCGTGTTTTGCGCAACACATGAAAACTTGCTGCATTCTTTTGTGTAAATTGGGTATCAAAATAACCGCCTTTGAACGGGCATGACATTGGTATATGATTTTATTTTTAAAAATATAAACCTATCGAGATAATTCGAAAAAGTTTAATTGCCTTTGCGTATTAACCCAATCTCGAGAAAAATGTCGAGGCAAAAAAACGTAAGTCACAGCCGACACGGAAGGTGGCGGATACGGTTCCTATACGTTTTCTTGCCTTGGTCACCATGACTAATAATCTACGCGCATAAAACCGTATCTAACAACATACGTTTTCTATTTTGGGTGCTTCCTGGCTATTGCAATCTTACTGACTATATCAGAAACGTAAGTCCACTGTCCGATTTTCTGCCCTTTGTCGATATTGTCCACGCTTCGCCAAAACGACCATAAAAAAGACGTATGCTCCACCGGAAGTGAAAGAAATGAATGAATGAATGAATGAAGATGTATTGAAAATCACACAATGGCGTGTATTCAGGCACAGCTGTAAAACAACAGGGTGCTGTGAACTTTGGGTGATATTGAATATAACAATATGTGTATTAAACACTGCACAGTCAGAGCTGTCACAGTGACAGTGACAGTCACAGTGACGGCTGTCATTGCACAGAACAGCCAGACTGAGTACTCACTGGCAGAGAACAGTCAAATACAGGGTAACAATAAAATTGATTTAAAAATCCATCCGCGACCCACTGAATGTTGTGTGCCGCAATCGAATGCGGGGTAACAACAACGGGCCTAACAATTCACCCGCGAACAACTGAAACTCGTGTACCGCAATCGAATGCGGGATAATAGAAAAACGGACTCGACAAGTCCTTCGCGACTAACTGAATCATTTGTGTGGTCCTCGATGCGTTGCGAGTCTGCAAGCCTGTGTATTGCTTTCTCGTCTGCCTAGCCAATCAGATCCCGCACACTCGTCTTGGCGTTTTCCTTCAGAGTCACCCAGAAGGACCGCTTGTGGCTGCTGATCAAGCTGAGCAGGTTGTCGCACAGCTGGTCGATCTTCTGCTTGTTGACACACCGCTCCTTCTCCCGCATCTTCAGGGGACGGTCGATGCTGACTTTGGCTTTGAGCAGGTTGTACGTCTTCCAGTCACTCTGGTCGAAGCTGCTCTTTGTGTAGAGCAGTCCTGACCCTTTCCTCACTTGCACCACCTGGAAGTCTCGGAGATACGGGCGTGCCTCTATGCCCTGGAGTAAGCGAATCTTCGCCTCACTGAACACGTTCTCCGCCTCGACGAAGTCTGTGCCGCTCATGTTCTTCACCCGCAGGCCCGTGCTTGCGACAGTCTCAACGAAGTCATTGAAATCCTCGATTGACTTCTTTCGCTTTATGCTTTTGTTTATGACTTGATGATCGGCGTCTGCTGACATCGCCGTATGTCCGGTGGTGAGATTTCAGCGTGATTTGCTGAACAGCCAGGTCACTTGACTGCACAGCATGCAGGAGAACTGACAGCACCACCCAGCACTTATTTTGCGAAGAGCAGTTGTCGCAGAAGATGGTGAACTGCTTCGTGTCTCGGTTGGCCTTGATGAGGGCCAGATAGGAGCTTGCTACGTCACCCGCCTTTCGCTCTGAGACCCCCTCGTGCCAAAGCACCGCCAGGCCTCTCTCCTTGTTTGCCCTGCTCCTCCTCTTGTCAGTAGACTGGATCAAGCTGAATGTCTCGTTGTACGCCACGATGCGTCTGGTGAAGAGACAGGTCTTGTGCGGCAGGATTGGAAGCATGCAAACTTTCATCATATCCGCACTCAGCACCAGCTCGTTGTCGTCCCAGTCGCGTTCGGCATCATAGCGATATTCCTGTCTTGCTCGTCGAGCCTGTGCCATGTGACCTCTGTGTCTTGTGCAGACCTCGCATCCGCCGTCGCCTTCCGTCTCGCTGCACTCTCCTTTGTGTACCGCGTGCAGCTTCAAGCTTGCAGGTCTCACATTCCTCCCCGGACAGGTGCGTAAAGCCGATGTTGAGGTCCTTGAGGACCTTCCGGTACGTTTCAAAAGAACATGCACTCTCACGACTGGCTTTAAAGTCCCTGTACATCTTGCATACAGACAGTTCGGGCGGAAGATACCTTCTGTTCGGCGCATGGAGGTATCTATAATGCGGCACTGCGGGCTCGAAGGACATGATATGCTCCTTTATGGCCTCGCGGTCACACTTGTTGGCTGCTGCGCTGTCACCTCGTCTGTCCTTGGGTGCAACCGCCGTCATGTCTTCCCTTTCCAGCGCATTCCGCACCGGCGTGTCGTTGGTAGGTTTCATCCCCAGTGAGGTAAGGAAATATCCCTTGCACACCTTGATTTTCCTCCGGTCTGACGGGAGATACCATTCCCTCGTCCTCTTCCGCCTAGAGCCTCCAGTGTCACCACCCTCTTCTGCCTTACGCTTCCGGCAGCGCTTTACATCTAGTTCCATCACGTGGGCACAGATCCACTCTCTTCTTACCTCAGTTGGCATGTTGTTTACCTCTTTGTTTATCCTGCGCCTGTCAGTTTCACTGACCTTTTCGGCACAACCGTTGGGACAGCGTCCATCAGCGCACGCAGGCGGCGGGGATAATACAGCATGTTTCGCAGCATATGCATGTATCTGTTGTTCCATTGTCCGAGGTCTCCTCGGGGATGTGTGCGCCGGGTCGTCAGGTGTGTGCGTCTGGTCGTCTGGTGTGGTCGGTACTGGTGCACTGCTAGCTCCGGCATCGTTCTGGGAATATCGCTCAGGTTCATAGTCCCCGTTCGTTGCATCGCCAGTGATGGACGTTTCACCTGCGTCCATGTCCATGCTGGAGCCAATGGCGCACAGCATATTGATATCGTCCAGTTCCACCGCTGAATCATCCAAGACGATGCCCCAGGATGTGTCCATGCTTGTCTCTGCTCCCTGGATGGAGCCCATTCCCGCGTGGTCTCCGCTACCGTCAATGCCAGTGGGAAGTGTTACCGCCAACGCCGGCAGCACCGCAGTCACCGGCACGGACGGCGCCTCGGCCGTGGGGGCCAGCACCGGCTCCAGCCCCGGCACGGGCGGCGCCTCGGCCGCGGGGACCAGCACCGGCACGGGCGGCGGTCCTGACACAGGGGCCAGCCCCGGCACGAGCGGCTCCTCGGCCGCGGGGGCCAGCACCGACACGGGCGGCGGTCCTGTCACAGGGGCCAGCCCCGGCACGGGCGGCGGTCCTGACACGGGATCCAGCCCCGGCACGGGCGGCGCCTCGGCCGCGGGGGCCAGCACCGGCACGGGCGGCGGTCCTGTCACAGGGGCCAGCCCCGGCACGGACGGTGCCTCGTCCGTGTGGGCCAGCACCGGCACGGGCGGCGGTCCTGACACAGGGACCAGCACCGGCACGGGCGGCGGTCCTGCCACAGGGGCCAGCCCCGGCACGGACGGTGCCTCGGCCGCGGGGGCCAGCACCGGCACCGGCCTCCAGGAACCTCCAGGTGCTATGGCAAATAAACGTATGTCCATCGAGCTTGCCATTTTGCTTGGGGACGGGTATACTGACAATGGATAAAAACCGTAAGTCCATCGTACGTCTTTTTGCCATTAGAAATTCGGCAGGGTGACCAGGAAAATAAACGTATACGCCCACATACGGCTGGCCGAAATTGTCGGACAATCCTTTCCAGAATGGAAGATAAACGTAAGTGCATTTTTTCGGTTTCTACCAAGGCAAATAAACGTATATCCATCTGTAAGTTTATTTTCCGTTGTACCATGTTGACAATGTATGGTGGCAAATAAACGTAACTGAGCACTTGCGTCTTTTATCCATGGTTACTCCGAGTTTTAGCCGATTTTTCGTTGATCATACGTTTTTTTGTCAAAGATACGTTTATTTGCCAGTATTATAAAATGCTTTATGTGACATAAGGTTATTTTGAAATATTTTATTCTTGTATAACTTGGTATAAAATCATTTAATATCTGTGTAATGTATATGGTTAGATGCAGAATAACATGACGATTCCAATGATACCAATAACTCATTTTCGGTAAAAGTGGCGCTTACGGCTTTCTTCCTTTGTACGGCAGATTTGACCTCTGACATCGTCCAGGGTCAGCCCTGAGGCGACGGCGCCGAGCATTGCCGCTCCGAGTAGCACCGCCTCCGGCTGGGAGGGGCAGGTCACGGGAACACCTGGGGAGGGGTACATCGGGGTCACGAGAACACCTACATAGAGGGACAGGTCACGGGAACACCTGAAGAGGGGAACATCGGGTCTGGGTCACGAGAACACGTCCTACATAGAGGGACAGGTCATCGGGAAGAGTCACAGGTCACGGGAAAGTAATATCCTTTACACGTGCGACTCTACGATCGCACGCTACATCTCCTGCGACTCTACATATTTCCCCAAACGAAAAAAGGACGAAACGAAATCGACAGATTTGTTCGAGACCTCTCACGGTATAATATGCACCAACCGGCGATAGCCAGCCCCACAGACAGCAAACCAGGCATCCACCGTCCTATTTATAATTTCGCCTCTTACTCACGCTATCACAGCACTCCAGATCTCCCCCCCCCCCTCCTCCCCCCTCCATAGACGTACCGAGAACGTCGGCCAGCGTCTGAACGAACAGGGACGACTTGGCGATTCCTCCGCAGATGTAGACCGCCTCGATCCGGTGGCCACCCGAACTCAGAGCTTCCACGATAGACCGAGAGCCGTACTGCAGACAGGGGATGATTCGGTGCGTCAGGGTTTGACTTTTGGGGCAGAGTTTTACAATCGTAGTCAGGTTGGTACAAACGACAAAGAAAGAAAACAAAGCTAAAATCGAGTAAGTTATGAAAAGCTAGATACTTTCTTAGAGCTGAATGTGTTTTATTTCGAACTTCAGCTCGATGTAGCGATTTCATGTGTGGCCTAGGTTTTGAATTACATTACATAACTAGTTATTCATATTACTATGGCTTGTATGTTATGTTTGATTCAGATTTCAGATACGTACGCAGATGGCCTGTAGGTGGGCGAGATAGTATTTGGCCAGGCTCTGTCGGCCCGTATCCAGCGTCAAACCGCTGACCTGAGGAAGAAACAAAATAAACCTCATCCTAATCGAAACATGGCATAGCGTTGTCCGTTAGTGCCTAAACGGGAATCGGGGAACGGGGAATCGAATGTTCAGAGTGGATCCATCGAGTAAAAGGAATATCCGATGTCATCGAAGGTCTACCACCTATCTCCCACAACAATTTTACTGTACTTTTAGCATGCATAATAAAACTTTAATTTTGGACGGTGCAACCGAAAAGTCGAAGAGGATTCTGGATTCGATCGACTGTTATTACGAGCGAGCGAGCGCAGCGAGCGAAGCGAAGTCTTTTCAATATAACGGAAAAATCTCAGTATGAGCGGCCCGGCCCGGCCCGGCCTGTAACGCTTTTGAGAGGCTTATATCTCAGCAACCGCTGGACCGAATGGCCTGCGGTCTTTTTTGCTGGGTAGCCCCATCCCTTCTACCCCGTAATTGACTACTTTTGATACATCTCAGTGACCGCAGTGGCACGTGCCACGTGAAAAGTCGAGGGTGTTCAAGCAGTTTTGCAAAAGTAATGATTTTGAGAGGCCCATATCTCAGCAGCGGCTTGAGCGATTGTCTTGCGGTCATTTTTATAGGGTAGCTGCATCCCTTCTACCAAAGGTCGGATACTCTTCATCTATGTGAGTGACCCCCACTGCACGTGCAAAATACAACAATAAGAGGTGCCAAATTTGTTCCCATTTCAGTAACTCGGTAATTACTGGGGCGATTTCGCTGAAACTTGGCATACAGGTAGGCACTATTGGTGCCAATCGGAATTTCTTTTCTTGGAATTCCAATTTTTGTCCAATTCCAATTTGGAATTTGGACGGAATTCTTAACATTTTTTGGAAATTAATCGGAACACAAGGCCTTTAAAATTTAAAATTTTAAAACGGAGGCCTTTAAAACGCTTTTAAACACTTTTAAAATTTACGCAAAAAAATGCAAAAATCGTTAAAAATTGGAATAGCCCCCGCTTTGGACAAAATTGGAAATATACTTGGCAATTTCTTGGAATTGGATCGGAATTGGAATTGAAATTTCATGAAATTGGCACCACTAGTAGGCACCCACCAGGCAATGCATTCCCATGTGTTGTGGTTAGGGTGCTACTGCACGTGCGCACGTGCAGGGGGCGTTTCCAGATCTCGAGAACGGCTGGGCCGATTGCGCTCAAATTTGGTACACGGTTTGGGACCGGTTAGTAGGGTGCCGTGCAAAAGTCATTTTGGACCCCGTTTGCACGTGCGCACGTGCAGAATGCCGCTTCCAGATCTCAGGAACGGCTGGGCCGATTGCGTTCAAATTTGGTACACCGCTAGCGACCGGTTAGAAGGGTGCTTTGCACAAGCCCGTTGGAAGAACCCTCTCGCCCTTCTGCACGTGCAGGGCTCACTATCTCGCTCGCTCGTTCTTCGCCCAAAAGGCGTTTTACTGGTAGGTATTGAACCTTTCTCATTGTGTCGTATGACGTTTTCGCGGAGAATTTAGCGCAAAATGTCAGCCTGCCCACCATTCCCCGAAGAGTGGTGTCGGCGTGCGGTGACCGGTTGCCATGGTGATCCGGGTACACGTGGAGATCACTGGTGAGCAGCGTTACGTCCGAGAGTCCCCGATCTTTGGCCATAGTCGACAGCAGTTCCTCCAGGTCTTCCTGAACAGGCCTGTCGTGGGACACATTGGACAATAAGATTAGACAAGACGTATTTTATTGAAATTTTTACATGACAGCATGATTAGGCGTCGTTATCAATTTCTTGGGAAAAGGTTGAAAATCGAAGAGTATCTGACGGAAGTATCGCCGTTATATCGTCGCATAGTCGTTTACCAGGCCTATGCCCTTGTACACATACATATTGCATAGCCCAAGCGCCAAGTCGCAACTATTCATTCAAGCGATCAAACTGTCATACCGAGATACCTCGGCCTCAGCCTCCTATCCAAACACCCACCTGTTGTTCTCAGTCGCCGCCTGGCCCAGCGGGTGGCTGTTGATGACATACTCCAGCAGGCGTCCCGAGGCGCTCTGACCTCCCTCGCTGAGCCATAGACCGGGCAGCATGGCGCTCCAGTAGGGACCCCACACACCGGAGACCGGACAGGGCTCCCGGCTCACCGCCATGAAGCACGAGGATGTGCCGGCGATGATGCCTGCGGTGGAACGAATGGGTGTGAGGATCAGCCGCTCAAAGTGTTTGGTCAGGACTAGGGAAAGAATACAGACTGGGTGTGAGATGAAATGAGACAATTTTGCAGCGCTCACTTTACAATATAGACACGATGAGCATGTAAATCTGAGCCCGTGCCACTAAACGATTTTTACGTAAGAAAATATTGTGACAAGTCGACATTATCCAGTTCTATGCAACATTCACGGATACTCGAATGGCAGCGTGTGGTTTTGATATTGGCCGTGAACTAGGCACACGCTTCCTACGGCAGGAGAGTCTCAAGTCGCAACCCTTACCTCTCCCGACTCTACACTCACCGAGTCTGGTGCAGGGGTCCTCGAACTGGTCTCTGATAGCCATCAGGCCAAGGCCGCCGGCGTGCGCGTCAATGAGCGCCGCACCCACAGGGGTACCGGCCGGCACTCCCAGACGCTCGGCGGCCTCCTCAGTTACACCTTCACCTAGGGGTGAGCCCGGCGCCGCCACCTCCGTGCCTGACCGGGATACAGCGGGCGTGGTCGGTAAATATGGGCTGAATTTGGTTTGCGTAATCATCTCATATAATAATTCAGCAATGCTTCAGTAATACAACAACCGATCGGAAAAGAATAGCAAAACAAGGTGCTAAGAGCATAGGGAATTCAACTTCTACAAAGCATACCTACCCACACTAAAGCAGAATACAATGTCGCATGCAAGACAATTACGAACGCTACTACATACTTCTCGAACTTCAAGTTACAAAATTTACGTTACAATCTGTCTTTCGGGAATGCTAAGCTTCATCATACGTACCGATACGTTTCCATCCCTCCTCCGCTAGGCCGCCGAGCCCGATCTGTTCAAAGTAGGTCCTGTCCCATCCCTCCGTCTCCTTGTCACCGGCCTGGTACGTCCATTTACACACGACGGTGCAGAGGGACCTGCGAGGTAAGAATTCTGGGATGTCAAAAAGTGCCTCAAATGTGGATAGGTAAGTGTGAAAAAATGGGGGGTATGAATCGGCGTAGATTGGTATCTCAAAAACGTAAAACACGGTATCTCACCTCTTTACCACGCGTTCACGAGTCAATTTAATCACAAGGCGTTTCGCGCAATCGAAATTGCTTAAAAAAAAACGATCAACAGTACGGATTAACCGGAGAGGAAATCAGATGAAAGGTTACAGTTAGAGTACTGTTGATGTATGTAAAATGATAATGAAATAACGAGAGAAACGGATAACCACGTGTTAACATCAACGTTATCGCACCTGGTGAGCGATCCGGTGGCCTTCCACGTCAGGAAGTCGGGCAGGTCGAAGAACATGCCGGCCCGATGCCAGGTGTCGGGCATGTGCTGCTGCAGCCACAGCAGCTTGGGCGTCTGCATCTCGGGCGAGATGGTGCCCCCGACCGACTTCAGCACCGGGTGGCCGAGGCTGTTGATGAGTTTGGCCTCCTCCACCGCCCGGTGGTCCATCCAGACGATGATATTCTGGTCCGGCTCGCCTGTGCGGTAGTGGACAGTGTTGGCAGTGTTGGCGTAGTCGTGCAGTGCACTGCACTGCAGTGTTGACGTAAATATAAGAAAACGGCGACGGACAGATTACTGACTAAAGTAAGGATCTAATTAACGCCAAAACATACGGTTAGAAAAAAACATGGCATCATAATACTTAAAATCACCAATGTAGCACGTTACTTACACATTTCATGGAATACGGCTATTTCCATTATCCCTCGCCGGCGCGGGGGGGAGGGGGGGCTAGGATTTTTTTCGCAAATAACTCGCGTAAAAAGCGGCCGATCGCGACGAAACTTTCAGCACCCTCACATTGATCAATTTTACACCTAACCTGAAAATTTCATGACCCTGACTCAAATGATCTTTGACCTGTAACCTACTTTCCGAGACGATGTTTGGCCGGAATCGCGATTCGGCGCATGTCAGGTCGCATTAGCCGCGCGTTTGCAAGCTTTTCGAGGTTTCAAGCGTTCAAACATGTGATTCGATGTTGCTCCCATGCATAAGGGTCGATGTCAAGGTCACCTGAAGGTCAGGTCAGGTCATTGACCTTTGGTGACCTCGGTTCACTTTTTCGAGTTTACATGTTTCTAGGCTAGTTTTTGGAGCTGATTTCGAATTTAGCAGCCATTTGAACATTTACGAAGTAGTTTTGGTGCCTTCGTAATATGTTACGAAGCTGTCAGAGGCGGTTGACACGTATTACGAATACCCGTCACGACCCCTACCGGTTGACCTGACCTGACCCGACCTGATCTAAATGCTTAAAAACATGTCATCTCTGATCAAAACTAACACGATATTCGTGATCAGCACCCCGGAAAACCCCATAGCAGCCTCACTTAACGACTTTCTGACAGGTCCCGATTTTCCCGATTTTCATGTCATTGACCTGACCTGGAAGGTCACCCGATGACCTAGGAACTTAAAATTGGATATCATCGGCTTCCTCTCATGACGGGCAACACGCTCGTTTTTTTCTGCGAAGCTCTAGCTCGATCAGGGACCAAACGCGAGGGGGGGGTCGTGCCACCCCCCCCCCCCTCTCCTTGTGCCGTCGAAGGACGCAAAATGGCCTGTGCCGGCGAGGGTTATGGTCCCAAATCTGCGTTTGTGTGTAAATATCAACATCCATCGACCATCATGAATCCTAATGAGCGAGTGAGAGCCGGCAAGTGTCGCTAATCGCCACCGAAAAAAACGTAGGTACCCTGAGGGCTGACGGTGAGCGGTCGCAGATCAGTGTCGAGAACAACCAGCGAGCAGGTGGCGTCGAACCCGATACCGAGCACCGTGGCCGGGTCGGCGCCGCTCTCCGACAGAGCTGTCTGAAAACAGAGACCGGGCGGGATTCGAACACACGATCGGGCCGGATACGAACACAGACCGGGCGAGATGTAAAAATTTTGGGGCGGGACACGAATACACGGACCGGAGTGATGCGAATACAAAGAACGGGCGGATATGAGCGAAGGCTGGACAGGATAAGAAAACACCGTCGGGAGGGATACGAACACTCAGACCGGGCGGGGATACGAGCCCAAGATCGGGAGAGATACGATACAAGCACACGGTGACACGATCAGGCCGGATAGAACACATAACGGGCGGCGAGTCGGGAATCCCGTTAGGGTCAAATAACATGACGATCTGCGATAATAAATGATTCAGATTTTAGACAGAATCCTTCCATTATCCATGCGAAACAATTGATAAAACAATATCGCGGTCGAGCGCAAAAGCCGTCCTCGGTCATACACTAATAACAAACGTACCTACCTACTATTCTACAATAATCGCGATCTAAGCCACCGCGTTTACCTTGACCGAGGTGCAGCAGGCGTTCCATATTGCCTCCGAGTCCTGCTGGTACAGGTCAGGCTGGGGACTCCAGGTGGCGATGGGCAGCGAGTGCGAGGCCAGAAGTCGGCCGTCCGCCTCGAACACGGCCGCACGGACGCTGCCCGTGCCCACGTCCACACCCACAAACACGCCCATGGCTCCGGTGAGGGCACTGCGCCAAACTGCGCGAGTGGAGGTCGAGTGATTACAGGGGTGTGAGGATGTGAGACTTGAGACTTGAGAGTCACCGCCGAGTTTGCTCGTCTGAAATGGAGTGCGGGTACCTACCTTGTGTATTGGTGACTGGTGAGTGGTGAGTGGAAGATATGAGTTGTGCTCCGGTGGAGTAAGCCACACCTTATGCTATACAAGGTTCATGGTCTGTGTTTGGGTTCGGGTGTTTATTTTGGTAATGCTTCTGCGTCGATGCCTCAAGGGCAAGGCAATGGCAGTCCCACGCACAAGGGGGAAAAGCTCAAATTATTGAGCGCTCAAAATATTGAGCGTGTGACGTCAGAGGCCCCCATAGGCGTAATGCTGAGGGCTCAAAAAATTGAGCCGTTTCAGGAACACGTTTTGCAAAAGCAACTCGCAACACCTAGGGAGAAATGGCAACACCCTAGGAGAATCACTAATGATGCAAAACAGATTAGGCTTTCATATTTTTCACTGCTCAAGCTTCAATGATTGGGGGAACACCAATTTCTAGGTCGAAATCTTACGGCATACCAGGATGCCTTAAAAACAGGCCAATATTTATGTCGAAATAAAAGTTATTTTTTGTCCATTCACGTTTTTTACTAGGGTTCTGTTGGAAAGAGCATTTTTCATACTACCCAAAATGATTGCGACTCAATTTCACATCACCCATATTGGAGAATATTTTTCATTTGGCGGCGCCGTTTGTTTATTTCGTCGCGACGTCTCCGGTCGGGTGGTTGTCGTCGTCCTTGTGTTGAAGGTAAGTTTTTATCGTTTTAGTTATATTTAGATGTTAAAAGGTACACTGAAAAGTTTGAATATGCTGTGATTTTAAATTTGGAAACACGTAAACGTCAATCAATTCACGTTTTCCTCGATTTGCGTGCAGATAAGTAACTGTCGACGAAAGTGGCGCCATCCGATATGATGTTTTGAGGGAAAGAGACACAACATATTTACGTGAAAATTTTTGTTTTTTAGTGGTCTAAGTGCTTCAAAGAGGCTGTGAATGTTTTCTTCACACAATTTTTCATTAGGTATGATGAAGTAAAAGGTAGTTTCAGTCTTAACTTTCATATAATTGACATTAAAACATATGATAGTCCACTGCTATCAGTGATTGAGTACCTTGATATTTGGCATTTCTTATTAATTTGAATGTATTCTCTATCCATATGTCCTGATAGTAAGTGACAATACTCTGCCAATATGTGTCCATAGTTTTCACATTCATTTTCCAGTCCTTTACATAACATCACAATTTATAATCAACAAAACTCAACTCCTTCATTACTTCACAACACTGACAGCATGACAGACTGACAGTCAACTATTGTGTGTGTGAATGCTGAAACAGGATAGCCACTTTGCTGACTGGCTCATTTGAAATAAGATAAAAATGATCCTATATATCATTTCCATCTGGAGGATCGGAGTCAACGGAAAAGGAAGGCCACTTTCAAGCCTCAAGGTCTAGGCTGCCAGACGCCAGTTGGCAGTCACCACCAAATTTATAATAGATTAATTCATTATTATACTTTGAGACCCTTAGGTCACTGGATCGGCATCACATTTTCAGTTTCAATATAGTAAAGGTTTTTATTTGTATGATGTGAAATATTTTCCTGAATCAGAATTTAATTATCCCTAAGTACCTGGTAGAGGTTTCGGATTTAATGCTCATTGTTGGTGTGCAGTCAGGATTTTTTGATAGGTCCAGATAGGGAATCCTGAGCAATTTTATAGTAAAGTGGTCTCCTTATAATCACCACGCATTTTATCAAAAGCATTTGTAGAATTCATTCAAGGAAGAATTTTATCAATGTTGCACCCATTTCTTAGACGACCTAGGCTGCATCTTTTTTTAGTTCCTGTTGTATGACATATTTTCCATTTTGTTCCACTGCATAAAGAAAAAAATCGTTTGAGATCACCAAACAGCTTTTCTTTTTCTGGCAGGTCTGCACAACCAAGCGGTGGCTGGCGAGGACGTCGGCCATCCCTGTGGGTAAGGTCATCTGCTCAGCCTTTGTGGAGATCAGCAAGACGTCACCAAGATGAAGACTTCGCTGGAGCAGAAGCCGCTGACCCGTGTCCGATCGGGCAGGTCATGCTCGACGGCACGAGCCACAACTTGAACGACTCGGTGACATCAACAACATGGTGGAGCAGGTGAATGAGTTTGGCGACGTTTTGTGCGACTGCAAGAAGGGTTGTCTGCGTGTTCTGGCCGGCGGAGCGGCGACGCTGCGCAGTCTGTGCTGGTGGTGAGCAGCTGGCCGTGGTGACCGCGCGCGCCCACATGCGCCGACAACCTGTGCGGCTTCGACGGCCCCGGGACAGCCCGATGCCGCCCGGCGCCCACTATGCGACGCCGACCGCGCACTGTCCGCACGGCCACATGGAGGTGTGCCCGCGCCTTTTGCCCGCACGCCGCTACCTCGCAGCTGGTCTGCAACCACGCCGTCGCCGCCTGTAGCCCGATAACAAAACGGCTGTCTGATAATGCCGCGTGTTCTTTGTGATGTTGCTACTGTGATGGTTGCTACTGCTGGTCTGAGACTCGATGTTTCCATTCGTCTTTTACATGTTAAGGATTTGATAATGATAAGCTTAGTCCGAGCTTAGGTCGTTTATATCATTTGTTATATGGCATATTTTGGATCAAAGCAGTACGACACTGCCTCCTGCTTTTGTGATGTATGCTGGCAAGACGCAGGTTCCGGTCGAAGGTCACCCGGTTCCAATGTGGTCGGGCTGGCATGCGATAATGTGATGTTGTTTTGCTCGTCTCTGTGTTCCACACTTGATGATGTTTGTGAATCTAACCCACATTGTATAGTATTTTTGTTTGTTTGCGGCCGATGGCCTTGTAAGTTGTAACCGTGGCAATACAGTTTTTCCTGTATAATTCTCCAATATTCAAGCGTGGGTGGATATCTTTCTGTAATCACGTATTCCCTTCTCCCAGTACAGTCAGAAAATATCAATACAGTATTCATACGGATTATTCAAGCCCTGTATAATTATTTGAGGTGTGCCGAATCCGAAAGGCGACCGATAAAACTACTAGCGGAAAATGTGACATGATGCCATGGGTTTGTGAGAAGTTTAGGTACAGCGGCGTATTTAGAAAATCGCGAAGGGGGGGGCCAAGGGTTTGGAGGGCGCCACCTCACCCAAGGAGGGCGCCATACGGTCGCGAGATAAAAAATCGCTCAGTGGGGGTTGGGGGGCTGGGAGGCGTTTTTTACCATGCCACCAGTTTTTTTTTTGCGTAACCTCGTATAGGTCGTGCTGCATTGATTTTGCATCGTGTGTATTCTTTATACTCCAGGTCACAAAAGGTCAAGTGTTCTTGAAATGCTGCGCCGAAGGCGCGCGAAATTTTTGAAAACAACCTTTTCCTCCGCTTTTTAGGCACGCCTTTTATACGATCACTGTTCAAAGCTCCTCTCGCTCTTTTACCAAATTTGAAGGTGTAAAAAATACCTAAGGTTTGGTCGGGCCGCTGCCACACAAACTGTACAGAAAGCTTGGCTCATGGGTGTCGATGTATAAAAGTTTATTGGCGGTGGCATATCTACGCACCAGATCACCGTATCGGATTGATACCGGAGCGCGAGATGCGTAAACATCATCCAAATTACCTCAGACCAGCCTTCATAGCCTTCTCACAGATGCATACAGTGTACCCACATAACCAGTTTCAATCACCGAAACTTCAGATGCCTGCTGTTGCGCCCGAACCTGTTGACAATACTTAATCGTAATCCATATAGATGCCATGATGCACGTAAAGTAGGATCAATCCGTTAAGACCAAAGACGTGTTTTATGCATCGTAGAGCGTAGATAGTTTTGGTAGGTATAGATACTTCATTCATTGTGCTGAATGCACGTTCATTTGTGGCAGTTTTCACAGGCAAGACATCAACTATGTGCAATAGAACGACTAAGTTGAAAAATATGCCAAAGGAGTAAATAAATGATAGGAGGGCAGCGATCAACGGATGTTGCCAATAGGTAGAAGGGCTGCGATCCACAGGAGGGCACTAATAGGTAGAAGAGCCCCGATCAACATCCCGAGTTTCGACAGTAGGGCACCGATAGGTAGGAAGTTGGCGAGCAGCAGGAGGGCGCCAATGGATAGAAGGGCAGCGATCAACAGGAGGGCACCAATAGGTAGGAGGGCGCCGATCAACAATCAACAGGAGGGCGCCACCAGGTAAGAGGGTGGCGAGGAACAGGAGAGCACCAATAGGAGGGTGGCGATCAACAAGAGGTCGCCAATAGGTGGGAGGGCGGTCATCAACTGGAAGTCGCCAATGAGCGGAAGGGTGACGATTAAAATGGGGGTGGCAATGGTGAGGAGGGCGCCTTTGCTCAAGAGGATGACACGAACAGGAGGGCGTCTGTGCGGAGGGCGCTAGTCAACAGGAAGGTGCCAGTGGATAGGAGGGCGGTGATCAACAGGAGGGTGCCAGTGGTTAGGAGGGCGGCGATCTACACGAGGGCGCCAATAGGAGAAGGGCCCCGATTAACATTCAACAGGAAGGACTAGGGAACCAATAGGTAGGAGGGCGGCACTGAACAAGAGGGTGCCAAAAGGGAGAAAGGCGGCCTTCAAAATTTCACATGAGGGCGCAATAGGTAGGAGAGCGCCAATAATTATGAGGACGCCGATCAGCAGAAGGGCGGCAATATGTAGCAGGGTGGCGACCTACAGGAGGGCGCCTTCGGGTGAGAGGGCGCTTATTTACAGGACAGCGGCTTACATAGGCGACCACCGTTACGCTTAGAGAGCTACAGCCTACAAATGTGGTTGGAGGGCGCCCGAGGGAGCCCTCCAACCGTATTTGGAGGGCGTATTTGGAATGGGCGTCCTCCGAGGGCGCCCTCCATCCGTATTTTCCCTGTAAACACATTCGCGATTGGAGGGCGCCCTCCAGTCGCGATTGTTTTTCGATTCGATTATATCACAATTGCATTTGCGATTGGAGGGCGCCTTCGGCGCCCTCCAATCGCAAAGGGCGCCTTCGGCGCCCAAGGGGGGGGCCATGGCCCAGTGGCCCCCCCCCCCTGCCTACGCCCCTGTTTAGGTACCACGTAGCATTAAACTTCCTGCATTTCTGTTTCAACTCAGTTTAACGTATTTCAACGAACATAACATCAAAAATGGCATCCAGTACCGGCTTCACCTGTCACGGAGAAGGCTCAATAAATTGAGTGTAGATGCTGGCCGGCACTCAATTTTTTGAGCGCCAGCTGACTGTCGTCTGTCGTGGCGCTCAATTTATTGAGTATCGCGGTCCCGAACGACAAGTGGCGCTCAAAAAGTTGAGCGTCTTTAGGGCATTTTCTTTCCAAAAACACCGATATAAATTATCACGGCGAGTGTTCGAGAAGAAACCTTGTTGCTCTCTCTTGCCATTGATACCTTATTTGGATACGATATTTCCCGTAGTGTGACGCTAGAGGCATTGTAAAATACCATCGCTTCGCCTATTCCTTCATAATGGGGCCCGCTCAATTTTTTGAGCGCTCAATAATTTGAGCTTTTCCCCCTTGTGCGTGGGACTGATGGTTGTGTATGCGGGCCAATGCGGGCCTTGGTATGCGGCAGGGGGGTACGCTCGCATATTTACGTCTGGACAACGAGTTGCGGGGAAAAGTGCTGATTGTGTTGCAGTTTTAGGAGCCGGTGATTAGGCTGGATTTTTTGGTTACTTTTTCGTTCCGATTCATGTATTTCATAGTGTTTGGCTTTTGAATATTTTAGTTCTTTCAGATAAATATTACTTGCCTTACAACTTTTGTAAAAACGTTTCATTTTTTTGTAAGCCGACGTTCAGAGTCCTAAAAATACATCCAGCACTACAATCATTGTAAACAAACAAATGGAGCACACAACTTGGCTCTGTTCCAAGGCCATTTTTTAGTTTATCTGGTGGTTTTCTTGCTCTTGTACGTCGTTTTGTTGGATGTTTTGAATCCCTTAAGATTGACTTATATCATATTTAAGAAGCATGTTGACTGAAAACAATCTGAAGTATCCAGGAGGCTGACAGAGGTCCTGACTACTGAGCAATATCAATATCAAGTTGAACAAGTTATGAAATTTTGATTGATAAACGTAAGTTGATCGGGCTCATATATCAGCAAGGAAAAGTAAAATTAAAAGAGCTTATTGTCCAAAAACAAGCTATAATATTGCAGACCTTGGAGCAATACTGAAGGGCACGCTGAGCAGGATCATGCCAGAAAATGTTGACTGATGAGCGCATATTGATGTATTGGTATGAATATTGAATGATAACTTACAACAGCAAGATAAATTAGTGCTAACTATCAAGTTAAAATCTAGAATGAATGGACTTGGGCAGTTTTACTATGCTTAGTTGCTATGCAGATTGTAATGTGCATCAGGTACTCAGTGTCTGGCAAATGAAACATGCGATCATTCCATTGCTACTGGCCAGGAGAAAGCTTGGATCACTAAATCCACTTTATGTTGATTTTGATGTTAATCATCATCACTGTATTTCTTTAAAGGGACCCTCCCACCTTCAAAAAAGTTAATGAATTGGCATGAAAGTGATGTCGCTCGGTTCAGAAAGAGCAAAAACGAATATCTACCAAATTTCATCGAAAAATATTCACCGGTTTTCAAGATATTAGACTTTTACTTTTGTTTACTTTTTGGGATCTCTGCTGTTCCTAGCGACTTTATTTGAAAGTGCGGCATTTGTTGCGCGCAAAGCAGCATATACCACCGCGTGCTACCAAACGTTTTAGTAAAAGATTTAAAATAGTTAGATCTCCGCTGACGTCACAAATTCTAAGGGGGCATACCAATGCATTAGCCCCTTAGAATCCGAAAACTGCAAGTTTGAAATTCGATATCTCCGAATTAAAGCATTTTTCGATGTTGTGAGTGCCCAAACCGGTATTTTCAGGCCATGGCCACCAATTTGGCTATCTCAACTCAAATCTAATGTTAAGGTGGGAGGGTCCCTTTAAAAAAGGATTGTAGTAAAATTGTCAATGTGACAATCCATGCAACGATGTGATCATATTATGTGTTCCTAGTCATTCGTGATAGTCTAGTCATTATTGGTCCAATATACAATTGCAAAGCTCTCAGTCTCAGCATTTCTTCCTGTGGATGGCCAGCAGTGACTCAGAGCTTAGAAGTATTAGTTTTCTTCACAGGGCTGGGATAAAAAGTACTGAGGGTAATCTTCCACCAATGAACTCTACTTTGACATGGTATGAGATGTAGGCACAAGTAGGTAGGTGCTCAGTTCCTATAGTCAGTAGTTGTGTATGTTTAGTTGGGTTAGATTAGATCAGATTGTTAGTTTTTTAAATTGCCAAATGTCCATAAAAATGTGACCTGAGCAATGAGCATACCTGAACCTGACTAACCTGACAGCTGACCTAACCTCAATCATCACACATATTTGCAGCCTACCCAAGACCTGCATGGCAGTAGCACCCAGTTATAGGTAGGTACTCACCCTAACTCAATCTTACCTGCTAACCTTCAACTTGCCAAAAGTTAGCTCACATTGCCAAGCTGTGTCCAGGGAAACAGTCAGAAACAGAGGAACTGGCTAATTGGGTGGCTGGTGTGAGTCTGTGCATTTAAAGTGTTTCTTCTCTGAAGCTGCTCTGCACTGCTGTATGTCATGTTAGATGCTCAGAAAATGTGGGAAATGATTACTAAGCTACTTTAGTGCTTTGTTATAATGCTCGAGACATGAACAAGTACAGATCCTGCAGGGTACAGCTATGAGTTAGGTGCTAGGTGAGTAGAGTATGTTATGTGAATGTGCTGTTCCCTGTTTGACCGTAAGTATACAAACAAGCACAGGGTCACAGTTATATTCAATCTCCACATAAACATACAACAAAAACGGCCATATAGCCTAACTCCGAACACACCACAGATTACTTAAGCCTTTGAAGGCACAAAAATGTTTTGATTAACAGGACAGGTTTACAATATATCCTCTGTCCTTGGGGGATCTTGCTGCCAAGTTGAGGTATGATGACTGAATTTCAGGATTGATCAACCTTTTCTTAGCCACTGCTTATATATGAGAAAGACCAAATGCTTGTTTGTTTTGATTTACAGGACATGTATACAATATATCCTCTGTCCTTGGGGGATCTTGCTGCCAAGTTGAGGTACGATGACTGAATTTCAGGATTGATCAACCTTTTCTTAGCCACTGCTTATAAACGAGAAAGACCAAATGCTTGTTTGTAAACTGCGTTGAAAATATAATGATGAATGATCCACCTTCAATTCTGACATGAAGGCACAAATGAAATAGTTCCCTCTCCTTTAGGAATACACAAAGCAAAATAAAGCAAATTTTAAAGCAAATTTTAGTGGATGGACAAGAGCAATTAGCATAGCTTTCCCTCAAGTTAACTTCTGGCCAAGGCCATATATAGTCTTCTGGCACTGTTGATGAATTACACTGACGATTATTCGCTTCATATTTTGTAACAAACGCGCTAAAACTGCAATATAACAGCACTATATGCTTCTTGACAAAATGCAATAGTATTAAAAATTTAGCCCTGATGGCATTCATTCTTGGTGGAAACGTAATTACAAAATATTTTGTAGTAACTATTAAATTCCGGCCGAAAACAGTGCACGGTTTAAAAAAGAATCATTCCAATGACGGTCCATTCTTGCGGTCCTGAAATCGCCACTATTTTCGGCCTCTCCAACGCAACTCGTTGTCCAGACGTAAATATGCGGTACGCTCCGGCTGTTTAGCATTACGAAAAATGGTGACAGACGTTTGTGGAGGATTGTCGACGAACTCTTGTTCCGCGAGCAGTACTTACACGCTAGCGGAAAATTCACCAATCAGCGCTCGGCAGTACTCGACGCTGATTGGTCCGACGCTCGTGACGAAATTGCGGGGGACCGCAGTTATTCTCTATGGACCCGAATAGGCTTTTGGATTTCGGAGGAGTTTCTTTAAAATTATATGCTGTTTGGAGCTGTTTTCGAGTTGAAATATATTTCTTATGACTGTTAGCTATATAATGACACCATAAAATCATGATTTTAATAAATATTACCGATGTAATATCGGCCGAAAAGACATGCTGTCATGGCACGGACTGCCCTGCGGCTGATGTGGGGCCCCTAGTGCCAGCGTATGGTAATAATGGGTTGACGAAGGGTTATTGGAGAAACTTAGAGCCCCTTTAGCATTCAGTATAGGGTCATCAGAGGCCGGGAATGTCCATCAGGGGTCTGAGTAGGCCTGTCATAGGGGCATACATGACACATCATGGCCCATGGGTCAATGTAGATCCATTAGGGGCCGTTGAAGGGCCATCATTGTTCAGCGTGGGCTCGCAATTACCTCTGATGGGCATGTGCCGTGCCCCGATGGACTAACGCTGGCCCCTGATGAACCATCACCAGCCCCTGATAGGTCTACAAAGCCCTCTGCTGGGTCCAAATTGGTCACTGATATGCCCAAATGGGCCACTGAGAAACCCGTACAACATCCCCTGACTGCACCTGCTGGACCAATGCCGTCCCCTCATGGGCCCACCACAGCTCTTGAATGACCTTTTCAAGTCCCCTGAAGTGCCTTTATTGGCCTAAATGGCCCCTGATTGACTGATGTGGTCCCTATTGGTCCTATATGGCCCCCATGAGCCCTCAACGTCGGCCTAGACAGCCTTACATTATATGCCACTGGGCCCTGTTGGGTCAGCACCGGCCCCCGATAGGCTTGCACACTGGACCCACCGGGCCTATACCGACCCATGAAGGGTCTATGTCGAACCCTCACGGACCTCCGATGACCACACGCCGACATGTGTGGCCCCATCAGCAGTGGTCCGTCTATCCCATGTACTTACGGTCTTTTTGGCCGATGTGACACCGGTAGTATATAGAATGTCATGATTAAATGTCGTTATTACACAGTCAAAAGTCACAGAAAGAATATCCAAGCTCAAAAATGGCCTCAAACCCAACAAAAACTGGTATAAATCCCCTTCAAAAGCCGTAAGTCTATTAAACGCCATAGGGGAATAGCTACAGTCCCCCGCAATTTCGTCACGAGCATCGGGCCAATCAGCGTCGAGTATTGCCGAACGCCGATTGGTCGATTTCCGCTAGCCTGTAAATGCTGCTTGCGGATATAGTTTTGAACAAGTGAGGGTCGCGGCTACTAATTATCGCTTGTCACCACTTTTTCGTCGGGAACGTTCTACCTGGTTTATATAGCCTTGGTATGCGGTGTACCGGACAGAGGCCAGTGACGACCGGTAGCGACCGACGCGACATCTATATTAAAAATAGGTACGCAAACCGGTACCTATAGCGCCATCTCGAACAAGATTTGGGACTGAATTGATAATTGTAAAGATCAAATGATCGAACAGCGATTTCTCATTGTTCAGTTCAGCGATTCATCATTGAACTAATGATCTAGCATCAGAATTGACAATGATTCACATCAGACCAATAGTGATCTGTGTGATCAAGAGGCCGTTTCATCCAACAAAGCTCATTTCAATTTTCATCATGCGGGATGCGGATCAATCCTATCAATACACGATAGACGTGGTTGGCAAAATTGATCAAAATGACGTGCCACTATCGAAATTTGAATACCATACGATAATTCAGATGTTGATAACACACCAGCACAACGATTCTCGCGTATTTTCAGCAGTTTTCACCATCGACGACGCAATTTTCTGATGAAGCATCAAGGTTCAATATTTGATGTCAGTGGAACAAATACCAAGCATCGATTACTAAACTGAATATGACATCATCGGTATTTGAATAAAAATGGTCAGGAAGTGATTTTAAATGTTTTAAGGTTTCAAAAAGAAAAAAAACGAATTAAATTTAATATAAAACAATATTTTGAGTTTTTTCAGGCACAAAACTAATGTGTTACCAAAAATTTTTAGGGCAGACTTCAATTTCAATGACGTAGCATTATTGCAACTATCTTGGGCAGAAAAGTGTCGTTCGCTGCGCATCTGAGACAAGATTGAATTTTATATACAAATTGCCATAAATTGGTTAGTTCTCTTTGGGCCTGGCCGCCTGTGGATGGCTTAGGTGATAGTTGTGTGGGTGTTTTGGTTTTTATATTAATTTTCTTGCTAATTTGTGTTTTTCGATTAACATTTTTAGCAAGAGTATCACAGTTGGATAACCGGCGCCCTGTTTCAGCTTTTGCTAGCATACATTTTAATCACAATCCACAGCATTGGCATTGGCAATTCAATACATTTTATTTAATGCAACATACATTTTAATCGCCATCCACAGCAGTGGCAATTGAATTGGCATAGTTAAGTTCATAATGATGATTTGAATTGAAGTTCCCCATTATTGCTTTTTTTAAGATTTTCCAAGCCCAACCTATATTTGACTCATAAATTTTGCTGCAGTATGCTAAACACCCCCAAGTGAGGACTGTTCCATTTGTTTTTAAATCGTTTTCCATAGACTAAATCTATTCTTAAATCTTAAGAATTCTAATGAATACCTAATGCCTGTCAATTCAACTACTGCAGTTGTTTTTCAATCATTTTTAATAGACAAACAATTTGTCAGACACCTTTGTAAAAAAGTATTTGTGTATGTCAAGCAACCTGCGGTAATGCATAGGTATTTGCCTCATGTTGCCTTTTTTTTGTATTTTGTTTCACATCAGTCTTAAGCTATAAATTCAAAAGAAACGTAGTGCAATTGCCCTTTTGCACCCTAGGCTCAAAATGGAATTAAAACCACCCATATCAGTCGGGGGAGGTTTGGTCAATCGTTGTCATTTTCAGCACATGCCATTTTTGGCAACCATGTGCTAAAAATGACAACGCTATCAGCTATTTTTAGCAACGATGAAGCCGATTTCACTCCTCAGCGAGGAAATCACGATTTTGGAAATACAAGCACTGATTTTGGAAAAGAAGTGCTGCCACCTGGTGCAAGAAGAAGAAACCAGCTTTAATATGGCCGTTGTTTGTATGGTAGTCCAACGTTGAAGTATACCCTTTTTTGTGGCCTTAAGTTGGAACTTTAAATTGAAGCATCCGAAAATGATCGATATTGATCGAAATCATGATGTTGATGAAAAAAATAATTTATTAAGTTGAGAGAGGAGGCCATTTTATCCAGATGCGGTGGTTTACTTCTTGAAATTATTTTTGCTTACGACGACTGCCATGTAATGAGGGATAATTAGCAGCCGTCATTAGCAAAAATAATTTCAAGAAGTAAACTACTGCATCTGGATAAAATGGCCTCCTCTCTCAACTTAAAATATTATTTTTTTCATCAACATCATGTTTTCGATCAATATCGATCATTTTCGGATGCTTCAATTTTAAGTTCCAACTTCAGGCCACAAAACAAACTACCATACAAATAACGGGCATATTATAGCTGGCTTCTTCGTCTTGCACCAGGTGGCAGCACTTCTTTTCCAAAATCAGTGTTTATCTTTCCAAAATCTTGATTTCCTCGCTGAGGAGTGAAATCGGCCTCATCGTTGTCAAAAATAGCAGAATCGTTGTCATTTTTAGCACGTGTGACAAAAATAGCACGTGCTAAAAATGACAACGATTGACCAAACCTCCCCCGACTGATATTGTCAAAAACCATATTTCAATCACATATGATATGATTTTTCATATGATTATTTAATGCTAAATGAGCCAGATACACTACAAGCAGAAATAACGAAATCTAATCTAAATTCTAACCTGACCAACCTGACCAGGACCTAACCTTACCTACCAAAAGTAACACCACCTGGCTGACTAAACATGTGATTGGGCTTAACTTATAATTTTTTTGTAAAAAGTATCATAGCTTTTTTATGTGTGGTTTCATGTTTCAACCTCAGAAGAATGTGTCCTTTTGTCCATTTTTTTTGTGAATTTCTTCAGTTTGTAAAGGGTGCAAAAGGAGTTAATCACCAAGCTACTTGCTCACTGCTGTTAGCCATGCTGCCATGCTGATAAATTGACCTGTATATTGACCTGCTGTATGCATATTTGCCTCATGATACCTTTTTTATTTTTGTTTTGTTTCACATCAGTCTTAAGTTATAAATTTAAAAGGATCTGCTCACTGTTGTAAGCTGAGGTGTTATGCTGATCTGATCTTGATCTGAGGCCACCTGCCACCAGACATCTTACCTTTTCTGATTCCTTGGCTTGGTGCATTCAGCAATGGTGCATTTACATCAAGCATTGCATAGTGGGTCACCTGGGGCCTGGGCCCATCATTGCTAGTTCATCCATGCTGACATTTTTTTGTATTAGAAATTATATTCCAGATAGGTATGTATGATTGAATGAAACCTGTTCTTTTTGCAGAAAATGATTGGCCAAGTGTGCCTGTTTTACAAGACAAGTTGGGTGTTTCTCTACATGCAATAGTTCTTCAAGTAAAGAGAAATTTTATTCTTCATAAATCAAGAAGTCTCAGCTCAGGATATATTTTGTCCATCAGTGCTGCCAGCACCAGGAGACATTCAAACTATCACTGCCAAGTGTCAACTCACAGTAAGTCAATATGTGGAGCAGACTAAGACCGCTTCACCCCACTGTCTGCCAGCACCGCTCTCTGCTGGCCAAACTATGCAGCACCAGCGCCCCCAGCGAGGCACCCGTGGCCAAGGCCGACCCGGCAAAGCCCACGTTCGGTCTCGTGTTCGACATTGACGGCGTTATCGCTCGCGGTAGAGATGTGATCCCCGCTGCGGTGCACGCGTTCCGCGAGCTGGTGGACTCGTCTGGTAACTTCCGCGTGCCGACCACGTTCGTCACGAACGCTAGTAACAACCTCAAGTACCACAAGGCGGAGCAGCTGTCGGAGTGGCTGGGCCTGCCCATCTCGTCCGACCAGGTGGTGATGGCTCACTCGCCACTCAAATGGTTTACTCAGTACCACCACAAGCACGTTCTCGTCTCCGGGCAGGGCCCCGTCGAGGCGATCGCGCTCAACCTGGGCTTCACCAACGTGTGCACGATCGACTCGTTCCGCCGTCAGTTCCCGGCGCTGGACGTGGTGGATCACTCGCGGCGCACCTGGATGACGGTACCGTCCAACGCGAGCTTCCCGCCGATCGAGGCCGTGGTGCTGCTGGGAGAGCCGGTGCGCTGGGAGACCTCCCTCCAGCTGCTGGTGGATGTGCTCATGTCGGACGGCCTGCCGCTGTACAGAGTCGACCAGCCACCGCTGCCCCACCTGCCCGTGCTGGCGTGCAACATGGACCTGCAGTGGATGGCCGGCGCGCCCATGCCGCGCTTCGGTCACGGTGCGTTCCTCACCTGTCTGGAGGCGCTGTATCGTAAGATCACCGGCCACACCCTAACCTACTCGGCCCTGGTCGGAAAGCCGTGTGAGATCACCTACCACTACGCCGTCAGCAAGGTAGAGGCGCAGGCGGAGAAGGCCGGCAACAGCAACCCCATCCGCCACATCTACTGCATCGGCGACAACGTCAACGCCGACGTATTCGGCGCCAATCTCTACAACCAGTTCCTGGAGAATCGGTTCACTCCGGAGCCGGTACCACAGCAGCGAAACTACAGCCTGCTCAACCGGGACGGAACGCTCAAGGAGCACCGCAGCCATGCCGAGCGCTGCTACAGCGTGCTCGTCCAGACTGGCGTCCATTTCGGTCCCGGCGGCGAGCGAAAGTGGGAGAGCGACCACTCGCCGCGAGACTTTCTGCCGGTGGACCAGCGTCTGCTCCAGCCCGACTTCGACTGCAGGGATGTGCATGACGCCATCCAGCTCATCTTCGAACAGGAAGGATTCAGCACCAGTTGATGAGGCCGAAGTTGCGGCGCCTTCCGCCGCTAGGGCAAACGTCTAGGACGCATTAGAACGTCACGGAAAGAGATGCGGTTAGGTCACAGTTCAAGCAAGGTGCTCGAGCAGAAGACAGCGAGCAGTTTTATGCCCTGTAGGTCGTGGAATAAATCCTCAGGAGTGCGTAGATTTGAATATGCTGAGAGCATTTGCCACTTGCACCTGCCCGGTACCTGCTTTGGCAGGGGTATTTTAATCTAGAAATGTCACTCGAAGCGCCGATAGGACTGTTTGTAGTTTGTCCCTGCCAATGCTCTCTATCGCTTTGCGGGTTTAATAGTCACAAGTGTTTGATAATAATATTGACCTGGAGTAGGTCAAGTGCGTTGCCTACCTGGCGATTGCCCGAATTAACAATCTCCTAAGTGGATCATTCATCAGCTTCGATTGTCCACCTCCAAAAAATGTGTGGAATCTTATAGGAAGTCTTAAAGCAACTAATATGACAAATGATATTTTCTGGATAATCATTCCACCATTCGCTGAGGTCACTGTCATGTGAAGCATCGTTATATCTAGAAGTTGAGAACTCTCCATCGTCATATTTATTTATTTAAAATACATTTGTCTCAATTGATCTTGTTTGTGGAAATTCACATGTGACTGAGTTCTGAACTGGCAATGGTTGAAGATGATAGCTCAACTTCCCACACAAGATGAATCTGAAGTACCTATATTTGCAAATGACGCATTCACACACATGGAGGATGCGGTTGTCTGACAGCAGCACGCCGGTGACAAGACAGTCTGTCATAAACAATTAGTCTACTTCGTCACATGATCCGCACTTGAATAGCGATGATAGTTATTTACGATGTTACCGTTCGATGTGATTTATTCTCACGAATCGACACACTTCGCTGCAATATTACAGCCCGAACACATCCACATCAAGTCGTCTCACTCCTTCTCGGCCCCCCTGACGCCGTCCGTCCGACGCCGGCCTAGTCCTGGCAGTCGATGTTGTAGAGCCAGTTGCAGGCGCCGATCTGGCTGTCCCAGCCGGTGTTGGCCGGGCACGCAGTCGACTCGGCCTTGCCGTTCTGGCAGAAGAAGAACCGACGGCAGCTGTAGGGGTCCGGGTACAGGCCGTTGGGCCGCGGGCAGGTGACTGAAACAATAACGGATGAAAACGGTCATTCATAAATGTCACAGGCTTGTGTGTGCAATTAGAACCAAACGCCTTCCAGAAATATACATTGTTCAGGTGTGAATATCGTACTGGTAGCCGAAAGTAACTCGAATGGGCGTTCAAACCAGTTGAAAATGAGGACCAAGCAACTTTGGTTGTATTTTGTTGACTCATGACTGGGTTCCGAGATGTCATCTGCCCGAATGTAGCGCCGCAAGTTCTTTTGCGATCAAGTAAGGGAGTAGTAGTTACGACTGTGACCGCCAGGTGTAGCTTTCGATACATTTGGATTTTGGTGCCCCCAAGCTGAATAATGCGACCTCCAAGCAGTTCCATCGATCTATGGATTTACGGTGCGAGATTAGGTGATTAGCACCCTTTTTTGTTTAGGAACAAATACATTGGTTTTACAGCTAACGTTCGGGATACCCTTCCCCGAGGATATGAATAGGGTCACTTGAAAATGAGGCGATAGTTGACAACCGCATACGAGCACTCCAGCGCATTGTGGCTGGATACCGTACCAAGCGAATTGTTGCCCGTCATATCCCAATGTATTTTTTCCGTTACGTCAACACATCGATATATACCCAACTTCTAACTTTTAGCTACATGATCAAGAATCACCCGTGCACTCACATCTGCCCGCTGGTCTCCTGGTAGTCGTCGTGGTGGTGGCGGGCGGCCCGGCGCTCGCCACCGTCGGACACTCTGGCACCGTTCTCTGACAGGTCCCTGAGCGACTACTGAACGCCGTGCCCGCGGGGCAGCTGCGTCTCTCAGAGGAGCACACGTAGAAACGTGTGCAGTCGGCCGGGTCGGCGAACACGCCGTCACGGGGACAGCTGACTATTGGGGAAGAGGGGGTTATTAGAACCTTTCACTTTTTTACACCTTTGATCGAAGTCTTAGGGTAGTGACCAGTGACAATCGCTCTGACCCAGGACTGAAAAGGCTGGGTGCCCACTGCTCACGTTCTTCTCTCAAAGATCTGCTATCACAAGATTTGTGACTTGTAGTTTGTACCGAACGACCGAACTTATATGTGAAAGCCGCGAAGGAGGAAACATGCATTGCCACTGTCATTTTAAACCCCCAATAATTTAAGACGGGATGTTTTTATAATCACTAAATAATCATTTCGACCCCTCTAGCCAACGCAATGCTTCACTATAGTCAGGAGTCGGCGGCTCCTATTGCAGGTACCTATGTATTTAGTTGACAGTTGTCACAGCTTAGGTAGGTGCTTGTACTTCTCTTTATGCGTCCCTGCACTCACATCTGCCGGCACCCGCTCCCGTATTGACGACAGTGGTGACCTGGGTCGGTCTGGCCGTCACTGCCGGTCGCTGTGTAGGGCTCACTGCGGTCGCACTCCCAGCCAGCTCCAGATAGGCGTTAATGGCTGTCAGCATGGGCCACGGTCCGCCGCCACACACGTCCCTGCGGATGGACAATGGGCGGTATAACGCGATTATCTTAGTTAAAATTGCATCAATATTCAAATGAGCCATGAGGAATAACTGCCAGTTTTCGTAAAATGCTGCCAGTCTTAGGTTAAGAATGTGGCGAGCCGTTTAGGTACTTAGTAAACGGCCGACACAGATAATAAACAAGCGTCACTAAAAGTCACGCATCATTCAATGAACGTTCAACGTTCAGCGTTAAATAGGGGCTCGCAAGTCGCAGTCTACTCACCTGACGTCTTCCGATCCGACGTCCCAGACCATCATCCCGCCGAGGCCCAGGCTGAGCGCGAACAGGGTCTTCCTGGCAGCTGTGGAGGGATCGTCGAATCCCACCCACTGGTCGCCGGAGAAGGCGTGAGGTCCTGCCCGGCCGCTGGGGTCCTGTGAGCGGAAGGGGGGGTGTCAGATGGTCGACGAGGGAGAGAGCGAGAGAGAGAGAGAGAGAGAGAGAGAGAGAGAGAGAGAGAGAGAGAGAGAGAGAGGAGAGAGAGAGAGAGAGAGGAAGGGGAGATAAAAAATAAAGTGTAGGTAATGGAAATGTTTGTGCGCGAGTCTGACCTTTCTCTTCAGTTTTATCGATCGATTTAAGTTACCTGCCTATTTTCATGTTACAGGCCATGTTGTGCATGAATGCTCAAATGCACTGTGGCCTGTGAGCTAGCCAAGAGCGATATTATTGTTTTATAGCAATCGGCTTTGAAAGTTAAACCATCTGATTATGTATCCCTCACCTGCACGGCGTTCCAGCCGTCGTGGATTTTCTCGCAGATCTCCAGATAGGTCAATGTACCAGGCTCTCGGCTATACGGCCCCGCCCGGCCGGGCCCCGTGCCCGCCGCCACAGACGGCCTCTTATCCGGGCCGGGCACGGTCCACGAGCGGCCGTAGAGCGGCACGCCCAGCGCCAGTTTGGCCGCCGGAGCGCCGCGTCGGAGCCAGTGGTGGACGGTAGTCTCCACGTCGAATCCACGGCCGTTGTCGGACGCACGGGGCAGCAGCGGCGAGTGGTGGTCAGCGGTGCTTTCCCAGCTGCCATGGAAGTCGTATGCCATTACGTGAATCATGTCAATCTCAGAGGCGATGGCCGGCACGTCGAAGCCCTCGTCGATTCGCTCTCTGGTGGCTGGTGTGGCGGTGGAAAGCCACATGTCGTAAGGCCGGAAGGCGCGCTTCAGCTCCGCCACCAGTTTGGCGAAGTGCGGCTTGTCGGCTGCCGTGGGGTATTCGTAGTCGAGGTCCAGCCCGTCAAAGCCGTACTGACGGAGAAGGGCGACGGCACGACGCACGAATTTGTTGCGCCGCTCGCGGCTGGCCAGCATTCGCGAGTATTTGGGACCAGAGTCGTTGTAGCCTCCCAGAGCGAGCAGCACTCGCAGGCGAGGGTTGCGCTCCTTGAGAGCCACGAACCGCTCATATCCCTGCAGGTGGTTTGGATCTAGGTAACATGATAGATTAATTAACCTTCGCCCCAGTGGGGGGGGGGGGCATATGTTACCACCCTGTCGCGTTTTTTTTGCGTGTGAATAAAAATCCGCGGCGCGTAGCGCCGCGCCGCCTGCGGTAGCTTTTGGTACATCAATTTTGGACATTGTGTGAAATTTTTGACCCCAGGTCATGTCAGGTCAGGTCACCAGGTCAAGTTAACTGACCAAGCCTAAAAAAGTTTGCAATCATGTCCAGCCTGCAGTGTTTGTCAGAAAGGTTTTAAACTTGGTGGATTGCATGCTGTTATGGGCGCCTACAATTTGTATATCTCGGATTTTTTATATCCGTGACCTAGTCAGGTCAGTGGCGTGACCTTTCCATTACAAGTCAATGGAGAAAAATGAAAATGCCTCTACATCCGTGTGTACGCATAGGAACAGTCCAAATATTTCAGAATCACAATGATTTAGTCCACTCGTGATGACCAAAGTGTCATTTTTGCTGATAGCCTCTAGAAAGGTCATCCGAGGTCATTTGAGGCTACAAACAGATTTTTGCCAATAACTCGCGATTAGAAAGAGATAGAACGCTGGGGATGGTCTCATTGTGTTTGTCTTGTTGAGACGCATCGACTGATATGCAACATGACCTTTTCCGGTCAGGTCATGACCTTGACCTGAGGTCAAATTTTTAAGTTGACCTTTCAAGGTCAAATTATAACTCATTCGACGCGTCTCGGCGAGGGTAACACGATTCTGGCAATAGAAATGTCGTGGCCTTTTGTAGTCGAAAGTTATTGTCGAAAAACACTTTTCGTAAAAACAGCTATTTTTGGAGTTTTTGCCCTCTGGAGGCTAAACCGTTGACCTGAGGTCAATATTGATAATGACCTTTTCAAAAGAAGAGTTCAAAAGCTATCGATTGCTTTTCCATGCGTTTTTCTAGCTACCGTAGTTCCTGAGATGGCGGCATGTTTTCTGAAAAATATAATGACAATTGGCAAATTTGACCTTTGATGACCTCTGGTGACCCCAATATTGCTCTAAGGTGAAAAAATGACTGAAATACTTTCAAACGTACGCATTGAGAGCTATCGACTGCTTTTTACTGCGTCTTTCTAGCCCTCTTAGTTTTTGAGTGAGAGGTGGATGGTAACATATGCCCCCCCCCCCCCCACTAGGGCGAAGTTGGCTGAAACCGCCACTGGGGCGCGGGTTAATTACTGGAAGTCAGTCTTCATAAGCGAATGTTAGGTACTTTTTCTTTCGGTGACGGAAACATCTACCGACATATCTGAAGGTAATCGAAGTTTGAACGGGTTTATAATGAATATAATGTCTCACAAAATGAGGCTAATTGACTTCGAGCATAGTGACTGGTTGCAAACATTACATTGTTCACTGGGTTTCGTGATTTCTCTTGCCCTAGCCCTAAGGTCTCTATTTTGGAAACGTGAGAACATGTCACATACAGAAGGCGACACGCTTCTGACTAAGTACATAACATCGACCATTCAGCAAAGCTATTTATTTTATAACCGAGCCCGCGACGGGAGTTAACCCGTCCCTCTTGGTGAGCATCTCACCCTCTGGTCGATATCCAGGTGTATGTCAAACGGCTGCATGGTCAGCGTCCGCTCGTCCAGCGTGGCGAACGCGTAGATGTAGATGGTGCATTTGGTGGGGTCCAGGTCATCCACGGTCACCTTACCGTGCCCTGTACAAATGGCAGTATGTTACGTCTTTTGCTTATGGAACACCTACAAGTACCTCCCTATTTATGTTCATGATAATTAGCATTAGACATGGCTTTGCGTTTTCAATAATAAGCATTCCATAGCTGACGTTTCATTGTGCTGAAGTAGATACGCTAATGACGATAATTGGATGATATCTTGGGCCAGAGCGTAACGTTCTGTCCTGCTCAGGCAAGTCTTCATTTCATTTGTTATCGGTCGACGTCCAGTGCCTCATCGTGCCTTTTTTATAACACATCTTAAAACACAAGACCTGACGCGAGATAAAGAATCATGAACTATGTCGACCTCATCACATCGCTGCAAAATCTCGTTCATCACCCTGGGAAGCCTACAGGACATGCCCGTTTTCACGATTTCTACTCTTTCGTGAGGCACCGCAAGAAAAGTAGGTACGCAGCCGGCCGCCGGGTGATGCGGGGCGGAACGGCCAATCCGAAGTGCGACCGCAAGAAGTTGAAGTCGCTTATTTGACCATTTGAGTACCTGCTTCAATTTTTAATCAAAAGTTCAGTTGGTATTTGCTTGTATTAACCACTCGTCTTCAAAACCTGAGTTTAGGCGATCTCATTGATTTTGGATTTTTGAAATCAATTCATTAATCTATTGCGTTAACTTTTAGCCAATATCTGTCGAAATTGCCGACTTTAGGAAGATATGACATACAAAAAAAAAACTTAAAATAAAAATTAAACCAGTAAAAGTAAGCAATCCAATCTCCAACTGATGCTGGATGAAGTGCTGAAAATTTCCAAGTTGACATCTCAAATGTTTTTAAGTCGGGCGACGGGGATTAGTCGGTTGGGCACATTCTCCAGCACGGCGCCGTCTAAATTAAGCGCCTTTCCCATTCAATTGTGGTCTGAATATGCCTCAAGAATAGATATAATTTTACATGTAGGTTGTTGCATTTATGAATTGCGTAATTAGTCAAACGCAGATATTTACCTGCGTCATCACTCATCACATTAACCCTTGAACATAATTAATTACACCTTTATTAATGCGATCGCCGTCCCGACTGACCTGTCCGGTAGGAGGTCCATGAGGCCCAGTAGCAGATCACCTCCGTGCCCAGCACACACCCCACCGCTCCAAGCACCAGCAGCACCGTGGATAGGACCCGCATCCTGCGCCCGTCGTCACAGCTCTTCACGCCGAAGGACGCACACAGCGCTCTTATGCGCCGGTGACTCCGGAGCGCCGCCGCCGCGGGCGATCGGGGCTCGCCGCCCCCGGCTGGGGCAGCCACCGTGTCGACAGGTCGTGTCGGGCTCGGCGAAGGCCCACTGCGCGCTCTGCTGCGCCTCAGGGTGCCACTAGTGGAGAAGCACGCTACGAGCCGCGTGGGCATACACAGGAACTCGATCGTAAAATGGAGAGTGACGCGGGTTATAGGTGGGTTATTGGGAAGCTGTGAGGGTGCGTGATAACCCTCGCCCCGTTGGGGGGGGGCCATTTTGGCCCCCCCCTGTGGTTTTTCCTGAATAGCAAGAAAACGGCGGCGCGCAGCGCCGCCAAATTTTCAGTACCTTCCCGGGCATCAATTTGACACCTTCACACCAAATTTCAAGTCTTAGGTCACCTTAGGTCAGGAGTTATTGAGGTCAAACTGAGGTCATGTTCGAGCAAAAATGAGCAAAAAACATGCAATCTTGAAACGCTCACCAAATCTACAGTTATCAAGCAATTTCAAAGTTCTTTATATGGTCTAGTAGACAAAAGGCGGCGCTACAAAACTGCTATCTCGGATTTTCAAAATTTTTGGTTTTTGACCCAAAAAAAATCAAAAAATTGTTTTTTTTAGAAAAACTTTGAAAAAATCCAAAAATTTTCCGAATTTCTAAAAAACCGGAATATATGTGATAGTCCCAGCGCTCTTCTATATACATACCAAATTTCAGATCGATATCTCGTTTTTTGGCCAAGTTATAGCGAAAAAACTGTTCAAAAATGATGACGTCAAATTTTTGAACTCAATTTTTAGCAATTCTAGAGCTCGTACGGCAAAACAAAGACCACCATTGAACTCCCCGTGACGAGCTGCATCGATTCGATACCCATTTTATGCAAAAATATTAACTTTGAAATTTGACCTAATTTGACCTGACCTTGACCTGACCTTGACCTGACCTTGACCAAAACGTGATCTAAGCTGGCCCCAAAGGCTGCCTGACCCATATAATCGCATTTGTCATGTAAAATGGACCATAAAACATGTATCACACGACACTTTCATATTGTGACCCTCCCGTGACCTGACCTCTGTGACCTGACCTGGTATCAGTGACCTCAAATAGCAAAATAGGGGAGAGTGGTGCAGGAGGCCCCCCCTTAAGCTCAGTTGCTATTTTTAGACAACTGATAATATTTAAGAGCTAACGTGTGCATGCGCTGTGAGCATGCATCATTTTCCCATACATATTTGCATTCAAAATGAATCTAGGGGGTACACAAACCGTAAACTTTAACATTTTGGAAAAAGTTGCAAAAGGGCCTCTTACACTATGGGTATGGTAAGACGCCCCCCCCCCTCGGGCGTTTAACAAGGCAAGTCGACTTGTAAAAGACGTTTTGCGAACACAGCTGCAAGGCCTTTTATTTCGAAAAGCTAAGCAAATACGGTGTTATCGAAACCAATAACACTTCCAAAGCGCTCGAACAATGCGAAAACTAGCACAACCAAACGCTGATGACCAACGAAAATTGTACCTATTACCTCTAGAAAAAGAAACAGAAAAAAGGAAACAAAAACAAACTCCTTGAAAAAAGAATGCTGCACGCCTGCCGCAGGTGCAGGCGTTTTAGCATCGGGGGCGTTTTTTATCGGGGGGCGTTTTATAATCCTCGAAGGGAGGGCCTCTTAAAAAAATGCAGTGTTTTAACGTCACAATATTTATGGTTTATGAGACATTTGCAGCGCACCAGAACATGGTCTATTTTGAAGCTAACATGTGACAATTTCGATGAGATAAGATTGCATTTGATAGCCATTGTTTTTTCAGATATATAAGGGTGATAAAGATGCATATATCTAGCAAGTAAAGGGGCAAAAACAGAAACAGGCTTACCAAAAGTCGCTGCGACGCACCTGATACCTCAGGTTTCGTGAGTTGTTGTTTCAAGAGGGCTTCTGCTTTACAAGAACATTAAAAAATAAATAACATTATTGGTTTGGTAAAAAAAGCGATGGGGCCTCTTACCGACCCTGGGCGTCTTACACGGATCTCCCCTATGTGTTTGAAGAACATTTCCCCATCGATGATTTTCAATGAAATGCATTTTACTCGATTTTACAACGCATTTCTTGAAGTGCCTGTAAACGGTGAAAATTGGACCTTTGACCTGACCTGTGACGTCATCGGTTTGACCTAGGTCAATAAAATTGGGTCACAAGGTAGTTCCCCGTTGGGGCTATCCAACGCCGTTTACCGCTTGTCGCTATGTTGCTTGGTTCTCGAGATCTTAGGGGGGGGCCAAAATGGCCCCCCCAACCGGGCGCGTTGCTCGGCAGAGCCCAACGGGGCGCGGGATAATGATGATGATTCAGCGTGCTAACTACGCAGGGTGGGTCAGGGTGCAGGCTTAGGTCTTGATCAACACGTATATATAGGGGGATCTAGAATAACGCTCACACAAATGCAGCCATGCTGTCGTGTAGTGTAGCACATGACAATATTTGATAGCTTCGCGAAAGCGATTCCAACTGACACGTAACTGCCTTGCAATCACTTAAACCTTTTCTTACTACGCACCATCTTGTTAAAATTGTGCCTTCCATCGGGTTAAAACAAAGTGAAGCTTGGCCTAGGCATAAAAACACTGAGGATTATTCAAATACGAAGATAATGAAGGTAATGAAGGAAGAGCATAAAGCCGTCAACGCATTGAACCCGGATTTGTTGCACGCGATAATGATTCTGCCGACTCTGCGGGTGTCATTGATGGCTTCTTGTTAGTGCAATTATGTATACAGCCGTCATCCGCGTCAAATGATCACCACAAACTCGTAAGGCTACAACGCATTTCTTCTGCTGTGCCATTAGGTCATAGGTGTGGTTTTCTGCTTGAAATATGATGACCAAGCCGGAGATCTTGGTGTGTGTCAGCGAAGAACAGAGCGACGCAGTTTTCTTTTGCGTGATGCCATGAGGTCATAACCCGCGCCCTGCTGGGGTTACTGGATTTCCACGCCCTGCTGAGGGGAGGGGGTGTTTGAACACCCCTCCCTTCTAACTCGGCTCTTGGGCCACGTAACAATACAGGGAAGGCGGCGTTCAAAAGCGCGTCAAAAATAATGGCGAAATTACTTAGGTGAATTTTCTGGTCAGGTCAAAGGTCAGGTCACTAGAGATCATTAAAGGTCAAATTTCGCCGATTTTCAGGCCGAATGTCGACAATTTTCAACAGACCGGCGCATATCTCGGAAACACAAAAGCTATATAGGTAGGGAAGACGGGGGAACACCGACCCCCTTAACCATTTGGGGTCTAGTCACGTAATTTTTGGCCAAATGATCAATCTCTCAGTTTCATTGGATTGTCGCATCAATTCTACATAGGTACATTTCAACCAATTGTTTTCTTGTACTGTCGTTCATAATTGCATTATTCCACATTTAGTAAATGTCTACAATTTTCGGGGTAGCACCGACCGTTGGGTAACACCGCCCAAGCTCAGCAGGCAACGAAATGTGCAGATCGCTGGACTATTAAGTGGTTCTCCTTATCGCAAATTTGAGTCGTTTTGGTATATTTATGAAATACAGTGGAAACGATTTTATCATATCCCTGGTATGTAAGTACAATGTACTTATTTATGTAATTAGACGACTAAAAGTCCCAAAATTTCCTTTTCCTCGAAATTCTTAATTATCCTCTAAAAAGAAAACATAGCAACAACGTTCTTTCTTTATTTGAAATGCGCCACTCCTTGGTTAGGTGTCACAATGTACTAAAAAAAAAAAAATACCATGTGGGCGGTGTAACCCAAGTGTCTGCATTTTTCTAAAAATCCTTAAATATGGCAGCACGACCAAAATTTCTCTCGAGCAGGAGCACGTAATGCTCGGATGAGTCCTAGTTATTGCAAAAAAATACTACTTCAGGACTAATGTCTGTCAAATAAGATCAGTTTTCTTTTGCTTATTATGCTAGAAATAGTATAAAACATATTTAAGAACCGTAAAATTAAGAATTTCTCGCAAATCACCTATAAACCAATGCGGTGCACTGCCCATACCTGCACTGCTGTTGTCGTCACGCTGGTAAAAGACAGTCAACTGTCGCCCTAGACCTTTTTATATTTCTGATATCGGGGTGGGCGGTGTTCCCCAAAGGGCGGTGTTCCCGGCCCCTAAATAATATAGAGCGCCCGGAAAAGCGCATTCGATAGTCCTATTATCGTTCTTTCTGAATATTTCTTTAAGATTTGCTTATAGCTCAACGGTTTTGCCTGCATGGGTCTAGAACTGCCAAAATAAACGATTTTTGCGGAAACTGTTTTTTTTTCTGCAATCACTTTTGACTCAAATCTTGCACGAGCTTACACTGTAAAAAATATTGACTAGCCCCTCGTCAAATGATTCTCAACGCTAAATGTCGGGGGTACAGACTAGTTTTGCATCCTACTTTTGACACACGCTGCGAGCCCCTGGCTTGTTTTGTGTTCGTCAGATGACAGTTACCAGGTGTCGGTTAGTTTTTACCACGTCCCAAAAATAGCTGGAGCGTTTCTGCCTTGTTTTGGAAGCAGGTCCTCGTTAATGCTGTGTATGATAACAAAGTACCTAGTAACAATAATAACGAAAAACAATGTCAAAACGAGGGCGGCTTGTTTAGTGACGATGCTCAAAAGAAGCATCGTCTTGTTCCTACTTCACGAATGAAGCTCAAACTAGGTCAAAACTAACGTATTGCTCAACCCATAGTCAGATGACCAGCAGATCCTACGCCGCCCAATCCAGTCATCGAATTTGCCAGCGAATTCGTTTGAAGACCATCATATTATTAAATATCGGTGGTCTTCAAACGAAATCCCTTACCAGTTTGATGACGAATTCATCCGGCCCATTCCAAAAACGCTCAAGATAAAATGAAAGTGTATTTCTGAAATAATATGCTTTCTTGCAATGCACCTTTCGTATATCAAGCGAATCTTTCACTTCCAGCGCCCGTTTACAGTTATCAATCGAATCAGAAGCATGCACATACCTATCGATAGATCTGAACCTAAGAACACAGACGACATTTTGTAGAGTACCTGTCTGAGCCTATGCAGTGGAGCCCGTGAGCCGCCCAACCGCAGCTGCCTCATGAACTTGATGATAGGTCTGAACCTCAGATTGGCCAGAGCTTGGCCGTCAATAACCAGCTTATTTATCCACAGTTGTAGTGACTTAGGGTTTGGAATTTGCCAAACCTAAGTTTTGATTACCAAGAGAAGTTTTGTACTTCTTGCACTTGCCCTTTCTTCATAACTTTGGCGGAAATCGTCGTAGTGAAACTTCAGTGTTCCGTTAGCTGTCGGTTCTTGAGAGAGTTGGCCAGGCCGGACACCGGGGGCGGCTCCACAACTTTCGAAAAATTAAACCTAAGTCCTATTGCACTGCATGGAGAGCAATTCATTTAAAATCGCTCTTGTTTCGCCCCCCCTCGACAACTTTGCAAACGTCTCTGCGCGATTTCGTTGAGAATAATGGCTTATGGCAAGTTATTGAATCAGAACGTCGATCACTGCAGGTCATATATCAGTTGGTGACATACCAGGGAAATAAGCTAAAATTAGAGCACTCTATTTATTGCTCCTGCCCCATGTTGAAGAGATACCCCTAAAAGCGTGATCTTTTATCGGCCCTTACGCAGCAAGGCAGTAATTCTCAGACCGGTGGATGGTATCAATAGAAAGAGAATGCGTCAAGGATTAACATGAATTAATTAAAATAACATTAAAATGTTGATTAAGCGTGGAAATTAGTCCCAAACATAAGCTAATTATTGCTCCTACCTCGGCGACGGCGCTCCCCGCAGTCGGCGGAGAAGCTAAAATAAAAGCCACCATCCTCCTCCGTAAGTCAATTTTAGAGCGGCCGAGTGGGCCGATGCGGGGCCACCAAACTGAGGTGAGACGTGGCTAGTAATTGCAAACCGCCATAGAAATCAATATCTTAAGACGTACAATATGGGATGATTACTCTGAAGCTGGAGTGAAAGCATGAGTAGATTGCAAGAAACGAAATGCATAGATTGGTTGAATTATGTACAATAGGCACAGCTCAGATGAAGCCATTTCTATGATGTTGACATATGACATAACCCTTCCTCTCCTCACCTATGACCTAAGTGCATTGGCAGTTACCGGCATAGTTTTTGAGCACGAGTGCAATTCGCCATCGGACCGCAATACATGTTGCTAGGCTGCTGCAATTACAACGAACATACGAATACTGCCTTCATTTGTAGACGTTTGTTTTTTAGGCGGTCTTTGACGTGCAAGGGGGCATACCTGTCGACAACTTGAGTTTCTTCGAATTTCAAAAACTCCCAGAATTTCAATTCCTTATGCACTGTTCATGTTGTAGGTACAGCTATGTTCACAAGTTTTCGTTTCCTCCTGTTCTAAAAAGGATGATATTTGTCGATTTCGTGCGTCGCTGATAGGAGGGTGCGTTTAATAATTAGGCCCAACGCTTTCTGCATCCGCGAGTACCTTCAAAAGGGAACAACAGTTTCCATTTATTACACTATGGGACATGTGACAAAATGACCACTGGAACACGCATGAAACGGAGCTCATATTCCTAAAAATGTCTACCATCACTTCTTTTCTGACGCTATTAGCAAATACCATCTCAAGTTAGGTGGTTGACAGACAGTCAATGGAGATCTGGGGAGACTGAGTGATGCCAATTCACCACTTAACTGATAATGAGGGCCGAGGGAAGAGAAACATGCAACATGCACAACTGACAACTTGACAAGTGACAAAACACTACCACTATTGCACAGTGCACAACCAAATTACAGCAGCCAGCCCAAAAAATGCTTTTGGTGGCTAATTGCAAAACAAGTCACTAATAAATGTCTTAGTTGCAGCTGAACACTGCACAATAATCACACTGTTCACACATTGAGTGAGATGCCACAGGTGGTTTGAATCACACTTTGGTTCAACTGCAAATCTGAAGTGTTGTCATGAGGTTCATGCCTCCATGATCACAGCACTTTGGTTGTGGTTGACATAACACTTGTAGTCTGCAGAGTTCCACATGAACTGCAGACACCTCATCTGGTGGTCTTCATGTTGCTCAACTTCTTCAGGAGGCAAATGTCGACCACCCAGCGGAAGCATGGTCCTGCAGAAAAGAAAGGTAATGCATAAGGTACAAACATTATCTGCTGAAACAGCTCCTTCTGTTGGCTGTTATTAAACTTTTAACATAGGTAACATAACAACATGTATTCTATGTATATTACATTTGTTGAAGTAAAATACTGCCGGCTATTTCAAAACCAGAAAATGAAATTATATTGTGGCATAATTCACCTGCTCAGCTACCAGTATCAAATAATAATTAATTTAATATTTGGCATATTCTATATAACACATTCATAGAATATTCTACTTCACGTCACAAGGACTCACAATCTTTCTGTTGGGTGTTTGATTGACACATTAACTAAGTTTGTCTTAGGTTTTATTATTGCAAAAAATTCATATTGCATTATTGTATCAAAATACTGCCTGCAATAACAAAACAAGAACATGAAATGCCAATGAGCAAGCCGCCTTTCCTTAAAATGGATTACTTTGAAAGGAATTTTAGTTTCTTTTAAGGAAAAGGAGAAATGATTATCAGGTAATTATCAGAAAACCACTCAACCAGCAAGTGGCTGGGTGGTTTCACAGCAAACATCAAGCCAAAACATATGCTTACATCTATCTAACAATTGAGCCATTTGACTACTACAAGGATATGTGAGCAAAATAAGAATCCAATTATCCAATGTTGACTTCCTTGCAAAGTTTATGCCTTATTTTATGAAAATGTGTCACTAGAATATGATACTTATCATCGAATATTATTTAATTTACGATTTATTTCGATCGGAATGCACATGGAGTCCCGCGCCATTTTCGTCGACGATGAATATGATCGTGTTTCATGAAGAGATAAGGGGTTTCAATGGTCTTTCAAAGCAATAATTTGATGCAAAAATTTGTAGGAAATAATATGAAGCTGGTTCAAATGGCCATCAACCATTTAAAACACCGAAAATACTCACAACTCCGCCCCGACGACCACGCAGCACCGCGCACGCCACACTACTGGCACAATGCCAAAACTGTTGTCACAGCGGAAATGTTTTTTTTTCTCGATTGCAATTGTGGAATTATTTATTAAACAGAAGATGATCTTTCCGAAAAACCGACTGATTTCATACACAAATGCATGGAAAATAAAAAATCCCGGTAAGTTTATTTGTAATGTTTTGTCGATTTTGACATGCTCCTAGTTTGCAGCCATATTTCGATATGTTCTACAGGGAGTTCAGAATTATTTCAGGACCAATCTTTTCCTCATTCATTTTCCCGTCGATCATGAAATTTTTAGAGCGGAACAATTGGTTTCCAGGCGGTCCGAGCGGTTTTCGTGAGAAGGGTGCAAAAATCGGCGTCATTTTTAGAGCCTCGACACCAGCTCAACACAGGACCCTATGGGAGACGGTGAAGTAGCGGGAGCAATAAATAGAGTGCTCTAATTTTAGCTTATTTCCCTGGTGTGTCACCGACTGATATCGGCAAGCAATTCTTCATAACTAGACACTGCACAAATGGAAACGATACAGGTTTGCCCAGTGATAAACACTCGCACTGCACAGACTCGCGCACCCCCGACCGAACGCGGCACGGCACAGCGCAACAGCTGGCGCCGGGAAGCCGGGAACGCATTAAGTGAAGGATTCACAGGTGCGCAACTTTATTGCGAACAATAAAAACCTACCGCAAACGATTAAAAAAAAAGTTTTAGGGCAATCGGAAATACAAATGTATTGACTTATAGAAATAAAATTGTCATTCACCTTCCAAATAACCCAACAATTTATTTGCCGTAAAAAGTGTCTGGAAATGGAAAGTTGCTAACATGATTCAGCAAGTAGGGAAACGCAGCCGCTACCTGGCGAATAATCTCAGGCTGGTTTAGTGACGACAGGCGTGCACCGTGAGCAGCGCCACCGGGAATGTGGCGTCAGCTGATTGATGCGTGTGCTGCTTTTGAACAGTTGCGTACGGTACATATCGTTCACATTAAAAATTAACCAATGTTTCAAATTCTATTATTATAAATTGACACTTTATATTATTACATTGTGTCAAAATATAATCATTATAATGTGTTATTCAATGTATAATCAAGTAGCTATCAAAAGGCTTAAATTATAAATTGAGTCTTTACCAGTAAATAGAAATAGCATATTATCCGCGTAGTAAAGCATAGGCGTATTTGTGAGAAAATGGATAGAATTGAATTTAGCAGAGTCGCTTTCCTGGTTGATCTAATTTTGGCATCGCTTCTTATTTTACATCCGCAACTATATATCCCTGATGCCGAATATCCAGCGGCAGGCATAGACACAACACTTACGGCAGGGACTTTGATGCAAAACCGCTTCTGTAAATAAAATAACTCTGAAATGGTGCTGGTTGTCCACCTATTATCTCCAGTGTAAATGAAGGCCGAGAGAACGCGCTTTCTGAAAGTTTTAATTATATGACATCCCGGCGTACTGTACGTCGTCGTGAGCGACGTTTCACGGCCGCTGCTAGCACCCTCCCACCACACGCAGCGAAATCGGTTTCCACCATTAGAGTTCAGTGGTTTCCACATACATTTAAGAACTCGGACGCTCCAATATTGAATGACGTTAGCTGGTCTCTAAACCCAATGCAGTGACTTGTCTCAGACTTAACCTGACATCGACGTGACTTGTTGACCTACTGATGGAGAATGCACCAAAAAAATCTGTCTCGACCATCCATTCGGAAGTTTGATGAGGAGCCAAAAATCTGCATCCCTCCCAGCGATTCGTATATTCATCTCAATGCTTCAAGAAGTCCGGGTTAAAAATATGCGCACAAAACACACATTAACGACTTTAAAACGGAAACAAGCTTCACCACTCACACGCAAAACTGAGGCGAAACTTGAGCTGTCATTAATTGTATAAATGATAATGTGAATTTACCACGAGCACAGAGTAGTAACCAACAGCGCAGAACCAACATGCTCGGTCCGAACTCAGCTCTGCAAATATCAGTTCTCACCGCGCCAAACAGTCTCACAAACGGCAAATAACCGAGGTTACCACGATCACGAATGTGAATGATCATTGATCACCAATACCATAAAAGTCTTGCGGCACGCCGCCGCCGGCTCCCGCCACAGCCAGCGCAGGGGCGCAGCACACAAAGCGAGGCCACGCTAAAGTCTTGCGGCACGCCGCCGCCGGCTCCCGCCACAGCCAGCGCAGCGGCGCAGCACACAAAGCGAGGCCACGCTAAAGTCTTGCGGCACGCCGCCGCCGGCTCCCGCCACAGCCAGCACAGCGGCGCAGCACACAAAGCGAGACCACGCTAAAGTCTTGCGGCACGCCGCCGCCGGCTCCAACCACAGCCAGCACAGCGGCGCAGCACACAAAGCAGGGCCACGCTAAAGTCTTGCGGCACGCCACCGCCGGCTCCAACCACAGCCAGCGCAGCGGCGCAGCACACAAAGCGAGGCCACGCTAAAGTCTTGCGGCACGCCGCCGCCGGCTCCCGCCACAGTCAGCGCAGCGGCGCAGCACACAAAGCGAGGCCACGCTAAAGTCTTGCGGCACGCCGCCGCCGGCTCCAACCACAGCCAGCGCAGCGGCGCAGCACACAAAGCGAGGCCACGCTAAAGTCTTGTGGCACGCCGCCGCCGGCTTCCGCCACAGCCGGCGCGGCACACAAAGCAGGGCCACGCTGAAGTCTAATCACCAGGATGCACGTACAGGCGCGCACGCTTGGCCTCCCGGCTGCAGGTAGGCTGCTCCTTTCGGAGACGTTCTCTGTCGCCGATGAGGCGCCGGATCTCACGTACCCGCAGCTGCGTCCTAGTCATAGCGTACTTCCTCAGTACGTATGGATGCAGCTGCGGGAACTTCAGCGCAGCAGCCTCGGCAAGTCGCCTAACGACGCCGGGGCCGCGGTCGACATCTCCTCCGTGCATCGTGGTGAACAGCACCTCCAGCTGCTCAACCTCATCGAGCCACCGCGCGCTGGGCACCGTGAGGCCGCCGCGGCTGAGGGTGTCAATCCAGGCGTAGCGCTCGTCACGGGGTACCTCGCTGGCATCGGACGTGATCTTGCCGAGCGTGCTGTCCACTGTGGCGCACTTAGCGGCCACGTACCCCGCGACGTACGCCAGCGCCTGCCTGGAGAGACTGGCGACACCGGTTGCTCCAGAGGGAAGGCTTGCAGGTGGCGGGGCGGCGCCGGCGCTGGCTGCGGGTCCCGGACACGGCTGGCGGGCGGTCACCAGGTTCTCCACCGCGGTGACGTCCGCGTCCGGCACCTCTGGCTCCACTGGCGGCTCGTGGTCCAGGTCCAGCGTCGTGGCGCTCAGGTAAGTCGGCTCCTTCTCCTCCAGCAGTACTGAGGCCCCGGACTCGCGCGGGTCATCGTGGGTTGCGGCGGCCACTGTCGGCGCAGCTCCTATGAGGAGCAGGCGGAGGCGGTTCTTGGCCTCCACTGCCGTGGGGTTGGTGTTCGCCGCACCCATGCCTCTCAACTGAAATAGAAACAGTGGTTGGTAAAATACCTAAAAAAAAGTCGATTAGGTGGGCATTAAAGGTGCGGGGTATAACTTAACCACTGTGACAACAGGTCTAATATTTATTGTTTTTTACCATTACCGGGTCACCCAGTGAAATCAAAGAAGTGAAACAAAACATAGTTTATCAGAGTGAGGTAATTAAAGTCTATTATAACACAAAAGAGGTGAGTGTGAGTGGGTAACACTTAATATATATAAAAAAGACCAATGTCTTCATTACGAGTAAACCATGAATGTTTATTGTTTAAGGATAGAAAAAATGCCGTCAAAGTACTTATATACACAACCCAGATATGTAGTAAGCTACACATTCGGGCGAGACGTATTAAAACAATCAAATTAAAATAAATTTCAAGGCTAGATACAATACCAGGACAAAGGGCTTTGCGTGATGCAGAGTGAGATATAATGCAGAGTGAGATATACCTAGTGGCTACAGTTTTTGCGCACTCTCCGTAGAAGCCTGCCCAAACGGTCTGAGGAATATTCCCTGGGATTCTCTTAGCAGACATCACCCGAGCTGCCATATCCAGTTAGGTAGGTTGGTAGGTTGTAGGTTGGTAGGTTAGGTTGTAGGTTGGTAGGTTAGGTTGTAGGTTGTAGGTAAGGTAAGGTCAGGTTAGATATGTTTTGTTATATATTTAACCATGAAAAGACAATTGTTGCGCAAGTGAGACATAGATATGGCAGCTCGGGTGACGTCTGCAAAGAGAGTACCTGATCCCCGATGAAAAAACGAAACCGCCCATCCGAACGCAGCATGTGTCTGCCCCAACCAGATCTTGTCGAACCCTGCCACGTTTTGCAGACTGGATCGCTCCCAAAAATAGCAGAATCGTTGTCATTTTTAGCACATGTGACAAAAATAGCATATGATAAAAATGACTGATTGACCAAACCTCCCAGACTGATACAAATTCCTGTGAATCTGCACAGCACAAGAGTAAATTCACACTGCAAACATCAATGGAGAGCCCAGCTATGAGCCAACACATCAGTCAAGTAATCTCACCTGAACAATTTTCATCTGCGACCTGCCATAGGAAATACACTTATGACACAGGTATCGTCCAGCAAGCTTGCCAGGGTCACCCATTCCCAGGGCCTGAATGACGGACTTCGAAACGTACTTGGAACCAATCTTGTTCAATTTTGGCACTTCCGACTCACTTGAAATCAGTGCGTGCCCCCCATATGCACAACGCCGTCTTCTGCCTTCAATATTCATCTTGAAATTTAGAAGCCAAGGCGTACAAGCGCTCAAATCTCGGGCAACATGGCGTCCAAATGGCGTCGGCGACGGAAGTGGCGCACGTCGCCATTTCTAATATACGGTTTATAACAAAAACGAGATAGTTTTCGACAAATTTAGCCATTTTCCGTAAAACCATATGCTTAATGAGGTATATCAATCGAAAGTCAATACGCTAATCTATCTCAATCAACAACTTGTAGAGGCCAGCTCCCTCCCATTTTTCAACTACCTCTTTACCATAGTGCCTTTTTTCATTCAGACATTGAAGCCTTTAGGGGCGAATTTCGCCTTTTTCCGTAGAACCTTAAGCTTAATGAAAATTAACATCTAACAGACAATTAAATACTGGTGCTAATTTTAATTTTTATAGAGGCCAGCTCACTCTAGATTTTTTATAGGAACGCTCTGTCTAAGGGCCATCACTTCTTATCAAGCACAAAATGGCACTTTGAAAAGCGATAATTTAATGTTTTTCTGTTGTTTTCCAAAAAGTTCATATCAAGAGAATGCAAAAATCAATTTCATTTCTAAAAACATCAGAATTAAGTAGGTTCACTGCCTAGATACTGAGATATCCGAGGCTTCCTGAAGGCATGATGTCATACCGTGAAATTACAAATTTCTTGGCAAGAACGAATTTTAATGAGGATAACTAAAAATATGTCTTTATTAAATCGCGAAACATAAGTAATAGCAAAGTATTAGGAAAATCTGTAAAGTAGTTACGTAGCAAGTATCTTGCAAATCATGCTAGCACTAGTTGTCAAGACCTGAACCCGTTGCCTTCATGTTGAAGGAATTTTTCGGTGTTACCTAGTGTTTTTATATACCTTGAGTGACGAGTGCATTGCTACGGCTTGTTCCTCAACCTTCACAGATTACTATGACAAAACTACCCCTAGTATTTTGATCATCCTGAGGCTGGCTTTAACCTAATAATTTGATGAGGGTCTTCCTCGTTTCGGATTGAGGCGAAAACAAACGTCAAACAACCTTGATAGTTAATTCAGCACTTCAAAACAAAGGTACACCTAGGGTATCATTACAATACCGGATCATAACGATCTGGATAGTTCTCAGCCTGTAAGCTAACTAAGCGGTAACTAGTCAAGTGGTAGGTACCGGAAGCATTGACAACCTGGTGACTGTTTCGAGACCCTTGTTTTGACACATAGCTCGTCAATATTTTTTACAGTGTACTTTTACGGCATCGTTTTCCTCTCGTCAAGACGCATGAATGAACTATAATTTGGCCTTGGAAAGCCAACTTGAAAATTTGACCACAGATCAAGGTCATGAATTGACCGGGAAGGTCATGTTGAATATCAGTCGACCCATATCGTCGAGCTGAACGAACACATCCTAAGGCATTTTTACTGCTCTAGCATGCCTCTATCAAAAGCTATTCGCGAAAAACTGTTATACACTATTTGTGACCTGAGATGACCTCAGGGGCATCAACAGGGGTCACGGGTGCCATTTTCAGTTCAATGTGTCATTGCTACTTGTAATTCAGCGTTTGAGAGTGTTTAGAATGACGTTCGTCCAATAGAGACACTTTCAATTTTCACCCGTTGACTTATACTCGTAATGGGGAGGTCTCAATATTGACCTGACCCTAGGTCACCGATGTAAACATTTTGAGATAGTTTTTTTTACATAAAGAAGTTATTGTTTCTTTTATCAATCGCTGAAAGTTTCAAAGTGATTGGTCACTTGGTGTAGCTTTGACAAACATTGAAACTTTTTGTGAGGTGAGCTCACTTTAAGTGCATGGGTAACCTGACTTGAGCGACCTTGGTCTGAAATTTTCACAACACACATGCAGAAAAGATATATGATAAGGTATGCAAAAACGGCGGCGCTCCGCGCTGCCGTTTTGAGATATTTGCGAAAAACCACAGGGTAAAGGGTGCGGGTTAAGTGTTGAGCGAATGCATTATGCAGCCCGAGTCAGTCATTGTGTGTATAGGTATATTCGCGTTTTTTTTTAGTGAAGGTGCAAATAATATAGCAAGGTATAAAGGTAAATCGCAATTGCCTATTGCAATTAATCGTATGATTTACCTTATCTTATCCCTGCCTTGTAGTTTTTGTTTGACAAAACACGTTGTCGGTCTGTAAAAAATACCCTTGACGATGTGGAAGGTTTTGACCGAAGAATCTCTCCGAGACTTCAAGGTCTGTGTGCTCAGCAGCGTGGAATGACGAGACCTGCCATTCATTTATCGCGACGCTTCCGCTCCTTTTTTGTGGTTAATAAGTATTTGAAGCGGTTATAACGGTTTAAGCTGGAAATGCTCTGTTTGTTATTGTATGATATTCCAGTTTCATCAAACAAAACACAAGCGAAACTTTGCTGTCTCCGAAAGAAATGTTGATGCAATTGTTCTGGCTCAAATATTGCCAGGAATAAGTAATGACTTATAACGGTTCAAAAACGTATTTCGTTACAAAAGGAACTAATGTAGCATTCTTTTTGCCATTTTCAAGAAATGCTCATGCTATCTTATCTAATAGGCTGGTGGTTAATTCATATGAATGCATACCTGCATCATTTAGCGACTTAAATGAGTGTGCCTCATTGCAAACAGGATTCACAAACAGGTTCTAAAAGCATGCTCCGGGTACCGACTGCGTGCTATGTCACAAATACCTTAACTACTATTAGTGTCATGCGGGGCAGCTGATGTAGATAGCGCAGGTGTAGTTACCTACCACCTACCTTGGTTGTTTTCCCTTTTGGCGGAAACACGGTCTCGACTTCCCCTCCTCGCTCGCCCAGGTGTCTGCGTCTGCCGATTCCTTCTTGCGTAGCTGAAAGACGCCCCGAGCGGAGGGGAAGGAGACTTGGGAAGGAATGGGGTGACGGTGGGGCGGTGGGTGGGTCTGTTAGGATCCTAGTTTTACTCTCGCTGATGCACGTTGGTGTGGAACTCGTTCGGCGTAGGAAGACTATGGTGGTGATGTTTGCCAGCGTTGCCTTTCTTTCACGGATTTGTTTTCTTGTTGGATTTTGCTGCTCACATATCGATTCACACATACATCACTCGCACTCAAGACTGAACAGTGAACATTCAACTCGACTAATGTGCCCCGCGCCCTTGCCGACGGCTCGCCGGCGGGCACCCGACTCCGTCTCCCGGCCGGCCCGGGCGCGGCGCCGCGGCGCGGCCGTCCCGGTTACCTGACCCGGCCGGCCAAAGGTCGGACCGGCTCCGTCCGCCGCTACCAGCCCGCGGCGGGCCCGGGGAGGGGTACTACACTACATTCTTCCATTGTCGTGGTAACATGCTTGGTGAGGGCAAACATTGGCATGATTTCTTTCCCATTAATATTAAAGTATTGCCTGATTATCTCGTCTAGTGCTGCCATCTGTCGAATGTTGTTCTCCCTAGTTGTTCTTCCTAGGGGTCGCCGCAGTCTGCCCCGCCGCAGTCTGCCCCGACACTAATGTTCCGTGATTATCGCCGGCTCTAATACGGTCCCATTAGTGTCATGCGGGGCAGCTGATGTAGATAGCGCAGGTGTAGTTACCTACCACCTACCTTGGTTGTTTTCCCTTTTGGCGGAAACACGGTCTCGACTTCCCCTCCTCGCTCGCCCAGGTGTCTGCGTCTGCCGATTCCTTCTTGCGTAGCTGAAAGACGCCAAAGGACCGCCAAAAGGATGTACTCGGGCGTGGGATGACGTCACCGATGACGCAGCGCTGCGTGCTCAGCTAGACTATGTTGCAGGCCGCTTGAATGGTGACGACCCAGCCCGCGGCACGTGGTGCGTTGAGGGTGACGCCATGGCTGTTTGGACGGACGCCAGCTCCTTGGCCACCGGAGTCGTGCTGGAGTCAGCGGACGGTGACGTCATCGAGGACGCGTGCTGGCTAAGACATAATGAGGCCACGCACATCAACATGGCCGAGCTGGACGCCGCCAACCGAGGCGTCAACCTGGCTGTCGCCTGGGGAGCGCGGACAATCGATCTCCGCACCGACTCGGCCACTGTTCATCGCTGGCTTGATGACGCCATCAGCGGCCGCGCGCGCCTCAGAACAAAGGCGCACGGGGAGCTGATGATTCGGCGACGTGTGGGGATCATCTGTCAGCTGGTCGGTGAGCTGCGGCTACGACTGTCGGTGACGCTCGTGCGGTCGGCTGAGAACCGAGCTGACGCACTGACGCGAGTCCCCAAAGACTGGCTTCGTAACGTGAGTGTGACTCGAGAGTGCGAGTCTCCATCGCCCGGAGTCAGTGCGGCGGTCGTCTCCGAGCCGCCGCCTCTGGCCGGTGCCGCCGCTGGGCGTGCCGACAGCGGTACGGCGGACGAGCTCCGTGCAGCCGTGTGCCAGTCACACGATCGGGCCGGCCACCCCGGTGTCCGTCGGACATTGTACTTTGCCCGCCGTGATGTGTCGCGTGACGTCACCCGGGCTATGGCTCGTGCTGTGGTGGAGAACTGTGACGCGTGCCGCTCGATTGACCCGGCCCCGGTGCGGTGGAGACATGGCTCGCTCGGCGTGTCTGTCCCGTGGCAGCGCATATCCATCGACGTCACCCATCACCGCGGACAGAACTACCTCACCGTCATTGACTGTGGGCCATCGCGCTTCTGCGTGTGGCGCTCGCTGCGTCGCGCCAACGCCAACGAGAGCGTTGGCCACCTAGAGCAGCCATTTCTCGAGCGCGGAGCCCCTGAGGAGATCCTGACAGACAATGACACGGTGTTCCGTGGCCGTCATATGGCTGTGCTCGCGGCGCGGTGGAGAGTGGCTCTCAGATTCCGAGCTGTCCACGAGCCAGGCGGGAATGGTGTGGTGGAGCGGTGCCATCGGACAATCAAAGTCATCGCCGCGAGGCGCCAGTGTACCGTGGCCGAAGCGGTTCACATTTACAACGTGACCCCGCGCGATGGAGTGACGGCAGAGTCCGCCCCGGCATCCGGGGTGTATCAGTACACCGTGCGGGATTGTATTCGGTCCGCGCCGTCTGACGCCGCTGAAGCTAGCGAGCGGCACTCACCCGAGTCTGACGACCGGTGTCGTGTTAGGCCGCCGCTATCTGACGCCACGGAGGCTGTGGGGTCACCCCCACTTGTATCTGACGGGGCGCGTCTCAGAGTGGGGGACAGGGTGTGGGTGCGCCGACGTGGGACACGCTGCACAGATATGTCACGGCGCGGGACGGTGACGGGCTTGGTGTCGCGACAGGTAGTCGAGGTCGATGGGGTCCCATGGCACGTCAGAAACGTTCGTCACCGATGTGACCGGCAGGACAGCGACGGGGACAGTGACAGTGTCGATGACGGCGACGGGGACAGTGACAGTGTCGATGACGGGCCGCCATTGTACGTGGACTGTCACTGGGAGGCAACTGAGGACGGCGCTGACGCGGTTGTAGACAATGGAACGACCGTGCGTGCTGTGCCTGAGACACTGCAGCACGCCACGGAGCAGACGGGGACTGAGCCCCCTGCAGCCGAGCCGGCTGTGGCTGAGCCTCCTGCAGCCGAGCCGGCTCAGGTCGAGCCGGTGCTGCTGCGGCGGAGCGCCCGCCTGCAGAGTCGGATGGTCCGTTAGTGGTGCGTACTGCAGTGGGCGGAGACCTGCCGGCCCGGCGGTGGCGCGGCCTGCGATGGACAGTCGACGGCCGGGTCTCGGGAAGCATCCGCCCGAACTAACCGAGATGTCTGCGTCGGCGGGAGAGCCACGGCTGTCGGTGTCGGCTGCCGTAGCCGGCCTTGACACGAGAGCGGGTTCACTGGCAGTGGGTTGAGGCGGAGGGGGCGCGGCCGTCTGTCGCCTGGGTAATAAACGGGAAGAGGGAAGTCGCAGTTGGTGGCGAATGGCGAGCCGGCTGGGCTGGCGGGCCGAACTAGCTGTGGAGTGAACATTTATGTTAGGTTACCGCCCAGCCCCAGCGACAGGCCAGGTGCAGGGTGCACTGCCACCTGGTGGCAGCACAACTCGAAGTGTATGGTGGCATTCTGTAGTTGTCGTAAGTACATATCGGGCACTGGTACTTACAGGCTAAAGGATGTGTAACGGGCCACCTCACTGAGGGTGTTAATTGTGGAGCACCTAACGGATAGTTTTTTTTTTTTGGCGAGAGCCAGACTGTGAGATCACAGTGAACGGCAGTGAATGGTCACGAGAGCCGTAGGTGACCAGGTGGGTTATGCGGACAGCCTCCATGTCTAAGTGGGCAATCGCGGACAGCCTGGTGTAGCACAATGTGGGGGCTATCGCGGACAGCCGGGCATGTCTACAGGTGGGGCTATCGCGAACGGCCCTGCATGGATGGATGTGGGGCTATCGTGGACGGCCCGGGGCTATCGCGGACAGCCCTGCATGTACGTAGGTGGGGCGATCGCGGACAGCCCTGCATGTATGTAGGTAGGGCTATCGCGGACAGCCGGGCATTTTTTAGGTGGGGCTATCGCAGACAGCCCTGCATGTATGTAGGCAGGGGGTAGCGCGGACAGCCTGACCTGTCACAATGTGGGGCCATCGCGGACAACCGTCCACGTCTGCAGGTGAGGCCATCGCGGACAGCCGTGCACGTCTGCAGGTGTGACTATCGCGGACAGCCGTGCAATGTGCATGTCTGCAGGTGAGGCTACCGCGGACAGTCGTGCCTTGTAGCCTCGCTATCGCGGAACGCCGGGCATGTCTGGAGGTGAGACTATCGCGGACAGTCGGGCATGTCTATAGGTGGGGCTATCTCGGACAGCCCTGCATGTATGTAGGTAGGGCTATCGCGGACAGCCTGACATGTCATAATGTGGGGCCATCGCGGACAGCCGTCCATGTCTACATGTGATGCTATCGCGGGCAGCCGTGCACGTCTGCAGGTGAGACTCGCGGACAGCCGTGCATGTCTGCAGGTGAGGCTATCGCGGACAGCCGTCCTTTTTGTAGCCTCGCTATCGCGGACAGCCGTGCATGTCTGGAGGTGAGGCTATCGCGGACAGCCGGGCATGTCTATAGGTGGGGCTATCTCGGACAGACTTGCATGTATGTAGGTAGGGCTATCGCGGACAGCCTGACGTGTCACAATGTGGGGCCATCGCGGACAGCCGGCCATGTCTGCAGGTGAGGCTATCGCGGACAACCGTGCCTTTTTTTTAGGTGAGGCTATTGCGGACAGCCTGACGTGTTACAATGTGGGGCCATCGAGGACAGCCGTCCATGTCTGCAGGTGAGGCTATCGCGGACAGCCGTGCATGTCTGCAGGTGAGGCTATCGCGGACAGCCGTGCCTTTTTGTAGGTGAGGCTATCGCGGACAGCCGTGCCTTTTTGTAGGTGAGGCTATAGCGGACAGCCTGACGTGTTACAGTGTGGGGCCATCGTGGACAGCCGTCCTTGTCTGCAGGTGAGGCTATCGCGGACAGCCACGCATGTCTGCAGGTGAGACTATCGCGGACAGCCGTGCATGTCGGCATGTGAGGCTATCGCGGACAGCCTGACGTGTTACAATGTGGGGTTATCGCGGACAGCCGTCCATGTCTGCAGGTGAGGCTATCGCGGACAGCCGAGCACGTCTGCAGGTGAGACTATCGCGGACAGTCGTGCATGTCGGCATGTGAGGCTATCGCGGACAGCCGTGCCTTTGTAGGTGAGGCTATCGCGGACAGCCGTGCACGTCTGCAGGTGAGACTATCGCGGATAGCTGTGCATGTGTGCAGGTGAGGCTATCGCGGACAGCCGTGCCTTTCTTATCCTCGCTATCGCGGACAGCCGTGCATGTCTGGAGGTGAGGTCTCGGACAGCCTTGCATGTATGTAGGTAGGGCTATCGCGGACAGCCTGACGTGTTACAATGTGCGGCCATCGCGGACAGCCGGCCATGTCTGCAGGTGAGGCTATCGCGGACAACCGTGCCTTTTTTAGGTGAGGCTATCGCCGACAGCCTGACGTGTCACAATGTGGGACCAACGCGGACAGCCGTCCATGTCTGCAGGTGAGGCTATCGCGGACAGCCGTGCATGTCTGCAGGTGAGGCTATCGCGGACAGCCGTGCCTTTTTGTAGGTGAGGCTATCGCGGGCAGCCTGACGGGTTACAATGTGGGGCCATCGCGGACAGCCGTCCATGTCTTCAGGTGAGGCCATCGCGGACAGCCGTGCATGCCTGCAGGTGAGGCTATCGCGGACAGCCGCGCCTTCTTGTAGGTGAGGCTATCGCGGACAGCCTGACGTTACAATGTGGGGCCATCGCGGACAGCCGTGCCTTTTTGTAGGTGAGGCTATCGCGGACAGCCTGACGTGTGACAATGTGGGGCCGTCGCGGACAGCCGTCCATGTCTGCTGGTGAGGCTATCGCGGACAGCCACGCACGTCTGTAGGTGAGACTATCGCGGACAGCTGTGGATGGCGGCATGTGAGGCTATTGTGGACAGCCGTCCATGTCTGCAGGTGAGGCTATCGCGGGCAGCCGCGCACGTCTGCAGGTGAGACTATCGTCGGTATGTGAGGCTATCGCGGACAGCCGTGCATGTCTGCAGGTGAGGCTATCGCGGACAGCCGTGCACGTCTGCAGGTGAGACTATCGCGGACAGCCGTGCATGTCGGTATGTGAGGCTATCGCGGACAGCCGTGCATGTCTGCAGGTGAGGCTATCGCGGACAGCCGTGCCTTTTTGTAGGTGAGGCTATCGCGGACAGCCTGACGTGTGACAATGTGGGGCCATCGCGGACAGCCGTCCATGTCTGCAGGTGAGGCTATCGCGGACAGCCACGCACGTCTGCGGGTGAGACTATCGCGGACAGCCGTGCATGTCATGTCGGCATGTGAGGCTATCGCGGACAGCCGTGCCTTTTTGTAGGTGAGGCTATCGCGGACAGCCGTGCCTGTTTGTAGGTGGGGCTATCGCGGACAGCCGTGCATGTGTGTAGATGCAGCTATCACAAACAGCCCTTGATGTCTGTAGGGGAGTCTAAGTGGACAGGTGAGGGGATGGGACAGGGCCACTACTGCAAACAGGCGCCGCCGGAAGGGGTGTCTGCCGACCCCATATTATTTCTCAGCCTTGGCGCCGGGTCGGAAATGCATCTTTGCGTCACAGTCTGGCGCTGCCAACTGGTGTCAGGTAGGTGCGCGTTCCGTGTAGGTATACGGTCGGTGGACAGGCTCATGGCGGCAATGCAGCATAGCAGCAGGCATACGTGCATCCACAGTGTGGCACATTGCCAGCAGTGACCTGACCCCCAGTCGGTCCGCTGCAGACCGGTGAAAGGCAACACCCCCGATCAACGGCAGTCCGACCGCCGGCCGCAGGCCCGTCATGGCCTTTTCAAGGGCAGCTGACGTCACGCCGGATGAGTCACCCGGCCGCCCCCGGTGCGGAGGACGGTCAAGTGTCACACGCCCGCGCCTGCGCCGCTGGCAACCACGTGACCATCAGTAGCTATTGTTGCTGCCGCCGCCCGCGGCGCTACCAGCGTTGGAAGTGCCACGTAGAGCTGACGTCACGATCACGCTATGGCTGGTCGGACCCGCCAAGATGGCGTCAGGGCGACAGGGCATTGGGCGTAGGCCATGGACATCAATACTGATGCCAGGCAAACAAAGAGTATATAGGGCTAAAAATGCATGGCAGGCTAAGAAACGTCAATGACTGGGGCCAGGCAAGCAATGACATTGGTGGAAAGAACCATTGTAGGTACGGAAGAGGAGGTCATCCTGGTTGGCCGGGCACAAGATAAATGTACAGAAAGTCACAGTTTCATACACTGAGCAAATCACACCGGGGTGAGCTGCTCCCCAGGCACATTGCAGGTGGTGAGACACCTGATTGCAGTCAGTGTGGGGCTCGTTATGGTCAGTAATGTGGCGCACGGCGCCCGGCCTCGGCTAGGGGGGGGGGGCGCGATGGGGGCAAACTCTTATCATGTATGCTATATTGAATCGCCGTTAGCGATCACGTGAGTGAGTAAGGTGCAAGTGGCAATCACCACCGGCGTGTTATGGGACGCGGCGAGGAACGGGCGAGACAAAATGGCGCCCGGCGCCGGGGGGGGGGGTAATCTCCCCATGCACGCGGTGAAAGCCGTCGACAGACCTAGTTAGGTAGCAGGGAATGTCCAGTAACATACCTGCAGTTTTGTGCGCTGGCGAGGGGCCATCGCGACCACAGTAGGATCCTAGTTTTACTCTCGCTGATGCACGTTGGTGTGGAACTCGTTCGGCGTAGGAAGACTATGGTGGTGATGTTTGCCAGCGTTGCCTTTCTTTCACGAATTTGTTTTCTTGTTGGATTTTGCTGCTCACATATCGATTCACACATACATCACTCGCACTCAAGACTGAACAGTGAACATTCAACTCGACTAATGTGCCCCGCGCCCTTGCCGACGGCTCGCCGGCGGGCACCCGACTCCGTCTCCCGGCCGGCCCGGGCGCGGCGCCGCGGCGCGGCCGTCCCGGTTACCTGACCCGGCCGGCCAAAGGTCGGACCGGCTCCGTCCGCCGCTACCAGCCCGCGGCGGGCCCGGGGAGGGGTACTACACTACATTCTTCCATTGTCGTGGTAACATGCTTGGTGAGGGCAAACATTGGCATGATTTCTTTCCCATTAATATTAAAGTATTGCCTGATTATCTCGTCTAGTGCTGCCATCTGTCGAATGTTGTTCTCCCTAGTTGTTCTTCCTAGGGGTCGCCGCAGTCTGCCCCGCCGCAGTCTGCCCCGACACTAATGTTCCGTGATTATCGCCGGCTCTAATACGGTCCCAATACAATACTATATCTAATAAGGTGGCGAAGTACTAGAATGAGCAGCATGATTGAATATCGTAGAAGAATAACCGTATGCTCACTATCTTTTCACAATCCAGAATTAGCCTAAAATGAATGAATATATTTCGGAAACGTTCCTTCATCAGTTCAAAAGTTAACTACATATACAAGGCACAGAAATGTACAAATTATTGAACATCACAAAAGCGCCGAATTAACTGATCCCACCAATCCGTTGGTGGGATCAGTTAATTCGGCGCTTTTGTGACGTTCAATAATCTGTACATTTCTGTGCCTTGTATAGTTAACTTTTGAACTGAAGAAGGAACGTTTCCGAAATATATTCCAACGGATTGGTGGGATCAGTTAATTCGGCGCTTTTGTGACGTTCAATAATTTGTACATTTCTGTGCCTTGTATAGTTAACTTTTGAACTGAAGAAGGAACGTTTCCGAAATATATTCATTCATTTTAGGCTAATTTTGGATTGTGAAAAGATAGTGAGCATACGGTTATTCTTCTACGAAATACTATATCTATAATAACTAGTTATCAGACGATAGCCAGGGCCTGAGTACGTGCAGCTTCTCCCATCAGCAACGCGAACAATGGACCTGAAAAAAGCATGCGACCCTGCTCAGTCTCCAATCTACAACCCATGATAATAAATACTCATTTTGATTCAGCCAAGGCACCAAATACAAATAAATCCTTGGTGTTAGTCTGCTGGACAACAAGCAGCAACTACCTACATGAAAGAAAATTACACCCATTAGCGGCGTTCTGAACACTTCTTCCGAAGGGCATTTTAGCTCCACCTGTCTCACCTGCGTCATGTAGGAGGTCATATAAGGATGTCCTGCACCTCTGCCCTCATAAGCGCATCGCCGTCACCGTCTGCTACACATGACTGCCGTTACAATTATCGCCGGCGTCGGTGGCACAGAGGTCCCGTGACAAGGTCGCGGCGCTGCGTCGACGAAGCGTTTCGGTGGCCATTTGGGTCGTTCAATTGTTTTAGCTGGTTTCTGGGCGAGTGCTCCACGCCACAGGCAGGACAGAGTGTGGTCTATGTCATTGCAGTTTGCCACGGAAGGGGCGTGGTGGTTTTGTGAACATTGTTGCAATGGTTGCACATGCGTCTGCATCTGACCTCCAACTCCGTGGTGTCGCAGTCTAGAAAAGCATATAATGCTCGTGTCTTCAACCCGATTCCATATAGCCAAAGTAACCCTTGTGACCCTGAGCATCGCTTATGATTCCTCCACTCGGGGCACATCATAATAAGCTACGGCCGCCCCGCGGAAGCTCTAACAGGCTCAACCAAATAACAGCTTCCGGGGATCGGAGGAGGGGGGGGGGAGGGGTGAGACCGACCTGCCCCGCTGTGACCCTCACCGTGGGTGGGTGACGGCCCCCCTGACATCGACACCCGAGCCGTTGTGCGTGATCAGTCACCCGGGGCCAGCGCCACGGTCGTCGCCGATTCGTCTTCTAATGTCCTCCATGCCACGGATGGGGCCGATTAACGCTTGACTAGTAATGTGCTGCTTTCGGACACTCATAATTTTTATTCAGTATCCATTCCACAAGGTATTCATCGTCCCTCAAATAAAGTCATAAGTGAAAAGGTTTATTAATGATCTGGTATTTATTACGCAATGGTAGCAAACCTCAGTGTCCACAATTCACGTCAAAATAAGAGAAGGCACATACATTCATAAGAAAATTCGCCATACCATCGCTAGGGCGTAACTAACCTAAAAAAAAAAACGATGACAATGAACTGGCGTACAGATGTTCATGCTGCAGCTTGCAATAGCTAATGGCCTAAAATGGTGAACAGCCGTCCTCACAGCGGTATGAGGCTAAAACAACCCCTCTCATTAAACATCCGCTCCGCTTTCCACAGCCAACGATAATGGCACATATTACAGATGAGTTTAAGAAAGATAGCTAAAATGTCATTCTTCTACCTAGTTACTTTGAAACTGTAAAAAGATTATCGAGATCACGCAATCAGAAGAGCAAAGCTGGTTGAAAGACCAAATGTCGTCGTCCTGGAGACGGCAGAAATGTCGGGTTATCACCGTCATGTCTTGGCGATTGTCAGGCACCGCTAAAAGTGTTGTACCCGACAGGGGTGCCCACGGCCGTCACCAGCGTGTACTCCTCGTCTTTGTCCTCGAACAGCTCCTCGATCTGCTGCAGGCTCAGGCCGCGCGTCTCCGGCACGGCGGCCGCCACCAGCAGCAGGATGGCGCCCGTGACGCCCGCGTGCGCCGCGAACACACCGCCGATGCCCAGCGCCGCCAGCAACGGCGGGAACACCTGCACACCGATCAGCGAGGTTATGTTGTAGAAGAGCACCAGCGCCGCGCCGCCGGCGTCGCTCAGACGCGCCGGCACGATCTCGCCGATGACGCACCACGGCACCGGGCCGACGCCCATGCAGAAGAACGAGATGGCCAGGATGAGCGCCAGCAGCGGCATGTGCGTGAACTGAGCCAGCGATGGGATGTAGAAGTAGGCGGCCAGCGCGAGGTAGCTGGCCGTCATGCCGGCCGCCGAGAAGAGCAGCAGCACGCGCCGGCCCAGTCGGTCGATGAGGACGGAGACCAGGCCGACGGCCACGATGCGGATGACGCAGAGAAGCACGCTGACCACGGTGGCGTCCAGCGTCGACCCGAGTGTGCGCAGAAACACGAGCGAGTAGCTGAGCACGGCCATGTAGCCGCAGAAGGCGACGCCGAGCAGCAGCGCCGCCGACAGCAGCAGCGGACGGTAGTGGCGCGGCTGCTTCACCAGCGTCCACGTCGACTTGTGGGAAACACCCTCTTCTGTAGTGGTCGGCTCAGGATTTGGCAGACGTATTCCAAAGAAACGGGCTGCCTTTTTCGCTTCGATGAGCCGACCAGTGCGCAGCAGATACACGGGATCTGACGGAGCTATCAGGAGCGCTACGGCCGTGGGCAGGGCAAACAGCGCCGCACTGATGATCGCCGCCCACCACCAGGGGAAGTAGACTCCAAGAACCAGACTCAGGATGACGTACACCATGTAGACGATGTCGGGCAGCAGCGCCAGGAAGCCCCGGTACTGCGGCGAGGCCACGGCGCTGATGTAGAACACGTGCAGCACGAAGGCCGGTCCGGAGAAGAGGCCCACTATCAGGCGTCCGATGAGCAGTGTGTTGTAGCACTTGGCGAAGGCCGTGACGATGAAGCCGGCCACCGCGGGCACGCAACACCAGAGCATGGTGTTGCGCGCCCCGAACCGCTTTGACAGCTTCCCGGCCACCGCTGATCCGACTACTGTTCCCAGGAAGTTTGAGGTTACTGCGAAAAGAAGAAACGAGGACGGTTAGTTTGAACATCCAAGAATTATGGAGTTTTTTTTAACCTTTTGTTTGCCTGCATCCGCAACATGTGGCAGAATCGACAAGGATGAAAGGTATCGTAGAAATAAAAAGTACGACACAGTTCTTGAAGGGTGCGTTATTGCAATGCCTTGTTCCTTTTAAAGGAAATTATGATGAGCGGTCAATTTCTGTATCTGTTAGCAAAGTTTTCTGAAGAGCATTTCACCTCTTGTCCAATCCACAATTTCATCGATAGTAGACGTTAATCTTCATAGATACCTAATCTTTTGATGTGAAAGGTCACTTATTAGTGTAGCAAGGGTTCTTTTCTACAGAAAGCACACTTTTATAACTCACCTATCCACACTTGTTGTTCTGCAGTTAGGACGAATCCTCCGATGCCACGAGACAGCTGGTCCACGCAGAGACTGCCGATTCCGATGCCGACGGCCCATCCACCGACGGCCATCGAGGCTCCCAGAGTGGCCAAGAACTATAAGGAACGTTAGATTTCACTCGACGAAAAAAATAAAGCTATTTACGTTCACTGGTATTTGTTTAATTAGTACATTGCCCACACCTTTTTCTATGTAACTCCGCCACCTCACCTGATACCAAAATTCTCTGGTAGCTTATCAGCATCTGTTATTAAACGGCGTCATACTGGGGGGGGGGGGGGGGGTAGAAATTGCCTCCTTCGGTTTTTCGCCAATTACTTCCAAGCGCGTGAAGCAGTAACGTCAAACTTTCAGTACCTTATCATACATCAACTTGATATGTTACCTAAAAATTTGAGCGGAATCTGTAGTGGAAGTTTGAGAAAAGGGCGTTTTAGTGATGTCATGTATAACGGAATTTCTGCTTGAAAAAACGTAAAACTTCCAACACCCATAGGTACCATCTTCAGTTTTTGAGGAATCAAGGCGTAAAAAACACTTTTACGTGATTCTGCTTTCTCTTTCAAATTGCTATCTCAGATGGATTAAAAATTTAGAGTATTGGCTATGTTTTAACTTTTTTTGGGGGGAGGGTGTTATAGGTAAATTAAAAGTTTGACTTTATTAAAAACGGAATATACGTTAGAGAAGTAGATACGGTGTGTGCACAATCCACATGCATTCCAACTTTTGTAGACGAATCGATTTCAAAAGGTAAGGTATGATATGCTTAGAAATTGCTTCAATGGCATAGAATAGCTACATCGCAAACCGAAACTTACCTGAGCCCATAGCCGAGGCTGGAGCGGGGCGTCATTGCTGCCCTGTGGCTCTCCCTCGGTGGTCCGACCCATGGCTCCTGACCTGCCGCACTGTGTCGGAGAGGTCAGCGCAGGCGGCGGCGCGGCGGCCGGGGTCGGCCCGCAGAACAGGCGACTGACCGGCGCACTCCACGCGTCACACAACTCACTGATGGCCGCGTCCGCGCTCCCCGGGGACCGTTTGTGGACGCCGGAGACCCGCCGGCGGCCGCGAGCACCGCCAGAAGCCAGACGTGGGACTGGGCCTGCCCGAATGGCTGGACAAATCCCGCGGGGAGCAGAGGCGACCAATCCGGACGGAGCTGGACCGGGCTAGCCAATAGAGCCGGGGGATGGTGGGGGATGGGGAGGGGAGGGAGGGACGGTCCACGTGGGTGCCATGTGAGGCCGAGGCGCCGGGATGTGGTCAGTAGTGTCAACCGGACGGGTCCGGTTTAATCTCGATGAATAATTATCGTGCGGAATGCCGCCGTGTTTTTAAGAAGGTTTGGAGTTATGAGGTACTTTTTCCTCGAGTGTTGATGCAATAACTCCATGTATTTTTTACGTAAGAGTGTGACGCTGCTTACTATTCATTGCTTATGCCGAAGATAAATAATTAGGGACAGAGTACCAGTGTCCTCACTGGGTTCAAGAACCCTCAAGAAACCAGTAACGGACCAGTTCGATTGGGCAGTGCCGTTTCGTGTTTACGTGCTATGGTCACAAACCTAGGCGTCATATTGAGCTCTGACAGACACAATATGAGACACCTTGGTGCAGCACATGCTAGGAGGCGGAGCGAAGGCTGCTTACAGGCTTCAAGGCAGGTGATTTGTGAATCGTATTCGTGATAACATGATTTATCATCGTGTATTTTTATTTGGCGCTTCTGTTCCCACCAAAAAGGTCCGATCTTATGAAGCTAGAAGGAAACCCATTTTGTATAAAATTTGAACACCTAATATTATAATGGCTATGGTCCTGCGTAGAGAGGCAATGGTAACCGGCTACCAGTTCGGCGTCCCGCAGCCGTGATGATAAATCCCATAGATAACTAAGGGTTATTTTATTAGAGCCTAGAGATTGGACTGTGCGGACTGCGCGACACCGGCAGTGATCCGTGGAGGCGAACCATCCCGATGGGACCTGATCGCCCCGTGGGGACAGTCCAACCGCATCCCTAATGGTCACCCCAGAGATGATTTACAGGTCCTGGTGAGGACCCAACTTCACCCACCGCGCCGGTTGTCAGTTGGGGTGACTGCCAGCCCGGAAAGAGAGCGTGAGGGGGATGTGGATGGGTTTGTTCTGAGGATGGTGAAGACGGATGTCCATCTTCAGGCACGCGACCGCTTATAAACGCCGGGCATCGTCGCCCTCCTCCGTCACTACCGGGTGCTGAGTATCGTCGGCTGATGTTTAGACTAGAACGTGACGGAGCAGCGTGCACTGCTAATCTAGTTTGAACTGGATGAACTGCTCTAGTCAAGGAGTTCCCCGCGGTGTTTGGCAAGGAGGGCAGACATGCACATTGCATATACCTCATGGATGATTCATGACATTCGGATATACAGATGTCATGCATTACCTCAGTATGCTTTAGGATCTGAATCGCAGTGACGCATTACTAAACGGTTTAGTTGTTCTGCAGCAACCATGTCCCCCATGAATGCCGTACTTGCATGACGCTCGCATGACGAACAGAAAAGATATTAGAAATGACAAAATGTCGAGCGGGGGCTACGACAGGTCTTTAAATTTAACTGCGAAATTATCATTACAATCCATATCCAAAATTTGATTGAGAACGAACCTGATTATTTGCTCGCCTCAAAGAATGGATAATCACAAATAAGAGCCCAGGAAAAGTTAATAGATTTGCATCATATTCGCGCGATTTGCGCGAATTGCATCATATCTCACGGTTTATACCTACTTACATAACATATAAGTCAGAAAAAGGTAACATTGACATTGGACCACCAGCTCAGGAAAGGGGAGAATGGGAAAGGTCTGTATTAACTGAATGCGATGACTGATGACGATGAGATTGGTACGTCGTGAAGATAGAAAAAAGACGGTAGATAAATTCGGATTAGTTCTTCTAAAATCAACAAACCCAGGTACCTACTTGTTCACCATTGCAATGTGTTTGATTGTAAGTCATATGTGCCAATCTGATATATGATCGGTCTCTTTCACACATATTCTTCAGCAAGTGCGCTCACACTATCGTGCTTATCGCTTTCATATCAAGACATTAGCCAGATGTGTATAAACAAGAGGCTTCCTTCAGCCTTTGGTGTCGCTGCGATAGCGCAATAGATATCCAGCCTTGTGCAAGGTCATGTCGGCGTATAATTTATCTTTCTATCTCTGTATTGGCGCCGCCGCTGCAAACAACCTGCGGCGACTTTAGTTCTTTTGGCGGCTGGACGGCCGGGAGACGCGTGTCTCCCGGGGGTGGCGCGTGCCGGCGGGGTGTGCCGGGGATCCAGTTACAGCTGGATCCCGTCATACGGCGGGCGGCGGGCCCGACAGGTCGGCGCCGCCAGTGGACGGGCAGAGGCTCATGTGGCAGATGGGGAGAGATGTCAATAGTCGCAGATATTATCAGCTCAAAGGTCACTGTCATGATAATACATGCAGTCTGTGTTGGAGGAGCTGGAATGCCATGAATTGCAAAACGCCCTCCGCCAAAAGGATTCCTTGTGATTGATGAAAATGCATTGAAGGTAGAAAGCTGATATTTTGAGATAATAGGGTTTTAATCAAATGCGGATTTTTGGCACCTCGCACTTCTTGGGTCTTACTGCAAGTCACCGAACCAAGTCGTGACTTGAGCCTCTTGAGTCTGAACGGTAAAAAAATGTCACAGCTCAGCAACGTTTTCACTTTAATGGCTGGAGTGGGAATCTATGCAGGGTTATATGGAAACTTTTCAGAAGGTGATATTAATTTATAATTGAAATAGATAAATAGATTGGTTAGTAATGTAAGATAGAAACATTGAATTTGTTAATAGCCATTTTCACAACGGCCATCTGGTACACATTTTGTGCAGATTGGGTGCATATTTGGTCAGATTAGGTGCGTTTTTGGTCAAATCAGGCTCAGTATGTTTCAGCAAAGCTGTCATTTTGGGCTGCACAAATGCTTATAAACCTTATTTTTCAAATCATCAGATCTTATGTTCGATCAAAATACTGAAAAATTAATAGTATGAAGATATTTTGACTCGTGAAGACGGCTATTGCAATTTTATAACTATATTGTTTATGAATTATTTTAAAAGTGGTAGCAAGCTCCTGAATCAAATAAAAATTTACCTCTCCGATTGAAATCTTCAATGATTGAGTTCGGATTGGCAACTAGACCTCACCATTTTATTCCATGGTGTGGTTTAGGAGAATAAGGAAACTGCTTAGCTAGAGACCGCAATTATTGTATCATATCCCAAAAACATAAATCGCGATACTCTTGCCGACTGGCGATGAAGTTCGGACGCTCTAAACTGATCAAAGAACGAACATCAGTCAACTTGGAAACTTTGATTGCTTTTTATACTGCGAGCAAGCATGTGCCTCAGTAAGATGAATGGTCCAATCCACCCTTGTGATTCGTAGCTGGACCTTGCCATAATTATTTACCTTAGGTAGTGTACAGTGTACTTCATGTACACTGTAAAGTAGGTACTGTATAGCATAGCATATGAAATGTGTGACCGAAATCGCCAGGGCGTTAACCCAATGAGAAAGGACGTTGCTCACATGCAATACGACTATGAACATGGCTTTGCATTGCAAAGTCACAGACCTAAAAATTGGCCTCAAGACTAAGTTACCATCATTTTACTTGGTCAATGAATGTCTAACAAAAGAGGATGCACAATGTAAACCGTGCACGGCCCCAAAATAACAGACGAGTTTTACTTGCAAGCGTGCAAAATGTAGTGATCATATATCAAGCAAGTCAAATAACCAAAAACGACACATGGTCTTTTAATGTTTCATTCCTAAGGTCCTGGGAGCTAGGGTATCATCCAGTTTAATCTAGATTGGCACGCTCCTCTGCCGCATCTTAGTCTAAACATCGGCCGACCATCTCAGCACCCCGGTAGTGACGGAGGAGGGCGACGGTCCCCGGCGTTTATAAGCGGTCGCGAGCCTGAAGATGGCGGCCATTCGTCAGTCATCAGTCGGCGGGAGAACGAGTCGCACCCCACTCCGGACCGTCTCCGAGGCCTTTGTTTTTAGAGGATCACTAGTCTGCAAACGACGGTAGCGAGTCATGGGTCGTGTCCGTGAGGAGGAGGTGCAGGGAAGCAGCAGAGCTCCCATCAGACCCCGACTTTGGGCACAGGTGAGACATTTATACGCATTGAGATTGTACACATCTTTTGCCTGCTTGTACTGTTATTATTATTCACTCCGGTGGTAGTTTGTTTTGCATTTCAGCTCCTGTTTTCCCTCAACTATACCTACATTATATATCTTTGTTCATGTAAAGCCCTGAATACTTCAACGTCACCCGTTTAACAATTGGTTACGCTTTATTTAGTGTCCTTTTGTCTAAGCAGATTGTGTTTTCCACAGTTCTTGGCCACTCTGGGAGCCTCGATGGCCGTCGGTGGGTGGGCCGTCGGCATCGGAATCGGCAGTCTCTGCGTGGACCAGCTGTCTCGGGGAATCGGAGGATTCGTCCTCACCGAGGAGCAGCAAGTGTGGATTGGTGAGTTACCGTGGTTGAAATTGATGAACTACATTTGTGATATAGAGATTAATTCAATGAATTCAATTTCAATATTTAATAAATATATTATGTGCATCGTGAGAAATATTCTGCCGACTTTGCTTAACACTATATACAAACAGAGCCGCTTATGTTCGGTCAACCTATCAGCAATATTATTACTCTATAATTTTCTGCAATAAGTGCAGTTCCCACGATTTTTCTATTCAAATGTTTCGATGCTACGTCAAAACTTAAAAAAGTGGCTTACCTTTTGCCGAATTTGACATATCGCTCGCCGTCTCGTTTTCACAGTGACGTCGAACTACATCGGTACGGTGGCCGGCTCGGCGGTGGCCGGGAAGCTGTCGAAGCGGTTCGGAGCGCGCAACACCATGCTCTGGTGCTGCGTGCCCGCCGTGGCCGGCTTCATCGTCACGGCCTTCGCCAAGTGCTACAACACACTGCTCATCGGACGCCTGATAGTCGGCCTCTTCTCCGGACCGGCCTTCGTGCTGCACGTGTTCTACATCAGCGCCGTGGCCTCGCCTCAGTACCGGGGCTTCCTGGCACTGCTGCCCGACATCGTCTACATGGTGTACGTCATCCTGAGCCTGGTTCTCGGAGTCTACTTCCCCTGGTGGTGGGCGGCGATCATCAGTGCAGCGCTGTTCGCCCTACCCACGGCCGTGGCACTCCTGATAGCTCCGTCAGATCCTGTATACCTGCTGCGCACTGGTCGGCTCAGCGAGGCCAAGAAGGCTGCTAAGTTCTTCGGAGTACCACTTCCAGACCTGGCGCCGACCACCACAGAAGAGGGCGTGTCCCACAAGTCGACGTGGACGCTGGTGAAGCAGCCGCGCTACTACCGTCCGCTGCTGCTGTCGGCGGCGCTGCTGCTCGGCGTCGCCTTCTGCGGCTACATGGCCGTGCTCAGCTACTCGCTCGTGTTTCTGCGCACACTCGGGTCGACGCTGGACGCCACCGTGGTCAGCGTGCTTCTCTGCGTCATCCGCATCGTGGCCGTCGGCCTGGTCTCCGTCCTCATCGACCGACTGGGCCGGCGCGTGCTGCTGCTCTTCTCGGCTGCCGGCATGACGGCCAGCTACCTAGCGCTGGCCGCCTACTTCTACATCCCATCGCTGGCTCAGTTCACGCACATGCCGCTGCTGGCGCTCATCCTGGCCATCTCGTTCTTCTGCATGGGCGTCGGCCCGGTGCCGTGGTGCGTCATCGGCGAGATCGTGCCGGCGCGTCTGAGCGACGCCGGCGGCGCGGCGCTGGTGCTCTTCTACAACATAACCTCGCTGATCGGCGTGCAGGTGTTCCCGCCGTTGCTGGCGGCGCTGGGCATAGGCGGTGTGTTCGCGGCGCACGCGGGCGTCACGGGCGCCATCCTGCTGCTGGTGGCGGCCGCCGTGCCGGAGACGCGCGGCCTGAGCCTGCAGCAGATCGAGGAGCTGTTCGAGGACAAGGACGAGGAGTACACGCTGGTGACGGCCGTGGGCACCCCAGTCGGGTACAGCACTTTTAGCGAAAGCTAGCAACTTTCGAGACATACCTTGGCCTTTAGCTGATATTGCTATCCAAAAGACAGTGTTTGTGGGAAGGGTGTTTCACCCTTCCGTGTTTTATATTTGTGATGTATGGGAGCCGTTGTCGATTTTGTAAATCCTGCTTTGATGAATTTTATGAGCTGGTTGTTTAAGTGAAATGATAGTGGCTTCCTGTTGCGTGATATTTTTGACGTGATGCTCACCTTGCATACATCCCATATCATCCTCGTTTTTGTAACATATTGTTATTGTCGTGCATGTCCTGCACCTTTGTTGAGATCCGCTGAATGTCATTTTGTGTCATGACGCGTGGTTTCTGGATTTGTTTATGTGTCACAAGTGAAAATAAATATATGCAATGCATAGAACACATACAAAAACGTTTTGGAAGCGAAACTCGGAAAGTTTTGGTATGATTGACTAAATACGAGTAGTTAGCAACCATGTCACACGGAGGGAGAGGAATCAGGGAAGCAAGGAACTTAAACAGACCCTACTGCTGACAGCAAAGCACGATCAGCTGAATAACTGTATACCTCTCACAGATGCCGTCACTCTTCTGAGTCTGCGTGAATGCTGTCGTTCTGCATTGTTTTACCGATTCCCTGTGGAACTTGCAAAAAGCATCAGCATCGTTTATTGCGTAATTTCAACCAGCGTGATAAAGGTAGGCGGACACCACATGCGACATTTCGAGTGATACCTCAGCTGTTTACTTGCTTGTGTTTTGGGATTTGATCACAGTTGTCACGAATTTCACAAATAAACTGTAATTTGAAGCAAGGTTGAGGTTCACAGACCGGAGAGTCAACTATCTACGAAATCACGAAATCTTTTGCCATTGCTGTAAACACGTCGCCTGCTACGTTCTGTGTTTGACGAGAAACTTCAATGCTGCACCGTGACTAACAGTTTCTCAATCCGTGTCACTGTTGAACCGAAGCCTGCATCTTTTCTCTTTTATTTTGCTAAATAATTTTTGCCACCTTAATTATTTCTTACGGCTGATTTTGATGGTAGGATTACGGTACAAATGCTGTCTTCTTGTGATGCAGGTTATTCAATTAGTTATTCGTTTTAAGGGGGTTCGATAAAAGGTTGAAATACCAAAAGCTATGATAAGACGGAAACAAATTACGATAATAAGAACAAAGCTGATTGGTGGCACACAAATTAACATAATTAATAGATAAAAATTTATTGCGTGTGATCAAACACAATTCCAAATCACTCATGCACATTGCACGGTAATAGGACCTTCGGCTAACTGTGTGCGGTTAAATCCCTCTGTTCTATACTGCATCCCCATCCACGATCCTTGGCAGATAGTCTCGACTGTCGCGCGGGGCATGAGGACAGCAAAAGACCCGACTGCCCGGTTAGTCGGGCAAGAGAGGAGTCGATTTGTCGCGCGTGTGCGCCACTCCACCACAGTGAACAACGTGCCCCTTTTCGCAGGCAGTTCACAAGTTATCTGTATTATTACCTCAAAGTGTGCTTCGCCGTTTTGGCTCACGAAAAACCTTCCATTCGACGAATGTTCAGTGTCAACAGAAGAAGCTGCTCTTCCACACACGGTTCTATTTTCCTCCCCTGAGACATTGCCTACCACCGCCCGTAGAAGCTGTCACTCGCGTCATACAGTTTGAACCAGTTCCAACGAGTGCAGGTGTGGTGATACCTCCTCCGGCCGATTTTTCGAAGCAGCCGCTGTCCAGTGTCCAGTCAGCAGCACAGTCTGGCTTCGGCATTCCAGTCATTAGGCGCGAGAGATGGGTGCCATGATTCGTGAGATGTCGCATCACCACATCGGCGATGCACTTTCTGGCAAATGGCAGTTTACTAGATAAACATTTTCCAAAATGTAGTAGGAACTGTTGGGATATTGTGACCGCGGACCGGCCGTGTGGGGCCGTGGAACAGGATGGGTCGGCGGCCCGGCCGTCCGGCCGGCGAGCCACCTGACCGCCGCGCGGTCACCGCGCATGCGCTCTGTGCCGTGGTTATATAAGGGCGCGACCGTGACCGTACTGGGTCAGTCGGCGGGTCGCCGTGTCCGTGCTTGGTCTTCGGTCGCTGAAAGCACAATACACAGTGTCGTGGTATATGCAGCTTTACTTGGCCCTAACATATTTTGGCGCGGTCGGTAGGACCAATAACGTAAATGGGCTGCATATGAGTTTTTAAGAAAGAAGATTGCTGTGAGAGTTCTGTGACGGCCTGCGCAAGCTCACGGTGGAAAAGTGGACGGAGCCGGTGAGTAGAGACTTTGGGTGATGAGAGGTTCTCTCCAGTAGAGTTCAGTATAACAAACTATGGATTTATCTACCATTTTCCTTTCAAGAGCCTCGAAATTTAGTGGAGAGGCGGGGGAAGTGTGGCAGAAATGGTTCCGCCGATTCGAAGCTCAGACGGCGAGCATGAAAGCCGGGGACCGGCTGGCGGCTATGGTGGGTCTTTTGGACGGAGTCGCACTGGACACATTCGCGTCACTCACCGAAGAGTCACGGAAGGACTACGGCAGGGTGGTTGAAGCGCTGAAAAGTCGGTTCGGTCGGCAAATAAGCACGTTGCAGGCTCATGCCGAACTCAACCGAGTTTGCCAGTCACCTTCGGAGTCTGTTGAAGACTTCTCAGCCAGGATCAGAGAGCTGAGTGGGCTAGCCCAGCCGGCTCTGCCCAGCGATCACAGCGCTATGGAGGGATTCCAGTGCGGCCGATTCATCTGTGGCCTCCGTGACACGCAATTGCAAGAGAGGTTAATCAGCCAAAACGTATCCACACTGACTGACGCGGTACGCGTTAGTAAAGAATTCGAGGAGACGAGGAAGACGATCAAGGCAGTGCAAAATCATGAGATCGACGTCATCGGGGCGGTCCGCCCGGTCGGGGGTGAAGCAACCGTGGGTCAAGCAGAAAAGACTGTGACGGACAACAACCGGCTCACAGCCATCGAAGATCACATTCACGGACTACACGAGTCGATATCGGCCATGACAATGGCGCCGAAGACGACAACTGATGCGAGTAAGTCTCGCCGACTTCCCCGGTGCTACCGCTGCGAGCAGCCGGGTCATTTTCAGCGAGACTGCCCCGAGCGTAGCCGTGGTTCACCTAGCGTCAGATGCTTCGGCTGTGGAGAATTGGGTCACCTCAAGCGACACTGCCCCATTTCATTGCCGTCGACAAGGGACGGGCGCGCGCTGCCGCTCTGCTTATGTTGTGGGCAGCAGGGCCACTGGATGGCGGGGTGCCAATACTTCCAGGGTGGCAGCACTGGCGGAGGCCACTCCGAGACAAGAGCTGCTGATCCCCGGCGGGGCGCCGGTGCGCATCAGGAAAACTGAACCGGACTGGAGCCGTGGGACAGGTCCCAGTCCTCTCTAAAGCGTCCCCACTCACGGCGTCGGCCGTTCGGGTCGTCATTCACGGCGCTCCGACATGGGCGCTGGTGGACACTGGTGCCGACTTCACCATGATGCGAAAAGGATTTTATGAGGGGAATCCAGCACTAAGAACAATCCGGCTCAGCCCGAGCGCGCGCAATGCTATCGGAGCGGGAGGTACCTCCCTCCAGATAGTTGGTGAGTTGGAAAACCTCTCATTATGCATTGATGGGGTCAGCTTCCGATGCCCGGTAGTGACCGTGGCAGACGACCTCGTGTACGACGTGATACTAGGTCGCGACTTCACGTGCATGCATCGCACGGTCATTGACGACGACGATGGTTCATTCAAGATTGGAACCATGAGCGTTCCCCTGCCGAGCCGGGAGCAGGTTCGACCAAGACGTGCGGGAGTGCGATTACTGTCGAACGTCGTCATTCCAGCACGGTCAGAGTGCGTGGTAGCTGGTAAGCTGGAGAGAGTGGACGGCGTGCAGAGTGATGAAATGGGTGCAGCCGGGATATTCGAGCCATCAACCGTAGCGGAGCGGGAGGGACTCCTGACTCCAAGGGCTCTGGTCGTTGCAGACGACGACGGGTGCGTCTCGATCATTTTGACAAATGTTGGGTCTGAAGAAGTCCGTGTTCTCAGAGGCAGCGACCTAGGGACATTTTATGATGCCACAAACGAGAAGGACTGCGAGTACAAGCTGTGCCTGGTTGCAGACGGAGGCGTTGGGGACAGTGATGATGACGACGTTGATGATGTGAGCTGCAGAACAGAAAGGCGTCAGAATACGACGGTGACAGAAGTACTTGATGTGGACGGATCTGACTTCTCAGCGGAAGGAAAGGAGAAGTTCAGAACCATTCTCAGCGAATATGCAGACATCTTCAGTCAGTATGCGGGTGATATTGGCAAGACAGATTCGCTCGAATACCACATCGACACAGGGGAGGAGGCTCCCGTGAAGCAGAGACCACGGCGGGTACCAGTTAAACTCCGCGAGCAAGTCGAGATGCAGAAGACGTAGATGATGAAAGATGGAATAATTGAAGAGAGTACAAGTCCGTGGTGCTCCCCAGTCGTCCTGGCCAGAAAGAAAGATGGTAGTTTCCGCTTCTGCGTCGATCTCCGCGCGATCAACAGCCGAACTCGCGGATGTGCGCATCCTCTGCCGAGGGTCGACGAGGCGTTGGATACCCTAGCGGGGGCAACGTGGTACACGACGCTCGACATGGCGACCGGTTACTGGCAGGTCCCGCTGGCCACAGAGGACCGAGAAAAGACGGCGTTCTCCACGGGCAAAGGACTCCATCAGTTCAGGGTGATGGCCATGGGTCTCAAAAATGCTGGAGCCACATTCCAGCGACTCATGGAACTGGTGCTTGCAGGTCTGGACTCGAAACGCTGTTTAGTCTACCTTGATGACATCATCATAGCAAGCAGATCCGAGGACGAGCACATCGCAACGCTCCGTGATGTCTTCAAGCGAGTGAGGTCGGCGAAGCTGAAGCTCAAACCAGAAAAGTGCCGCCTCGCAAAGCGCGAAGTTACGTTCCTCGGTCACCGGGTCGCAAAGGAGGGACTCCTACCAGACCCACATAACATCCAGAAGATACTCGACTGGGCTCCACTGAAGACGGAGGATGGCATGAAGAGCTTCCTCGGATTGTGCGGATATTACAGCCGTTTTGTCCCACAATACATGGATCTCACGAAGCCGCTGAGGGAAGCCAAGGTGGTGGGTGACCACCTGACGTGGACGCCGGAAGCTGAAGCAGCTTTTGAGAGTCTGAAGCAGGCGCTGACTGCACCTCCAGTGTTAGCCCTCCCTACGTTCCGTGGTACATTCGTCTTGTACACGGATGCATCCGACTCTGCAGTCGGTTCAGTGCTCGCGGAGAGGGTGGGTGACACGGAGAGAGTCATCGCCTACGACAGTAAGGTGCTGACAATGCAACAGCGCAGATGGCCAACATATGATAAAGAACTCTGGGCCATCGTTCACGCCATCCGGCGATTCAACCAGTACACAGTTGGAGCAGAATTCGAAGTCGTGACCGATCACAAACCACTCACGGGTGTACCGGAGTCCATCAATGTGGAACGGGACGGGACGGGAAGACGTGGCCGGTGGGCCATCGAGCTGAGCTCTTACCAGTTCCGGGTGGTTGTCCGGCCGGGCCGTGATCACGGCAATGCCGATGCGATGTCCCGGCAGCGACCAGTCAACGGCAATGTCTGGACGGGCAAGCGCAGCAAGTCTTGTCCCGCCGAAGCCGGTCAAGCACCCGTGCATACCGCAGCTACAAGAGCCCAAGAACCTGCTTCTGGTGAAGAGGAGGAATGTGTGGGGAAGACTCGAGGCGCAGCAGAACTTGACCAAGTCTGCGCACTGCCTACTGCGCCACCTAGTGCGAAGGGTGACCAGGCGGGACGCCTAATCACCGAAGCACCAGGACAATCGGAGTTGCAGACGGCGCAACAAGAGGACGAGGTCCTCAGTGTCATGCGGAACGCCTGTCTGGGCAGTCGGGAACCACCGCCCGATCACCCTGTCGCCGAGTGGGAGCTACTGCGTGGGAGCTGGACGCAGCTCGAAGTGCGGGAGGGCGTTCTCGGCATGAGGACGAAGTGGGGCTTCCGGGCCCTGGTCCCCGATTCGATGCGATCAAGAATCATGACGCTCGCCCATGACCATCCGACGTCCGCACACTTGGGACGGAGTCGAACAACGGAAAGAGTGCGACAGCGCTTCCTCTGGCCCGGCATGTTCGCGGACATCCGTCGGTACTGCAGCACGTGTGACCTTTGCCAACGGCGCCATCGCCCTGCACCGAAGAAACGGGCTCCTCTGGTGACGGAGGTCACGAGTCAACCATTCCGCAGAATTGCGATTGACATCACTGAGATGCCGCTGTCGAAGAATGGCAACCGATATGCAGTAGTCATCATGGACTATTTTTCTAAATACGTCCGAGTGTACCCAGTCAGACGGCAGGATGCCGAAACCGTAACCACGGTGCTGTTGGATTGGGTTTACGACATGGGGGTGCCAGACAGGATTCACTCGGACCAAGGAGGCCAATTTGAGTCTGCATTGTTCCAGTGCATGTGCAAGCGACTGGGCATCCAGAAAACGCGTACAACGCCCTATCACCCTGAGAGTGATGGTATGGTAGAGCGTTTTATGAGAACACTCAAGGACATGGTCGCCAAATACGTTGACCCTCAAGGAGCGAGCTGGGACGCTGACATCAAGGCGTACTGCATGGCCTACAACACCTCTGTGCACAGCGTCACCGGATATTCCCCGTTCTTTCTGCTGCACGGATTCCACCCGAAAACGCCACTCGATGCGGTCATCAACCCTCCGGATCGGGCGGTAAATATCCGGTGCTACCTTGAAGAGCGTCTAAAGGCCATTTCAGAGGCTTATCAGACGACTATCAGGAAAACCCGGGCCAGTGCTACGGAGGTTGCGACCCGATTCAACCAGCGCGCGAGCGGAAAAGGGTTCGAGGCTGGTGACCGGGTATGGATTCGGGATAATAGGGTCTCGGTCGGCGGGAAGCCGAAACTGGGACTGTACTACAAAGGCCCGGGCACCATCATCGGCCGCCTCGGAGGAGAGAGAGGAGTAACGTACCTCGTCCGTGACGACAAGGGCAAGGAAAAGGCTCTGCACTTCAACCAGCTAAAGCCAGCTGTGGAACGGGAGTCCCACAAACAGGAAACGTCTGGAAGCACCCGGAGGGACGACGCATCGGACACAGCCACAGAAACGCGTCCCAGGAAGCAGACGGGGTCCGAGGAGACTGGACCGGATCCACTGGCGTTGTACTACCTCTGCCGGCGGGCCCGAGATCAGGTGGGGAATGGGGGTACATCTGTGCGGGGCGCGTATGTGACCAGGTCTGGCAGAGTGTCGCTCCCCCCAGATCGTTTTCAATCCTAGGCCTCGGATGCTCTCGATGCGCATCACCAGTGTCTGAATCAGCTTGTATTTCCGGTCGCGTTCCGGTCGCGTAGTGTGTCGCGTTTCTTTGTTACTTGACCAAGTGGAAACGTTTCTTTTATGGGGGGAGGAGTGTTGGGATATTGTGACCGCGGACCGGCCGTGTGGGGCCGTGGAACAGGATGGGTCGGCGGCCCGGCCGTCCGGCCGGCGAACCACCTGACCGCCGCGCGGTCACCGCGCATGCGCTCTGTGCCGTGGTTATATAAGGGCGCGACCGTGACCGGACTGGGTCAGTCGGCGGGTCGCCGTGTCCGTGCTTGGTCTTCGGTCGCTGGAAGCACAATACATACACAGTGTCGTGGTATATGCAGCTTTACTTGGCCCTAACAGAACGATGTGCGTACCATTCGAAGCTGTCTTCAAGACTGACACATACCTTCTAAAGGATTCACGAAACAACTTGTCGTTGGGCCAGGTGACGGACGCACATTACTGAACTCCTTTTTAACTCCGTTGGGCGTCGACCACACACCGTAAGCCAGTTCACGGCAGCGCACGACCCTCCAAACTGCAGCGACGGTTTGTGGTCGTCTGTTGACATTGACGCGTCTGGATTATCTAAGGGTTCCTCTCCTCTCCGCTGTCACCTCCGTACGTCTCCTGCTGGCCATGGTGGGGACGACTGTCGAGCCGTGATGAGAACCAGGGACCGGTCGGACCCGGTTCAGTCCAGTGACAGCAAAGACCGGGCGCAGGTCCCAGTTGATCGGGTTGTCAAGGCTTCTTTTGGAACAGGGCCACTGAAAAAGGTACTGATAATTTTGTGTGAGTTTGGGAATGCTTTAAATAATGCGCAACAAATAAAACGTATTGCTGCCTAGTTGCCTAGTGAGCGTATTTTTTCTTATGTTCTGCAAATGGGACATTTTGAATCAAGAGGAATGCATAAAAATGCACGATGAGACACGAAAAACTTGAGTGTAACCATACCTAAGCGACATTTTTATATGAAGAAAAGTATGTATAAATAACCTTATGCTCATTCTTTGCACTTTTTTGTTGAAATTGAATAATTAAACAAAATCATTGATATATTTCGGCTTGCGCCATCTTCAGAATGTACAGAAACAATTGTCGACACAAACAAACAAAATTCGATTCCATCAATCAATAAATCGTGCAGCGCTTCAATCAGCTCCTTGATGAGAGAATAATTTCATATATACATGGCTCTCGAAATAACGATGCGCCGTCCATGATATCTACGATACATGTACAATATACAACACACAAGATCAATATACAATATACAAAATAACAACATAGAATCTGCATGAATCATCACATTGTTTGGCGCAGCCTAAATCAACGGCACAATCAGACAGTAGTTGTCACAATCAATTTGTGGATATGTACAATATAGTTATGTGGGGGTGTACGATGGACGCTGCAGAAGTGGCCAGGATGAAGTTTGGGTGTTCAAACATGGTTTTTGGTTCCTTATTTCCACTGATTCGGATATTTTTAAATCAGCGACGTCTTTACACACTCTTTCAATGGAGATTTTGAATGACGATGATGTGATTGTACATGATGGGTGTCTTTGGGTGACGTGATCCCCAAGAGGGGTGTTTTTTGCCTTGTTCTTAGCGTCACGAAAGTGTTCATTGAATCTGTCACGGATGCGCCTTTTTGTTTCGCCAATGTAAATAGTACTTTCATTGTCACAAAGATTACATGTAATTTTGTAGACGGCATTTTTGATGTGACAGCGGCCTGGGAGCCCTGCTTCGCATGTGGCACAGCGTTTGGCACCAGCAGGGCACGGGGGGCTTTCCAGCGCTGACCTCACGATGTGTTTGGCCACCGTTTTCCCACTGGTCCACGCGATACGTGCCTGTACGCCACATGAGCGCACTACCCCGTTGACTCGTCGTGCAAGGGTCTCGTCTATGTAGGGGAGAGATATGTAAGTCGTGTCGGTGTCTCGTTGCTTAGTGTTTCGTCTTTTTGATCTTTGTCTGTGATACATGATTTTGTGTTTAGTGCTTTGAATGAGTCTGTTCGGGTATCCATTGTGTCTGAACAGTGATTCCATGAGTCCCATGCCCCGTTCTTGTGCTTGTCTATCAGAACCTAGTCGTTTGGCGCGTAGAAGCTGAGAGTGTAGTACAGAGCGTTTGCATTGCATCGGGTGTGCTGACGTGTAGTGAATGATGATGGGGGCTGTCATAGGTTTGATGTAGAGCTCAGTGCTGTAAGAGCCGTCTTCTTTCACTCTGATCATGGTGTCAAGGTATGGTATGCATCTGTTTGGAGTTTGGTCGGTCCTCTCTATCGTGAACTTTAGGGCTGGGTGAAAGTTGTTGAGGAATCGGAAGTATTCGTCTAGTTTGTCCGGTCCGTGTGTCCAAATACCGAGAATGTCGTCGATATATCTCATGTACGTCATAGGCTGATACTTTGAATTTGGAGAGGTGAGTATCATCGATTCTACTGCGTCCATGAACATAATGGCTAGCGGTGGGGCGATCCTGGATCCCATCGCCACTCCCTCTGTCTGTTTGAAGTATTTTTGACCAAATCGAATGTAGTTGTTGCTGAGACAATGTCTAAGGAGGGAGTCGATGTCCTTTACAGTGAGTCCACAAGTGTCAATATCGTCCAAGTGTCTGTTCATAAGATTCAAGGTAGCTGTGATTGCCTCGTGGGTGGGAATATTTCCGTAGAGGTTGGTCACGTCAACTGAAAACACTATACAATCTTTTGGCAGTCCTTGGGGAAACTGGGTCCGTAGTCTGTCTAGATAGTCGTCTGTGTTTGTCAAATGGGCCGGCACAAAGGTCAGTAGCTGCGTAATTATCCTTTCCAGAAGCCATGCTAACTTGTCCAGGGGGTCTCCGCATGCTGAGACGATAGGTCTGAGTGGTGCGTCTGGCTTATGTGTTTTTGGGAGACCATAGATCTCAGCTGTACGACTTCCGGAGGGCATTACGCTTTTGATGACTTTGTCGGGTACCTTGTTTGCTAACGTATCTTTGATAAGTCTTTTTGTTTGAGCTTCCAATTTAGTAGTAGGATTTTTAGGCACGCTTTCATATTCTTTGGTTATTTTTTCTGCTTTTTGTAAGTATTCGTTTTTTGATAGCAGTACCAGGCTCTTACACTTGTCTGAACGTTTTACTATGATATCTGGATCCTCGCCCAGCTGTTTTAACATTTTACTGTCATGAGGCCCATGGTTGGGCTCTGATGTAGTTTTGTGATTTTTGTAGATGGTCATGACTTTTTGCTTGAGAACTTTGAATGACTTCTCTGTGCTGCTGTCAGCGAAAGGTGCCGCCCGAGTGTCAGTGTCGCTAAACTTTGGTGTCAATTTCAGTTTGTGTTTTGCTCCCTGGGTCAAGTCTGGGTCAAGGTCGATGTCTGGTTCAGGGGTATTTGAATCACCTTCATCTTGCTGATCCGTATTTGATGCTACAGTACCGTTATCTGACTCAGAACTGTTGGCACTAGGATGCAGGTTTGACTTTCTTTTTTCAATATGCTTTTTCCAACGCAAGGCAAAAACACCCCTCTCAAGGCCGATCTCTACTTCTTTGATCACTTTCCTGTTCACTGATCGTGTGAGAGCGAAATTAGGGCCCTTGCTAAGCAAATCTACCAGCTGGTCGGGAAGCATCTTATCGGTCATGTTAACAAACTTATCGCGATTACTGAATGGATCAGGGGCTGTGCTGGAGGGATAAGACTTTCTGCGGGTGGGTCCTGTTTGGTCACGGGTGCTATTCACACAGTCGATATCATTGAAATCGCTTTCTCCAAGACAGTCATGCCAGATATCCCCGTCAGCATCCGGGGCTACACGCAAGGCGCACATTTTTGTATCGTCCCCTGAGTCGCTGGCTAGTCTTTGGTCAGCCTGCAGCTGTATCACATCTGACAAGCAATCATACCACTTTTCGAGAGGTTCAGTGCCCACGCAGCCACCGGGCAATAGACTCGAACAACCGTTTACTGGGGAGGTCGACAAGAGGCTTGTGATCTCGCCAAGTATCGCTGGTTTTACGTTATCACGGGTGGAGTTGGAGTTTTGCAGAGGGAAGTTCTTACCTCCAGGCGTTACGGTATCACGCGCAGATGTTACTGTAGTGTCTCTGCAGGTCGGATGCAGGTGTGGCATCGGGTCACTGCGGCAATCAAACCACAGCTCCTCGGTTCCTGGGGCCACTGGTGAGGTCGACGGAGGCGTTTGCAGGTCAGTGCTGACCAGACGGTCGTTTTCTTCTGGCGGTCGTCGCTGGTTCTGGTTCTTGTAGTTCTTGCTCCTGGTTCTTGTCGGTCTTCTCGATGTCGATCGTTCGTGGCCGGCTCCAATCGTCCCATCTTCGTCGTTTTGGTTGGTGTACGCCGTCCGGTTGAGGTCACTGGCGTCGCTTCTCTCTCGATCAGGGCTCGTCCTTCGTTTCACAGTGGAGGTGTCACTGATGCTGATTTCTTGCCGCAAGGTGAGAAACTTCTTACCATGAGTGCTGGCTGAAGTCCGTGAGGTGTCTTCATACACCTGTCTAGCTAGGTGACGTGTAAGGTCGTAATGCTCGTGTGAAGCTGCTTCCCGATCAAGACGCCTTGCTTCTCGATGTCTGAAAGCTTGAGTTCGGAAGGCATCTTTGATCGACTCGCTAAGAAGTTGTCTGCAGAAGTTTTTGCGACGCTTTTCTACAGTCTTGTTGTTCTTGAATACATACGCTATATTGCGTACGCTCTGGGTGATAAATCTTGATCGTGAGGTCAGCGCTGGAAAGCCCCCCGTGCCCTGCTGGTGCCAAACGCTGTGCCACATGCGAAGCAGGGCTCCCAGGCCGCTGTCACATCAAAAATGCCGTCTACAAAATTACATGTAATCTTTGTGACAATGAAAGTACTATTTACATTGGCGAAACAAAAAGGCGCATCCGTGACAGATTCAATGAACACTTTCGTGACGCTAAGAACAAGGCAAAAAACACCCCTCTTGGGGATCACGTCACCCAAAGACACCCATCATGTACAATCACATCATCGTCATTCAAAATCTCCATTGAAAGAGTGTGTAAAGACGTCGCTGATTTAAAAATATCCGAATCAGTGGAAATAAGGAACCAAAAACCATGTTTGAACACCCAAACTTCATCCTGGCCACTTCTGCAGCGTCCATCGTACACCCCCACATAACTATATTGTACATATCCACAAATTGATTGTGACAACTACTGTCTGATTGTGCCGTTGATTTAGGCTGCGCCAAACAATGTGATGATTCATGCAGATTCTATGTTGTTATTTTGTATATTGTATATTGATCTTGTGTGTTGTATATTGTACATGTATCGTAGATATCATGGACGGCGCATCGTTATTTCGAGAGCCATGTATATATGAAATTATTCTCTCATCAAGGAGCTGATTGAAGCGCTGCACGATTTATTGATTGATGGAATCGAATTTTGTTTGTTTGTGTCGACAATTGTTTCTGTACATTCTGAAGATGGCGCAAGCCGAAATATATCAATGATTTTGTTTAATTATTCAATTTCAACAAAAAAGTGCAAAGAATGAGCATAAGGTTATTTATACATACTTTTCTACTTATGATGACGCTCAAAGATGCCATTGCTCGCCTACAACAACTTGAACAAGTTTTTATATGAATGTTACATTTTTCCTCGCCTTGTCTTGTGGTTTGACATATCGCTGGATAATTCAGATATTTTCAGTTGATTGCACTTTATAAAAGGATGATAATTCGGATATTGTATAAGTATTTCAATTTTTATTGATGAATATGGCGCATTAGGAAAAACGTAAAACAGTTATGCTCATTATTTGAGCGGCAACCATGGGGCTTATAAGAGGACTATGCTTTTATATTTGAACATAAATTTGTTGCATATTACCTATTGTGTAAAACATCTATAAAAAGGATTAGACCGTCTGTAATTTGCTATTTTCACTGTTAAGCAAAAATGTGACTTACTGCATTATTCAGCTCTAGAACAAAGGCAATTTATGCCATCAGACAAACCCTGGATCGCGTGTGAGCATGGCATAAAACACATCTCTGTCAGAATTTTTATGTCTTTTTATACCAGAAATGAAATTTAAATGCATGTTTCATTTATTTTTCATCAATAATAGTACGAAGTCTCTGAATAAGAATAAAAATATGTTTGGGCAAAAATAATTTTTCCCACGAGTTCCAAAGAAGCTCAACAGGACTTCAAATGCAAGGCTGCATCAGCCATGTGTTGCTCAGAAAATCTGTCACTCAGCAACAGAGTTTCACATGATCCTCTTCCACCTCCCACTAGCTAACTAGTTAGCTCGCCTAATGGCAGCTCATCGGCAGCTCAAACTGGATAGGCGACCATACCCTGCCCGTGGCTCTTAGTCTAAACACTGCCCGTCCGACGACTGTCGAAACTCGTCACTTCGCGCTGACCGCATTGGACGACGCCCGCCGACGTTTATAAGCAGACGCGTAACCCTAGGAAGCAGTCATTTGCTAGACATCTGTCTGCCGGACCAATGTCGCTCTGCCGTTTCGTGTCAGAGCGTATCAGGTCACCACCGTGGAAAGGACCTCCCGATTACGGACAGTATTGAGTGAACACAAAGTGATTGACCTCTTGCCGAACTGGATCCTCGTCAAAAGTCATGGCTCATTCCAGTGGAGGTGCGGGGGCGCATGGGAGCGGCGGCGGAGAACTCAGGCCCCGGCTATGGGCACAGGTGAGATACGTGCACGTACAGTTCTCCCGATCTTCTGACACAAATATTTCTGGTTAAACCAAATATGGGAAAATATGGGTGGCTGGTGTCACCTGATTCAAACACCGTGTCTGTCAGTTACCTGTAGATTTCAACAAATATCTCCGTACATAAATGGCATGTTTCGGATAACGCTAGCTTATAGAAACGCATGGCGCTACATTTTGCTCGTCCGTTCTTTTAAAAAATGTGTCTTGTTATTCTAGCCTTTTATGACAGCGTAAAACTATTTTGACCAATCAATCATCCAGATATCAAGAACAATACAGTGTCGAAAGCTTCAAAAGCATCTTACAAGCCTGCCTTTTATCTGTAGCCTGACTTACCGGAAAAGGGCTATGTTGTCCCCTAATCGATCTTTATTGGAGGATCATCTTCTGAGCAATGGAAATACAATAGAATTCACAGTAAATCTTCATGACTAATATTTTTTAGCATTGGTTTTCAGTTAAGCGTTCATGACTTTATAGGTCAGATGCATGCGTTTTGTATTGTTAACCTTAAGCCGTCATCCTATCAAACTTCGCTAAAGTCGGTTGAGTTCATCTGAGTTTTTTTCTGGATTTAGACTCAAATCAACTTCTGACTCAGCTTTTGACTAAACTCAGTTAACCCGCGCATTACTCATACTGGGGTATTTTCCATAACGCTAGTGACTGAGGGGGGGGAGGCTCTAGAGAGCCCCCCTCCTGTTTCCGAAGCATAGTTACTGGGCCGATCGTCAAAATTCAAACGGCGTCTGATAGCCCTGGAAAACTGTCGAGACGAACCTAATTTTATTGACCTCGAGGTCACTGATGACGTCATAGGTCAAGTCAAAGTAAAAACTATCAGCATTTTGGCTTCTTCACAATTTAGGCTCTGGCCGCCGGCTAACAAGTCCGATCAGGCTCATTTTTGGTTTACGCACTCCTTGATATATGCCTAAGATACCCTGGGGGTGTATCTTAGGCATGTACCCTATAGCTCTCCCCGGCCGGGGGGCATAGGGGGGCCTAGAGACCCCCCCCCCCGGGGCCGGGACGGTTTTGACGTGTGTCACCGTCCCGGCCTGGCCAGGCGGGCCACAAGGTATATGTTAATGAGTGTATATGTTTTATGAGAGATGTTGCTGGGTGCCATTGTGATGTGCATTGTCCTTCTTGTTACTGTGTGTGGGTGCATGTGTGATGTGGTGGCGAAATAATAAAAAATGACCCTGGGGGTACCGAACTTGTACTTCGAATTTATAAGGTCAAGGCCAGGTCATCCTAATTAGGTTACGAAAATTGTGTATCATGTATCTGTCAGGTGACGCATGTTTTATGACCCATTTTACTTAAGGATTTCGAAAACAATGTCGTCCATGTCATTTGAGTTCAATTTCAGCCGAATCTTCCCATGAGGTCAGGTCACTTTCAAGTCAAAAAGGTCAAATTTTGAAAATTATTTTTTTTTTCAACATAAAATGTGTTTATCAGATGCAAGTTGAGCTAAGGAACACGATGGTGCTGCTTATATTGCTGTATGGTGTCAAAAGCGTACTGCAAAATGGATAAGAAAATTATCCATTTGCGAAATTTTTACTAAATTGCGTATAACTTAGCGCCATTTTTGAAGGTATTGGGATAAAACTTTCCAGAGAAAGTCATCGATGGGTGGTCTATTACATATACCTATTTCAGTTTTTTTTTGAAACGTCAAAAACGTTTTGAAAAAATCAGAATATATATTTTTGCAATTGTATATTTTTAATTTAAGTCCATTCATGCAAAGAAGTTAGATCTAGCTCAAAAACTGATCTCTTCAGAGCGATTGCTGTAGTTCAATATTTCGGGAGACATTTCGTCACTCTGACGTCATTTTCGGCCCACCTATGGCAGCTAAAAAGTTGAAATTCGGACACAAGGTGTCAAGTTGATGCAACTGAAGGTACCACAACTGTCGTGTTGATATACGTTAAATGGTTTGGAAGATATTGCCGAAAAACGGGAGGGGGCTCTGTAGAACCCCCTCCCCCAGTCATGCGCGGGTAAATGGGTTGGAAAAGGCCCAGCAATTAGACTCCGAGTGAAATGTTATTTGTAATGACATGCTACAAGAACCCCATCGTCATGGATGTAGTTATAATCGTCAGCCATCCGTAATATTCCACAACTCTTGCATTAAGACCCTTGACCTGACCTATCATTTGACCCGAAACATTAACACCAGACTAAAGACATATATTTCACCGGGAACAGAACCAAGCACACAGCATTGGCACAGGATTTTATCGCAAACGGACAACAGTAGCGGTATTTTTTTAACATCGCAGCAACTATAAAAAAAAAATAGGCATGTCTCGGGGCGTTCAAGCCCTGGACCCACTTGTGAAAGTGGGACATGCGCATGCTCCGGGGCAGCACAGAGAGGAGGACCGAGATAACACCAGATAACAGTCGTTGTTAACACCAGATATCAGTCGTTGCATTTGTAGCGTTGCACACGCTGGTTTTCCGTGAAGTTCTTGCCCAATGAGCCCTGTTACTGGTCAACTCTGCGGAATATACGCTAGCTCTTGGGGGCCGTTGTCCCCGTCAATATCTTGAGAACCGTAAGGTCAATTTTGATGCGGCAACAATATCAATATCAATGTCAATACCACGGTCGCCTTTTCTAAGCGACGCAGATGCTTTTCCAGGACTGATCTGTCTGTCTTTTTTCACAGTTTCTGGCCACTTTGGGAGCCTCGATGGCCGTCGGAGGTTGGGCCGTCGGCATTGGAGTTGGCAGTCTCTGCGTGGACCAGCTGTCTCGTGGAATCGGAGGATTTGTCCTAACTGAAGATCAACAAGTATGGATAGGTTAGTTTGTGGCTTGAACTACGTGAAAGCACTTCTTAATTAAAGACACACATTGCCCTTAATTTTCGCGAGCTTTGTTCGAGATGCCTTTTACTTTCGAGCACTTTTGTTTATTGCTGTGATGGCTTCAAAAGCAATTCCAAAACTAAGGGCTTATGAGGGTCGGCTGCTCCTATGCAGAAAATAACAACTTGCTGTCTTTTTCACAGTGACCTCCAACTACATCGGTACGGTGGCCGGCTCGGCGGTGGCCGGGAAGCTGTCGAAGCGGTTCGGAGCGCGCAACACCATGCTCTGGTGCTGCGTGCCCGCCGTGGCCGGCTTCATCGTCACGGCCTTCGCCAAGTGCTACAACACACTGCTCATCGGACGCCTGATAGTGGGCCTATTCTCCGGACCGGCCTTCGTGCTGCACGTGTTCTACATCAGCGCCGTGGCCTCGCCGCAGTACCGGGGCTTCCTGGCGCTGCTGCCCGACATCGTCTACATGGTGTACGTCATCCTGAGCCTGGTTCTCGGAGTCTACTTCCCCTGGTGGTGGGCGGCGATCATCAGTGCGGCACTGTTTGCCCTGCCCACGGCCGTGGCGCTCCTGATCGTTCCGTCAGATCCCGTGTACCTGCTGCGCACTGGTCGGCTCCGAGAGGCCAAAAAGGCTGCTAAGTTCTTCGGAGTGCCACTTCCAGACCTGGCGCCGACCACCACAGAAGAGGGCGTGTCCCACAAGTCGACGTGGACGCTGGTGAAACAGCCGCGCCACTACCGTCCGCTGCTGCTGTCGGCGGCGCTGCTGCTCGGCGTCGCCTTCTGCGGCTACATGGCCGTGCTCAGCTACTCACTCGTGTTTCTGCGCACACTCGGGTCGACGCTGGACGCCACCGTGGTCAGCGTGCTTCTCTGCGTCATCCGCATCGTGGCCGTCGGCCTGGTCTCCGTCCTCATCGACCGACTGGGCCGGCGCGTGCTGCTGCTCTTCTCGGCGGCCGGCATGACGGCCAGCTACCTCGCGCTGGCCGCCTACTTCTACATCCCGTCGCTGGCTCAGTTCACGCACATGCCGCTGCTGGCGCTCATCCTGGCCATCTCGTTCTTCTGCATGGGCGTTGGCCCGGTGCCGTGGTGCGTCATCGGCGAGATCGTGCCGGCGCGTCTGAGCGACGCCGGCGGCGCGGCGCTGGTGCTCTTCTACAACATAACCTCGCTGATCGGTGTGCAGGTGTTCCCGCCGTTGCTGGCGGCGCTGGGCATCGGCGGTGTGTTCGCGGCGCACGCGGGCGTCACGGGCGCCATCCTGCTGCTGGTGGCGGCCGCCGTGCCGGAGACGCGCGGCCTGAGCCTGCAGCAGATCGAGGAGCTGTTCGAGGACAAGGACGAGGAGTACACGCTAGTGACGGCCGTGGGCACCCCAGTCGGGTACAGCACCTTCAGCGAAAGCTAACGGCTGTCTGCATTATCAGTCCTGATAAAGTACGAGACAAAAGATCAAGTTAGAGCTCTTCGAAGTTGGGTTATGGTGTTGGGTATATTCAGATTTTTTTCGGCGATTTTTTATTTTCACCGTGAAGCACATTGTAATCGGTGGCAGTTACTTTATTCTATGTATGACTAAGTAGTTATCGGCAGACGACAAAGTGCCTTTTAGCTCAGTAACGCAACATTGCTTTTTTAGGATTACAGGCAAACATTTTATCATTTCTGGGTGAAATGAAAATAAAACAGTTACTAGTGTTTATTGTTTCAAGTTTTTGGGAACCGTGTGTCTTGGCAATCTTTGATTTGTGTTAGCTTTTTTTGTTTACTGAGCTTAAGACTGTTTAAAGCTGGATTTGTGTTGTTTTATACTAGCAGAGAGTAATTATTCACGTAATTGTAATTGCAAGCGCAATTGTAATTGTTTTGTAATTGTAATTCTACTCTGGGGAGAGTCGAGCATATGCTCATACATAGTACTTACATTGACTTCTGTTGGGGGAATTACATTGACATTGACATTACATTTACATTGACTTCTGCCTTTTCCTTCTGTTGGGGGAAAACTTAAGAACAAAACATTTAGTTTTATGGTATTCAGAATGTAGATTAAGCAGAGCTTGGAAGTTGGAATTTACCGAAATCTGCAGAGATTGAGTAGACAAGTGGGGCGTTCCACGACAAATCGACAAATAGAAAATTAAATTTGCACCCTCATATTTTATTCTTCGTTGAAAACTGGTGTAAGGGGTTGTGATGGGCGGGGAAGCCAGCTGTGGGAAGGATTTTTTTCTTCGAACAACGGTTTCCGAGATATAGCCTCGGGCAATTCTTGGAGTTCGCGCTGCAGCCCTATGTTTGGCGGCCTATAACTCAGAATCTATTGGTTTTTTACTATAAAAACTCAACATGGTTCAACTCACAATCAACCAACAAACATTTTGGCTATCTCGGATTTTCAATTTTTGAAAATTTTGATCACGTGACCTTTTGTCCTATTTTTCGAAGAGTGACCTTGATATTTTCCCCACTGAAAGTTGCAATTTTGTCTGATGACGATTGAAGCCTTATCAATTGTCATTCATATGCGATAATAAAAAAAGTGGTTATCGCCCTGCGTTGACCTCAGGTCAGGTCATTTTTATGACCTGTCCATTACTACGAGCGGGAGCGACAGCGAGATCTCGAGAATAAAGCAAGATAGCGACAAGCGGTAAACGGTGCAGGGTACACACGGATAAGGTCTATAATTTTTACTCAGGTCATTTTCAGGTCAGGTCAAAGATGACGTCACAGGAGCTAAAAGGAAGTCAAAATAGCGGCACTATACATATATATGAAGTTTTTCTCGAATAACTTTCAAGGTATCCCAGCTAGGAGCAAACTAATAGCACCATCGTGATCCTCTCGTCGATCCGCATCGAAACATATGTATGTTGACCTCGAAAGGTCGAAAGGTCAAAAGTTGACCTTAGATCACGTGACCTAATGTCAACTTTTGACCTTTCGACCTTTCGAGGTCAACATACATATGTTTCGATGCGGATCGACGAGAGGATCACGATGGTGCTATTAGTTTGTTCCTAGCTGGGATACCTTGAAAGTTATTCGAGAAAAACTTCATATATATGTATAGTGCCGCTATTTTGACTTCCTTTTAGCTCCTGTGACGTCATCTTTGACCTGACCTGAAAATGACCTGAGTAAAAATTATAGACCTTATCCGTGTGTACCCTGCACCGTTTACCGCTTGTCGCTATCTTGCTTTATTCTCGAGATCTCGCTGTCGCTCCCGCTCGTAGTAATGGACAGGTCATAAAAATGACCTGACCTGAGGTCAACGCAGGGCGATAACCACTTTTTTTATTATCGCATATGAATGACAATTGATAAGGCTTCAATCGTCATCAGACAAAATGGCAACTTTCAGTGGGGAAAATATCAAGGTCACTCTTCGAAAAATAGGACAAAAGGTCACGTGATCAAAATTTTCAAAAATTGAAAATCCGAGATAGCCAAAATGTTTGTTGGTTGATTGTGAGTTGAACCATGTTGAGTTTTTATAGTAAAAAACCAATAGTTTCTGAGTTATAGGCCGCCAAACATAGGGCTGCAGCGCGAACTCCAGGAATTGCCCGAGGCTATATCTCGGAAACCGTTGTTCGAAGAAAAAAATCCTTGCCACAGCTGGCTTCCCCGCCCATCACAACCCATTAGACCAATTTTAAGCAAAAAATAAAATATGAGGGTGCAGGGCACTTGTCGATTTGTCGTGGAACGCCCCAAGTGTAGGTAGTGATGTAAAATAATGGTTGAATTTTCAGACTTCGGATTTTTTCTTAATCACTAGCCTTTTTTTCAGAAACCTGATGTTATCATTTGTAGAAGAGTTGGCTAGATGCGGTACCAATGAGAGAAATGATTAAACCAGAAATGCGTACTCTGAAACAAAAGTAAAATTCTAGAATAGACTTAAAGAATTTGATAAAAGTGGGTATGGAAGAGGCTGGCACTTTTATTTTTTCTGTCGTGAAATTGTGCTGCTGGATAGCAATAAAATAACTACGTTCCCTTTTGTTCATGAGATTTATTATGTTTGCAACATAATATTTTTCTTGAGAGGGTCGTGGTAAAAATAATCTAGCAGGTACTTAAGACAGCGTGTATTAGAAAAAGCGACCAAAGTATTACATGATATTATTTTATGGTTATTATGGGGATGTATTTTATATAGCTTCTGATAATCAAAGGTGATTACAACCCGTGATGTTCGATCAATATTCACTCGATGAATGATACGTTGTATTTGAAGTGTAATTGTCTGTGATACCACAATTAGGTATAGGTCAGTCAAATGCGGTTGGTGCTTGCAAAGACACGATTAATATTGCATGAAGCGCAATGTATGGGAACTGTGAAACATAAAGGTAGGCTGGGTGCGCATGTATCCAATGGCTTAGATATTGCAAAGCAACTTAAGATAAGTAGGGCTAGACAACCTATTTTCGGCGCATTTTGCGGCTCATTAAATCCAGTTAATATATCTATATTTGTTTATAATCTTTCGATGGCAAACTTTTTGCTGCAATAATGAACCTGGTAGCCTGTAAATACTGTTACAACGCTTCAATACAGTTATTTTATTTACCAATCAACAATATCAAAGAAGACACCTCTTGCATCCCCCGCCCTACTGCCCTGCCCGTCCGCTGGCGGCGCCGACCTGTCGGGCCCGCCGCCCGCCGTATGACGGGATCCAGCTGTAACTGGATCCCCGGCACACCCCGCCGCGCCGGCACGCGCCGCCCTCGGGAGACACGCGTCTCCCGGCCGTCCTGTGTCCAGCTGTCAAACGGAGCGACTCAACAGCGCGGCGGTCCTGCCGAAATGGAGATATTTATGGCCGGGATAGTTTTCCAGATGAATGCGTGCTAGATACTGCATCATATTTTATTTCACCAGTTCAGCCAAAGACGACCCATTCTTGAAAACAGTGATAGGTGACTGATAACCTATTTTTGAATGCTATAACCTATATGCGGATGATTTAGATGTTTCTTGCATTTTACATGGCACCTCAAATATCATTGACAATATAAATCTATAGTAGGTAGATACGAGTATGATTTGTTAGTGATAAATATACCTTTCTATGTATTTTATTCATCTTACAGAATCTAGAAAGACAGAATCAGAATCTTTTAAGACAGACTGTACAAACACAAACATGCGTTATCCCGCGCATGACTGGGGGGGGGGGGGCTCTACAGAGCCCCCCTCCCGTTTTTCAGCAATATCTTCTGAACCGTTTGACGGATCAGCACGAAACTTGCAGTACCTTCAGCGGCATTAATTTGACACCTTGTGTTCAAATTTCAATTTTCTTACTACCAAAATTTGGCCAAAAATGACGTCAGAGTGACGTCATGTCGCCCAATTTTGATGCAAAATATTGAATTACGGCAAACGCTCTCAAGAGCTTAGTTTTAAAGCTAGATCCATTTTCTTTGCATGAGTGGGCTATAAATACACTCATCTATCAAAATGCTATGTCGAATTTTCAAAATTTTGAAAATTTTGAAAAAAAATGTTTTTACAATAACAAAAAAATATGTTTTATTTTTTTTCAAAAAGTTCTCGATTTGTCGCAAAAACCAGAATATATGTGATAGAATGCACTCTGATGAACTACACTAGCAATTTTTAGTCCAATATCTTCAAAAATAGCCAAGTTATTTGCATTATTGTCAAAACTTTACAATAACATATTTTTCAAATCCATTTTAGTGCATTTTTGACGTTGTACAGCAATATAAAATGGCCCTATCGTGTTCCTGAGCTCAAACTGCATCTGATGGGCACCTTTTTGGTTGAAAAAAAAAATCATTTTCAAGATTTGACCTTTTCTGACCTGAAAGTGACCTGACTTCCGGTAAATTGAGCTGACAATGAGATCAAATGACACAGACGACACTATTTACGAAATATACGAGTAAAAGGGACCATCAAACATGCGTCACGTGACCGATACATGACATACAATTTTCGTGACCTAGGATGACCTGACCAGTGACCTTGACCTTAAAAATTCGAAGTAAAAGTTCGTTACCCTCAGGGTATCTAGGGCATCTATCAAGGAGTGCGTAGACAAAAAATCAGCCTGATCGGACTTGTTAGCCGGCGGTCAGAGCCCAAATTGTGAACTAGCAAAAATGTCGATAATTTTTACTTTGACCTGACCTGTGACGTCATCGGTGACCTTCAGGTCAATGAAAATAGGTTTCGTTCGACAGTTTTTCCAGGGCTATCAGACGCCGTTTGAATTTTGACGATCGGCCCAGTAGTTTCGGAGATAGTGAGGGGGGGGGGCCTGCAGAGCCCCCCCCCCCCAGTCACTCGCGTTATGGAAAATGCCCCAGTCATGCGCGGGTTAAATACTGTTATCGTCATCTATGAATCCTTACATTTACGCATACATAGGTACTTCTTCATATCATGGGCTTGCCTGCCTTCGAGTTATTAATACTTATTCTTGCATAAATATATGCCTACAAATGCATGTGAGACGATGAGATCAATATTATAAACCATGTGAAAGGCAGCCAATATATCCTTTTACGTGTAACCTGTCATTGTCATTTTATTTTCAAGTGTCTGAGGACATATGTTTATAGAAAGAGAGCTTTTATTCCTTTCATGTGACTGTATATCTTTTTTTTTTGCACTTAAGTCCAACATCTGTTAAAAGAGAGTGCGATATCGGTCATAAGAGTCACTGAAATGCTTAGTAGGAAGTTGACATTTGACTGGGTCGATTTGCTCATTTTGATTATTGCAATAAATGGACAATTCAAATCGCTCGCAGTACATTGACCCTTAGCCGTGCAAATACTTTGAACCTCTTACATAAGAACATCAATACCCGCGAGAACTGCATTCCAGCTGATGGCTAGCAATCAAGACCAAACCAGACCCGGCTAGTTACCACCGACACCCACGTGGTTAGAACTGAAATCGCACATGTCAACCACGTGACTTAAGACCTCGCCTTCGGCGAACTAATTTGATTGGCCGTGACTAGCACCAGCTGGAGCTGGATTGGTGGATGACCATTCCTCCGCGGCTCTTGTCCAAACATTAGGCGGGACCCACGTCCAAGCTTGAGTTGCGGAGCGGGCGACGGACTCCAGACCCTCTGTTGGCGTGCTGCGGGTGCTTCATCTGCCGACGACCATTTATTATCTGTCGGGAACTCGGCAGCGACGAGATTGACGACAGAGCTCTGCCACTCAAGGTGCATGATGACTTACGTCACAGTCACGGGCCATCCCCTTACATATGTCAGAATTAGTTGTCAGGCAGAAAAATGTCGATACTAGCCACTGCCCACTACCAGTCCTGGTAAAAATTGCGAGGTCTAGTTTATCGTCGCTATCTTTTATTTACATCTCTTATCTTTGTCATATTTATCATTTTTTACGAGTTTTATTCTGTCAGAATGCTAAAAAAAGACGATCAGACAAATTTGCCGTCAAGAGACAACGTTGTTACAAAATATACATAGGAATACACAAAATTATTATACATAGGTGATATATTGCAGCAGTTGAATTTGCTCATTCTCAAGCCGGTGTATAGGTAGTATCATTCTCAAGCCGGTATTATCTTGACTTGGAGCGCAAAGTTTGTCATAACTTCTCCGGCCAAAGGGAAGTGGGTTGGTGTCAACTGCCACTTCTGAGGATTTTTCGCGCTATTCTCGGAACGCGTTGGCGACAAAAAGCTTAAAGTTGGCATACCTGATCTTTGATGCAAACCAAATCCTGTGACACAATTTAGGTCAGGTCAGATCACTGACCTAGGACGTCATAAGTGCATGGTACTAAAATGTCGTAATTTCGCAGACCCCTCACTGCAAGGCTGTGGAGACGGAGCCGATGTCTGTCGTAGTCGATAGTTTTGCCCGAAATCGGAGTTGGAGTTGGTGTCGCCAAAATTTTTCAGACCCCAACCCCTGAATCTGAATATTGAATGGTTCAAAGTCATGTTCCATGCGTGTTGACTCCTGCAAAATGCTACATTTGATAACCTTTTGAAGACAGGTGGAGCCGTAGTCGGTGCCAGTTTCGAAGTAACCGAAAATCCATCGAATTCGCCCCCAAGTGCCCTAGCCTGAAATGCCACAGAATCTTCCATGGAGAGATGAGACTTACGGAGCGTAGTATTCTCCCGCGAGTATTCACAGAGCACATCCCTTTGATTTTTCATTAGTCACCTGAGGCCAGCTGATTCAAGTCATCATCAGACATCAAGTCATCATTAGCAAAACCTAGGTAGGTCAATGTGTGAAACAAAAACTGGTATTACGGTGTCGGAAATGATCTAAAGGGAGTAGCACATGTAATCATGATTTCATACCCTCCTTACACGGTTTGACGCCTAACTGTTGCATTGTTGAATGTTGACCAAGTGTGACGTCATGCATTAGGTCCTTAGATTTTGCGTCCATTTCTTCTGATCAACTTAGGTTAGGGAGTAGAAAAATCCACCAATTAAACTCAGAAAAGCGTGACATATCGAAGGATATAGGCACACATGACCGTTTTTACCCTCGCCGGGGTGATGCAACCCCCTCAGGTTTTTTTCGCAAGTAACGTAAAATTTAGCATTCCCCAAAGGCAACCTTTTGGCACCTTCCATAAACATTTCAGGTCTCTGCCATTTCAGGTCAGGTCACCAGGTCACCAGAACCGATACAATGTTAGGGTAAAATTGGACTACATTAGCGGCAACGGAATCGCTGAGTTCATCGCTTATAGCGTAAGAACCGTAAAACTTATGGCCACCAAATTTCAGACACAACTTAGGGCAGCCATTTGACACGTATACTAGGAGTTTTGTGTTCCAGTGACCTCAGGTCAGGTCACAAGGTCACAAAAAACGGCACATGGTCAAAATGGCGCTGAAAATGCACTATTTTGCCAATGAAATCTAGAGTTGTTCATCGATTTTATTCAAGCTGACAGGATAGGCTAAGCTCACCGAGTTGTATAGCATACGTCCACGTTTTTCAAGTTCGGGTGACCTGAGGTCATCTAGAGGTCACGACAATTTCTAAGAAAATGTGTCCAAATAGCTCAAATTGTAAAAATATGCTCCAATTCAACGTTTTTGTGTGTGTGTTTTTTTTTTTAGCTCAATTGAAGATGACTTATGTGTTTCCTTGCTGAAAAAACTTAGGTCGGGTCATCTGAGGTCAAATGAGGTCAAACTACGTTTTTGTCAACAACTTGCCTCACAATGAGGCTAGAGCTTAAAAATGGTGTCATTAACCGTGTTTACATAGGGTTCCCTTAATCTTCCCCTATTTGTCTCCTAAATGTCCCTTATAAAGGAATCCTCTGTCTCCTTTACCTCGCTTCACTACAAATATGGCGCAACTAAGTCATTCTAGAAGCAGTTTGCAATTTTTACTTACCTTTAGGGCTCTCCCAAATAGCTTCCAGACTAGACACTGAGGTAAAAGTGATAGCACATGAAAGCTCAAAGCAAGAAAAATCAGAAAACTATCTGGCATTTAACATACTTTAAACGGCTGACTGCTGAGCTATTATTCAAGTAGGTGTAATCACATCCACGGCAATATCAGAACACCGCACCTGTCGAATTTCTGCATTGACTTTCTGCCGTTTATGCCAGGGCATATTTTAAGGATTTTTTACTGCGTCCCAAAGGTGGCATAGGGCACATGCTTCGATCGGAAAGGGCACATACCTTATCCAGCTGCATCTCTGCATCTGCTTACTACCTATATCGACCAGTTACTGCAGCCGTTTTGGAGTGGCTCACGGCCGAGAACACACCGGGCGTGCGCTAGCCGCCGGTGCTAAACGCTAACCACTGAGTGCGCGTGGCCGACTGCCGCCCCGATGGCGCTGGCCCCCGACACCGGCGCGGCGCTGCTGACCCATGGAGGGGGGAGGGGGGCTGATAATTAGTTGAGCCGGAATTGGGATAGAAGCCGGTATGCCATTGGGATAGAGGCTCAGCGAGACTAAGGGATTGTGTGGTGCCTTCGGTACGCCCCTCAAAATCACACGTGTAGGCCCCTCAGGGCCGCCGGTTATGAAGCCTTTGGAGGCACTGGTGTGGGCCCTCACAGGTACCGGTGTGATGCTCTCAGAGGCATTGGTGCGGGCCCCCAGAGGTGCCGCTGTGGGCCCTCAGAGGCGCCGGTGAGGGTCCTCACTCCTCACAGTTGTTGTGGGCCCTCAGAGACACTGCAGTGTGGGGTTGTCACAGGCCGGTGTGGGACCCTTAGAGCTGCTGGCTCGAACCCTTTACAGGCCGACAGGGGCTCTCAGAGACCGACAAGGGGCTCTCAAGAGGTCTGTGGTGCCTTCGGGAGCCCTGTGGAGTCCTTAGAGACCAGCAAGGTACACTCAGACGCCAGTGGGGCCCTCAGAGTCGTCGGTGTGGGGCCTTCAAAAGTCACCGGTGAGTGGCCGTCCGATGCGGCTCCGGCGTTGAGCCCCCAGAGCCGCCGATATATGATCTTAAGAAGCACTGGTTTCGGGACCTCATTCAGGGGTGCCGGTTGCACTCAGAGGTGGCAGTGTTGGGCCCTCAGCTAGGCACCGGTGTGGGGCATTCACAGCCGCCGGTGAGGGCCCTCGCAGGCGCCGTTGTGGGGGCCTTCAACCACTGCACTGGTTTAGGGGGTCATCGCAGGCGTGTGTGGAACCCTTAGAGCTGCTGGTCCCTGATAGGCCGGTAAGGGCCCTCAGAGGTCGCCAATAGGCCCTGAGAAGCCGGCAAGGGGCACTCAAAGGCCGACAAGGGACACTAAAAAGCCGGTGTGGGGCTCTTATGGAGAGAAGTGTGGCTCTTCGGAGCACATAAGGTGTTCTTCCGAGCCCTGTGGGGCCCTTCTGAGTCGAAAGATGCCAGCGTGGACCCTCAGCCGCCAATTGGCGTCGCAAGGCCCCTCTTTTCAGATCAGGGGGCCTCTGGCCCGAGAGGCCCCCTGATCCGATGGGGGCACGTGCCCCCTGCTTCCCCTCCCCCCGGGTGCAGATAGAGAATGCAATCGGCGGTGCGGAACACAACAATTGCAATCGTTCCTCCTCCCGTCGCGAGGTCGCCCATCCGACCCATATCCCATGATTGTCAACCCTGGGGCTCGAGTCGGCAATGTACCGGCAAGGAAATCAGCTTTAGGTGAGTAAAAAAAACACAAAACCAAAACCAGCGGTTGAAAAGAGTCATTAGTTGTCGTTACGTTCGTCGTTCAGTAATAGCAACTATACGGTGCCAAATGTACCCGACGTACAGCTTGGAGCTGGGCGCCGCCCGGTCTCCACCAGTGACGTCACGCTAATGCTTAGCGACCGGTCCATTGGAAATCGCGGGATGATTCTACCTCTCTTATACGGCCTTGGTTTCAATGGCCGGGAATCCCCGGAAGGGCGGGCGCCGATTCCGCCCGGGCCAGCCTAACATCCAGGCTCGCACGTCCGCCTCGGCTCCGACAGGTCCAGCACGGCGACTACGCGAATGTGAATCATGAATGGGTGGTGGGCGGCGGATGGTGCCACAGGGGAGGGGGAGCGGAGGGGATTAAAGGTGACACTTATGTTGCTTGTGATAACCCGCCTCGCCTCCCTGGGTTCCGCCCAGGTCCAGGGATGGATAATCTTCTCCAGCTTTAGCTGAAGTCTTACATTTGATTTTTTTATCAATATCAGTATTATTGGATCTGAGGGCAGGGCAAGGAACAGGACTAGATATGCACAATTTTCCCGAAATCCGGACCCAGCACCGAACCAGCAGCAGCACCGAAGGGGTCCTTAAGACGGGAAGACAACAGGGTATCGGGTTTGAGGGCACTGGGCAGAGCAGAGAGGGTCACAGGGCCTGAATGCAGAGCAGGGCGCAAGGCCTGAAGGAAGGGCAGGGTAAGGTATAAGACCTTAGGACAGGGTACTGCGCAGGTCACATATCCTAGGGGTATAGTAGGGCATGGGACATAACAAGGTGTACGACCCTAGGATAGGGCAGGGCACAAGGACTGGAGAGCGCATGTATGTGCTTAGGTGCATAGTAAATCAGGGCACAAAGCCATCAGAAAGGCAACATCTGTTGCATAGTAAAAGACCGAGGCATGCCGGCACAGGGGGGTTGATGCAACCCCCCCCCCCTAAGGTTTTTCGCGAATAACTCGCGTAAAAAGCGGCCGATCGCGACGAAACTTTCAGTACCCTCGCATTGATCAATTTTACACCTACCCTGAAAATTTCATGACCCTGAACCCAATGACCTTTGACCTGTGACCTCTTTTCTGTGACCATGTTTGGCCGAAATCGCGGTTCGGCGCATGTCGGCTCGCATTAGCCGCGCGTTTGCAAGCTTTTCGTGGTTTCAAACGTTCAAACATGTGATTTGATGTTGCTCCCATGCATTAGGGTGGGTGTCAAGGTCACCTGAAGGTCAGGTCAGGTCATTGACCTTTGGTGACCTCGGGTGACCTCGGTTCACTTTTTCGAGTTTTACATGTTTCTAGGCTAGTTTTTGGAGCTGAATTCGAATTTAGCAACCATTTGAACATTTACGAAGTAGTTTTGGTGCCTTCGTAACATGTAACGAAGCTATCCGAGGCGGTTGACACGTATTACGAATACCCGTCACAACCCCTACCGGTTGACCTGACCTGACCTGACCTGACCTGACCTGGTCTAAATGCTTAAAGACATCATCTCTGATCAAAACTAACACGATATTCGTGATCAGCACCCCGGAAAACCACATAGCAGCCACACTTTACGACTTTCTAACAGGTCCCGATTTTCCCGGTTTTCCGGTCATTGACCTGACCTGGAAGGTCACTCGATGACCTAGGACCTTAAAATTGGGTATCATCGGCTTCCTCTCGTGACGGGCAACACGCTCGTTTTTTCCGCGAAGCTCTAGCTCAATCAGGGGCCAAACGCGAGGGGGGGGGGTCGTACCAACCCCCCCCCCCCCCTTGTGCCGTCGAAGGACTCAAAATGGCCTGTGCCGGCGAGGGCTAATTATTATTGCTTGCACTTTTCCGCTGAAACCGTGACATTTCAGTGTGGGACGCAGTGGTCCAAATTTCGCGAGTGCTACGTCCCAAAGGCAGGGGGCTGCGTCCCAAAATGGGACGCAGTCAGTATGTTAAAATATGCCCTGGTTTATGCGTTAATGCCACTTAAAAATCCTCAGTCGGCGCACGTGCGCTTGTCGAGTCGGGGACCACCAGTCGGACGATTCGGAACTGCCGGCCAATCAGCACGCCGCTTTTGTGATGTGGTAGTTTGAGAACCACTGGATATGGTAGCGTAGCAGCTTTTGGAAAGGCGCTACGCTACCAAATCCTCCCCTATTTGTCGCTTAAAGAGGGAATTGAAGGGCAGGATAAAAATACTTCAAAATGGCCGTTTTCACGACGGAATAGCAGGCATCTATTTGATACCAATTTAATCCTTTGGTGCCTCAGGAATTTTAGTAGTTCTTTTTAGTAGGTTTACCAGCTTTCGAATGAATGGCGCGTTAGTTTGCTATTTTTCTATTAAATATCACATCGATTTACTTTATCTAAGGATTTATCACTAACATCAACATAAAGCGTAAGCACAATTATAAAATTATGAAATTATTAAATACTAGTACAATAGTTAAAAAAAGATACTGAGTTGCCACACTACAAAATATGGGTGCAGTTATTTTTTTACATCTTAGTTTTTGTTTACGCGTTTTTAGACGTTTCTCGGCGCACTGTTGTTGAAGTTATATTGGCCTATTTTACAGCTATTTTTGATTCACAAAACTGCTGCAATTTTTAGAACTTTTTTTGCATATTGACATTTTGATGTAAGATTTTCATTCTTAAATCTTGAATGCCAATATAATAACGATGTGAATCGAGCCACGCTCGTAGTGAAATATTACGAATCAATGATAATAATTAACAGTAACCGGCAGAAAATATGTAGGTAGTTACCGCGATTGTAAGATAATACTATATGTTCCGCGTGAAATTGACAGGAGATACCACAAGAATAATAGCCTAAACAAATATTGAAATAATTGAAAGCTCATAATACCCGCTTAGCACTGCTAACGCTGACCATTTTCTTCGAACATTAAATGCTTACCATACCATAACATCTGAAGATAATAGTTAATACTTGAACCTCGAAAAGCGAGTTGTCCAGTTTCAGTCTCAGTTTGTGCGGTACTGGGATACCTACATTCATTATCCGTGAATCAAATAAAAATTGTCCGGGGCATCATGCTGTGATTATATGAACCAGTTAATATGTATAAAATCTAGTTATTGGCCAAACGTAACGGCCACGGACCGTAGGTTGACGACCCCGAATTTTAGCGAAATGAAGTATAGGTTCAAGCAGTTTAAATAATGCTGGTGCGTGGTGTTAAATAGTGATGTAAATGTGGCCACAGTCTACAAACACGATAACAAATATCGATTGCGCTTCGCTCAACCAGAGCCATGCTCGTTCTTGCTCATCCTCATGAAACAGTGCATCCCCATAAAATGAAAAGTCTGAACGAATGCATTCAGGTTCCTACCTCTGAATCACCTTATATTGAGATCCGTTTCTTAACAGGAACACAAACGCGGCCCATCAATTTGTCAGTACTAAGGCAACAGCGTCTGACAAGTGACAACGCATCAAATGGCCAACTTCTGAGTCTGACACTATCTACCAATACGGTAACGGCAATAAAATTGCATTGCAAAATGCAAATAAAATTGCACGATTTCCAAGCGCAGCTTGAAACCAAGTGCGACCAGCTAGTGTCATTTTCACAACCAAGTGCAACCAGTTAGTGTCTCGAGACACATTCCAACTGCATAGGTACCGCAGTAACCCATTAGGGGCGAAAGGAAACACATGACTTGTGTACGACCAGCGTTCTGTCAGCGTACGACGCATAAAGCAAACTGCTCAACCAACTGCGGTCCCGAACAACACAACACAGAGCTCCGAAACGAATGGTTTACAAAAGTCTACGACTGACGACATCGAAACAGTACGTTCATCGGGACTTGTCACATGACTCGCTCAACCCAGCTGGGTTATGGGTACTAATTGCGCTTCAAATTGACCTCTGACAGCCATTTACTTACGCTAGTTTGATGCATAAGACTGTACAATGAAACTCAAGCGGCAGCACATAGATCTCCATCAAGGTGGTTATATACAACAGAGCACCTCGCTAAAACGAACGCGAGCCGCACTGTCACACTGACAGAACACTGAGCCGCGAGTCGTGACAGTCGCACTGCGTCATATGCACGCAGATGTCGCGCTCACGGCACCGTTGCTGGCACTGCGCTGCGGGTGGACACGCGCGGTGCAGTAGCTCCACGGTGTGCGGCTCACCGGAGGGATTACCAGTCTCCGACCGTCCAGGCGGGAAATGCGGTGTCTTCAATCATGACCGCCGTCCCCGTCTCCGCGGAGTGCCGCACGGCGGCGACGCGGCGGCGTCGGATCTTGAGCTGGTGGACACTGGACTCCTGCCAGAGCTACCAGCTTCAGCCCTTCAGCATGCTGTCATCAGCAAACTCCAGCAGAGCTCCAATGCAACTGGGAAAATAAAATTTATGCTGTTAAGCTAAATCATGCAAAACATTTCCTTGCACAGGATTCTCTTGCGCAGTTCAGTAAAATCTTCTGTGATATCCATGGCCGTGACAAGAGGACTTGATGCCATTGTAAAAAAAAATATAGGTGCATTGGTTCTCATTTACCCACATCGAGCCTCTATAGGTAGGTACCATTCATTTGTATATCATGAAGTATGTTAACTACACAATATTTATGCAAAAGACTGACATGAAATATGTAGAAATGGCAAGAGAGATGGATAAATAAGCCAAATAGGTTGCAGGATTTATTAGCACCAAACAGGTCAGAAAGTAGAAGTTCAAACAATCTTACAAACTACACCAGAGAAAGTCTTTGAATTAGGTACAAAATTATGCCACAGAAATAAAAACAATGCAGTTTTGTAGAGCATTTCCCAAAAGATAATTGTGATTCAGCCTTGCTCCCATTCTGAGATTGAATAAATACAAATTATGAGGTGAAAGTTACCAAAAAGCAGTTTTTTAGAAAACAGCTTCAATCCATGTTTGTCTGATATCAAACTCAAGGCAACATCTCATAGCTTTGACAGCATGAAATTTCATTATTGAGGTTACAATTTCCATAATCTTGTCACAAACAGTGCACTTTAATATGGATAACTAACACCAAATCAACCAACCTTGTATCTTTATCTGGTGAAACTCAAGAAACCAATAAAGCAAACAATTTCTGAGCAAAACATTTAGGTATTTGACAAGCTCAAGCACCAGCCACTGGATTGGTACCTATGATGGGGTCTCGTAACTTGAACGTTCAGTCTGTAAGAGCATGCCTATTGCCTGACTTGACTTAACGGCTTTGAGGCATCACAAAGACCTTTGAAGCAGCTCCTATTCTTTTTTAACATTAACTTAAACTATCATTACCATGCTATGATGATGAGGTGGCTGGTTTCGGGCGCATGAAAAGTAGCAGCCCTTTTTTCATTCTACTTCCTTGTTTTCACATGCTGCAAAAAATGTCTTTTTCTTCCATGTTCCTTCTGTCATTATAAAAAATAATAGGTATCATAATTGCTTCACTTCTTCTTTATATTCCAAGTATTGCTGCTGCAATTCACAACATCTCCCGTTAGTAAACCATTGCCCTATGGCCGCTAAAGTAAATAAGTGGAATGCGCCAGAAATTGTCGAAATCGCGCCAAAATTGCAAACTAAGATGAGAAAAAATAACCGCACCCCAAAATATATATTCATTTATGGCGCACGACAGACATTTAGAAAGCAGCGCCCTGTTTTACTGCACGCTGCTAGCCGCTTCCATTGGGTTTTGCAGGCCGACGTCATTGGTTGTTACACGTATGATGTCACGCGACTTGTGGCCTATCACGGCTCTTTAATGATCTCCACTAAATGAATGCAACAATGGCCTTTTAAGTTGATATCTGTGGCCATCTGTCTATGGAGCGACCAATATGAAAGTTAGATGAATTTACCGGGGTTACATGACTATGAGCAAGCAAATGTGTATCAGGAATGGATTCAGGTGGAGAATTGCGCTGGACCATGAGTGCTCGAGCGCTCCCAAGACCCAATTCCACGCCGGTTTGGCTTTGGAGCCGAGACAGACGATGCGGGTCAAGGTCACCGCTGGGGTAACGCTGGATTGGCTGCGCCCGAGCACCCGTAACGCGGCACAATTCTCCATCTATAGATTTTCCTATTCCACTGGCGGATCCAGGGGGGGGGGCCACGGGGGCCATGGCCCCCCCCAAAGGCCTAAAGTGGCCTGTTTGGCCCCCCCCAAAACGTAAGAAAAATTGCTAAGAAAATATACCTTGATGGAGGTTTTTAGCCACTTGGTGAAGTAAAGCTTTCCACAGCAGTATATGGAAGCAATATGGTAGCAGTGAGGGTCAGTCAAAAGTTGCGCGAGTGGAGTCGACCTTCAAAAAAGACTTGTTGGCACGTGTTTAAGGCGTGGTAGCTGGGAGTTGGCGGTGTTTCGCGTGGTGTGGCATCACTGGCGGATCCGGGGGGGGGGGGGGGGCACGGGAGCCTGAGGTGCCCCTGACAGACCCGTGGTGCCCTTGGTAGGTCTGTGGTGCCCCTGGACCCTGGCAGGCCTGTGGTGCCTCTGGCGGGCCTAGGGTGCCCCTGCTAGGCTGCTGATGCCCCTGGGACCTGGCAGGACTGTGGTGCCCCTGACAAGCCTAAAGTGCCCCCAACAGGCCCGTGATGCCCCCGACAGGCCCAAGGTGCCCCTGCGTGATGCCGTGATACCTGCGAGGCCGGTGGTACCCCTGCGAGGTCGGTGGGGCCCCTGACAGGCCCATGGTGCCCCTGCGAGGCCGGTGGTGCCCCTGCTAGACCGGTGGTGCCCCTGGCAGGCCTGTGGTGCCCCTGCTAGGCCGCTGGTGCCCCTGGGCCCTGACAGGACTGTGGTGCCCCTGACAGGCCCATGGTGCCCCTGCGAGGCCGGCGGCGCCCCTGGCAGGTCTCTGGTGTCCCTGACAGACCTGGAGTGCCCCTGACAAGCCTGTGGGGCCCCTCACAGGCCCGTGGTGCCCTTGTTAGGCCTGTGGTGCCCCTGGCGGGCTGGTGGTGCCCCTGCTAGGCCGGTGGTGCCCCTGACAGGCCTGTGGTGCCCCCGGGCACCAAGGGGGGTCATGACCCATGTGGCCCCCCTTGGATCTGCCACTGGTACATATTATATTGATTTGTAATGGCGTTATGGCTTATGCAATATGCAATTGCAGGCACTTGGTATCCCTCACTTATCCCTCATTGGGGGCTCTGGCGGGCTTCTGAGGGCCCACGTCTATCTCCGGGAGCCCTAGACAGGCTCCTTTGGGTCCTTTCAGTCCACTATAGCATAAGAGATCTCCATGCGAGTCCTATACATCTGAGGACGTACCCTGACGTCTGAGGTACTCAACTGCAGCTCCAATGGTCTCTTACACTGGCGGCTCCAGGGAGGGGGCATTTAGGGCCATGCCCCCTTCCCAGAGGCCTAAAGTGGCCCGTTTGCCCCCTCCCCCAAGCGATAATGAAGCACAGTTCAATCAGTGCCTGGCCCAGGAGCCGAGTTAGACCACCTCCCGTTTTACCACCTCCCGGCCCGCAAAGGGACCCAAGCACTGACTCGAAGCGGGTTAACTGGTCGACAAAAGCAATGGTAAGTGTTTACAAAGTAATATAAAGGCATGGGTCGGGTGGGCTACCATTTATATATTTTTATTTTTAGTTTAAAAAAAAATATTCATAGTGTCAGGGCTGTGACGAAAAATAAGTGGCCTAAATCCGATGAGAAAACAGGATTTGGGGGTACCCTAGGTTTGGCTCCTGCATGAGTTGGCCCCCCCCAAAACGCAAGTCTGGATCCGCCAGTGTCCTATTCGCTCAGCATTGTGATACCTAGGTGTTCGTAATAGCAATTACTCTGCTTATGTACTTATCCCCAGTTATTTAAAAGAAGTTTTTGTGAGGGGATATCACGGCTATAGGTAGGTACTCAGTTGCCCTATTCACGACTTTCAAAGAATGCTTTGATATCTAAATACCGCACAGACCTACTGCATTGGTGAATCTGACAAAAGGTCTGTGGAATTACATTCCCCCTCATCACACCCCTAAAAACTCATCCAGTGTCCAAAACCACTTTTATCGACTCGCCAAAAAAAAAAAAAAAAAACACACACACACACAAAAAGCATGGGGCATGTCAGCTCTCAGTTCATTTATCATTGTCTTTACCATGGTTCAATTGCATTGCGCGATTCAAAGCACGTGAGTGCCTATACAGTATACAGGGTGATCCAAAAAAATTGGAACCCCTAACTTAAAATGTCTGTAAGTCAGGAAATTTTACTTGATTTTTAAATTGCAAACACCATTAGAAAGAGCGTTCAATTCTCTATAAAACCAAGTTGATTGTACTTACTTATTTTTATAAATATTGCCCGAGACATATGCCTATAAAATTTGTGTCACGAAACTCAGTGAAACGGTTTTGAACATTATGCGCAAATCAGTGATTGACGGTTTGCTGTTCTGACCATGTCGCTTGTTGGAGGTTCATCAATAAAAAGAGCTCATTCACGTGCTGTTGTAAGGAAAGGAAAGGCTGACAGCCTGCTGGGACCAGTTGTCCCAGAGACTGCTGGCCCGCGCAGTCGGAGCTGTCCCCAAGCAACTGCAGGCCTGCGTGACGGCCCCCGGAGCTCGCGTTGAGCACATGCTGTGATGAACAGCGGAAGTTAGGACGCGTGTATCTGTTCTACTGTGTGCTTCTGTGTTAACTTTCATGAAATAAAATTGAATTTGGAAGTGGTGTTATTCGCAAAAAGACAACAGATAGAGTGCTAACGGATTTCAGCGCATTGTTAAATTTGGCGATTTCGTTTCACTCAGTTTTCTGACGCTCATTCCAAAATCTAATAGTGTGCCAATGCTTTACAACAAACATGCACCAATTTGACGTGATTTTATAGAGAATTTAATGCTCTTTCTAATGGAGTTCGCAATTTGTCAATAAAGTGAATACTTTCGGACTTATAGACATTTTAAGTTAGGAGTTCCAAATTTTTTGGATCACCCTGTATATGTAGAAAATAATACCTACCACGGGCGTAGGAACGTCATGAGAAGTGGGTGGGCCACCCAGTCAAGGGGCCTCCTTTTCCAGGGGGCCTCCTATTTTCAGGGGCCTCCAACTTTTGCCTCGTCCTGCTGGCTGCTTTCAAGTATGACCTCCAAATCTAGCTTCTGAGATCGGGCAGATGTACCCAGGGGCGTAACCGCGTAAGCGAACAGTGCGAAAAGTCCGCACCATTTTTAAAACTTATTCCCCCTCCGATTTTTTTAGAATCTATTTGCCGCTAACGGCGCATGACCCCTGAAAACCCTTACACAAATGTCCTCCTCGTTTCCCAGGTGCCCCCATTAGCTTCATAGGCGCCCTCTTTGGCATATAAGCGCCCTATGTATAGTCATCAGAGACATCCCTATATGTCCCACAGTCGCCCCATTGTCGCACACAATGTGCGCTTATCATAGGCGTCTCTCTTTTATGGACACTTGAAGGCGCCTCTCTTTGCCATGCCGGCGCCCCTGTTTCTTATGAATGCACCCCCATGGCATTGATCAATTGTTGCAGACCTCTATTGCATGTGGACGCCCATACCTATGTAGGCCTCAGAGGCACCCCTCTTCCGCATTGAGGCGCCCCTATGGGCTTCATAGGCGCCCCTCTATTGCACGTAGGTGCCCTACTGTCTCAGAACCGCTCCCCTTTGGCATGCAGACGCCCATCTTTCGACGGAGGAGCCGCTGTGGTTCTTAAAGACGGCATGTTGCTCCCAGACGCAGTTGGGGCTCTCAGAGTCGACAGTGTGGGACCTTCAGTCGCTGATGGGTGCCCGCCAGATGTGGACCCTCGGAGACGCCGGTATGGGGCCCTCAGAGATGCCGGTATGTGGCCCTTAGAGACACCGGTGTGGAAACCTCAGATACTTCAGTGTGAAGCCCTTACAATTGCTGGTGTGGAGCTATGAATGCGCTGGCTTAAATCCCTCAGAGGCCGGGACATGGACATTAGAGCTCAGTGAGAGCTTGAGTGAGAGCAGTGAGTGTCGGTGTGGGTCCTTCAGATGTACCTATATAGCCTTGAGATGCAAAGGTGTGGTGGCCCACAGAGCCACCGATATAGGGCCCTAAGAGACACTAGTATGACCCTCAAAGGCGCCGTTGTGTGGCGCTCATAAACACTGGTGTGGAGCCATCACAGGCGGGTGGAGCCGTTAGAGGCCGGAAAGGGCCCTTAGATGCCTACAAGGAGCCTTCAGAAGCCGGCGTGGCACCCTTATGGGGATAAGCGTGGCTACTTAGGAGCCCTTGAGGTGCTCTCATGAGCTCTGTGGGGCCCTACCGAGCCGAAATATGGCCACGACCAGTTGCCGCCGCATGGCTCTTCGGACTGTCATTCTCAGGGGCCTCATCTGCCTAGTTTGAATAGAAGGGCCTCTCAGACAATCAGTCTCATGGGCCTCCTCTGGCTAGTGGGGCATTCCACGTCAAATCAAACACCAAAATCCGTCATCCCCTTCGATTTTTCTGAAAATTTGTAGGCAGACTGGGCATGGTTCAAAACTGAGTTACGTATAATATTTTCGAAATTTGATAACGTATCGCCGAGATATAGGTCATCGAATATAGCCAAAAATGCCAGACATCATTTTTTTAAATGCTTATAACTCTGGTTCCTTTTCTGGTATCAAAATGATATTAACAGGGTCTTGTAGGCAATTGATAAGGCTTTGATTTTTAATTATAAAATTAAATTGAAGTGACCTTGAAATGCATTTGACCTTGAATTAAAACAGAAAAATTTAAATAGCAAAAAACACGCCACCTTCGATTTGAGTAATTTTTACATATTATGTCCGTCACAATGTTCCTAACCATCTGTGAAAAAATTGGAGTGGGCCATTCATAACTTTCGCGGCAAACGCCGTTTTCATGCATGAACATCACGCAACCGCGCGTGACCTTGAAAGACAGAGTCAAGACATGCTTGCTTGTGTACACTTTCTGAAATGAATGATTGCTGATTAGTGATATCCCAAACTCTGCGAGAATGGAAATGCATAGTCATCGTTGTCAAGCATTCACGTTCCATTGTAAAAGTGTCTCAGGCAAACGGTATTTTGCGGTGAATTTTGAGCCGTGTGGAAATGCATCATGACATAAATTCAACGAAAACATTATCACGCAACGATATCTTCACGTCTTCTGATCTTCACTATACGAAAGAACATACATTTTTGAGTATGTATGGGGAATTTCTAGTTAATCCGATAATAAATATGGCAGTTAGAGTCCTGCTAAGAGTAACATGTCGCCGGCTGAGGCGGGATCGGCCGACGCGGGAAACGCAGCAGTCACAATTTTGTGTTTACACGTTCATATTTCAATTGTTTACCAACCTATTTTCAGAATTTTTTCACCATAAGATTGCCTGTACATTTCTTAGTCTTCTCACAAAATTTGACGCGAATCGAACGTAATCAGCGGTAAGGAGCGCGATGTAAAGACGGAACCGTTCCGTTCCGTCCCGGCACAGTCTACAATTCAGGCGGCGCGTAGCGGTCGGCGCCGGCTGCCAGGATGTTCACTTTACACCGCTATTACTAGAACAGTTGTGAACCGATTTTCTTATTGCTTGCACGATGAGATGTGCCATTCAATTCTGGACAGGTAGCCATAAGTAATTTCGCATCAATATTATGAGATATTGGCGAAAAACAGGAGGGGTGGGGCGAAATTCACTCTTCCCCCTCCACTGCGCGTGCTAACATACGTTTGCATATGTGCCATTTTCTTCAAAACTTATGAATGGCCCACTCTAATTTTTTCACAGCTTGTTAACAATATGGTAGGCAATAAAATATATGAAAATGAGCCAAATCGAAGGTGGCGTGTTTTTTGCTATTTCAATTTTTGTGCTTAAGAACAGAGTTAAGCAAATTTCAAGGTCATATATTTAAGTCGATGCAATTCTAAACAAATGCTTAAGAAATTACCTAAACAGTAAGGTTTATTTCATTCAAATCAAACAAGTACAACCAAAGTTATGGTCGTTCAAAAATATAAAGATGCAACATTTTGTAAAAAATTTGATGCCCTATATTTAGAAGACCTGTGGTCAGAATGTGCAAAAAACATCAATGTAATGTCCGGGGCGACACAGGAACTCGCTCACAAATTTATAATGAAATCGCTGATGGTAAGGTGCAAAACAGCCGATTTTTGTTCGATTTGACGTGGAATGCCCCTAGTATAAATAGAAGGGCCCGTTAGACCATCAATCCTAGGGGCCTCTTCTGGTTAGTATAAATAGAAGAGCCTCTCAGACCATTAATCTCAGGGGGCTCCTGTGGACAGTATAAATAAAAGGGTCTCTCAGACCATCAGTCTCGGGGGCCTCCCTAGAAAAGTGTAAATGTGGATAGAGGGCCCCCTCAGATTCATTAGGAGTGGACCTCTCTGACTATCAGTCTCAGGGGCCTCTTGTGGCCAGTATGAATATAAGAGCCTCTCAGACCATCGGTCTCAGGGGCCTCTTCTGACTAGTTTGGATAGAGGGCCCTCCCAGACCACCGGTTTCAGGGGCCTGCAGTGGCCAGTTATATGAACAGAAGGGCCTCACAGCCATCAGCCTCGGGGGCCTCTTCTGACTGGTGTGAATATGAGGGCCTCTCATACCATCAGTCTCAGGGGCCTCCTCTGCCTAGTCCTAGTGTGAATATAAGGGCTTCCCAGGCCATCAGTCTCAGGGGACTCTTCTGACTGGTGCCGGATTGAGGGACCTCCCAGACCGAAAGTTTTGGGTGTCTCCTGTGGCCAGTATGAATAGAAGGGCCTCTCAGTCCATCAGTCTCATGGGCCTCTTCTGCTTGGTGTGATTATAAGGGCCTCTCAGGTCATCAGTCTCAGGGGCCTCCTCTGACTACAGTGTAGATGGATAGGCCTCCCAGACTATCAGTCTCAGGGGCCTCTTCTGACTATTGAGGACAGAGGGGCCTCCTCTGACTAGTGAGGGTAGGGGGCCTCGGCTAGACCGCCAGTGTCAGGGGCCTATTCTGACTAGTGTGGATGGAGGGGCCTCCCAGACCACCAGTCTCAGACCTCTGACTAGTGTGGATAGAGGGGCCTCCCAGACCGCCAGTGTCAGGGGCCTCCAGTGTGGATATTGGGGCCTCCTCAGATCCACTAGGGCCTCTCAGGCCATTAGTCTCAGGGGCTTCGACTGACAAGTATGAACAGAGGGCCTCCTTGGATCCATCACGGCCCCTTGGAGTCCGTGCGTGGGGATTCGTGGAACTTACTTTTACCGAGTTTGTTTATTCTGGAAGGTGACGACTTCCTCTCAAATCGAGGCGAGGGGCCTCGAGTAAAAAGTGGGTGGGCCAAAACACATGGTTGGCCCCCCCACCTCGAAAAGTGGGTGGGCACCTGCCCACCTGGCCCCCCCTGTTCCTACGCCTATGATACCTACAGCAAAGCTGCAAAACATCAAAAATTACAAAGGCTACAATGCTTAAAAAGTAGGTTCATCAAGGAAGCCCATTTTAGCTTGCGTGGTGTTGCCAACCATGCGATTCCAACGCGAGCTATTCACAACGTCTGCAAAGGCACGTTAACAACTGACAAGCCGCCACCGCTGCCACTTATTCATAGATGGTTGATATCGCAGCTTGAGCGTCAGCAGCGCGGCCCACAACGCGTCGGCGCCAGCGCACGCAGCTGTTGGCACTCGGCAGCCGGTGTTGCGACTTAACCCGCGCCCCACTGGGGGGGGGGGCTATTTATAGCCCCCCCTCCCGTTTTTCCGCAATAACTTTCAAACCGCTTGACGGATCGACGCCAAACTTTCGGTACCCTTAGCTGCATCAATTTGACACCTTGTGTCAAAATTTGAACTTCGTAGCTACCATAGGTCGGCCGGAAATGACGTCAGAGTGACGTCATGTTCGTCCAATTTCGACGCAAAACATTGAACCACGGCAATCGCTCCCAAGAGCTCAGTTTTTAAGCTAGATCCAATTTCTTTGCATGAAAGGACTCAGAATTGACCGCGCTATCAAACTGCTATCTCGGATTTTCAAAATTTCGAAAATTTCGAAAATTTCACATAATAATATTCAAAATTTATATTTTTGTATTTTTTTCAAAAAGTTTTTGACTTTTCGTAAAAACCGGAATATATGTGACAGAACGCATGATTATGACTAACTATAGCAAGTTTTAGCTAAATATCTTCAAAAATGGCCAAGTTATACGCATTATGGCAAAGAATTCACAATTATTAATTTTTCAAATCAATTTTTCAGTACGTATTAGACATCGTACACCAATATAAATGGCACCATCGTGTTCCTGAGCTCAAACTGCATCCAATAGACACCTTTTTTGTTGAAAAATTTTAACTTCAAAATTTGACCTTTTTTTGACCTGAAAGTGACCTGACCTAAGCTAAATTCGACTCAAAATGACCTCAAATGACACAGACGACATCAAATTCGAAATCTATGGCCTAAACGGACCATAAAACATGTGTCACGTGACCGACGCATGATATACTATTTCCGTGACCTGTGATGACCTGACCCTGACCTGAAAATCAAAGTACAAGTTTGGTACCCTCAAGGTATCTAAAGCATCTGTTCACGAGTGTGGAAACCAAAAATGAGCATGATCTGACTTGTAAGACGGCGGCCAGAGCCCAAAATGTGAACAAGCCAAAATGCTAATAATTTTTATTTTGACCTGACCTGTGACGTCATCGGTGACCTCGAGGTCAATGAAATTAGGTTTCGCTTGACAGTTTTTCCGGGGCTATCAGACGCCGTTTGAATTTTGACGATCGGCCCAGTAGTTTCGGAGTTAGGAGGGGGGGCTATGAATAGCCCCCCCCCCCCCCCCCCAGTAGGGCGTGTTATACACAGACCCCAGTGGGGCGCGGGTTAACGGCCGGCCGGCCCCATGAAGGAGAAGCTCTTGCTGAAGCTTTGTGATCGCCTCATAGCCGCCTTGGATGTCATCTTTCTTGGCAGATCCATCCGTTCAGATGGTACGGTGCAGTCTGGATAAAGGACGAAGTCCAACGCCGCTAACCCCGCGACCGCCACCCCAGAACGTGGCCGCAGACCGAACGGGCGTGAGGGCCGTAAGGGCCACCCCGCCATCCGGTAGGTGGCTGAGCAGCCGGGCGCAGCGGCGCCTGGGCGGCGGCCGCGCTGAGATGAAGTCCCAAACCGCCATGTCGCCATCACCGCCATCACCATTGCTGCAGCTGTTCCCAACCGCCTCCATTGCCGCCGTTGTCAGGTATTGCCAGCAGCCGCGCCGCGGGATGTCAGAAGCCGCGCCTCCAGCGCCCCTCTCCGCACGTGTGCAGGTGCTCTGCGGCCGCCGGGTCCGACGTCCAGGCAGAACATGATATTTCCATGCTGCTCCGACGGTGGGCTGGTCTTGTTTGGGTGTTCCTCCACTGTGACGTCGGTCACGCCTACCCCGGCCAGGGCGCAGAGGCCGACGTCTCACCATCCGGTTGCGGTCCTCAGTCGGGTCGCAACGTGTAGGGGAAAGTGGGTGTATTGCGCCCTCCTAACCAATTGCGCCCACCACCATTCCCACGGATTCAATGGCATGTTTTGAATTTTGTGTTCGAAAACATTATTTTCCCCCCTGGATAGTTTCTTTTATGGCCCAAGCTCCCCGATGAAGCCAATCAGCAAGGCTCATTACGCCATCAAAGATGTTACGGCGTTTTCTTAGCTTTTTTGCAGTATTTTGAACCGTTGGCTATAAAAATTTGTGGTATTTGTGTGATTTTCAGAGTGATATTTTGATAGAAAAAAACGTTGTTCATTATATTTCACTGAAACAGTAAACTTCCTTCAACATCTTTATGATAACTTCTACGCTTTTATTAAAAAGTACCTCAATTCTAATTGCGCCCATGGCAATTGCGCCATGGGGGCGCAAATAGAATACCTAATGGTGTAGCTATTGTATCACGACAGTATGAATGCATCATTAACTGATTGCAGTAAAGAAGTAGTTTAATGTCAGGCAGGGGAGCAAACCGCTGTCGTCAGTCCGCAAATTATTTCTATCGTCAAACTTATAACTAATGTAGCCGTCATTTAGGCTACGAAGTTGTGGTGTAATTGACAAAATACGACATTTTCAACATGGACTCGTGAGATGGCGTGAGAGGTGACAGCTATGATAAAAAGTAAAAATTGATGTCGTAAAGCTGTCGAAACGATAAAAATTATTAACTTTGAGAGAAACGATTGAAAATGTAACCGTATGGGCGCATACGTTCACATATATCTAGTCGGTTACAGTAAACGTTTTCGTTACACTTTTACAAGCGTACGGACACATGTAAAGTTATCTACCTGGGCAAAAAAACATCGCGATTTACACCTACATTTATTATTTAACCAGCGAGAATAACATTATGAATGTTAAAGTAAGCCGCAATGACATTAGACTGCCGGGGTGTATGCATTCCGTCTCATTCGCTTAGCCATGTTAAAGTATAGGGCGCAATTGGGTTCTAATTGCGCCATCCCCCTGGCGCAATTTACAGCAGTTGTTGGCAAATGCGCCCTTTTGCATATTTCTGAAAAAGCAGCTGTCAGAAGCAAACGAAACATTCTTAATTGATCGGGAGGCTCTTAATCGTAGCCAATGAGTTCCTCTTTGAAATGGTTACCAGTGCATGCTTATATCTCCAGCGGTTTTCTTACAATTAGCGTTTTTCCTTAAGGTGGCGCAATTCACCCTCCTTCCCCTACCTCTACCGCAGCGTGGAGCGCGCTCCCGCTGGGCAGCGATACAGCCAAACGTAACATGCGGGCGGCCAGCGCTGCGCCGGACAGCGGACCCATGCAGGGGGTATGCCGGTCTCGGCCATTAGCGGGGTCGTCGGGGCCGAGGCTGTACACAGTGGCGCAGCCAGGATTTCGTTTCGGGGGGTCATCCCCTCCAAAGCGGGCCCCCTAGTGTGCGGGCCCCCACCCATTTTTTTCAGAATCTTTCCATATTTCATACGCATTCTGCTGAGCGGGCCCCCTTTACCTACACGACAACCCTGAGCGAGTTTGAATCGGAAAATTTTGATAAAACAATAGCTCGGTAATCACCCGGTGTTCAATTTCTACGCGAATTGACCATGACAGAAATATGTTGCTATGAGGTATGAATTCTTATCTTTCGAGGCCGAAATGTGCCCCTTCCGCAATATGCATAGCATATATGCAAACGGAGCTGTTGCCTGCTTCTATCGATCGGACAAGATTTAAGAAGTTCCATGTGCCTGTCCCAAGACCTAAGTCATCTATTGGCTGCTGTAGAAGATTGTGCCTTTATCCTTCTTCATTACGTGAATTCGCTCACAAGAAGTTTTTCGCGAATAACTCGCGTAAAAAGCGGCCGATCGCGACAACACATTGAGTACCCTCGCGTTTATCAGTTTTACACCTACCCTAGAAATTGCATGACCCTGACTCAAATGACCTTTGACCTGTGACCTACTTTCCGAGACATGTTTGGCCAGAATCGCGATTCGGCGTATGCCGGCTCGCATTAGCCGCGCGTTTGCAATCTTTTCGTGATTTCAAGCGTTCAAACATGTTAGTTGATGCTGCTCCCATGCATTAGGGTGGGTGTCAAGGTCACCTGAAGGTCAGGTCAGGTCATTGACCTATGATGACCTCGGTAATATTTCGAATTATACATGTTTCTAGGCTAGTTTTTGGAGCTGAATCCGAATTTAGCAACCATTTGAACATTTACGAAGTAGTTTTGATGACTTCGTAACATGTTACGAAGCTGTCAGAGGTGGTTGACACGTATTACGAATACGCGTCACGACGCCTACTGGTTGACCTGACCTGACCTGACCCGACCTGACCTAAATGCATAAAGACATCATCTGTGATCAAAACTAACATGAGAACTATTCGTGATCAGCATCCTGAAAAAACCCTATAGCAGCCACACTTTACGACGTTCTAACAGGTCCCGATTTTCCCGATTTTTGGGTCATTGACCTGGCCTGGAAGGTCAACCAATGACCAAGAACCTTAAAATTGAGTATCATCGGCTTACTCTCGTCACGGGCAACACGCTCGTTTTTTTTTCCGCGAAGCTTTAGCTCGATCATGGGCCAAACGCGGGGGGGGCTCGTACCACCCTCCCCTTGTGCCGTCGAAGGACGCAAAATGACTCAGGAATGGCCTGTGCCGGCGAGGGTTAACGCGCTCATATGGGAAATGTATTGCCTTGGGCCGGGTTTGTTGTGGTGTGGTGATGTGGTGACGTAGATTCTGTCTGCTATCGAGGTCCCGGCATGGTGTTACTAAGCGCGGGGTACAGGCCAGACCGTTGCACCTAGTGCGCTGAAATTTGCGCGATTTATAGATCAAGGATGGGCAACGTGCCTTTGAGGGTCTCAGCTCGATCGGATCGATAGCGAGCACATGGCGCGTGCTTAAAAAGTGGAAATTCGCGTCATAGACTTTACAATGCATGCATAAATCGGCTTGCAAAATCGTGCGAAAATGGCTGAATTTGCCCGACACTGGTCCGGTCCCGTGCAGTATGGCTCGGTAACCGTGGGCCCGATCGGCACGGGGAACACAGTATCGTGTAGGGAATCGAACGGGCTATCGAATGGTGTGCGGTGCAGGGATGGCACGCGCATCGTGCACCCGTGAGGGCACTTATGCTGGAAAATTGACGTTTCGGACAGATTTGGGACTTAATGCTATTTTCGGGTGACCGTTTGACGGAGCGGGTTCTAACAACGCCTGTTGGCAAAAGAAATGCACAGCCTCGCATGGAAAAATTGTGAAAAGCTAATTGATCAAAAACAAGGTGGAACAAACCGCTGGAGAAAATGGTATTTGTTAATGACTTACTTAATTACACAGGTTTTACTGCATAAACTGGTACGTTTGAGCGTTGAAAATGGCAGTTGGAAAGAGCATTCAATTTTGTCCAAAATCCAACCATCGCTTTTGCATGACGAGCAGCAGTATTCTTAAAAATATAAATGTTTCAAACCTCTACATAGTAACTCATCGATGGCTTTCATTTTTCAATAACCTACGTCAACGTTTGTTATAAACTACACATGACATGGTATATAGCACGTATATAGTAGAACGCTTACCTATCAGACACCAGTACCTCGATGCAATGGATATTTTTTCCTAAACCAAAATGCTTAGCCGTCAAAAAGCAATCGACCGAAATGGATACATAACCCACGAACACAAGACCAACCAAACGCCCACCGATCGAAAATACCCCTTATTCGCGTTGCGGAGCAAGCGGGTCACCCTAGCAGGCCCCATTCAACCGGGGACCCGGGCCCTATCCACACGGGGGCGCGGGCCCTATCCACACGGGGGCCCGGGCCACGTCCACCTGGGGCTCCGGGCCCCGTCCACCCGGGGCCCGTTCTCCCGGGGCCCCGGACCCATTCACGGGGGGCCCGGGGCCCGTTCTCGCGGGGCCCGGGCCCGTTCTCCCGAGGGCCCGGGCCAGTTCTCCCGGGGGCCCGGGCCCGTTCTCCGGGAGGCCCGGGCCCGTTCTCCCGGGGACCCGGACCCATCCACGGAGGCCCGGGCCCCATCCACCCAGGGGGTCCGGGCCCGTTCTCCCAGGGGCCCGAGCCAGTTCTCCCGGGGGCCCGAGCCCCATCCCACCGGGGGTCCGGGCCCCGTCCACCCGGGGCCCGTTCTCCCGGGGCCCGGACCCATCCACGGGGGGGCCGGGGCCCGTTCTCCCGGGGGCCCGGGTCCGTTCTCCCGAGGGCCCGGGCCCGTTCTCCCGAGGCCGAGGGCCCGGGCCAGTTCTCCCGGGGGCCTGGGCCCGTTCTCCGGGAGGCCCGGGCCCGTTCTCCGGGGGACCCGGACCCATCCACGGGGGCCCGGGCCCCATCCACCCAGGGGGTCCGGGCCCGTTCTCCCAGGGGCCCGAGCCAGTTCTCCCGGGGGCCCGGGCCCCATCCAACGGGCCCCGTCCACCCGGGGCCCGTTCTCCCGGGGCCCGGACCCATCCACGGGGGGCCCAGGGCCCGTTCTCCCGGGGGCCCGGGTCCGTTCTCCCGAGGGCCCGGGCCCGTTCTCCCGAGGCCGAGGGCCCGGGCCAGTTCTCCCGGGGGCCTGGTCCCGTTCTCCGGGAGGCCCGGGCCCGTTCTCCCGGGGACCCGGACCCATCCACGGGGGCCCGGGCCCCATCCACCCAGGGGGTCCGGGCCCGTTCTCCCAGGGGCCCGAGCCAGTTTTCCCGGGGGCCCGGGCCCCATCCAACGGGCCCCGTCCACCCGGGGCCCGTTCTCCTGAGGCCCCGAACCCATCCACGGGGGCCCCGGGCCCGTTCTCCAAGGGGCCCGGGCCAGTTCTCCCGGGGCCCGGGCCCGTTCTCCCGGGGGCCCGGCCCCATCCAACCGGGGGTCCGGGCCCCGTCCACCCGGGGCCCGGGGCCTGTTCTCCCGGGGCCCGGACCCATCCACTCAGGGGGCCCGAGCCCATTCTCCCAGGGGCCCGGGCCAGTTCTCTCGTCCGGTTAGATTAAGACCTCTCTCTCCTCTCTCTCTCTCTCTCTCTCTCTCTCTCTCTCTCTCTCTCTCTCTCTCCTCTCTCTCTCTCTCTTCTCTCTCTCTCTCTCTCTCTCTCTCTCTCTCTCTCTCTCTCTCTCTCTCTCTCTCTCTCTCTCTCTCTCTCTCTCTCGAGCGGGCCCCTGACAGAAATTTCGGGGGGGGTCAGCTGACCCTCTGACCCCCCCCTGGCTGCGCCACTGGCTGTACATACAGCTGGTGACCGCGTGAGCCGCCAATCGAAGCTCACGGCTTATAAGCTCGACGCGGGCATCACACGTTGTCCCGATGGGAGCTCCACGACGCCGTCGCGAACTCCAGCAGCGCGGCTCGCAGCGCGAAGACCGATACGGACGGCCGGGGCGCAAACGGCGTGCGGGAGTCGCAGGCGACGGAAGACGTTCTGCGGACAGAAAGGGTTGGGCATAAGCTGGTCGGCAGGACACTCTTGAGCCGAGCCTTTGATGTAATTACAGATGATCCAGAAGCATGCACAAAAATTCATGACACACTATTCCCATTTATGTATTTGCTACATATGATATGATATACCAGCTCATGATCAGTGACGCATTCTGGGCAATATGTTCTAAAGTGAAGTAACTGAAGTTACAATTGACAGCTTAAAAAACACACACACACGCACACACATTCGATAGCTTATGAGAATAAAATGCCTTGTCTGTTTAATGCAGGAAAATATTTTTCACTTTTTTAGAAACAGCAAAACCGTTGTCAACATGCCATGTCAACTATCTAAACAATTTTTATGGAAACTGCTCTAGCTAGCTTAAAGTTCCACAACGTTTCCGGAGCACTGTACCCAAACTCAGTTCATGTTGCAAAAAAAACAAACAGTAATAATGCCTCCTAATTTTGAATGAAATATAGGTATGAGTAATTTGATTTGGAAATTGGAAAGCAACAAATTTCCGCACATCATTTTAGCAAAATTACTATTTTCTTCAGCCACCAGGTTTTGCACAAAACTATAGTAAACTTTATGATCTAGTTTACACAAAACCAAAGCCCCGATTTTAACAAATGTTGAATAAATTTTAACAATTTTAAAAAATGTATCGTGGAAAAAATGAAAAGTGTAGATTTGTAAAGCCGGGATATTTCACGGATTAGGCACTTAAAGAAATATCTTCACCTTTCTTTGAGCCACCAGCCTTCACCAAGTTTTACACGAATGTAGTGAACCAGACAATGTGGCAACTCAACATTGTGATGGTTTGAGATAATTATAACGGTAAAAGAAAAAGCAACACAAGGTTCCTTACCCTCGCTTTTTTCACTAGTCCAGATGAGGCTTCAACTGTTGCCGACCTGAGGAGCTATAGGGACTTGAGCTTTCCAAAACTCAATTTCTAAGGGCACTGAGCAGTGTTTGGGTTTCACACGTATGCGATCGTAAGTTATATTAACCCTCGCACGACCAGGCCATTTCTCATAACACGAACGACCAGGGGGGGGTTGTTACGACCCCCCCTGGCGTTTCGAAACGGAAGGTCGTAGAGCTTAGCGGAAAAAACCAACGGATTGCTCTCAACGAGATCTCGCGATTGGTGGTATATTTTTTGGTCCTAGGTCAACATTTGACCTACTTTTGACCGGTCAAAGGTCAAATTTTCGGAAAAATAGACTTTTTTCAACTTTCGGCGGCGATTGCGGCAAAACGGTGGGAGATATCGACTTGAAACCTTCACTATCGTGTTCCTTGATCAATTCTCTATCGTTTGGTATGTATTTCGTTTCCCTAGCTCTAAAAATGGCGCGTTGGGAGCGCCGGAAGTCGGCAAGGTCACAGTCGGCGGCAGAAATTCGAAAAATCAAAATTTAAATTTTTGAAATCTGATTGTATTTTTGGATTTGGGAGGTCCATTTGCTCCCTATAGAAGCTAATATTGCTGCATATTCCCATTGAGGTGACAAGAATTAGCAAAAAAGTGGTTCGGGCGCTTTTCAAAAATAGTACCGGACGCTGTTCCTCTTGTGACGTCATAGCTCCGTGACCTGACCTGACCCGGTCAAATTTCTTATACCATATGATAGCCAATACTTGCCCCAACATGCATGGGAAGTTTCATCACGATCCATCAACCGATGTCGGCACCACCGGCAGGAAACCTCGGGCGTTGGCACTCAGTTTGTGAAAATCCGGCCGGAGGCTGTACCTCTTATGACGTCATAACTCCGTGACCTGACATGACCCGATCAATTTTTTTTCGGCAAAAGATGCGCAAAGGTTGCCCCAAAGGGTATTGAAAATTTCAGCCCGCTACGACAAGCCGTTTAGCGTGCACTTCGAAAAAACCTCAGGGGGGGGGGTTGATACAACCCCCCCCCCCTAGGCGTTCTAGAGTTAAGTTGACAAAGCAAGCAAAGCAAAGCATGATGCCCCGCGCGTCCACCCGCGACCACGTCCCGCGTCCGACTCCCGACCGCCGCGTGACCCGAGGCTCCCGGCGGTCACGTGACCTACCGGCCGGGACTGCAAACGGCCTTCAACACCATTCTTGTATGAAGTCATATCCTACTGAGGTGCTGATTGGTTATTTACACCGTAGTTATTTTTGTTTCATTGTTTTGCGTGTTTTTCTTATGTGAAATGTAATTAAAAAATTTGTCATATTTTAATCACCATTAAAGGTAGTGTGCCACCTTTGAAAGATTTCCCATTTTATTTTTCCTAGGATAAGAAGCTTCTGTTTTTACCTAATATCGCAAAAAAAAAAATCAAAAATGGGCCTGGAATAGTGCCTTTTTCGCCTAAAAGTTTATCGGTTTTTAGATATGTATAACAACTGTAGTGGGCTCACCTGCAAACAGGCGTCGGGCAACAATCGCGAATGCGGCGCACTTGTGACAATAAGCAAAGGTCATTATAGTGTTACGACCATACGACGTACGGGAATGAGTTATCAGCTGTCTAATCGTAGACAACACAATGTCGAGCCTTAAACTGTAAGCCCGTATTGGTATTGTTTCTTTTATTTGGCTGTCGAACATTATTTATGGTTTGAAATATGATTTTATGTAAAATAATTGATATGAAAAAGCCGTCTTATAAGTTATGACCCCATTTCACCACACGCAAGTGGCAGAAATGACAATGATCAGCTGACGCATTTTTCTTGGCCGAAGTCAGAGCGCGCAGCCCGACGCACCACCACCGCACCACAAAGTATGAGCAGAAGCCGCGCCCAAAGCCAGGGCCCCGGTAACGTGAGGTAGCCGAGTCGGGGCAGCGTGCGCTGACCCAAGCCGGGGCCGCAGCTTTGGGCGCGGTCTACCGCATCCCCGCGGGCAGCCCCGGGCTATCACATGACACCGGGAGGACGCGTGGCTCCGGCTTGGGTCAGCGCACACTGCCCTGACTCGGCTACCTCACGTTACCGGGGCCCTGGCTTTGGGCGTGGTCTACCGCACCACCTAACAGGCGTGTTCGAAACCGCAGGAGCTGATGATGAACGGGTTTATCGAAACTTGATTGGATGAGCATATCGGTAATAGCGATTTCAGTGTGTGCATTTATTGTTCATAGTGGTGTGAAATGTGGTTGGGGTACGACCGACAACCCGTCGGGGCGAATTTCGCACTGGGGTACTCAAAATTTGAAGAATTTAAGACGTTTCCATGAGTTTTGAAGGTATGGATAAGTACTAAAAATCCGGTTCTCCTTATCTGGGCCATTAACTCCATACGGTCCAAGAAAGCTGGCACACTACCTTTAAAACATAACTGAATAGGTATAAAAGAGAACTCGATAAATACTTTCATTGTTTTTAAGAATTCCGGAATTAGATACCCGAGGGAGCAGAGAGGGAGCAAGTTGCCACGCTGATTTGATACCTCATAGTCGAAAGGTGGGCTACTAGAACCGAAAATTGCTGTGTTTGTAAATAAATAAGTGATTTGAGGGCAAAGAATGCCCGGATTTAAACTTCTAAAATTATTTTGAACATAAAATATTTCAGTTTGAGGGATGTTAAGGCCTCAAAGAGTAGGTACTTTTCAGGTATCAAATAAGTTCCTCTGCGAAAGTTCCGTCGTGAAAACGGCTAATATGAATTGTTGAATTTCGAGTATTAAATAAGCCCAATTTATATTGTTTACAGCATAAACGATGCTTTGTATGCTTCTAACAACAATAGCGCCCATAGCAACGTTACACGCGATCGCTATGATGCCTAAAATTCGATCTGAAAATAGGGGAGAAATAGGGGAAGATTAAGGAAACCCTATGTAAACACGGCTATTGTGATCCTTGGGATTAGCCGAATCGAATGATACGCGATATGATGCAATTTGGTTAACTTGAACTTAATCAATTTATTCAAGTTCACTTCAAGCTAGAAAAACTTTAAGTCCACTTAAACTTGTAACAAGGTAGATACACTATTCGATGCGCTGCGCACGGACGTGCTGAGTTCACTGGTGCTTTTTTAGCTTAACTAGATCAAAAGTTATAAGCGACAAAACTTTTGACCTTTTCTAGCAATTTTTTAATTTGATCTATACCCCTCAAAACCCCGCTAGATATTGACCTAGAGCAACCAAATTTGCATAGGGGTGAGATCTTCTATATAGACCCATCTGTCCCTGGCCGTCCGCATTAGGAGAAAGGCCCTGGCCTGGCGAGGGTTGTTGCCCCGCTTTACTTCTGCGACGATATCGTGGCAACGCGGTGAGATAGTTAGAAAGGCGAAACTTTGCACACATCTTTCTGAATACCTAGCCAAGGTTGTGTTCAACTTTGGTGTCTAATCGATTTAAAATGACGTCACAGTGACGTCAGAAGTCAAATTATAGATTTGCGACTCTCAGTTTTCCTCACGATGAGATCGAATATAGAGGACCGATTATTGGTCAGTAAACTAGTTGTAAATGTGCTTAGATGTTTTAGGATGACAGCGGGTGCTGTCTAGTTCATTTACAGTTGAGTTTCATGCTCAGCAATATCAGAAACGGTCCATATCGGAAAATGACAAAACTTTATGACGTCACCGTCATCTCAAGTGCTGCAGCCACCAAACATTTCCCAAACATTGTCTAGGTATTCATTTTAAGCTATGCCAAGTTTCACGTTCGTTGCTCATCAGATTTCGGGGATATTCTACAAAACGTAAAGGGGACAACTTTATGCCCCCCCCCCCCCCCCCCCAGCGGTTTGTGGATAAAAAAACGGATAGATCTGGTTTGTCATAAGCATTTTTGACCATTATTCTTGTTTGGCAAGTAACTTCTTAAGTTACTGTTCCTCAGGTGAAACTTGTTAGGTACTTATGATGTATATTTTACGTGTCATTGCAATGACAATAGACATCAATTACAAAATACACAACACACAAGACAAATGTAAAGCTGTGGTGCAACCGCGAGCTTGACACAACAGAATGATAATGATCTATATACAAATGTGTACCTGAGAGATGCTAATGGGAAGCAGAATGAGATTCTCCTCAATATTTCCCATGCGTCCTATATCACAATGACTGGCCCAGAGCCGAATCCTTCACAGCAAACGAGACATGAAACGGCAAGTAGTTCACAACAAAAATCAGTACAGCACTCCAGACAAATATAACCATCCTAACAAACCTTTCTCTGGCAAGCCTTATGTCGATAACCGGCAAATCTTCTGCAACCACACAACTTTGTAAAACATCAAATACGATGAACCCTATGCACAGAGTGTTCGCTCAAAAGACGACAAGCGTCCTATTAATTCCAGTGCCATTAAAGTGAGGTCAGCCTCCGCGGGTACTGCTAAACGTACTGTAGGCCGGTGAGATCGGCAGAGCTGTCACCAGTGTGTATCCCTCCTCTTTGTCCTCGAACAGCTCCTCGATCTGCTGCAGGCTCAGGCCGCGCGTCTCCGGCACGGCGGCCGCCACCAGCAGCAGGATGGCGCCCGTGACGCCCGCGTGCGCCGCGAACACACCGCCTATGCCCAGCGCCGCCAGAAGGCCCGGGAACACCTGCACGCCGGCCAGCGAGGTTATGTTGTAGAAGAGCACCAGCGCCGCGCCGCCGGCGTCGCTCAGGCGCGCCGGCACGATCTCGCCGATGACGCACCACGGCACCGGGCCGACGCCCATGCAGAAGAACGAGATGGCCAGGATGAGCATGACAAGAGGCATTTGCGTGTAGGGGGCCAGCGATGGGATGTAGAAATAAGCGGCCAAGCCGAGATAGCTAATGGTCATGCCGGCCGCCGAGAAGAGCAGCAGCACGCGCCGGCCCAGTCGGTCGATGAGGACGGAGACCAGGCCGACGGCCACGATGCGGATGACGCAGAGAAGCACGCTGACCACGGTGGCGTCCAGCGTCGACCCGAGTGTGCGCAGGAACACGAGCGAGTAGCTGAGCACGGCCATGTAGCCGCAGAAGGCGACGCCGAGCAGCAGCGCCGCCGACAGCAGCAGCGGACGGTAGTGGCGCGGCTGCTTCACCAGCGTCCACGTCGACTTCCGAGGCGCAATTTCCCCTGAAGTGTTGGGCTCTGGATCCGGCAGAGGTAGGCCGAAGAAGCGCGCTGCTTCTTTCGCCTCGCTGAGCCGACCAGTGCGCAGCAGGTACACGGGATCTGACGGAGCTATCAGGAGCGCCACGGCCGTGGGCAGGGCGAACAGCGCTGCACTGATGATCGCCGCCCACCACCAGGGGAAGTAGACTCCGAGAACCAGGCTCAGGATGACGTACACCATGTAGACGATGTCGGGCAGCAGTGCCAGGAAGCCCCGGTACTGAGGCGAGGCCACGGCGCTGATGTAGAACACGTGCAGCACGAAGGCCGGTCCGGAGAAGAGGCCGACTATCAGGCGTCCGATGAGCAGTGTGTTGTAGCACTTGGCGAAGGCTGTGACGATGAAGCCGGCCACGGTGGGCACGCAGCACCAGAGCATGGTGTTGCGCGCTCCGAACCGTTTCGACAGCTTCCCGGCCACCGCTGATCCGACTACTGTTCCCAGAAAGTTTGAGCTCACTGCGGAAACAAGAAACAACGGATTAGTCCCGAAGCCTATGTTCAATAACTTAGCATCAGGAGCCATGACACTTATAAATGAATGAGTTTGGCTATTTAATGATAAGTTATGAAGTGTGTTGATTTACGTTTTAGGTTTGAGTGGCGTGGCAAAAGGTGCCAAATGCCTGTGAAATGAAATTTGTTGGTGCTATTCAATATTTTTAACCTTTTAATCAATGGTAGCGATTAGCGATCTGAGCTTTTGCGCAAATAGTAACAATCGGCTTTGTGAAAGGTTACCAAGCCACGAATAGTGTGTTGTCTTAAAATCTTAGAACGGCCTGCTGGGTTTTACCTCACCTATCCACACTTGCTGCTCCTCGGTGAGGACGAATCCTCCGATGCCACGAGACAGCTGGTCCACGCAGAGACTGCCGATTCCGATGCCGACGGCCCAGCCACCGACGGCCATCGAGGCTCCAATCACTGCCAGAAACTGCGAGAATAGAGAAAATCATGCAATAAAAATAAAAATAATCGAACAATATTTTATGTCATTGTTGCAATCACTGGCTAATCAAAAGGAAATCGTTCCTTGGTGAGACGATAGTGAGAAGATAAGCGTAATTGACAACAATGTAGCCAAAAAAATGATTGAACTGTATTTGACACAATTGCACAAAATCAAAGCACCACACTCGAACTCACCTGTGCCCAAAGGCGTGGTTTCACATGAGAAGTGCCACTTCCCTGCGCCTCTATTTCACGAGCCGATCCCATGTCTATTGACTGTTGATTACAGATCTCCCACAACTGAACCAAAAGTCTCAGCTGGGTGGCCGAGAGCGACCCACGCCGGGAAGGTGATTTGTCCAAGCGACAGACGTGTGCGGAATGACTGCTTTCTCGGGGCACGCGACCGCTTATAAACGCCGGGGGCGGGGGAGGGAGGGGGCGGGGAGACCGTCGCACTCCGCCGACACCATGTGAGCGGGAAGTGTGGGTACGGCGCCGGTCATCCAATGTTTAGACTGAGACACTGCTAAAGAGGCACACGTGGTTGGCTAGCTGGTTTAAACTGGCACTAATCAGTGACCGCAATGCTGCAGTTCATGCTCATGGGGTGACGTATTAATCAACAGAATTTCATTTTCCAGAAAAAATGAAACTCGGTCATCTAAAATGATTAGGTTTAATCATCAGGATTTTCAAAGCGGTGAGTTTTAGGTACAGCTAAATGAAAATCACCTGTTTTTAACCCGCGCTCCGCTGGGCTACTCACTATTCAGCAGTACGCTCCCTACTGGGGGAGAAGGGGGTCTATTCTGCCCCCCGTCTAACTTCCGAACTGATGGTCGTAGAAAGATGGAAAAACGGCACTCAAAATCTCTACTCAAGACGGACCTTTGTCGCTAAAATGTGTTTACTTTAGTAGGTGAGAGGTCAGGTCAAGGTCAGGTCAAGGGTACACAATACAAGTTTATACCTTATCGGCTTTGGAGCGCAGGTGCCGAAAAAATGGATTGAGATTGTTTACGCAAAACATGTTCTTGGACTACCATAAGATGCGCTGCAGACGATGTCATGCAAAGGTCAATGTTAAGGTCAGATTAGGTCACCAAAAGCGAAATATAGAAAAAGACATGTGCGATACATATTCTATGGGTCATTGTATTCATAAAATTAAATGCACATACTCAATTGCATATTGACCATATTTGGATAAATTCAGGTCCAGGTCAGGTCAAGGTCAGGTCAAGTGAGGTTAAATTTCAAAGTTGATTCTTAAAGCTCAACAAGGTGTCTAGGTATATGATGCAGTTTTTTTTGTTCACGAAAATCGAATGATGCTTTTTTTGTTCCGTTACAAGGTATGGAACTTCCAAAAGATTATTTTTTGAAAAATGTGATTGTCTTGACGTCATAAACGTTGAATAACTCCTACAGTTTTTAGCCGATTCTTCTAAAAATTGGAATGTAGATGATGCTCACGTCTCGCACTATCTCTCTAGCATATATCCGGGTTTTTATAATCTCAAAATTTTGGACTTAATAGCCGTTTTCACGACGACCATATGGTACACATTTGGTGCACATCTGGTGCAGATAAGGTGCAGATTTGGTCAAATTAGGTGCACTCGCCGGATAGCCCGTCGTGAAAACTGCTAATAATGATTAGAAAACAGTTGTTTAAAGGGGCAAAAAAACGAGATACCCATTCGAAACACAAAGCAGAATCACGTACATTTTTGTTACGTCTTGATTCCAGAAAAAAAAACTGAAGATGTTAGAGGCGTTTGAAGTTTTGCTGTTTTTGAAGCCCAAATGGTGTGACGTGACGTCACTAAACCGTAATTTTTTCAAATATTTTCCTACGGATTTTGCTCAAATTTTCAAGGAATATGTCGAAGCAATGTATGATAAGGTACTGAAAGTCTAAATATTTGACGTTGCTGGCTCAACGCGCTTAGAAGCTATTGGCGAAAAGCGGCATTTTTGGTGACTCTATACTGCGACTCCAAATCTGGCTTCCTAAAATCGACTCCGACTCCGGGTAGAACTGTTGACTACGACCGAATCCGACTCCAACTAGGCAGGTCTGCGAAGTCGATGCATGAATTTTCGGTGACTCCGATTCCGACTCCTACTCTGACTTCCAAAAATCGACTCCGACTCAAAATTGACTCCGACTCCGACTTAAAAAAAATCGACTCCGACCCCGACACCGAGAAGAACTGTCGACACCGACCGACTCCGACTCCTACCCCGACTCCGCAGCCCTGGGAACAACACTTAACTGCAATGCAACTGGAAAACATCTACACTGAGACACGTTGGTCCAGGGAGAGCCATATCTCACTAGAAATAATTGCAAGTCATTACTGCACTCTAGTACATTAACAATGAAATGAGAGCACTTCCTGAAATGTACTTCCTGAAATGTACTTCCTGAAATGTACTTCCTTCCTGAAATGCACTTCCGAAAGTAACCAGTCTTATCAGGCTAGGACCAGTTATGTGGCAGGCGAGGAATTCCTCGCGGCCACCAGCTGATCGACGCGTGCCGCCGGCGCCGTCCGACGTAAACACCGAGAGAGTGAGACGGACAGCTTCTGACAGCTGTGACCAAGCCGAGAATTTCACATGACCGTTGCTCTCCTTAACTGGACTTAGTCGGATTGATCTTGCTCAAGCTAGACAGGGCAGCCTCATTTATTGAAAGCCGCTCGGCTGGCAACTGTTGATTTGAAGGTGCACTATACGCTCTCATGGACCCGTCCACGAGCGCAACATTTGTTTGAAGCCGTTGTACGTCACTGATGGTCCATGGCTAACTACTGAGTCATGAACCATCAGTGCTTTGTAGCCAACCGAAGGAACCGTCCAGCATTGCTTACATAACATAGCCTTCTGGCTTCTGGAAGGGCATGGTCTGCGTCTGAATGCCGCCTGTCCCTACCTGATGATAGCCCAATAGCAAAACAAATGTTTGAATGGTTCACAATTTTAAGGTATAACTATACTGATGTAGCTCAATTCTAAACTATTTTTGGTTTATTTACTGTGGACTGTACCGTATACACCGTTTCAGGACCGTTTTACGGAATGATAGGGGAAGTATTGGGCTTGTTTGACTGCACATCACATCAGAAAATGTCCCGAAAATGTCCCCATACAGCCCAAGGCTATAGAACTGATACAGCCCCTCAAAAGCTCCGGCCTCCTGACCTACACCGGAAGAAATAATTTAGCCCACGCTCGGATGGTGGTCTCAGCCAACTTTTACGTGACTGAGGTTGCATAAATCACACCCGATTACCTTGGAATCTTTTTGACATGAAGGGTTCGATGAAGGGACTCACAGCTCGTAACATGTTCTTTTCAGTGTTGAGTTTTTTCACTTTGGTGTATGCTGAGGTTATCTGCTCTATGTACACTTTCAAGGACACAATTTTCCCGATTCCCGAATTTCCCGAATTAATCATAAGCATAAGGCATTGGGTAGCTCATTCAATCCCTAAGCTTAGACACCCTGGCACCATATAATCCATAACCACTCATCCACGGTGGCTTGTGTATAAATGCGCTATTACACACACTCACGCACTTCGTTTATTTTCTTACCGCCACCACTGCAACTTGACTCTCTCAACAGGCAGCTTTTGAGAAATTCCACCAGGCGGCGGTAACGGTGGATGTGTAGGAGCTGCTGCACCAGCACCACACGCCAGTCGTTTCTGCCGGGAGTGTGAAAATGGCTGCACAGTGCACGTAAACAGCAAATGTGCGACTCACGCAGTCAGCTCACGCAAACTGAGCACCTTACCTTGAAAGCATTGGTGCGCCGTGCGAGGGATGGGTGGCAAAGTGCCCAAACGGAAAATGGAAACGGCAATCTCAATTGAAATAGCAAATTGTTTCAAGCATCGGTACTGACATATTGTGGTGTTGATTCGTTGGTGCCATCCACATAGCGGATCCGGCATTCACTCAGTAATCAAGCAGTGAAACTGGAACTAGCAAGCATCTGTACCTACGTATACAAGTAATTCGCACCGCGCTGCAAGCTACGAAATCATGGAAGGTAAGTACATTTACCTACATACCTGGCGTACCCACTGATCTTATATCTATCGTTGTGCTGTTTGTGGCATGTAGTAGCCTGGCGGGGAACTGCGAAGTGTTTTGTACTTCTTACTGTCACACAGCATTTCCACCCCATGCATTGTCGGCTGCACGGAAAAAGCACAAAGTTACATACTGTGCCGCTTAAAGGTAGTGTGCCAGCTTTCTTGGACCGTATGGAGTTAATGGCCCAGATAAGGAGAACTGGATTTTTAGAACTTATCCATACCTTCAAAACTCATGGAAACGTCTTAAATTCTTCAAATTTTGAGTACCCCAGTGCAAAATTCGCTCCGACGGGTTGTCGGTCGTACCCCAACCACATTTCACACCACTATGAACAATAAATGCACACACTGAAATCGCTATTACCGATATGCTCATCCAATCAAGTTTCGATAAACCCGTTCATCATCAGCTCCTGCGGTTTCGAACACGCCTGTTAGGTGGTGCGGTAGACCACGCCCAAATCCAGGGCCCCGGTAACGTGAGGTAGCCGAGTCAGGGCAGCGTGCGCTGACCCAAGCCGGAGCCGCGCGTCCTCCCGGTGTCATGTGATAGCCCGGGGCTGCCCGCGGGGATGCGGTAGACCGCGCCCAAAGCTGCGGCCCCGCCTTGGGTCAGCGCACGCTGCCCCGACTCGGCTACCTCACGTTACCGGGGCCCTGGCTTTGGGCGCGGCTTCTGCTCATACTTTGTGGTGCGGTGGTGGTGCGTCGGGCTGCGCGCTCTGACTTCGGCCAAGAAAAATGCGTCAGCTGATCATTGTCATTTCTGCCACTTGCGTGTGGTGAAATGGGGTCATAACTTATAAGACGGCTTTTTCATATCAATTATTTTACATAAAATCATATTTCAAACCATAAATAATGTTCGACAGCCAAATAAAAGAAACAATACCAATACGGGCTTACAGTTTAAGGCTCGACATTGTGTTGTCTACGATTAGACAGCTGATAACTCATTCCCGTACGTCGTATGGTCGTAACACTATAATGACCTTTGCTTATTGTCACAAGTGCGCCGCATTCGCGATTGTTGCCCGACGCCTGTTTGCAGGTGAGCCCACTACAGTTGTTATACATATCTAAAAACCGATAAACTTTTAGGCGAAAAAGGCACTATTCCAGGCCCATTTTTGATTTTTTTTTGCGATATTAGGTAAAAACAGAAGCTTCTTATCCTAGGAAAAATAAAATGGGAAATCTTTCAAAGGTGGCACACTACCTTTAACATGACAGTTCCGCTTTCCGTCGTTAGATGCCACCCTGACCATGCGCATTGCGCATGAGCATGCTGTGCTGCACGACAAGGTATTTCCGCTTTTAGTCACTAGTGACTAGATGTCCAATGTCCATATAAGTAAGCGCCTGAGGCATGCTGTGCCGCACGACACGACAGTTCCATATTCTGCCACTAGATGTCACGTGCGTAGACGCCTGAAGGATGCTGTGCCGCACGACACAACAGTTCCATATTCTGCCACTAGATGTCACGTGCGTACACGCCTGAAATATGCTGTGCCGCACGACACGACAATTCCATATTTGGCCACTAGATGTCACGTGCGTAGACACCTGAAGGATGCTGTGCCGCACGACACGACAGTTCCATATTCTACCACTAGATGTCACATGTAAAGACGCCTGAAGGATGCTGCGCCGCATGATTCAATGGTTTCCGTTTCATGCCACTAGGTGTCGCCGAAAATCAGCGCCTGAGCTATGCTGTGCCGCATAGCTTAGTAGTTCGATATTCTGCCATCTAGATATCACCCTAAGTGAGCGCCTGAATAATACTGTGCCACAGGGCTAATATTCATTTATCGGCACGGTGCGCGTGATCATCGTGCAATAAGAAGTGGTCGCTCTTTTTCCTGTTTGCTTCACAAGCCCCGATACATTGCATGGCAAGAATGACTACTGGTAAGTAATTATCATGTTCCCTTGAACTTAGAGTGATACTCTTACGTTAAAAGTGAGTAACCTGATTTATCCCTTTTCCCTCTATAAAGTAAGGGATACCTATCCTTTTTTAATCCCTTTCCCGATGTCCGATACCCCTTTTTGGTAGATTAAAAACAGGAAATGTAGTTCAGTTTCAGTCAGTTTTGTCGGTTCAGATTTTGCTGGAACTAAATGTTTTCGATGATATTCATGATATTGTTGCCTCAGCCCCACTCATATACCTCCCGTAATCAACACAACACACAGGTTATTGTAGTGGGGAGAATCGGCTTTATTATAACGAAACTCAGCAGCGTTGAATCCAACTATATCGTGTCCTTGAGGCAGCTTTCCTGACAACAGAAACGAATTCCTTCGCCAACTACTGCGCCGAGCGAACAGGACCGTGGTCGATCAGCTACTATATCGCGGGGTTCGTTTGACACTTGACTTTCTATATCAACACAGCACATGACTGGACTGTCAACACAGCGGTAACACGTCCCACAGTAGTCGCGCGCGCGCGCGCACTGCGGAACTTTGTGTGGACACTCCGCCGGGGCGAGTGACTCGATCGAGCGCACGCGGCGCCAGCGGCCCGCATATCTCATCTGCAACTCCCCGGCCTTAGAACACATCTCCTAATACCACCCACTTGGCGCCTGTGGTGGCGAGCCGACACGGAGCCGCTCCACTTCAGCTCGATTCCTTTAGTTCAACAGTCCATAACAGCTTAACTAGAGTTGTTTTTGTGGCTGGCGGCGCGCGGTCCCGAGGCACCATGTAAGCTCCGTTTCGGACTGATATGGGGCGACCGGCACGGCCGATCGGCCGCCATGACACCTCCATCAGCCTGCTATCACGTGTAACGGCGCGGCGACTGGAGGCAGACAGACGGAGAGAGCGCTGCACGGAGCAGCGGCGGAGAGAGCAGAGAGCAGCGAGAGGCGGAGAGAGAGTTCAGAACTGGTCGGCGGATAGCAGAGGACCGACCGGCAGAGAGCGATGGAGGCCGTCAGTGACGGCGGCGATAGAGCAGCAGCGTGCCGCGACCACAGCGCCGACTAGCGGATGACTGGCGAAACACAGCGCGGAGCCGCGCGAGCGGTCCAATTATTAGGTCCGACAGGACAGTTCGAGGCTCCTCGCGCAGAGACCAGTCCGGATCGAGACGCGGCCACGCAGCCGCGCGCTTTACCCTTCTCACTTTCGACAGTCACCTCTGCCTGCACCGGCGGCCAACAGAGCAAAGGCACCAAACCAATCACTGGACACAAACCAAATCGAATCACCGTACGCAGAGGGGCAGGGCGGGCGGACGACGGGCGGGCATACTGGTTAGTTACAGAGGCCATGTTTGTTTAGAAGACGAACCAGCTACGGGGAGTGCCGACAACCGGTACACAAGAGCGCCGCTTGGACAATGCACAACGTTCAGCGCCGCGATGAGCGATTATAAAACACGAGTCTACACTAGAAAACACATATAATGGTACACATGTTCAGTGAAGCGCGTACAACCGCACTTGAAAACATAACAAGGTCCGTGGCGTGACGCAGCATACAGCAGGTCAGGATGACGCGCAACGTGCGTGTATGTGAGTGTGTATGTGTATGTAGGTATGTGTATGTTGATCAGGGTATGGATTTGACTGTGTGTATTGAGTCAGTGTGTCTGTCAGTATCAATACGGGCAAGCCTAAAGTATGCATGCTTGCTACGGCGGGTGTCGGCAGAGGCAAGTGTGGCGACTGGCAAGCGCCGATCAGCGCCGTGTATTGCGTGTGTATTGCGCGGCACGGTTGGCGCCATCTAAACATGCAGTGTGAGCCTTGTGCAGTTATTGCAGTGAGCAACAGACGCCCCAGGGGGCCGGCGTCTCGGCACCCAGGTGGTGCAGCGGGTGGGGTGGCAGGCCGCGAGGTCTCGGCCGGGCCTGGGGGGAGGCCAGCGGACTGCCGCCATACCCCTCGTCCGCCTCCTCCGCCTCCGCTCTGGCCTCGGGGCACACGAGTGCCTTCGAGGCGGGGGCGGCGGCGGGGGCGGCGGCGGCGGAGTACAGTGCGCTGTCTCCGATCAGCTGTCGGTCACTGGCGCGGTGCAGGGAGCCCACTTGGAGCAGTTCCTGTGCCAGCGAGGCTCGCGGAGTGTCGGCCGGCGCCGGCGCACCGAGCGCCACCGGGTCCACCTCCTCCGAGCCGTCGCTGTCACCCCCGGCGGAGGGGACACCGGCCGGCGCAGAGCCGTCCAGGGGAACGGTCAGCACCGCGCGCTCGTCCAGATCGACCAGCTGGAGGACGGCAGGGGGCGAGGGGGACTCGTCCAGCGCCACGCCCAGTGAGTAGTAGGCGGCAGGGTTGAGGCGCGCCGCCGACGCCTTGGTACGGTTGGCAACCCTCTCCCCCGCGAGGACGCTACTGCGTGACGCAGGGGAAGGGTTGCCTTGCACGTTTTTTGGCGGCGCCGCGGATGTGGTGGTGGGAGCGGAGGCTTCCGCCTCGGCGTCGCTTTCCCAGTCGTCGTCGTCGACGTCAGAATCATCTGAGTTGTCGGCGACGACGAACACGGCCTCTGGGGACTGGTCCTTGAGCCAGCCGCGGACGGCAGAGCTGATGGACCGGTCTGAGAGGCTCGAAGGAGGGGAGGGTGGCGACCCGTCCGGAGGAGGGGACGGGTCCGGTGCCGGTGCCGCCAAGTGAGGCTGCAGAGAGACAGCCGGTCCGGGCGAGGTACCTGCCACAGACGCAGCCTCTGCCGTCACCGCAGACTGAACATCGGCCACTTTGGAAGCGCTGGAGAGAGCCGATGGCACCTCCTTAGAATTGTCAGCGGTTGCGCCGCTAGGAAGAACAGGGGATGGCTCAGTGGTGTCTTTCGGTAAGCTAGCCTCTGAGGAGGGTGGTGCGGGAGGTTGCGTCAACACATGAGGTACAGAAGGAGCATTCACTTGGCCTATCACGCTCTCTTCCTTTGAAGGTGGACTAATGTCAGGGACTGCACAGACCTCTACCGCAGTTTTCACGCACGCCACCGGCTCCTCAGCTATCGCCTGTTGGCGGAGTTTGCCAGAGTGTTCGTCTAACCTCTCCTCCGAGGCCCTGAGCTGACGTTCCTCGGACACTTCCTTCTCGGAGAGCCGACCTGTCTCCTGAGAGCTGACTGAACCGGGAGAGCTCTCCCGATCTCTCTCGCTCTCTGTCTCCTCGAGAATCACCGTGCGCCGCAGGTCCACTGGCACAGAGAGGTCCGTAAATGTGCGCACTGGCACTGGCTCGTCCTCAAACTCAGCGATAACCTCCGACGCCTGCGACGTGGACGAGCTCTTGCGCGAAGTGTCGCAGAGAGTGTCACTGTCGACAGGCGTGGCAGCGGTGTCTAAAAAATCGCCCGGCGGCGGCGAGGCGGCCGGTTCGCCGAGCGATTTGTCCTCGTAAACAAACGAGTCACAGCTCTCAGAGTCATCATCAACGGGCTCGCGCTCCGGCGAGCCGCCCTCTGAGTCGTCATCGTCCACCACCGCGTCGGTCGCGTCTCGGCCACTGTCAGGGGCGGCGTCAGGATCCCCACAGGGGAGCGCCGCCTCAGCAGCCGGCTGCGCCGGGGACAGGATGGCCGCCTCGAGCGCAGAGACGGCCGCAGGCTCGTTTTTTGGCTGGCTCTCGGGCTGGGAGGACGGCGGCTGCTCGGCGGCCTGCTCGGTGACCACGGCGGTCGGCTGCATCTTCAGCTGCGTGTCCAGCTGGCGGCTGAGCGCAGTGGCGGCGCTGTGCAACAGCTGGCCGTCACGTGACACAGTGTCGGACGCCGCCGGGTCGGTCACGTGACTGCGGTCACCGGAGGGTCGGCGCTGAGGTGAGTCGGGTAGTGAGACGTCGCTCTGTACTCCTGACGATGTCTGGTCGCTGGCCGGCCGGCCAGAGGTCTTGTGGTCGGAGCGCACCCGGTCACCAGAGGCGCTCGAGTCCGAGCAGATGGCCACACAGTCGGGGGTGGGCGGCGGCTCGCGGCACCCGTCCGAGCCGTCGTCCGTCACCTGCCGAACGGAGCCCGGTCAACGTCCATAGCTGAGCGAAAGAAATGATACTAGAAGAGCATTTAACATCGACAGTGACTCAGATTAGAGGTTACCGAGGCTGATAATTATATAAAGGACTGCCGGACTGGTTAACTGAAATGAAGTGAATGCGCTCATTGTGTTTATTAGGTATGTAAGCTATAAAAGTCTGTGCGAGGAATTTTTCAAAAGCATGAACGTCGGTGCTTCCTGCAGACGAAAGTCGTTCAGCATAGTTCGTATGCAAGACCGAAGACGTGAGCTTAGTCCATGAACTACCGAGGCTAGTCCAACACAAACACGTTAAATTTAGCTCATGAAACGTTCAGGCTTAGTAGCGCAGCCTGCATACCTATTTCCTTGATGCTCGTATCTTAAAACGGCCACGCTTTCATAGAAAGACGTCATCGACGTCATTAAGTAAAGGTGTGCACTTTAAAGAAAGCATATACCTACCTAAATGATCGATTGTGACTGACATTATATTATTATTTTATCAATAAATGCTTCAAAGCCATAATCAGCCCAACGTTTCAAGCGTATATCCCAAGCAATTCCAAATGTACGTGTATAGCTGCAAAACGTTATGACGGTAAAAGTGCGCTTTTAAAACAGACATTTTATACCTCTTTAGATATACTTACCCCGCTGTCGACGCTATGTGTCTTCTTCTTTTGCTTCTTCTTCTTCTTTTTGAGGCGGCGGGTCTTGCCCTCGTCCCCCGGCGAGGCCTGCTGCTCCTGTTCGGCGTAATCTGAAACAACAATGGCAAACTGTAAGCATACAACCACGCTTTTTCCTACGACACCTTTTACTTCAACCGTTCTTTCGCATGTCTGCACGTCACCACTGCATTAGTACATTTATGTATCGAACAGTTATAACGGAACCAAAATCATTGAACACAACGGTCGTGTATTTTGTGTCATATTAGGTCCACTGTATTGATCGGTCTTATTAGGTGTCTTTTATGAAGTGTTCATTGTGTGCTCATATTGCATTGTATATGACGAAGGTCGCAGAATAGCCCTGCACCAGTGGAGCGACCTTATTCGGTAAATACATACATACATACATACATACATACAAAACAATGAATTTATCATTGTTGGCCGTCTTTGATTAGAGGCATGTGCAAACAAAATGCGCTGGCATTTGAACAGATAAAAACTGCGCTAGAAATCTGCCAGTAGGCACAATCCTTTGCCTTCCATGACATTCACGTCCCTAGAGGCCCATCGTTTCTTCGCTAGAGCCAACGCCTTTCCCAAAAAACAATCAACCTTCCACACAAACCCATGACACATCGTCTGAACGCCCATCCGGCCCTGCTGAAGCCCCGCCAAGCAAACCCCGGTCTGTAAACCGCTCCCGCTGAGCCGCTTCCCACCAAGTCAACACAGAGGTCTAAACACCAGCCGCCGCCGCCACCACCGGCAGTTCACCGGTCTCTTACAATCCTCCCTAGACCTCTCACCGGATCTCACCACTTCTCACAGACCTCTCACTACTCCCAATAGCGCTCCACCAGATCAGAAACAACACTTAGTCTAGGAGCAGCACAGCTTGCCCTGTCACCTTCACTGCTGCGGAGCGAATCTGACAGGTCGGCCGCCGGGTGCAGCGGCCCGGCCCGGCCCGGCGGCGGGGGCTGGGCGGCGCGCTCATCCTGTGCTAATATTGGACAGCGGCAAGCGAGCGGTGGCGAGGGCAGAGGGCGGAGGGCAGAGGGCAGAGGATGGGCGCTGGGCTGGCACTGGCTCCGAGCGAGCTGCCAAAGCTAACGGGGGGCATCGGAGACGGTGTGACGAGCCAGGGTCTCTCAACAGGTGATCGGACGGACATTTGTCAGATTTTTCTTTTTTAATTAAAGGCGCGAAATGGCGGAAATAAGTTTGTAATATTTTAGTAAATGTTGACTCGTGTAAAGGGATTTACCTAATGCAAGAAAAAAGGAGAAATAATAACATAACTATGTGGTTGTGGCGATTAATCTTAAATTGGAGCCAGCCGATTGCAGAATATTTCAGAGGACAAAACGTTTATTACGATGGGTGCCTAAATACCTAAAATGCTTATGTGATTCGAGCTACAAAAGTAAAAGACAGTAAATACGAATCTCCGTCCAAAATTATGGGATGTCATTTTCAGAATTCCCAATTAATGTCCTTTGGCATGCCGATTCGCAAACAATCCCTCAAATCGGCGCTCGTTTGACATCCACTGGGCCGTTTGACATCGGCGTAGATCTCGACCTCAGATCTTTGGTAAAGGCCCAAATCGCGGCGCCACAGGCTGGCTCCCTGCCGGCCCGGCCCGGGACCGTCACCTCTGCACTTCAGGGGAGCACACAGAGGGCGCTGTGCGCCCCAGCACCGCAGAGGGCGCTGCAGGTCAGCATTGCAGGAGTTGCAGTGCAATATGCCTTCTGGGCACATTGCATATAGGGATAATGTGAACCTGAAGTTGCAGCACTATCCACGAGAGGTCTCTGAGCACTGTGCACTGGGGTTGAGGCAGGTCATTGGAACGACAATTGCTGGCCGAGAATACACTATAAGGACGGGTGTGTTACGTAATGTGGGAGAGCAACGGACCCAGGTGGTAAACTTGCACCATACGCAGCGAGCAAGTGCAAGTCCGCGACTGTGAGACAGGTTTATCAGCGCTACAAAAATAGGAGACAGGTGTAGGCAGGTACCCACATCCGAGCTAATTCGAGGCTCTAGCAGAAAAGCAGCCGCTAAAGTGGATACGAAAAGAAATGTGAAGAGCATGAATATGTTTCATCAGTCAATGAATTGCAAATTGATCAATTGAAATCGCCGTCTTGATCAGTGAAGCCACATTATCGAAACGGAACGGATTCTCAACAGAGCGGCTCTCAACGGCCCTCAACGGAATGGGACCGAGCTAAATGGTGATCTGACTGAATGAGCTGAACTCACCAGGCACCGAAACCCTCTCCCTATCTCATGAGCAACGCCTGTGACTCAATTCAACGGTAATAATCCCAACACAAAGATTAGGATGCATTAATAATGCGAGTATATCACCTCAGATTCTTCGCCATTAACTCCACTGGTCACGCCCTCTCAGCTGTTTCCACTAACGACCTCCATCATATCACGCGGACTTCGCACGTCACGTGGCCCCCGTCATGTCACATGTCGCGGCGCCCGTCAGTCGGCGCGGTGACCGGCCGAATCTGTACCCCTCTCCCGAGCCCCTTCCGCGTGTCCTGCCGGGGGAGCGGCCCTCTGCCCGGCTGGGTGCGGCCGTCACTGTATCGACTTGACCCCGTTAGTTGCCACATTGCACGCGACCACGTGGTCTCAGCTCCAGTCCCGTGCGGGCAAGGGGCACATGACTGCCGGGTGGCATGAGCCGCCTATCTGGCGGCATCACCGACCGGCCGGCCGGGCGGCCCCCGGCCGTCCTTCAATGACGTCACTGCGGGGCCCGGCCGGCCGGTCGGTCGGTCGGTCTGTCGGCTGGCTCCTGTCATCGGTTCGATCTCACTCGCCGTGTATTTGGAGAGACGCCAGCGGTGCCTGCCTGTCGCGTACAGGGACCCGCAGTTGCTACTGTACAGCGACCCTGAGTAAATTGTCCCAGCACCCTCACAGGGAACAACGATAAGCTGTCAGAGGGTACTCACGGGAAACCTCAGCTGCTCTTGTACAGGGACCAGCAGTCGATATCAATGTTATCGGTTGTTACTGGACAGGACAGACGGTTAGACTTGGGGTTCGTGTACAGTAGCAACTGCGGGTCCCCGTACCCGTGTCCATGGAGACGAGCCCTGCCGGTCCCCTCCCGACCACGGCGCTGCGCGATAGTAAATTCGGCCGGGGCGAGGCGGGCGGCACGAGGCGATGAGCTGGAGTCCCGTGCCGCGGCCCGCCGGCGCGCAGGACCAGTTTCACCGAGACCACGGTGTCAGCGTGGAAAATTCCAGTCACGAGCCGTGAGATAGCAGGAATGAACGCGGCGACTGTATAAATAGCCAATCAGGGCTATAGGCATGCCTTTTGCCTAATCAAGTTACTCGTTTAAATTAATCGACTGCAATTTTTTAAGCATGCTGCATTTAAACGGTGTTTTTCAACATTTGATAGAAGGCCAATTTCACCTCCAAGGCTTCTGAATTTCGGCACCAAAAGTAATCCTTCTGAAGGCATGTTCGTCGCGTTCAGCCATGACTGAATCTAAAACGCAATGCGTGAGCGTTATAAACAAGCACAAGAGCGACACATACACGACAAAATTAAGCCGACAAATCAAAGTGAGCCGACAGAAGGCTTCGTTTGTATATGGTTCAGATGTCTTCAACATATTGCGTCAAAGTCCAAGGCCTCTTCTCTTAAGGGTTAATGAACCATCGCGACGCATTCACTCCTTTCCACTTATGAATAAGACACAAATGCCGCTCAAAACTTTTTTAAAACTCATAACAAAGCTGAGCTCAACACGTCTCCTGCAATCATACAGTGGCCGTCTTGCTTGTTTGACGAGCGAAGTATTCAACACTAAGAACAACAGCAAAACTTGCGAAAGTAGTTCTAGCCGTTTTGGACTTCTGCTTTTAGCGGTTTTGGACTATTGAGCTATTTTTTAGGTTAAACACCTAACGTGCAGGTCACCAAATGGCCATAAAAGGTCCGACCATCCTACATGCTACACTGACCTATCCATGAGGCATCAACACCCCCAAGGCCGTCCGTCAACATGTAACAGCCTGGGAAGGACGCGTCTCCGGTGCTGCAGCCGCCTCCCAAAAACCCGCTCCGTCGCCCAATAGGAGTGGGTTAGGGTCGTTTTTGTGCCGCTCGCCGGCGGTCCCGGTTCCAGAACGTCACTGTCACTGACAAGACATCTAATCACAATCTGGTTTCAGTGAGCAATTAGTCGTGGCTCAGTTGCTAGTCGGTTTTTCAGTGCAATGGCGGTGGGATCTGCGTGCACAAGTGTGCGTACTCGGGTCTCGGGATCAAAGAAAAACGTATAAAGCTTTGGATGCTGTCATTCGTTTAGTGTCACGAACGAAAGAAAATTGAAAGATTTTCGCGTACACCATTAGCCAAATTGTCTTCAATTCAGCGCTGCTCTCAAATAAGGCCATTCGGGGGCTTCCCAGCAGAATTGGGCATTGAAATGATTGACGTTAGACCAACTGGAGATAATGCTCGATCAATGCCGGAGGCCGTGCTACTGAAGTACACAATTTTAAATAAGGCAATCTTGGAACTCGACCGACAGCAAAGGAACGCTACTTACAGTTGACACACAAAAAAAAAAAAAAACGCAAACAGCGTGCATTCGGTGCCTTGCTGCCATATATGGAGCTAGCATTCAGAAGCGAAACGGAATCTACTTCAAAGAGGGAAACGGTTGAAAAAAACTCACCATCATGGCAGGTGTGTAACCCACCCTTTTGGAATATCTCTGACTCCATCTGACAGGATTATAGCTACATTATGATGTCAGTCGAGAAGTTTAGGGCTCGGGGAGACAGGTTGGATGTCAGCCAGTCCTGCCCAGACCAAACTATAAAGACCGTGGCCGCATACCACTGAATTCACGTCCATTAGTCATTTGTCCCACTGACAGAACAGTGTATTCCAGACACCCGAGAGTGTGTCTGGAATAGAGACGGGGAACAGACGATGCGAAGACGGAGGAACGGACTGGAACACGGGACCGACGGGAGGGAACAGGCGGCGCGCGTGGCCCCACGACAAGTGGCACAACAGCCGCGCAGACAAACGTGAACAGCACAACAGGTGCGCATACAAAGCTGGGACATGTCATTCAGACAATGGGATCCCAATACAGGGACAGGAGAAAGGCGCAGTCGCCTACAATACATGCGTACCGAATGAGCGTAGTTAGGACATAATGCATCAATAAGGTAAATGTATGACCACGGAGACCTGATCACCCTGATAAGTCTCCCAAATCGGGAGGTTTGTCTGAGTTTACTAGCATTTAGTGGCACCGTAACGTTCGGAAAGGCGGATATTGGACTGTGGACACTGAACAGTGGACAGTCCTCTCCCTCTAACCCTCCCGGAATCCCGGCTGGACAGCATGGCGGTGCGATGGGCGGGGCTCGCGAGCTCTTCTGTCGTCCGGGGGTCATCACTCACGCCGGGGCACTCCGCGTCGGCGACGACGCCGCCTGCCGACGCGACGGTAACGACGTGCGACAGAGGACAAGTGGACCCACCCCGCCCTCACCCCAGCGCCGGGCTGTCCGCCCACGCCGCCACCGCTGCCACCGTCCCTGGCCGTCGACACCACCGCCGCGCCGCCGCTACGTACGGTGCAAATAGTAGCGGCTCTGTTTGGTGTGCCAATAGAACCAGTAGCGGCGCGCTGCCCGACGCGCCGCAACTACAATCGATGTCTCTTCGGAGTTCGGAGGATTTACCGATGGTGTGTCGGTTCGACTGATTCAAACCGGCCGGCGAGTTATTTCGATCGTCAAACCCCGCTCGTTGCCGAGATATTTGGAATTGGACGCGTAGGCCGAGCTTCATTGTCATGTGCAAAGTTTCAGTGATTTTTTTCGTCTATAACCCTGCGTGAGTTTAACGTAAACCCTCCCTGTTTACCCCAGAGAGGATGGGAACCAGCTGATAGTACCGCCTCTTGATGAGTGTTGGACCATTAGTTAGACAAAGGTCATCAGATAAACTGTGACGTATTCTCCGGAAGGGGACACCCATCAACCGGGACGGGTTCAAGTGACGTCAAGATCCGAGGGGATAGGACGCCCATTAGAACAGCAAGAGGATCGGCTAGGGAAGCGAAGCGGGCAGCTCTGATTTCGTAAGGAATGGTTATAAAAAGGTAGGTGTTCTCGAAAAAGGAGCGACGTGGTTCACACTTGATTAGTTTTACAATAACTATATTTATTCATATTACAGGACACAGGTTATAAAAAGTAAGCAATGGTGAATCGTGAAAAACGACATTCTTAAATAAATGCTGCAGCATGATTCTCAAATTTAACTTTGGGGCAGTTGAAAATCTAGTTTTAGTTAGAGATGTAGACGGTTAGACGGTCATAAACTGTTTGGCGTTGGGTGGCTGCATTTTATAGCTATATATGTACAATTCATTCTAGTTACATCAAAAGCTGACAAAGCGAAAACAAGTTTCCTGAACAAATTTAACGCACAATGCCTACACAAACATTTGCTAGTTTCCGTAATAAATCGATTTTGCAGCTAAATGTCTCAAAATACGAATAACCGTTATCAAACCAATGCAGCCATGAGCCAGCGATCTCAATTCATGCCTTCATTGAAAATTATCCATAAATCCCCAAGAATGATTTGTTTGTTGTTTTAGCGGTCAGCTACACAAACTAACAATCAATTTACATGCTCTGTAACCGATACCCCTCCGTCCCCTTCAGAACAGATAGCCGGTGAATACATCTCTAAACAGCCACCCGCGGAGAGGGGCTCGCACACGTGGTGCCACAAATCTGCGTTTTTGACCGTGACTGACTGTCTGTCTGGCTCGCTAACTGACTGAAAGCAGTGCTTGAGTGGATGACCGCCGCCACAGCCGCCACAGCCGCCGCCGCAGCCGGGTTTGCGTTGACGACAGACCTGTTGCGCAATCGGTCGCCGCCGGCTGACCGGTCCGTCCGCCGTGTTCTCGGGTCGTTCGCTCGATTTTGGCCGCCGGAGACCGAGCCGCAGAGCAGGCGATAAACAAGTGAGCTGGCCGGGCCGACCAGCGCTGGCGGCTGCGCGTTTCCGATCCCCCGCGGCCGACCGCCGCGGCGCGGTTGGGCTTTCGAGGAGCGAATATTCCCGCATTGGGCCAAACAGTCGGACATACTAAGCGCTAAGATTGAGGTCAAATGAGGCCAACTGGGATGTCAGTGAGCTTCCGGAGACATTTCGTACAACCGCTCCTCAATCGTGCACATGCTTATATGTCCGACACGACTGGCGCCCCTCCCCAGCCCACCGAGTCAGCTGTTTACCCCCAAGGGATCAGAGTTATCACGGCGGCGTCTCGGCCGTAGTTTTCACAGCGGGCGTGCAGCGGAGCACTGGGCGGCGGAACCAGCATGGCACCCCGTTCCCGACGACTGATTCCTGGCACTGACACCGTGATATTGACGCGGCATGCAAGATTTAGCACGAGTGCAACATGCAAACCGCCTCCGCTTTGCATAAGTCGTGATAACAGTCTGCAGCCATTAACGGTCCTATGTTAACAAGTTATGACGGAATTCCAGGAATGACGTCACTAGCCTGATTTATTAATGCAAATAGATGCCGCCGGCTGCGTCATGAACGAAAGGAGAATTATTACAGCTGCTTTCACACATGGTAGCCGTCTCCTCCGGGTAGTTAATCTTCTAGGGCTTATTTTAGCATCACCCTAGTCCGCCTGTACGGCACGATAATCCCACATTAATGTTGTCCATCACATTTCAATATTTTATAATTTTGCTAAATCGTCCCGCGCAGAAGTCATTCCGCCTTTACGTAAAATCTTTCGCTAATCTAACGCAGCACTTGATTATAAGTCTCATTTCAAGTTGAGCCCCTTGTCGTTCCATATTTGGTCACCAAAAGCACCCTTAAAATGCTTTACAAAGTAACTTTCTCGTCCTCCAATTATGGCTTACCCCCGCCCCCTCTCCCGTAACGACTAGCACACAGGACACGGACGGGACGCTGTGGCCACCTCGAACGCATTGTGGACGACCACACCCACTGATTGACCCCACCCTGCCACGGCAATGACGCTGACGGTGACGACGATCTGCCGACGCAGCGTGCGGCTTAAACGAGGCGGGTCATCGGCGACCGACGGGCGGGGGCGGGAGCGGGGGCGGGGGCGGGGACCAATCGATGGTCCTTCCAGCCGGCCGGGTCGAGTCGCGCTGACGAGGCCAGAGTGGAGGCGGTGGAGCTACAGGACAGAGTAGCAGAGTAAGAGACAGCGAGGGATAGAAGAGAATAGAGAGAGAGAGAGAGAGAGAGAGAGAGAGAGAGAGAGAGAGAGAGAGAGAGAGAGAGAGAGAGAGAGGGGAGGAAGAGAGCGCAGAAGGACAGATATGTTTTATGCCGCCACTCATTATCAGGTGACCGTAAATAGGAGGGCAAAGAAGCGTGCCCTGAAGGAGGCAGTTTTCCTAGAAACGACACGGATGTCCGACCATGACCCCAGGGACGTTTTGTGGTACAATTAGCCCTGCACTGCCGGAAAGAGGGCTCGGAACGACCACGTGGGTTACTCTGCAGGTCACCCTCTCAGCTAGACACTCATCTAGGCAGCCTTACGTCACAGTTCCGGACCGAGACTCTCCGACTATGTAAAGTGGTCAAGATCTGTGGGCAATCCTCCACTGGGGAAGAGTAACGTCTCATGAGCGTGGCACATTTATCTGCGAGAGCAGAGCTCTGACCCGAGCGGCGGGCCGAGACGGGGGCGGGCCTGTTACCAAGCGCGCTATTCGGGGCGGCAGTGGCTGCCGGCGGTCACGGGACCACTGCAGGCGCGTCATTGTGACGTCAGAGACCCGCCGATGACGTCAGGGGGCTCCATGACGCTCCGACTGCCATGATCGAGAGCGTCGGAAAGAGCCGCCCGCCGGCACCGACGGCCGACGGCGGCGACGCTGGCGTGACGCTGGAGCTGTTCCGAGTAAAACCGCAGCGTGGAGACGGTCGGAAGCCCTGTTATGGGCAGATGTCGAGGCTGTAATTCGTAGGCCGACGACTCATGCGACATTAGGTCGGCTATTCTGAGGGCAGTTACGTTCATATGAGGCGTCAAAGGCGAAATGACTGGCAGCGGATTAAGGAGTCACGGCCCTTTTGTGGAGATGAAAGAGCTTGAGCCGCCGGTTGCTTCGGCATTGTTCGTCCATCTACAATGCCGCACAGGCATTGACCGCAATACTAGCTGTACAATCGCATTTTGACGCAATAAGAAAGCACGCCACCAGCTCACTAGAGAAACCTCCCGGTCTAAAAACAACCCCCTGAAATTGAGACCCTATTCCCAGAGAGGCGGTTGCCATCCGGAAAAGCCGATGAATTAGCGGCCGGGGAGCGGAGTGAGCGCAGATTAATGACGAACACTCTGCCGCGACCCGGGGGTCTCGTCCAAACCAGCGATGTGTCAACACGCATTAGCCACGTGTGCCGGGAGCAGCGGCCACAGATGGTAGACGAACGGGGACACGCCCGACCGCGAGTCTCTCCGAGTCTTCCCGAGTCCGCCCGCGAGTCTCCCCCAGCTGCTGCGTGTGCGGCCACTCAGGATGCCGCCTCGGTGCTCGGCGACCCTCTTTGTAGTGCGCAAAAACTGTCAACACAGCGTCTGCACCGGCCAGCGTTACCCACTTCGACGCGAGACGACTATCTGATGACGGAGAATACGAGACGCTTCCTCCCGGAGACAGCCGTCAGGAGACGCAGGGCGACGCCCGCCGTCTGCAGAGCGGTTGCTACGAGCTCTCTGAGGCTTCAGAAGTCACTATGAACCCAATGACCTGACGCGCCCTGATCGTTACGGACAGGAACGTATACAACATACACTTCAACCGATTTGGTATCGTATGTCGGCCATTGATAGCCGTGACGCCAGTAAATGATAAGCGATGGTCTGTTAAGCACTTGTAATTTTCCACCGGTTAGTGGCAATCGTGGAGATGATCTTAAGAAAATTTCGATTATTTAATCAGCACTTACAGCCGAGAGTAGAAACGGTATATGAGCACCGACATGGTCCCTTCCGGTTGGCCTGTACCGGAGCCATTGCAAGCAGTCTGATTCAGCACATTCGTAGAAAATGGCTGTCACGTTGCTTGAGAATGAAACAGATGCGGCCCAGCTTCGCAAACATAGCTCAAGAGCATGTCAGCTGAGAGCAAATATTGCTTCTCGAGAGAATACATTTCAGCACGACCCGGAAACATGCCTGGTAGGTAGCCGTGCGCAATATAACCGTCTACAATCACGGGCAGCCGATTGCTTGCTCCTGTGTGCTCATTCAGATATGAACTCTAATGCATATGGACATTACAAGCCATATGCATGCTTCTGTAATCAGCTATGCAAAATGGACCGACACTCTTGAGAATGTCAGAACATTATTGCATACCTCGCAATGCTGCCAGAGAATGTCGTAAGCTATCTCGATAGTGTTAGATAATTTTAACAGCCATCGACATCATTTGTATCCTCTGTGGTTGACAGCAGAGTTGGCCATTGCCCGGTGCCTGCCAGACGCTCTGCGATCCATTCGTAAACGGGTCTGGTTTCGATAAACAACCACCACCCAGCCCAGCTAGGAGTGCCAGGGGCGCCAGGGGAGCTAGAATAGTGGCGTCACTTCCGGAGAGATTCTGGACGGGTCACTGACTACGAGAGGGTAAAGTTCAAGGCTTCGCTATAACTGTGCGGGTTATTCAGTTACTTCTTGCATATTGTTTGAGTGTATTATGAGTAGGCTTAGCATGCCACAAATAAGATGCATTTCAAGAGCTTTACAATCAACTCAATGATCATCATCGATGTGTTTCTGGTTTCATTTCTTCTTTTTTTTTCTTTTCCATGCGCATACCTATCTTGATTTATTTTACCTTCCTTACCTTGCCTTTCTCCCAACAAATTTGACAAACGTTTTGCGCTCCAGTGTGGCCGTGCCTCTGCGATTAAGCACTGGTTTAAGTGCACTGATTATTGTGCATTTTGTATTAAGTGCTGTTCGCTGGTTGCTGGGGAAGCGGGCACCGCGGTTATCCACGCTGGCGTGTGTGACCTACCGTGCTCTGGTCCGGAGCTGTTGTGCCGGTCGGGGACGGAGGGACTGATGGGCCGGGAGCCCGTGGCGCTGGTGGCGTCATCCGATAGCTCGGAGCGCGGTCGGCTGCCGGCCGCACTGCTGCCGTCACCGCTGGCCAGGTCCTGCGGGGAGACACAGGGTCAGGTCAGGTCAGGTCAGGTCAGCTCAGGTCAGGTCAGGTCAGGTCAAGACACAAAAACACTGAATAGTCACTTTAATGCGGGAGGAGCAGGTGCTCTCTCCTATAATTGGGACAAGAGCCCGTTGGAGAGAGGTCCGACTAGTAAATAAAAAAAGTGCAGCCCACAGATCGATTTGATATAAAAACGAATTAACAGTAAAGCCCTCTTCAGTTAGGCTGGAGCAGGCTAGTGAAATTTTAGGCGACAGAGCAATCCTAACACAGAGTCTTTGTACATAGTGACATTCATTACTCCTAGAAAATAGCTATGCCTACCAGTAAATCGAATCCAATTCATGTGGGACCATTTGTACCAATACTCCGGCCTTTTCTTAACCATAAAAGCGGTTCCATAACCCACCATTTATGTATTTGGCAGGGAATCAATGAAAAACAGCAAGAGCAGCGCTGGCAACACAGCATTTAAGCAGCAAAAGTATCCGCACATTTCCCGTTTTGGTGAGCGTCCCTATCTTCTGTGAGCCTTCCACAGCTCTCCAGAGCATAATATTCAGTTCCACAGAAGGCGAACCGCGTGGATTACAGATTTATGACTGCATTGTTATGCCATATGAATTTCAACGAAGCATCCACATGAATGAATGGATGAACTCTTGTCCCCCAACTTGTATCTGCGGAGAAGTCACCCGACTGGTACACTTCTTTGATATTCAGTTCTCCGTCACCCAGAGCACATTAGACCTGCTTTCGAGCCTAGAGTGTAACCGTGCATCTGTCTGTGCAACGGCTGAGCTGTGAGCCTTTGACGTCATAGGCGCGGCCCGTCCGCTCCAAATCTGTCCCGGGTTGAGCGGACGCAACATGGCCTAATTGGTAGTCGGAGCGAGTCGCTGGACTGAATCAGAGATATTACAGAAGCAGTTGAACGGGAAGCTTTTCGTCGATGGGGGTATCGAGGAGACAAAGAATTGAGAAGGATGTAGAAGATGTTGGCATTTATTGTGTGAAATTAGTTTTGTTCAGTGTGAGAAAATCACCCTCAAGCGAAGCGATCCGTACTTGGTACGAAAGAATTTGCTAATGAGATAAGCGAGGTAATTATCGCTGGGCTCCAGAATGGAGACAAAAATAAGAAGAACAAATGGATGAAAAGAAGAGATGAAGACAACTATGGTAAATTCATTCACAAAACTTGTTTTTGTGATGCTGAAAAAGTCAACCACTTAACATTCAAAGACAACCATACCCACATACCGCCAGAATGTACACTACAACTTCGCACCGTTCCGTCAGATTCTAACGGCTTCACAGCCAGCCCGGTAACAGACTGTGGGCCCCAGCGTGCTGCGGCATGGAGACAGGTCCCGACCATGAGCCGCGATTCTATCAGGGGAATCCGGCATTCGCCGTATAATGCCAGCCTGCTGACGGTCCCCTGCAGTGAGATCGCTGGTAACTGGGAAATCCATAGTTTAGACATAGTGAGAGCTGTGACAGCACTTTGAGTGACTAACGCAACACAATTTGCAGCAAAGGTGAAATTAAATTTGTTTGAGCTATAGGTATGTCACAACAAACCATGAGCTATGAGCAAAAATGAACTCGCAATGCAGCAATTTATTTCAATTTGATTATCCCAACCCAAGGACGAGAACATCTGTTCTCTTGCGTGACATGAAATATCAAAGGAGTGAATAGTTAGTTAGATGGCACAATTCTTCCTTTCACTTGCCGTCACGCCTCCCCTGGTTCACCAATGCCTGAAACGAACTTCAGTATGTTATCCTCACCACTGTGCTCGACCTCGACTCGCTGAATTCATTAAAGCCTTTCAGTCCATCAGCTTGGACGCTATAACATCCGGCCAGCCATACGAAAAAAGAGCTTCAGATCTGCGCCAGCCTCAAACCGTCCCGGCTGTCTTCTGTTGATCTTTTGCGGGCAGAAATCGGTCGGCGTTGGTCAAAGTCCAGTCGTCTGCAGCGACACATTGCGCAACTGTTCACCTCGTGTGTCCACTGAAGCCGGGCAGAGGCACCGATAACAAACCGGAGAGTACGATAAATGATTGCATACCAGGCCGGGGCCGGGCCGCTCAGCTGGAGGTGAACATTCATCTTTCCGTCACACACGCGGCAGACTCATTTCTTGCCGAGAGAGCCCTGTCGTCGCTCGCCCTCGATCTGTTGTGCAATATATCTCTTGCAACGACGACCGGCAAACGCTTTTTCTGTGATTCTGTGTGAGCTGGGATGCTCTTTGCGCGGGCACATGTGTGAAAATAACGCCTTGGGTGGGATTAAATGGAGAGCTTCAGCGAAAACGGCGGAGCGATTTGTATGTCAGCGAATGGCATCAAACGTTTAAATTCAGACGAGTTGGCCTGCTTACCGAAGCCGTAATTTGTGGACTGCAGTTAGCCGTTCAGTGCTCATCGTTCCAGAATACGGCACAAAGTTCCCAAAACGCAAAGGCATGTGAATATCCATGCAAAGATTGGAACCCATTTTTGTCACGCTAAAAAAAAATCATGCAACGTGATGGGTATCCGGTACCTACACATTTTTAGTGGTTATTTTGACTTATAAAAAACAGTGATCATTCGGTGTTCATATCAGGGATGAAAGCGAGACATATCTCTAACGCACACTCCAGACGTTAAATTGGAGGAGGTCACATGTCCTAAGATTTTGATAAATAGCGACACCGTCACGGATCGTCTCTCATGACCTACCTGGCGCTGAGCCAGGAGTGAGACGCACCACGGTGCTTTGGAATCTGGACATTCATTTGCTGGCATCGGTAAGATGACATATTCCAATATAAGCCAGACTGATTTATTGGATTGGAGAAGACGGGCAAAATTATTGCTCACCGGAACAGCCATATGCAATTCTGACAAAATGGGCCAATTCAAAGATGATAAATTAACCCAAACATTGTTTCACAATTGAAGTGGTGTATGACTATGGACATTGGACCACATGAAGACCACGAAACACACAAGTAAAAAAAATCTTTTGACCTAAATGTAATACCGTTAAAAACAGTTTATGATTATGTTTATGACTATGGAGTCCATCGTATCGACCACTAAATACTCCACCCTCAACCATAGCCAGTACCGACTGCTGTCAACCATCATTAAACCCATGTGTTTAAAGCTTCTGAGTTGACCTCCCCTCCCCTCCCTCACCTTTCCTCTGGCTGGAGACCAAGTGCCGGCGTGGGCAGGGTAAGGGAGGACCTGGGAAACCGTCCAGGTGCCGCGACCTCTCGACCTCGTCATCGCTGGTCATCGATCGCCAGCCGTCCGAACCAGCTGACCCCCCCCCCCCCGTCCCCCGTCTGGGCAGCAGCGAGAACTATCGCAGAGCTCCTCCAGCGGTGCACCATACAGCTGCGGTCACAGCAACCCCAGCGACCCTTCTCTAAGCACATAGTCAGCGGAAACAGGAGTCGCCGCGGCGTTACCGGCGCAGATTCTCTCTCCCTCACACGCATTCACGACGGTACTTCCAACATGGCCGCCCGAGGAGAGGACATCCTGCCCGCGCCACTCGGTCTCTGTATCCGTCCACGGTGGCACAGTGCCATCCCAGCGAGGAGAGAGGCGGAGAGCGAGGAGAGAGGAGGAGAAGGAGTGACGACAGGCTACCCTGAGATGAGCTCTGGTGATGACGCCCCCCGCCCGTGCGCCGAAAGCCACTCTGTGAGCGGTTGATGGCAGTGAACGGAGCAGAAACGCGATGTCTAGACGGTAGGTATACTGCAGAATGTTTGCTGGTGAGGCATGTCGGAATACGAGAGCATCCTAATGAACACTCCACAAAGAGACAAGCTTCAGATGAAACCATGCCCCTAAAGTCTAAAGTACAGCGTCCCAAGTTTGCCCGCGAGGCCGGTTGCAAGGTCTGAAGGGGATGACAGGCAATTGTGGAGAAGATTCTAATGACAGCGGCTTTTGAAGAGGCCCGCTAGAGGTGCACTGCATGCAGATCGCCGGCGCAGTGGTGGTCACAAGATTATAAACCGCGAGCCAGGTACGAGGAAGCACGGGACGGGGTGAGAGGGAAAGACGGGCAAAGGTTGAACGATGGCTTTGGGAAAGCCAGAAGTTGTTTACATTACAGATGGGTGTTGCATAGGTAAAGCAGCGTATAGTTACGAAAGACGATCGCATGTCATAAAAACCGCAAGGGCGAAGAAAATGGCTGTGGAGTATAAGAGGTCATGAGTTTAAAAATAATTTCACATTTCGGCTAATATAGAAAGTCGACAGACGAAGATTCAATAGGTACTTAATCTACAAATGTTTATCGAGGCTGGACATAGGTCCCTACATGTAATCAAATGCTTTCTTTAAATGAGAAAATTTCTAGCCACATGATGATTAGAGAGAGGTGTCCGGAAATAAATTGAGAAGCTTAGGTATTGCTCAATCCAGAGATCATTGTCTCTGTCTAAATACTTGATCTATATCGCAGGAAGTGTCCGGAACATCCACCACGTCGTTCGCTATCACCAACCACAAAGCAGACCTGATTAACGATGGTTTGCTAATAATTCGCAAACACTTCCCCGTTTTCTAAATTCAGGCCGACAGCTGTTGACACAAACAACATTCGCACATGCTAGCTGATGGTATTAAGAGTTATGTCAGGAACGCAGCTTTCAGCTGAAAATTTGAAAACATCTCACTCTTCAGACCGTGTCAGTGCAGCGATCTCAAAACACTGCCGCTGCCAACAAGCATTGTTTTCCAGCCTGTCTGTCTGCGGCTCACTGAGCCGGCGGAAGAGGTGAGCGTATTCCGAGAACCCACACCAGTTTCAGGTCGCCCAAATTCGTCTCGGATGAGCACATTCGACTCTGACGGAATCCACGCGACCATCCTCCCTCACCACGCGTCTCCAGGACAGTCGAAACGCCTGCCATTCTCGTGTCGCAACGGCCCGGCCGGCTGGCCACTGCCAACACAAGCCAAACAAATAGAGACGAGGCCGTCTGTTCACCGGACAGACGGACGCGGACGACAGTCCGCAGCCGCCGCCGCGGCTGTCAGCCTCGCCGATACAACAAACTGCTCACTATCCCGTCTGTTGTTACAGGATATTGCACCGTGCCTGCATTGCAACAGTGCGCCTTTTCAACTTCAAGCTAAAACGTCCCCGATATATGGCCTCTCATTTTTAGCAATATCCTACAGAAAGACAAACACTTAGGACAAGAGTAGCAATTTCTTTTCAAGGAGTACGACGCGGCCCTGACGTCGCGGTGGTGGTTGTTTTAAAACACTGCCACTGTTGTGCCTCCAAGGAAATCGTTCTTTTTTCCTTAAATATTTAATACAGAAAAGTCCTAGCCGGAGTAAAAAGAGAAACGATATCTGAGCAGCTTTTTTAACCACTCCCACCAGTTTCCACCAGTCTTTCTCCATCCGACTGCAGCTCTCAGCGCACTCCGCCCCCCCCCCCCCCCCCTCCGCGGCAGCGCGTGCCGGCCCTCCCGGCGCATTTCGCACTCTCCTCCCCAGCACCTAGATTTGACAGCTCGTCTTTGACAGACTCCTCCCACCCATCCCCGTGTCCTCCCGGGCGAGGACGCCCCCAAACGCCCTCGACCTCGCTGCGACGACGCTCTGCCAGGACAGACGCGCGGCCGGCTAAACATAGAGCGCGCCGCCACTCCGTCAGTTCGGCGCGATCGTCGGCGATGCATCAGCGTCGCCTGCGACGGGCGTGCAGGGCGGCACGACGGCCGAGCGGACGTGCCACCGCCGACGGGAGGAAGAGGAGCACCTCCGGGCGACTCACGAGCGGCCGCCGGGGACCGTCAAGTGGTCGGTGCTGATCGCACGCCGAATTTGTGGGCCCGCCGGAAGCGACGGAGATTGCCACGAAAATCGAGAAGAGGAGATGTACTGTAGTGGAAATCGGATAGCGTGAGGATAGATGGGAAGGAAGGGGGTCAGCTTGGAGCTGAGGGGAAGGAGGGAGAGAGAGAGAGAGAGAGAGAGAGAGAGAGAGAGAGAGAGAGAGAGAGAGAGAGAGAGAGAGAGAGAGAGAGAGAGAGAGAGAGAGAGAGAGAGAGAGAGAGAGAGAGAGAGAGAGAGAGAGAGAGAGAGAGAGAGAGAGAGAGAGAGAGAGAGAGAGAGAGAGAGAGAGAGAGAGAGAGAGAGAGAGAGAGAGAGAGAGAGAGAGAGAGAGAGAGAAGGGGAATATGCTGGACAAAACTGGCATTACATTGCCACCTATCAAGGATAAGCAATATGACAGAGGTGCGCAGTTAAACCGAGCTACAACTACAGAGTATAAGTCAAAACCTGTCACCTTCAGGCCAAGTGACAGTGCATTGGACATTTAAATTGGGCTCAGTTCCGGAGCGTTGAGAGCGACGTGACAGTTCAGTTAGGAGATCGTTTTTGGGACCGGACGTTGAATGTCACAGGGTGTACGGTGAGCCCAAATGAGACGCAAGGGGTCCGTCCGGTGTTAGATGGCCCGTTATCCCCTGTGACTGCGGTTGGTCCGTCCGTAGGCGTACTTTCAGCCAATGAGATGCATTGCAGAGGAGTGCAATGGAGTCGGACAGCTGAAGAAAAGGTCAGCACCTACCCAGGTAGACGAAACGCGACTGCCGTCAACCTTGCTCTGCTCTGGAAAGTAAGAGCACTTCCGTTTTATGTAATTGCATGCACCGGAGCTTCAGGACAATCGTTCTTCATAGAAAGACAAAGACGGTTTTTCCTTCCACGTCTCTAAAGTAATTATATGTCTCCAAAGCTCAGCACCCAGCAATCAGAGGTAAGGAGCGATTCACTCTAGTCGCAAGCAGTTAGCAGTTAAAAGAAGAGCTGATACCACACCTCAAAAGTTCATCATTAGCATCACCCATTCAAAGAAGTTCGGCAGATCAAAGCGTCTGATAAATCATTTCACATTTCGACTATTGCACGGCTGAATGCAAGCGACACTCAAGAGTGCACTGAAGCGCATCGGGTCAAGCTCTCTTTCCAAATATCATTCGCGTTCGGTGCCAATAGGTCCCAAGAGGACCCTGAGGGAAGGCCAGGGGGGAGGCTACGATGCTTGATAGGTTATTGGGTGCGCCGACAGCCGCCTAAACTTCGGCGGCAGTTCGTCAGCCGCAGCCTGCTAGACCATTCGTCTGGCTGGCGCATTTCTCACAGACACACATACATACGCCGAGCAGAGCGCACGCGGCAGGCACGCGACCACGCCGCCGCCGCGTCGCGTCGCCGCATTTGGCAGCGCGTCACGCGACCGGATCTGGGCTACCAACTGGGCCGGCGACGCGACCGGCTGCAGTTGGCACCACGTGACGGATTCCCGACGGCTGCGGCGGCGGCGAAGGGCCCGGAGTCTGGTCGGCGCCTCGCCTCATCGTTATGCTGCGGGGCCGGGCGGGGAGGCCGCAGCCGGCTGCCAACTGGGTCCAAATCTACCGGGCGGCCACCAGCGTCGCCGCCGCAGCAGCAGACGTCGTCGCCGACGTCGATTTCGTGTCTGCGTTTTGGAAAGGCAGACTGTTCAAAGTGCGTGATTCCAGAGGAAGCGCAGGAGAGCCTCCTGCACGCGATCACTCGCTGGTTCGATCGGTCGGCACGGCAGCGGCGATTGAAAGCGAAACAGCTCGGCTAAACTGGCCGACAAGTTCCCAGCAGCCGGTCGTTAAAATCCCAAGGGCGCAGTCAGTTTGAATTCAGCGAAAGACGAGTCAGTGGGTGTAAGTGTGGATTACGGCTTAAAGCAAGGTGGCTGGGTTCAACGTGAAGCCTTAAAGCTGTTCGCGGCTTCTTGCCAAGCTGATGGAATAGAGCAGCATGGGAAGACATTCTTGGCATGAACTGCGATTACTAGTATCTCGGAGCACAGCTAACGTAAGCCATGCAGTAATAATGGTCCTCTGGAAACGGGCAGTGTCCATGATTTCCGGGGTATTTACTTGTTTACACGTCTGTCAGGTGTTTGATGGGACGAGTCTGCCGTTAGCCACTGCCAAGGTGTTTGGAAAACAAACACCAGGCTGGCCGGGAATGCTTGAGAACCAATTGAAGTGTTTATCGAATTCAGTAAACCCATTAGCGTGAAATAATGAGCTAACGAAAATGTTGGACATGCGAAATAGTTACGTCGCGTTATGCGATGGCTTGTCGTATCCTCGCCACCGATCCTCAAGTCGGCCAGTTTTCACATAGCGGCATATCAGTCCTCAGTAACACACGCCGGTGCCTCGCGATTCTCCGAAAGCATACCGACTCGACAAGTTCGTCAGAAGGGGCGGAGGCGCCGGCGGGTGCCCACTGCGTGAGGGTCGAGTGGTCGGTGACTGTTTCACGTTCGCTGAGGCCGCCGCTTTTGCCGAACAGTCTGCGCGGACGCTGCAGGGAGCTCTGATGAGCTGGCGTTAGCGGAGATAAACGTTTCTTGGTAGGAACACATCAGCTGGTCGACCGATGTCTGCATAGATCCATTTGATGATACATGAAGGGCAGGTATGTCTGTTGTAGACTACAGTGTTCTCATCCTTACTGAAGGCACATAAGTATTCATGCACTGTCTGCCAATCTTTCCCGCCGCCTCCCAGTTCTGCTCAAGGTGCAATGAAGCCGTCTGACCCACCTGCTGTTGCTGCTGCTGCTGCTGATGCTGCGGACACGACGGCTGCTCCTGCTGACCATCCTGCTGGCACTCAGACGGCTGTCCCGTCTCCTGGCAGCACTGCTGCTGCTGCCCCTGCTGTTGCTGTTGCTGCTGCAACTGCTGCTGCTGGCGTCTCATCAGCGCCTGGTACTCTGGCGAGTCCAGAGGCGCAATCGGCACCGCCTGCCAGGGCACGGGCGTGGCGACCACGGGACCACCCGGGTAGGAGGGAGCCATGTAGTAGCCGGCCACCGGCGGCAGGTGGATGATACCCGACTCGTCCATCACTGCCGGCCAGACCACACAGAGCACACTGTCAGCGCCTCCTCCTCACACACAAAGACAGACAGGTGACCGACGCACGGTCTGCTGTGTCACCGCCTCACCCGAGAGAAGGTGAGCCGACGGCAATCGACATCGAAGACTAAATTTGTTTGAACAAAACATGCGGGGGTCGGTTATGAGTTTGGACTGGTCGAGCGAAGTGTATGACTGTCTGTTTCTCGGGTTTAGTGAACGGAATTTATTAGGTCTCTTGAGGAGAAGCAGAAAGAAAACAGTTCTTGCCGGACAGCTTTTGATCTGAATTATTGATTGAATCAAGAATTGTTGAACATGGAACATTCTATCAATGTCCGTAATAAAAATGCATTCATTTTCGTTATCATTAAAATCTAGATTTACCAATAGTTAATACTGACGACAGGTACAGGCTAACACTGAGGTTAATTTCGTATCTGCGCCATCACTACCTAACCGGAAGGGCAAAACACAACTCACTTTCCTTGATATCAAATTGGGATAATAGCTTGAGCTCGATTTTAAGATGGTTTCGATTAAGACACATCCTTGGCTCAGATAAATGCGCGCGGCCGCGGGTGCCACTCGCCCAGACCGATCTACAAACACGATCGTCGGACTTAATCAGGCTGATAGCAGATACTTGTGAGCACTCTCAGCACTACGATAGCACGTCCGGCGTGTCTCCGCAACCGACAAAAACAACTGGACTCCACTCCAGATTGTCCGCCGATTTCCTCCGCCTGCGCCATGTCGCCAACGTTCGCGGACATATTCAGAGTCGGACCGAGAGACGGGCAAACATTGGATGGGCAAAGATGGGCGGTAGGTACATACGACGAGTGAACCTGAACAGTCCAAGATACATTTACTTCCGATTGGTGGCCTTCAGGCCACCAATCGGTCAACGTTTGGTGAGATCCCGCATCTCGAATGCGGTGTAGCGTAGTTGCGAAATATCACGAATTAACATCAAACTTTGCTAGACTTGCAGCCAGAGAAGCTAAGATCCCGTGCGATTGACTTCTTCAATGTGAACCAGAAGCTTACAAGTGGAATCGACAATGCTGATCGGGGCGATTTGACTGTCAGACAAAAGGTGTGATTTAATCTCCGCGTGCAGGTTGAACATATCTACTGCGTAAGATGCGGTTTTGAAGGGCGACCAAACACTCAAGAAGCCAATTTTAGACTGTCCTCTGTCACGCCACAGGGAGCAGAAGTATAGACAGCACACCCCGATGCTTTCATGTTTATTTTCCTACCACCCTCCGAGGCTCGTTCCGACAACATGGAGGTCTATGGTTTAGTGGAACACTCGATGGGGACCAAATATTGGGACCACTGCTGAAATCATGCTCAATGGAGGCATCCAGTGGGTGGGATCATGTCCTAACATCTAACTTTTGTAGAAATGCTAAATAATTAAAAGAGACTTCATCTTTGGAGAGCAAACACATTTTCCAGTAGCACTCCGGAAATGACACAGCATTTTCGAAAAAGTTCAAAAGTTCAAAACCTTCAAAAGTATGCATCGCCAAAAAGTCGTCCGATACTGCCTGATTCACGATTTAGTTCTCTGAATCTCTAAATATTAATGATCGTTGTTGACACTGTCCGGTTCCCACCCACTTCCCCCCGTTGGCCGCCAGTGGCGCACGCCATCCCTCACAACTAACGAGCCACTCATGTCCGAGTCAACGTGTTGACACCAAAAGGGGCGTGCGCCCCCGCCCGGGGACACCGGCAGGCAAGGTCCAGATGAGATGACGACACCGGCCATGTGCACTAGGACCGTTACCGACTCTGACAAGACCGCTATCCGGTCACTGAATAGGATCAAGAAATGGAATTGGAATGGAGTTAAACGGAACCCAGCTCGAAGTTGCCAACCGGGTAGACACGTGCTACGGGAATAGAGCATAAGATTGGGCTGTTCAGAGCGGTACCGTACTACCGTAGGCTCGTGTTACCTTCGGGGACGAGTTTGACACCGGTGAAAATTAACACCTGTATGTGAAACCTGATCTTAGATGACCACGATGCATGCAGTATTCAATAAAGGTATGCTTTTTCATCGATTTCAACTAACGATTTTGCTTGCAATGAAGCAAGGATTTGTTAGGTAAAGCATCACGGTCTTAGCTTAACTATCCATGCGCACTGACACTCACCATTGAAGTAGACGTTGCCTTGTGGATCAATGAAAGCGTACTGGATCTGAGACGCCAGCGCCGCCAAAGGATCACGTGGCTCCGACCCCTCGCCGCATTCTGTGACAGGAAACAGTCGGGTAAGTCACGTGGTTTATGACAAAATGATTACCGTTGTGCCGTAATCCATGTGTGGCTTGTATGTTACCTACTGTAAACAGGAATGAGCAAAAAGTGATTACGGCAAAAACACTTACATACGGATGAAAAAGGAACGGACTAAACGATATCTCATAATGCCACCAGGATGATAAGCTAACACGGATCGTAAACAGCTCTTACATATGCTCGTATAAAAATGAACTTTTCTCAATGCCACAGTTCATCTGATTATGTTATACGCTGCTTTACAGGCAATATGCACCGTGTGAAACAATATGTAAGCACACCAAGCTTGAGAGTAGAACATATGCACTATGCAGTTAACAACTATTAATCCATTACTTATTGAAAGAGCACTCTAAAACTGTGGTCATGACAGTTCACAACCGTTTGTTCAATAAACATGGTTAAACTCGTGCATAAGTTATACGGTAAAATTGGCATAAACTCAGACGCATGTATCAGAGACTTTCAATCGCATATAAACCAATGGTCTGAGTTTCATGTGCTCATGGGAATAGTGATGGAAGAAAAAGTTATATCGATTACACATAGTTATAAATATTAGTAACAAAAAGTGTTCGCTGAGTAACTTTGATTTCTTCATTTCATTTGTCTACACCCAGACAAATCTTGTAACTGATTCAGTTAAAAAATAGTATTTTACATCCAATCATTAAACGTTTCCTCTAATCGAGGCTCCCCTAAGCGCAGCATATATCTGGTCCTCATTATACCCATTAACGGCATCTCCCTAAAACGTCAATTTTCACTTTTTCCCTGACGGCTCTCGCGGCATTGAGCTCTGTGTAAAACTTCCCTGTTAGTTAATTCGGAGACGAACGGTCGTGACGGAGGCGACTGTTTGACATTCCACGGACGACATTGTGGGACTGCCGCGGCGACGGCGCCAATCTGCGATCACACGGCTGAACTGGTAAGTACACCAGCGACAGTTTCGGCGCACTATTTATCCATGCTCTGACGGTTACACTACCAGAGCCGTTGGTGTATCATCAACCGTCATTATTTTAACGATGGTTTTTTACTTATGTCCAATAAACCTACACTCCGTGGGGGAGTAATACGTCGGCTGGGAGCAACAATCACCCTCGGAGAGGCAAGAGAGGCCATTCGGTCCAACTAGAGCGCCAGGCGAGCCGGCTACAGCGGCTGCATGAGCCCTAACGGTCGGCCACCGGGCCCGAATGGGGCCTACTAGGGCGCGCTGAACAGATCGTATATATCGCGCTCCGGCAAAGAAACGAGTCCAAACGCCATTAGTGCCGATCCTGCTCTTTAAACTTTCCGCTCCCCTGGTCGACAGAAAGTGGTCGGTGACGTCATCATGACGTAGGGACGATGGTTGGCATGGCAACTGTCATGGAAGAGTAGTAATCGCTGTCGCTGGTGTAGAACGACAAATATGCTACGCGTAGCAGCTTGGCAACATAATAGTTGACTAGGCTACATCATGCATGCATTGCATAATTTCATCAAATTCTAAATTAAATTCAACATTGATTGATCAAACATCAAAGGCCAACGAAAAGCCATCTTGTGGTCATTTTGCTCAGGTGTGACAGTTGTACTTTCATGACATCGTGTACGTCAAAATAATGCAACGTAAGCAAGCATCGATCATCAAAACAGGTGCTAAGAAGACGCCACTCGCCAGCTTAAATAATATAACGATGCTACTTCAAAGAGAAGCAAAAGCAGCATCAAATTTTGCCTGAGCATCTTGACATTTAACTGACCATATTATCAAAACAGGCACTGAACCCATCTCCTCTTCACATCATCATCCTAACCACTTGACCTAACCGTTTGACCGCGTCACCCTTCCTAACCACCTGGGGCAGCCCAGCCGCTCGGCACATCTGGTTCCAACTTCAACCCAGACAGACGCCACGGTTCGTTCCGCTGTCACTCGTGTCTCTTGGAGCCTTCCGGCGTAGGACAGAGCCGGCAAACGGGGCATGAGACGGGTACGGACCTCCCGCGCCGCCAAGCTAAACACAGCGAGCAAGAGAGAGAGTGGCACAGCCCGGCGCACCGCGCGGCGCACAGTGTCTGGCGGCGCTCAGTTAAACGATGACGCGTACACGCGTACCGCTGCCAGCTCCATGGCGCTGCTAAAATAGAGCTGCCTCAGCTTTACTTAATGGATCAGGGTATAATATTTCCTGGGTGAGTAGAGGAACCAGTTTTGTTACTTGAATATGTGTAGCAGGTGCGGTTGGATTATTCATGCGCCTCATTAATTTTAAGTTAATCAATATGTAATTAAAAGGGGCTAGAACTAACATTATCTCTTGCAACGTTGATATGCAAAAAAAAATGGTTGACTTTCCAACCTTTTTGATGCCATTAGCACAACAATCAACACATATTCGTATGAGGCTGAAGCATTATAGTAAGTTCATGTAGAGAAACGTGACGGCAACTTTTACGCCTGCATTCCACGAAGGATATCCGCCACCCTGTCTGTCACCAACCACGCAGGAATGCAGAGACAATAGAGTGACGTTGGGACTGCTTAAGTCAACAGGAGCACTGTGATGTTATGACGGCTGAGCTGTCAATTATGTCACCACACGTGCACACTAGACACACGGCGGTCGGTGCTGGTCGTCGGTCGTCGTGCACAGAGTGCACAGCGTTTCCGCAAAGCGACGAAAAGCTGAAGAGGGGCCAACTATGGATATTTACGCTTTTTTACGAGAATTGACGGAATGCGCTACTTCGAAGCAAGAGGCACGGATCCAATCTATAGAAATGCATGTTACCTAGCATTTTTGACATACTGGTTTTTATTAGCGAATTTCTGCGTTGTGCTTCTCGTCTCCGATGTGTAAATGCGATGTTAGACGGCCTCAGGCCATGCGGTACAGTATACCTTCAGGCGCTTACTCCCAGCGCCATCTATGAACTGTTCTGACGGGTGACGGGTGGCGCCGTCCATGTGCTGGGCATTCCCCTGCCAATGAGTTGAAAGCATGGACTAAAAACAAACAGGGAAAATTCCTTCTCAGCATTACTGCAATATCACTGCATCTTCACTGTTAGTATACCCAACGCCTTCTAAAACCACATCAGACCACAATTCGTTGAGCGTCATCTCGACTCTCGACCGGCCGCCAGTCTCGGCGGCCGCATTGTCGGGTATATTTAGACAGACGAAGGGCGCAGCGTGGAGATGGCAGCCATCACCCTCCACTGTGACACTAGATGGTCCACGAGGTTTGCAGATAGCGCCTGGGACGCCGCGCAAGCACGCTCGGAGATCAACGAGCGTCAGCGCCGCGCCGCGAGCCCCGTTATCTTGATAGTTTAGCTGCTGACGTCGCTGCGATTTCTATCGAGAAAGAACGCTGAACAGGGGGCGTGCTTTGGTTGTCGCAAAAAGATGATCATTAGTCTCAAAACTTGATCTTCATGTCTCGCTGGATTGTTTTCTTTCAAAACTGTGGACTTAATTTCAAAGCCTTGAAAAATGAGTAGTGATGCATTCCGCCCACCCACCAAGCCGTTGATTTCAGCAAGACCATGAGGCCATGTCGAACCCTTCCCCTAACGTATCCTCCCATTCAGCATTGGTCAGTCACAGGACGCCTTGGCCCCAGGGCCAGTCCTGGGCAGAACGCCAAACGTGTGTGGTCGATACTCGCCTGAGAGTCGGCCCGATCGAGCGGAGATACCCAAAACCGCAGTAACTGTGTCGCTGTCATTAATTTGTTTGTGATGAAGACTGTAACAATCAAACACAGTTTTCAGTAAAGACCAAAGTTGGAATAACGAATGCATGAAATATGGAAGGTATTGCAGGAATTCTAAAGCCGAATCAATCTTCGGATGAATATAACTGTATTTAAGAAAAACGATGCATCCTTCGCATAATTTTGTTTTTGCGTCGAGGGCATCAGCCTCATTCGCCGCCCCCGCCGCCAGTCTGGCCCCATATCCCTCAGCGGGTGCGTGAGCTCTGTTTTCTGGTCGGCGGCACCGAGTGGCGGGCCGCGCGCGCCTCAGTCGCCCTCCTCGACGACATTCCGTGCCGGCATATCTGCCGCGGCGCCGCGCCGCGCGTGCCACCGGCGCCGCGGCGAGCCCGGCGCGCTCTGCCAGCGGCGACCATCGCGGCGCTCGGCGGCGCTCGCTGCGCGGCACAGCCACGTGGCATTCATCGCGCAGCTTATCCCCGTTTCCCGTCGCCAGTGTCAGCTATTTTTGTTAATTTTTACGTTTGTTCATTCATTTACTTCGCAACCGTGATTGGATTGGGTTTCCAAGTCTGCCCTGGGCACGCGCTACGGCGAGTAAATTGTTCTCCGTCGGCAAAATTTAGTGCTGAAAGTTTTACAGGGTCCAATGATTGGGCGAGGCCCCGCTCATCTGACGCGGAATGGCCCGGGGCGTGGGCGGTGCCAACCATCCCAGGCCACTTTATTACAGCCCGGTCGACATCGCTAGAAGCACAAACGACAGCGAGTGGCGGGGGAAGGAGCCAGTAGCCATCGCCGAAATGAAGATTCACGACGAATCCCCGATAAACATGGAAACGTTCTGCATGGTAAGATGTCTCACGCTGGTTTGGATCTGTTCCCTGCATTATGTATGCCACAGTATGTCTCTCTGACTAGATTCTGTGGCTAGCGACAGTAGGGAAATTCGTGGGTATTTTCGGTACCCACATTTCCACCTTGCTATATCTGCTGAATCCGCTCACATAGACAATCCACGGGAAGGCCGGTGTTCAATAAAAGGCCAAAGACTGTTCCAGAAATCCGGCAAAGGGCAGTGAGGCTCAAGCATCCCCAGAAACGAGGTACAAAGCTTTCAGACGGCGAGAAGAGCGGTGTCTGATACAGTCATGGCGCACTGGAGAGCACTCGAGGCGATCATGGCGCGGCCTGAGGGGCCTGCGGCGTCTCGGTCGCCATCGGGGAGCTGCAGCTCAGCTCAGGTCACGTATAGCCTCCAGTCTTGAAGGACGGAAGACTGAAATATCGCCGTGATATGAACTGGGTCGATGCAGCCCGAGTAGATGGTTCGGAATAGAAACAAAGTGGCAGTGGCATCAATGTAAATTGTATATCACAGGCCTCGAACCGCCCAAAGTTCGATCCATTCACCAATGAAAATGTCAAATGTTCGGCTGAGCCCTGTGCTATTCTGCGACGTCAGAGAATGTGTGGGAAAGGATATCAATTTACAGGAAAGGACAACAATACCATCTTGAAACGGTAGATTGAACTTGGAAAGTGTTAATGAAAAACGAACCGGCGTCAGTCAACATGAATGCGTACGTTTGAATGATGCGACTGTGTTTACACATAATAACGAACGTAATGTAAAGTAAACGAACAACAAACGCATGTGTTAGGGTTTTAATGTATTGCCATGGTGAAGTGTTCATGTGTCATATTATGATGTACTAAGCTTTTTGTGTGAGAACAGTTCCATTGCTTGCAAAACACCATTCCATACGTAATTCAAATTAATTATTGTTCTAGTGTTTCAACAGGATATAAAACACAGTTTTGCACCTAGCCTAAGTTACGCTGTATGACTGTGAATACGAGTATTCCATCACCACCGCATATAATCGTGACTAATATTTAACAAACCAAAATAAATAAACACATTTTTCTCCGTCTGGAATCCCAACAAACCTAAATTCCAGCCTATACACTGTCAATTTCTGCGCTTTCAAGTCGTTCCTCTGCGGTCTAGGATACTGTCGCGGCCTTAATAACACCCATTCGTCACATAGATTTAGTACCGCGTTTCGATGTAAGTACCGGCGCGGCCGGTGCGCCAGGTCAAAGGACCCGATGTCAGTGTCCCGGGGACAGAATGACACCAACAATATGGCCGCCAGACAGCGGCGGCGGAGACCCGCACCAGACGGACCGCCAAATCGTCCGCTAGCAAATTAGTCAGCGAGAGGGAAGCCGGCAGACAAATGTCCGCTCCACCGCAGTAATTCAGGTGCTAATGTGGACGCGGCTTCTAGCGCCTTTCGTTAGTCCCCAGCACGTGGTGTAATGGTATGACGTAACTCTGACGCCAGTCGCAACCGAGACTGGCATCTGTGGGTCTGGAGAAAGACAAATGGCGGACGCAATGGGTCCGAGATCTGCGGCGAAATGGCGATATACGCAGCCTCAGTCACGTCTGAGACTGTATCTTGAGAGCAGGGAGGAATTTCACCAAAAGCAAACCACATTTATCACCATGAATAGTGAATTTATCCGGAACCACGTGACAGAAACCCACCCATGCCCTGACCGCGGGGTGATCTAACATACTTTCCTCTCACCACGTCCACTGTTTATTGAACTTGGGGTGTCGCACCGCCGTCGGCGAGGGCGTTCACGTGTTGACCCTGGTGTGTGTGTGTGGCACAGACCAAGTAGCTCAGTCATAAATCACAGACGGGTCGCGGCCGCGTCCGCACGGCCATCAGCACTGGTCCTCCGCCCTCTGCCCTTACCTCCCCCTCTCTCCCTCAGCCACTGACCAATCGGCTGTCGTCGACAGTATGACGTGCGCCCGGCCGGCTGGGATGGTTGAGGCGAGGTTTCCAGCTGGACTGGACTGGGCGTTTCCGTATGAATGCGAAATTATGGGGTCACATTACGGGGAGCAGAATAAATGTATAATCACACGAGCAGAAAAAGTTATGTAGATAATCAGCAAGCTGATCAGAGCATGAAAGCATCCTTTTCGTGTCACAGGACAGACAATTTCGGAAAATATAATTAAAATGACAGCATTCAGCGGTCAAACACTGAACGAAAGATATCAGGTGTATGTACGTTCTGGTTCATAGTAGCCCATTTCCAGATTAGGAAGAAAAAAAAGAGACACAATTTGTTTTTGAAAATTGATCCTTACGCAAATACTGGCTGAGAACTGAAATAAAGTCTAAGACTCTAACTAATTGGGAAGTAAATCCATTCGAAATGTTTAAGGTGTCTACCAGATTTATCTAGTTATAATTACAATTATTTTTCTGCCAGCTTCAAATTAACCCTCCCTTAGCGCAGACAGAATAGTAGCTATTCACAAAAGACCAGACATTCCACTACCGTTCACTTATCTATTCCATGCCTCAATGCCTGACGACACACAGGAGCGGGCCACACCTCAATCCGTGAGGAGTGTAATGTGCTGACTATGTAAGCACCCCTTATCTAGTGTGCAACACCACGGCTAGCTACTACAAGGGCGTAGGCACTTCTCCCCGCCCAGCAACAAGATTGAAGGACACAACGAAGGGAAATTAAGTCAAAACCTTCGTTTTGAAGTGCATTTTGACCGAGAGTGCCATCTACTGAAGCAGGCCGTAGGGCGCAAAGAACGCTTCACAAAGCGGGAGCTCGCAAGGCCGTCCACTTTATCACGCGTGTCTGCATTCTTGGAACTATCGTGGCTTTCGATCTGCGCCGCAGGGTGGGTGAGTTGCATTAATTAGAAGAATCAAACACACTTATCTATGTATCGCGTAAGCCACCAGCCATCTTGACTTAATGTGCGTCGCCCTGGGTGGTAGGCTAGTTATCTAAAATGTGCTACAAAATTGACTGAGAATGGCAACAATGGAACTACTGAAAAGTGTTTTCTCGCCGCTACCGTAAAATGTACATACACCAATCAGCTAAAGCAAATATGTTCCACGCCGCACTAGTGCAAAAAAGGTCTCAGAAAACTGTTTTATTGAATAAAACTCTGATTTTGGTTCTTTGAGTATCTCATCCAACAATTCCTGTATCCTGGTCATTCGTTGCCATGCTACGCTGAAACACTGCGCGTCTGAAAACTCCCACAAACAAAATTACAATAAACTCAATCAGGCCTAATGCAACGCGTGAGTGACATCCAAGTGGACGACACATGTCGCTCTCTCGCAATTTTCGTTCATGCACTCTGCCTCCAAACGAGGTTTGCCGACCATCGACCAGAATACCAAATAGTTATATTCTGCCGGGCTGTTAGTGAGCAGAAAGTGGCACCAACAGACAAGTTGTGTTGCAATAAAATAAGTAAACATGTGGACATGTTTCCCATTTTATGAACAGCATATAATTCTGCCTTTTCACCATAAACAAATTTTGCAAAAGTTAGGTAAAATCCATTTGAACATTGAGATTTTCACAGACTAAAGTTTTTGAGTTCGGGAAAGAGAGGGAAGTGCCATTACCACTAGATGCAAAGTCATTTTCAACCCAAAAGGCAATTACCTTCAGAGTCAGACAACCAAGGACACTATCTGTTCGTTACGCAATTTTTACATTGGTCTAAGCGACTATTCCATTTCGGCAAGCGAGCGGTTCATTCCTTTGCGTCCACCCACGAAATATCACCTACGTCAGCAGGGACCAACACACCCCACGAGCTCTATGAATAGCCCGGCGGCGCGGGCGACCACAGCCCCCGATGCACGCGACGGTAACACGGAGCAGTATAGGGGGCTAATAGTCGGGGAGGCGCTCCCCAGGGGCGGTCAGCAGCGACAGTTCTGTCGTATCTTTGGGGGTTCTGCGTATCTTTCTGCTTCGCTGAGGGTCAGTCTGGCGCACGCTGTCAGCTGAGCCCCATAGACCCAAACTTCGGCACTTGCATCAGGGTATTTCGTCGGGTGCCGATACTTTGAGCGGGGAAACTTTGATAGCTCGCACCTCATTTTAGACTTCGCCAGGATGCTCATGGAGCAGCCTCGTGGATCCAATATCACCAACGCCACAGCCGCGCCGGCCGTCTCCCGCCTTCGACGATGCGCGTCGCGTCTCCGCCGGCGCCGCGTCGCGCGGCACGCGAAATGGGGTGACTGGTGGTCGGCACGACGCTGTGGCACCGTCGGATACGACGAGCACATAGCGCGCATAGCAGCCGGGCTATTTTGATCTGTGGTGCCGCTCATTAGCGCTGGGTGACAGGCGCCGATGGAGAGATGGAGGGATGGAGGGATGGAAGGATGGAGGAGGGAGGAATGGAAGAATGGAGGGATGGGCGATGGAGGAGGGAGGATGGAGTTTGAGGATGGAGGACGGAGGGATGGAGGGATGGAGGGATGGAGGGATGGAGGGATGGAGGGATGGAGGGATGGAGGAGGGAGGAGAGAGGAGGGAGGAATGGAACTGAAAACAATAAAGCAAAAAGAAGAGACAGATGAGAATAGCTGCAATTAACTTTTGACTCACGTAGGGAGGTTGGAGAGTGTAAAAGAATGAAAACATGCGCAGGAATTATAAAGGAACGCAGTAAAAAAGGCGAGCGATAAGCCTTTCGTAGGTTTATAGATATTGCGGCCAGGGAATATAGAACAGAAGAGTTGCACCACGCGGATTTCAGCGACAGAAGACGGTGCCGTCAGTGTTGGCGAATGTCACAGACGAGTTTGTGTTAGATGACTCGGATAAAATCGGATGGCGACCGACTTGAAACGAGCGTCGTGTCCATTCGAGCCCGAAACTGCCCAACTGTGAGGGCCGACACATGACGGAAATGTTCGTTATATAATGTCCAGAGTCGGTATTGGAACTCTTCATAAGATCCAGGCCTGGTCGAACGAGAACCGTTTTAGAGGTAATGCAACGAGATAACAAAACGGAATAAAATACGACGGATGAGTTGAAAAAACTCCTGCCACATCAGCGAAATAGTGAAGACCAGCTCCTACAAGAGACATGAACTGAAATGTGTGCCAATGAATGCACACTCACATCAAATCAACGAGAGTTGTAGCACAAAAGAGCAAGCAACATGCACACTGTGTAGCTTGCGAAATCGAGCACGCCTTTCCCCACCATCTCCTTCACCGGCTGGCGATTGCGAAGCTCCCATTTTAGATTGACGTAATGGGACAATTAACATGATTAAGTCGTTGAAGACCCTCAGCTTCGATATTGATTTTATATGGAAGCACTAGGCTTTCGTCAATGAATAGAGATTGACGAAGCACACAAATTCAGAAGTCCAACATTACAGCCATTGCAGACAGTGTCTCTCCCCAATATAGAAGTATCGAATAGCAGAGGACCCTCTCCCCATCACAGGCTCTAATAGAGATCGGTAATACTGAGCCCGCAGGACCAATCATTGTCAAATAATGTCGCCACTGCACGCAATCCAGCATCATTAGACATCGATTCAACCGATATCACCAGAATTACCTCGCCTTTCCGTGATCACGCAGCCTTCGAGCGCGGTCCACCCTCACTCCCCCTCCCCCTCCCCCACGCAGCGGTCTCCATGGCAACCAATCTCGTCTGGTGTCATGGGACGACTCTCTGTCACCGTTCTCGGTAGCGCGTGGTCGACAGGGTACGCCCAGGAACGTTCCGGGGGACAATCTGGTGTCTCTGCGTCGAATCGGCTGTCTCGTTCGTTCTTCGAGGGCAAACCGTGACCTTCGACAGACTCTCCAGAGTAGGGGGGGGGGGGGTCTTGGCATGGGGTCAGCTGGCCCGGTGTACCGTTACGATCAGCTGGTCCGGGGTATGGGAGGTCAGCGATCACCTCCAGAGGAAGGGGCGGTGGCAGGTTTTGGATGCTGTTATTTTTAGTGGCGACAGTATTGAATGGGAAGGGGGAATGTCTATAAGAAATTCGACAAAAAACATGCATGCATCGCACGAAAAAAATATCAGTTGAATAACTTACTATCGCAAAAATACAAGTAGGTACTCTTTAATTTTTAAGGTTACGAAAACTTATTAGCTGTGTCGAACACCGGTCAACAACCATCTCGATTGGTAACCATGTGGTACTGATTGTTGATCAATTTTACATAATTTAAAGACAAATGTAACATTTTTCAGGATCCAGAAAGTGCCCTGTTCAAGCTAAAATCATATGTAGATATTGAGTTGGTACATGTTATGGTAAATCAAAAATTTTAAAGCTATAAGAATGTTCATCATAATTACTAGCTCTTCATAAAGAGCTTGAATATCTAGTATTTAAACAACAAGAAAAACAACAACGAAATAGCTACGGGCCTCAAACTTGATAAATAAAGTTAAGTGTTCATGTAAAAATCAACCTATTATCTATCCACAAACCCACATGTCTGAAAAATGCAAATGCTCCTTTATTTGTTACGCGTTGTGCATTAATGTTTTGCATGGGCAACTCAAAAAAAGCTCAAGCTCCTTTGAGTGTTTCTTCTTTGAGTAATTTCTATTACAAAGGAGATGCACGCTCCTTCAAGGCGAAGAATCGCCTTGGCCTATAGCTCAGAAAGTCCACTCACATCACATCGTACCACTAGACTGACTTCAAAGTCAGTCAGCTCCATCGGACGTGGCAGTCACACTTCTCTTCTAGTCGAGCCTACGCAGCGTTGCCTAATTCTCCTGTGGAGCCGCTCTCCTCTTATATAACCCGCTCTGCGCCGCACGTTATATAAGGCACCCAGTTTATGCCAGATCCATCGTTTCGACGCTACCCGTTCCGCCTTCTAAGCGAAAGATAAGCACATCTCCACTTCTCCCTTTCTCATTCTTCCCATACGTATGTTCCTCGCCCATTGACTGCACTTCAGAACAAGCACGATCCAGTTTAAAAATGAACGACGTTCTTCATTCAATCCGCATCCGAATTGATGCAGTGGATCTATGTAGAGTAGCATGTCGCTTCGCCGTCTGTCGGTCCCGAGCGCTGCGGGCGTGTAGGTACGACTGATACGACTCACAGATGCTGCCAAATACCGTCATTTGGCAGCACGATGCGGGCAGGAGCCGAGATATGCCTACGACCAATGGGACCAGATTTTGAGCGACTGATATGCGCATTGAGAGAACAAGTGCGACTCAGGTTTTTTGGAATGATTGGCATAAACGGTGATTTATCAGTTGCAGATTTCGCAAGTTTCTTATGAGAGCAGCTTTGGGCTCAAGTTTGCTTTGGTATATTTCAACTTATGTATTTCTGCTTTTCAAATTCTGACCTAGATATTTGAAATTATTTCAGATGACAGGCCCACGGAGCGACTCTCGGCTGTCAGTCTTGAGCGCCAAATTTCAAACGGATACACAGACCGATGGCGGGTATATAAAAGAACAAGTTGTATCACTGAATTCTCTCGGTTGGCGGCACCGGAAGGAAATTCGAGTTCGGCTCGGAGGGAGCTCGTCCGAATCTGTTCCGATGCGCGTGTCGAAGCCGGGCGCGGTGTGGCCGTGCAGGGCCGGGCCAGGCCGGATCAATACTGGCGCGCGGACGGCGACAGCACTGCTGCGGCTTCGCTGGCCGGCCAACCAGCCGACCTGCGACGCCCCCAGCGGCGGTTGCAGCTGTCCACTGTCCAGAGGATACAACTTTCCACTGTCCAATAGACACAGCTGTCATCAGCTGCTAATTATCCAATGGGCACAGCTATCAGCAGCCGTTCACTGTCCAACGGACATAGCTGGCTGCGTCTAAAGGACGCAGCTATTCGCAGTCCAATGGACACGGCTGCTCACAACTGTGCATTACGAAACGGACACAGCTGTCCACAGCTGCCCACTGTCCAGACACAGCTGTCAAATATTACCAGGACTAAAGAAAAGCTGTGAGCTGAACCCTCTACAATTCAATGGTGGCCGTCTAACTAAAGTAACTAAAGATAGCCGCGCCGTCATCTAATGCTCACATGTCCAGAGGCAGCTGTCTTATGTCCAACTATCTGTCCAGCGCAGTGGCGACTGTCTAACTACCGACGACCGCACCGCCCTCCACCAGTCCACCTGGCCGCGTGCCCAGCCGTCGCGTCGTTCGACCGTTGGAGGCTACCGTTCGTCAGATGCCAGCCAGGTGACACTGAATGACGAGCGAGCAGAGTAAGACAACAGAATAACAGCCAGAAGTCGACCAGCTCCGTGGGTCGGGCAGAGCTGCGCACGGACGGCTCTGCCGCCCGAAGCCAGGCAAGGCAAATCTGCTGGGAGCTGGGATTACGTAACCGGCCAGGACTATCGGGAATCGAAGTCTAGACGGAGATGATGGGTGACCGATGGATTGTATGAAATTTGATGATGTTTGGGTCAAATTTCGGTAGGAGAGTGCCGCGTTGACTGAAAAAATAGTGCGGTTCTGCGCAGTCTGGGAATGGAGGCATACATCACCTTCAGTCGTATATTTCACACAGAGGCAAGCCGTGAAACTGTCACCGACGAGGTAAGGATCCCGACCGGCCGGCCGGTACAAGGGGTCTCGGTGGTCACCCGCTGAGGCGATGTATCACGCGAATCACCTCTAGCGGCTCACATTACCGAAAACACGTCATCGAATTCTTCCCCAGAGCGCTGTGAGGAGCGAATAGCGACTCCGAGTGGGACATTGCGAGGGGACACATGTGTCGCGCACCGGCCCACCGGGGGTAACGCTCACTGGCCACCTCGGTGAGCGCAAACAACCTCCGGCGCACGCTAATGAAGGCAGCCCCCTCGCGGTGGTGCCTGGCGACGAGACGAGCCACCCCCGCGGAGTCATGGATGACAAATACCGCAGACGGAGATACACTCCCAACGAGCGGAGACGAGCGGGCGAGACAGGAGGAGATACAGCGGATTCCGCCACCGGCGCCGGCCCCGGCAAAGTTCCGCCCAAGTTTCACCATCGGCTCCCCGGTCCCCTCGGTTCCAGTCGTCTCACCACCGCCGGAATGCCAGTTTAGACTGAGTTACTGGAGACTCGGTGACCTGTTGGAGCCCTGTTCGCGAGGGGAGGCGAGCAGCCCCTGGGATTTGTCCGCTGGCACCGATCCTCCGAAAAGGATGTGCAGGGGATTGTTGGAAGAAACACGCGGGAACGGAAAGATGGTGACATGCTGTGTGACTGCGAGGGGCCTAGAACAGAGCACTATGCCAGACTTTGCCAAATTTGACCTAAAAAATAGATGACCATCGCTTCCATGGGCGTGGTAGCTGTCACGTTACGTGACGACAAAACGCCGACGTGACAACCTCCCGTGACGCTAGCTCCGTGACTCTTTGACCTGTCATTATTCATTGTTAGCAGCGAAAAGTTGTCATGCCGTACACGCAGCGTTTCTTTCCTAGTCGCCCTTTCCATCCCTCGTGAAACCCCACCCAAACTCAACTACCGTGCAGGTGGTGAAATAATCGAAAAATCTCCCGAATTCAGCCAATGACGTCATTGTTAAAATGTCACCAATAGCTCTACGGGTCGGGTCCAATATCAGGCCGGTCACGATGACACATCGGTGCCATTCCCTGGCCCGGTCGGCGAGCGCTCCACCGCTGAATCGATGCTCTATTGAGCTAGAATAGTGGCGAGGGCGGTCCTCCGCCACAACACAACAGCTGAACAGCAGCCGATTATCGTAAAAAATGAAACCACCCATAGTGAGGTGACCTTTTTGAAAGCTATCCTGTGTACGTAATATCGTTCAATGGATTAACATGCAAAATTCACACGACTTAATTGCATCCAGGGTCTCAAGGGACGGATGCTATATTGCACTCCAGCCGATTATGTTCCCAATGGGAGTGTTGGGAGTCTCCAACTTACCGCTCCTCCCTCCCCGGTCGTTGATGCTAAAGCTGCTTGAATCGGCCTAACTGCCAGGATCATCTGCCAGCCCGAAGCCTCGACATCGATTAGTACTCTGGTCAGAAGCCGGGATTCTGCCCACGAACTGTTTTGTAATCGGGCGCCGGATTTGGTCGATTCCGTTCATAATTGAGCGGTGATGGACGGCTCTTTAAAAGGGCGCTCGTAGCCCTCCAGCGTTTTGAAGCCATCGCGCGAACGCATATGTGTCATTCTGGGTGATAAGGTATAAATATTTTGTCGCAGACCTTTGGTTACATGTCAGTCAATTTCGTTATCCATACATCTGTGGGTTGATTCACAAACTTTTCCATATATAGAGAAGGCTGTAGTTGATTTAATTAGTTTTGTGAGCGAGGGCAAATTTCTTTATCGAGCTAGCCTACGTTTAACTCTACCTAAGTTCGATATAATTGTTAAAAATATTAACTCATGCACAAGTAAAATGATCCAACACACCAATATTTCCTAGTAGCATCGTTCTTTCTCAGGCTTACCATTGACACGGCCACGGGACAGCGATGGAAGCGGCGGTATTATCATCCAACTCCATCATCCCGGTGATGGATGTCACCGCTAATAGCCTGCGCAATACCGCTCGGGGCCACTCGATCATCTCTGCCGGTCCGCCGCTCCGAATCTCGCCACACGTATCGGCCCTCATGGAGACCCTCACCTCGGCCTCATTCCTCCGAGATGCCGCGAGTTTGCGACTTAGAGCCACTGTTTGCTTTACTCCAGACTTACGATGTCCATGTCCTCGTAACTTCAACGCCCTTCAACGCCAGCGGGACCTGGCGTCACCATCGCAAAGAAAGAAAAGAAAAAGAAACGCGCGTGCTGTTTTATGAGGCTCTAACGTTTTCGTAAATCCACACGACTTTTTATCTCCTCTTTTTCTCTGACATCCAAGCCGCTTGCGCGGGTACTCACCGCTGGCGGCCTTGCCCTCGCTGGAGACTTCAGACAGCTCTGGAGTTCCCGAGGAAGTCTGTTCCGCCGGGGGACAGGCGGCTCTTTCGGAAGGCGGTGCCGGCTCCGAGCCCGCACCCACGCTCATGGTTTCGGCCTCCTCAGACAGGCTTCCGTCGGCGGCTGGCCGGCGACGGGTGAAGGCGCTCTTCTTGAAGATCATGTCCTGACGCGGGGTCTGGATCTTGGTGTATTCGTCTGTTGGGCAGGAAGGGAAGGGGAGGGGTGAGCGCTCCGAGTGGGCTGTCGGAGAGTCTCGCCAAGTGGTCTTGGGCGAGATCACACACAGCTGTGGGGAGGTGGAAGATGCGCTTCAAAACGGCTGAACTCAGTAAAACGGAATGCATCTGCAGAATGATTTTGTATGCAATTATAATACAATATAAATTATTTATTATACCTACAATGTCCACTATATGCAATACCATGGGCAAAAAACTAACATTTCACAGTACTACAATAACTACAAGCGGACAGACTCGACCAATATCCCGCCGGGCGCGTCTGTTACTTCAAAGCTGCCACACACCGTCCGTAATTTACGATTGTCCGCGGCGAACGCAATCGGCCTTTATCGACGCGGCTTAGCGCCTGCGAGCGCGTGGCGTGAATTGAAATGTGTTGACGGGTGCTCGACAGCACGGCATTCAGCGTCCGCATTGTCCGCAACAACCAGCCGGAAACTACCGGACATAATAGTCCGGTCATCAGCCGCATTAGCAGCGGCTCGGGAACGCAGCGCTGCGTAGCCACTTTGCAGAATTGGGAACCTCAGGTAGCTGGTCGAAATATGCGACTCGTTTTGGTCGGCAGCTTGCGTAAGGATCAGTCAAGAGCTGCGGTGGAGTTTATTTATAGACAGCTGCAGTACAAAGCGACGGACAGGAGCGTAGGACATCGCTTGATGTCAGTCTGATGATATATGAGACTATGATGAGCCTCATTTTCCCGTGGTTGGAAGTGCAAGATAGTAAATGACCTGCGCAAGTTTGCTTTGCTTGTTGCGCTTGATTGATGGAAGCTAGTAATCCGGAATCACTCCGCGCTTTTCCAAATAATCAACACCTATCAACAACATAAGCTGACAGAGGGTATAACAAGGTGTGGGATGAGCACCTAAACATTGTGAATGTGCGCAGTCTTTCAACAAAATATTTCTGAAGCGAATAACAGAGCAGGGATCTGCAGGTGACCCCCACGATTGCACCATCCAGATCGGTTGGACAGGTACCACAATCAATGTTTTATTGCCGCCTCAGAAGTTCACTGGACCGGTCCTATGTCAGATCGGCGCTGCAAGACGTCAGCGCCCTTTCTGTGAATCGAGACAGCATCTTGCAGAACTCTTTGAGCGCAACTCGTCACAGACAGCAGACGGGGTACTGAATGATACAAAGAGCTGACTGCTGGAGGCGGCAGCGGGCCACTTACCGACGTCGAAACTACCTCCTCTTCACGCTGTCCTCACGTTTTCTCCAGACAGCTACCGAAGCACAACTGCCTCCGGCGTGACCTCATACCAAAGGTCACCGTTAAGTCAAGTAGGAAATGTCCTAGCGAAGGTGTAGCTGCGGTCCACTCTCCACGAGTGCAGAGGAGTCGGTCAGAATGGCGTCCGTCCACACTCCACGGGCGTGACGCTTGTGGCCAGATAGAGGCGCTCTATCGCAGATAGACACTGTCCGAGCCTGATACCTCGGACGCTGTCCTGTCTGAAGGCGAGATAGATGTCTGCGCGACCAAAAACGCCGCGAGACAGCCGCCGCAGCGACGGGCGAGGTCGCATACCTAGACGGGCCGACCTCACGCATAAGTCCTTGACGCAGGCGAGACGGCAGACGACTGGGGGGAGGGGGGGGGGGCGAGACGCCTCTCTGGGGAGGGAACTGCAGCAGTGGGGCCTGCGTAGCAACAGTGCAACACACGGGAGGCCCACACCAGGACTCAGCAACAACACGCCATTCTAATGCACGGCTGAGCAGACTGAGCGGCATCGATGACATCGATGGCACCGGCCGCGGCTGCTCGGCCGCGGTGGCGTCCTTTAGAGGGCGGAAATCTGGATGACTGACACCCACACCCAGATCGGTGTCGAGTACGAGGCACGAGGGATCTGTATCGCCCCAGCAACGGGCAAAACGAGTACCGTAAGTTCAGACGGGGCGTCACGGCACGGGTCTGGTCACTGAGACGGAGCCTTGTCGGTTCGGAGAATGACAGGATCCTCCAGGGATTCTCCAGGGATGGTCCAGGGATGGTCCAGACTATTGGTGCCAATCGGAATTTCTTTTCTTGGAATTCCAATTTTTGTCCAATTCCAATTTGGAATTTGGACGGAATTCTTAACATTTTTTGGAAATTAATCGGAACACAAGGCCTTTAAAAATTTAAAATTTTAAAACGGAGGCCTTTAAAACGCTTTTAAACACTTTAAAAATTTACGCAAAAAATGCAAAAATCGTTAAAAATTGGAATTGCCCCCGCTTTGGACAAAATTGGAAATTTACTTGGCAATTTCTTGGAATTGGATCGGAATTGGAATTGAAATTTCATGAAATTGGCACCACTAGTCCAGACGCGCCTGCACCCTGCATCAGTGGACCCATTACCAACTGACTTAAGTCCAAAGGTCGCAACGCGCTGCCGACAGCCTCTACTGCAAGCCTCGTAATCAGCTTCAGCCCTTTTCAGCATTAACAGGCAACCATATGACTACAGTAGTTGTAGTTGCATGGCGTGACCACTCACTTGGCAGAAAATCAAGAACGCATGGAATAAACGTTCTGCAAAAGTAATCCATCGGGCGATGTCATAATGATTTGAATGATTGGCAACTTAGCGGCCCCCCGGCTAAGAGGCGTTGGGCGAGGGCAGACAGATGCCGGAGAGAGCGAGGGAGAGGGAGGGAGGGTGGGAGGGAGAGAGATAAGCGGAGCGGGCGGGCTGGGGCGGGAGGCACGAGGGGAGCGCGGGATATAGGACAGTCAGAGACGAGCCAGCGAAGGGGACGGACCATCGGTCATGGTCTCAACATTTTTTTGGCTTCTCTCGTTGTGTGACACTCGGAGTGACAGAGAGGCTATGAATAGTGACGGCGAAAGAGGGAGTGGTGGCATGGTACTCAGAAGGGCGGTGCCTTGCGATTCAGCGCAGCGCAGGAGCTAGGAGGCAGAGAACCAACCGCCTGTGACGACTCATGACGCGAGGTTTGTCAGTAGATGCCACTGACTACAGGTAAGCGAAGGGCCGAGTTCGCTGTTGTGTAACTGGCCGGGTGCCGCGACAGCTTGATGGGCGCAGTAACCTGCGCTCTCGAGAGCAGGGATGCTTTTGTGGGCAGACCGCGAAGGCGCCACTTTCCAGCTCTTGGGAGCTTATGGTCATGGCTGTCAGCTGTCGATGTATAATCAGCGTGTAGACAGAATTCGCGCGACTTGCGTTATTGCGGAGTCACGCGCTGTCTAATCTGGATGGTGTTGTCCGACATCTCGTGCTACAAATCGAATAGGCTGGCAATATCGGCTTGGGAGAGACGGTCGTGGACGTTTTTTTTTTCGTTGCTTCGTCAAGAGCTTTTGGACGCTTGAAGCGCGCCACCGCGGCAGCTGTGGTCGTGGGAGCGCTCCGTGAGGACCCAGACTGTGGGTTAGCGCTTGCCTTCTGTTCTGTTCTTGTCTCCTGTTGTCACAGTTCGGTGACTGGTTGCCAGCGCGACTGCCGACTGCGGCGGGGGAGCGGGACGGGGTCAGACGTCCCTGTGCATATGGAGTGTGGCAGCGGCTGAGGGGCCTGCTGGTTGGTCTTTGAAGCCTTTGGGGGCTGGTGGGTGCGGTGCGGTACCCTTGGGGGCGAACGCGGTCAGTGACTTGGTGACCTCGGGTGACATTTTCAGGGCTGATATCAGGTTGGCCCGTGACCACCTGCACCCTGGTATCGCTGCGCGCTGCAACGGTGCAGCGGCGCTTAACCCCTGCGCTCCGGCTGAGCGAGCGGAGCCGGGTGGGTGACGTCATCGAAGCACGCCGCACGCAGCCAGATCTAGGCGCCGGGCCAGGGCCCTGTTTACGGCCGCTGCCAGCGTGCGCTATCACACGTGCTAATTGGGTTTCCATGACATCCGTACATCCGTATCTCCAACCCTGCCAAAATGTCGTCACATGTGTGACTTCAGCTCGCAAAATGCGATAGCAGCGTGGTAGCAGCATCGAGTGAAATGCCGCTCAAAAACGGGAATGGCCCTCCCTTTGTCCGCGCGGTCCACGGGCCCGCCGGCGCCGCGGCGCGGCGGACCGGGCAGCGGAGACCCAATAAAGTAAACAGCCCGGCCTTATCGGTCACGGTGTCGTATGGCGGCGCCCGGCCGCATGGCTCACAGCTGGGGCATGGGTGACTGTCCGCTGGAGTCATGGGACGGGCAGTGGGACAGGGCCAAGGAGAAAGGAACATGGTGTTTGAGGGAGAGTCGAGGGGGCAGTGACCCTTCCGGAACGGGGTGATCGTGGTGGTCCCAGATGATGTCTTATTGAGTTTTTACAGACCTAAAGCGCGCGCAGCGGCGCGCCGTCGGTTCGCAGGCACACCACGGATACCTGTCGGCTGTCGCTGTTCCGGACCACGCGGGCTCTGACGTGCCCGCGTCTTTGCGTGGCTTGACCGCCTTTGCCGGGCGAGGAGCAGCCGCGTGAGCGGTCGAGGGTCAGTTTGACCGAGTGGTGCGGGTCGCTGGTTGTTGGCGAATGCAATGCGACGCCGCGGACCGATTAGTGGTGTCATCTGGGATTGGACCTTCGGAATTCCGTTTTGTCTAATGTTCATTTCGGGAGATGGTTGAACGAAGGTTACACTGGCTTGGACAGCTTGAACAATCACTTGCTCGGGGGACGAGAAACGCTATTTCTTCTATCCCTGCTTCCTGGTTGATAAGAACGAGCTTAGACAAGCTTCGGCAGGGTGCGCTGAAGGAGCAGAGCGCCGGTGGCGACCGGGCAAGCGCCGCGGGATGACCGGGGGGGGGGGGAGGGTGGCAGACCGCTACGGGCGCCACTATCGCGGGTCTGACGGACGGCCGTGGGAGCTCTTGGGAGTTTCCTGCCCTTGAAGGCGACAGTAGCTGTCCTAGCTCTCGAGCTTATTGCCCTTGGGGGCGAGCTTGCTGCCCCTTGGGGGCGAAGGTAGCTGTTGCAGCCCTTGGGAGTTAATTGTCTTTGGGGCGACGATGGCTGTACAAGCTCTTGAGGAGCTTATTGCCCTTGGGGGCGACTGAGGCTGCACGGGCTCTTGGGAGCTTATTGCCCGTGGGGGCGACGATGGCTGTACAAGCTCTTGGGGAGCTTATTGCCCTTGGGGGCGACTCTGGCTGCACGGGCTCTTGGGAGCTTTGCCCTTGGGGGCGACGATGGTTGTACGAGCTCTTGGGAGCTTATTGCCCTTGGGGGCGACGACGGCCGTACAAGCTCCTGGGAGCTTATTGTCCGTGGGGGCGACTGAGGCTGTACGAGCTCTCGGGAGCTTTGCTCGTGGGGGCGACTGAGGCTGCACGGGCTCTTGGGAGCTTTGCCCTGGGGGCGACGATGGTTGTACGAGCTCTTGGGAGCTTCTTCCTCTTGGGGGCGAGCTTGCTGCCCTTGGGAGCGACGGTAGCCGTACGAGCTCTTGGGAGCTTATTGCCCTTGGGGGCGACGATGGCTGTACAAGCTCTTGGGAGCTTATTGCCCTTGGGGGCGACTTGGGAGCTTATTGCCCTTGGGGGCGACTTGGGAGCTTATTGCTCTTGGGGCGAGCTTGCTGCCCTTGGGGGCGACGGTAGCCGTCCGAGCTCTTGGGAGCTTATTGCCCTTGGGGGCGACGATGGCGTACAAGCTCCTGGGAGCTTATTGCCTTTGGGGGCGACTGAGGCTGTACAAGCTCTTGGGAGCTTTGCCCTTGAGGCGACGATGGTTGTACAAGCTCTTGGGAGCTTATTGCCCTTGGGGGGACGGTAACCGTACAAGCCTTTGGGTGCTTAATGCCCTTGGGGGCGACGAGCTTGCTGCCCTGGGGGGCGACGGTAGCCGTACGAGCTCTTGGGAGCTTATTGCCCTTGGGGGCGACGATGGCTGTACAAGCTCTTGGGAGCTTGTTGCCCTTGGGGGCGACTGAGGCTACACAAGCTCTTGGGAGCTTTGCCCTTGGGGGCGACGATGGTTGTACAAGCTCTTGGGAGCTTATTGCCCTTGGGGGCGACGGTAACCGTACAAGCCTTCGGGTGCTTATTGCCCTTGGGGGCGACGATGGCTGTACGAGCTCTTGGGAGCTTATTTTTCCTTGGAGGCGGGCTTTCTGCCCTTGAGGCGACAGTAGCTGTACGAGCTCTTGGGAGCTTATTGCCCTTGGGGTGACGATGGCTGCACGAGCGCTTGGGAGCTCATCGCCCCTGGGGGCGAGCTTGCTGCCCCTGGGGTGACGGTAGCTCTTGGAAGGTTCTTGCCCTTGGGGGCGACGTTGGCTGTACGGGCTGTTAGGAGCTTTTTGCTCTTAGGGGCGAGCTTGCTGCCCTCGAAGGCGACAGTAGCCGTATGAGCTCTTAGGAGCTCACTGCCCTTGGGGGCGACGATGGATGACTGTATGAGCTCTTGGAAGCTTATTGCCCTTGGGGGCGAGCTTGATGCCTGCCCTCGAAGGCTTCAGCACACGTCCGAGCTCTTGAAGCTTGCCTTTGAGGGCGACGACGGCCGTTCGAGCTCTTGGGAGCTTATTGCCCTGGGAGCGAGCTTGCTGCGCTTGGGGGCGACGGTCGCTGTACGAGCTCATGTGAGCTTTGCCCTTGGGGTGACGATGGCCGCGCAAGCTTTTGGGAACTTTGGCCTTGGGGCGACGATGGCTGTACGAGCTCTTGGGAGCTTATTGCCCTTGGGGGAGAGCTTTCTGCCCTTGGGGGCGACGGTGGCTGTACGTGTTCTTGGTAGCTTAGCGCTTGCTGCCCTTGGGGGTGACGGTAGCCCTATTGCCCTTGGGGGCGACTGAGGCGGTACGAGCTCTTGGGAGCTTATTGCACCTAGTGGCGACGACGGCTGTATGAGCTCTTGGGAGCTTATTGCCCTTGGGGCGACGGTAGCTGTACGAGCTTTTGGGAGCTTATTGCCCTTGGGGCGACCGAAGCTGTACGAGCTCTTGGGAGCTTTGCCTGTGGGACCGACGGCAGCCCTACGAGCTTGGAAGCTTATTGCCCTTAGGCGCAGCTACTGGGTGTGGCACTGTCGGGAGCCCCCTGGCGCTCGCCGGACGCCGCCGCGCTTGACCCTCAAGGAGCGACACCCAAGGCCGTACTTGGTAGCCGGGAGCGGCCCGGTTCTCTTCCCAGATCTGTGTGCTTTTCGCCTTGGGCGGGAGTAAGAGGTCCGGTTATCTTACCCGATGTTTGCTGTTCGCCCTGTTCTCTCTGCCCGCCGCGTGTCCGCGCCCGCTGCGCCGCAACCGCCCGGCGCGGGGAGGGGCACGCGATATGGGCCAAAGGTCCACCGCGCGGCCAACGCGCGGGTCCCGGTCTAATTACTGGATTGGAGGATGCGCCGCGGGGCGGCGTCCACCCAGCTGCGCGCCCCCCATCCCTGGTGGGGGAGGGGGAGGGCGCGGTGACAGGGCGGGCGCTTGGCCGGCTCGAGTGGCGCGGCGGCACACACAGGGGCGCTCGCCACCCCCCTCCCTCGTCACTCGCAGGGGGGGGGGGGTAGGCGCGAACGGCTCGGCCATCTGCGGGCAGTGTGCGACGGTTCGCACGTGTCGCGGCGGTGCGGGGACCGGCACTGGATCGACGAGGAGGGCGTAACGCGCTGCCTTTTTCGGCGGGCTGCGTGCCAGCAATTCTTTCGTTTCACAACCGGGCCGCGGGCCGCGGCGGGTGTGAGCTCCGGATGTGTGGACGCGCCAGAGCGACCCGTCCGACTATCTGTATCTGCCGGCGACCTATACGGTCATCTGACCGGTGCGGGCGTTGGGGCTGTGCAAGCTCTGGAGAGCTTATTGCCCTTGGGGGCAGACCGCGTGGGTGCTACTGTCGGGAGCCTGGGGGAGAATGACGGGGGCTTTCGAGCTCTTGGAAGATCATAGTTGACGGTGCGAGGGCAGGCTGCATGTGCGCTACTGTCCAGAGCTCTTGGGAGCATGACGGGTGGCCGTGCGAGCTCTTGGGAGATCATAGTTGGCGGTGCGAGCTCTTGGGAGCTTATAGCCCTTGGGGGCACACCGTTAGTGACTCTACTGTCGAGAGCTCTGGGGGCATGTCAGGTGGCTGTGCGAGCTTTGGGTGCTCTTGCCCTGGGACATACCGTTTTGGGCGCTGAAGTTGAGAGCTCCTGGGAGCCTGACGAAGGGAGCTGCGCGAGCTATTGGGTACTACTGCCCTTGGTGCAGACCGCCAAGGCCACTGTTGTCGAGAGTTCTTGGGAGCCTGACCGGTGGCCGGGCGAGCTATTTGGAGCTTCTTGCCCTGGGGGCTAGCAGCTACGATAGTTTTCTGTCGCGACCTCCAGGAAGCATGACGGGTTACTGTGCGAGCTCTCGGGAGCTCATTGCCCTTGGGGGCAGACCGCTATGGGTGCTACTGTAGAGAGCTATTGGGAGCCCGAAGGATGGCTGCGCGAGCTCGCGAGAGCTTCTTGCCCTTGGGGGCAGACCGCTATGGGTGCCAATGTCTAGAGCTCGTTGGAGCCGGACGGGTGGCTGCGCAAACTCTTCAGAGCTATTGCTCTTGGGGGCAGACCGCATAGGCGCTACTGTTGGAAGCTTTAGGAGCACAAGCGACTGCTCGAGCCGGCGGGAGCCTATTGTCCTTGGGAGCAGACGGATACGGGTGTTACTGTCGCGAGCTCTTGGGAGCCGACGGATGGCCGTGCGAGCTCTTGGGAGCTTATTGCCCTCGGGGGAAGCCTCTATGGGGTTCGTGTCGAGAGCTCCTGGGAGCTTACAGTTGGCTGTGCGAGCTCTTAGGAGCCTCTTGCCGTTGGGGGCAGACCGCTAAGAGTGTTCACAGCGGGAGCTCTATTGAGCATGACGGGTAACCGTGCGAGCTCTCGGGAGCTTATTGCTCTAAGGTTGCTGACGAGAGCTCTTGGGAGCTTACAGTTGGCTATGCGAGCTCCGAGCTCTTGAGAGCATCTTGCCCTGGGGGCAGACCGCTACGTATGTTTCATGCCACGAGCTCTAGGGAGCGCAAGAGAGCATCACGGATGGCTGCGATTTGCGAGAGCTCTTAGGAGCTTAAAGTTGGCTAAACAAGCTCTCGGGAGCTTTCTGCCTTTAAGGACAGGCCGCGTCGGGTGTTTTCCCCTGCGCGAGCTCTAGGGAACATGACGGGTGGCCGTGGCAGCTCTCGGGAGCTCTCCACTTGACTGCGCGAGCTCTTGGGAGCTTAATGCCCTCGGGGCAGACCGCTACGGGCGTTTCCTGGCGCAGCTCAAGGGAGTATGATAGGTGGCCGTGGGGGCTCAATTGGGAACTTGCAGTTGGCTGGTTAAGCTTTTGGGAGTTCCTTGCCCCGGGGGCAGACTGCTACGGGGGTTTTCCCGTCGCGAGCTCAAGGGAGCATGGCGAGTGGCTGTGCGCTCTTGGGAGCTTACAGTGGGCTGGACCAGCTCTCGGGTTCCTGCCCTTGGGGGCAGACCGCTCCGGATGGTTCCGGTCCCGATCTCTAGGGAACACTACGAGTGGCTGTGGAAGCTCTTAGGAGCTTACAATTAGCTACGTGGCCTATTGCGTGGTCGCTCCGTTTGGCGGGGTTTGGCGGGTCGTTCCAGGAGCAGGAACTGCCACCAGTGGGCGATCGGCCTTTACTCAGCCAACAGAGTGTCTAGATCACGGAGGCGTCAGGCATGAGCCCAATGGCAACTTAGCGGCCCCCCGGCTAAGAGGCGTTGGGCGAGGGCAGACAGATGCCGGAGAGAGCGAGGGAGAGGGAGGGAGGGTGGGAGGGAGAGAGATAAGCGGAGCGGGCGGGCTGGGGCGGGAGGCACGAGGGGAGCGCGGGATATAGGACAGTCAGAGACGAGCCAGCGAAGGGGACGGACCATCGGTCATGGTCTCAACATTTTTTTTTGTTCTTCTTTGTTTTTTTTTCCCTGTCGTGACCCCACTGTGGCGGGTGGTTCCAGGAGCAGGAACTGCCACCAGTGGGCGATCGGCCTTTACTCAGCCAACAGAGTGTCTAGATCACGGAGGCGTCAGGCATGAGCCCAATATTTAATTGTTATCCAGTGAAGCAGTTGACATATCAATGAATCTTCCCTAAAGGCGACGTAAACGATTCCACTATTCGAAACTTGTGGCTGACAAATGTTCCCTTTTAAACTATTTACGACATCATCCATCTGCAGACTGTCCAAACATCAAGAACTCAAAGACCATCAACATCTTGTAACTTGCCGCGTATTTATAGCGTCACCCTGGCTAGCATGTGCAGAAGGACGGCGACCATGTGGGCTTCATCTTCAACCAGCGTGTTCAGCACGTGCGGCAGCGGTGCAGCCACGCATCACTTCCCGGTGGTCTCGGGCCGACGACGAACTCTCATAGAAATATGCTAGGCAAATAAATGAAACCGGCGCGGAGCCGGTGAGTGATATATGCTGATGACGTACAGGGACCCGCAGTTGCTACTGTACACATATATTACCAATTTAGAATTGCGCTATTATTTGCTAAGTGCTGGCCATTGGAGAAAGGAAATGTAGCGCAAAGTATGGAGGAATAACACATGTTTGCTCCTAGGACGTATGTTTTGTATAATTCCTCTTACCGCAACAGATATTCTTCCAAAACTACAATCGTGCTATTTTTCCGCGCCGGTTGCCTCCCCAGAGCCCGTCCTTGGTATCGCCTATAGCTTCCGTTCCCGCTACGTGAATGAAAGTCACGTGACTACTACAGGTTTGCGCTCAGTACTAACACACCTAGCCCGAGGGCCGGTCCGTAGCGGGGAGGGGTAGAACGCCAGAGCTCCAGCGCAGTGGAGGTGGTGGTGGCCCGTATCATAAAGAGGCAACCGTAAGCAGAACTACAATTGCCGCAGTATAAGATTGTGATCAAGTTTTCTTTAAATGTATTGATTGACAAGAAAGTGCAATGCTTATCCGATATAATAAAACGGTGTCCAAGGCATTGGAAGAACTATAAAACATATTCAGCAACGTATAAATTTCTGATACAGGCCATGACCTTTCACCTTGCCTCCGGGGAGCACCGCTCAGGAAGCCACATACCGAACGAATCGAGGCCTCGCAGCGCGGCGGCAGAGGATGTGGATAAACCATCGCCAGATCTTTCGGTTACTTATGTTTCCAGAAGAAGGGTGGGGGGTGAGGGCTGTTTTCAACCCACTCACCAATCCTTTCCTTATTAACTTAGAGCTTACCGAAAAAATACGACACAATGGTGGCCGTCACGAGATGTAGCGAAGAGTGCCTCAGCCACACCGGTTTTGAGTAAACTTTAAGCATTGGAATTCAGGCCAGTGATCCTGAAGCATTATTTTATTTTTGTCGTGCATAAGCTGGGATGACGTGGTCCAAGTTAATTGCGAAGAAACAGTTTTAGTTTCAGAACATTTATGAGGCTAGTCGCGCCAAATAGTTAGTATACGTTTGTTGCAAAATGTCAAATGGAATGTTGACGTGCTATACAGATGATGGAATTTATTTGACACAAGAAGCCAAAAAGTGGCATCGTTAGTCATCCTGCATACACTGTAAAAAAAATTCACTAGCTAATTTTGAAATTAGGCATTTTTTACGAGTGCCTCCCTTGCACCTCGTTACAACATATATGGACATTAGTAGTCAGAGCCATGCACGTTAACAATGCCCTTTGTGGAACAAATGCCTACGAGCGAGAGCATGTTCAGGAACCTAATTTTGCGCAATGTTAATGAACTACGCACAGCCTCACAGTGTTACCTGCCGTTGGCTTGTTCTCGGCCAGTTTTTAGCGTGTCCCTCAATTAGGTCATTTTGCTATTAGCTCAGCTGACGAGGCCCCGGCTGGCACCTACTAAACGGATAACCTTGCGTGCAACCCCGCTTGTTGTCACGAACGCCTGCAGCTGGTAAACGTGCTGGTAAGCTTGCGTGGTAAGCGGCTTCGGATGGCTATGAGGATGTGCCTCATAGCTATCCTCGTCGCATGTTACAACCTAGGAGTCTGTGGCTGCTTTCAGAAGGAGTCCCCCCCCCCCCCCCCCGCATCCGGGAGCCGGCGTCCATTTTGTGTTGCGTCGCCATTACTGTGTGCGTCTGCCCAACTGCTCTTTGGCTTGATTGAAGGTGAGACATCTTGTATCATTTGCTGTGTGCTCAACAAAAAGGTTGTCCATTCGTAAACAAAAGTTATTATGTTGTTGAGCTTCTTAGAAGATGTATAGTATCGCATAATGTTGCCCGTCGTTGGCAGAAGTGCGCCGGTATCGTCTATCCAAGTCAGAATAGCTATATGTTTGGGACTTACGCTAGCTTGTGGCAGGAATATATCACTTTATTCAACTTTAATCTAATCATTTTCCAGATTGGTATGCCTTATGATAATAATAATATTAATATTGTTTTTTTTTCACCCATTACAGACTTCTCTGGTAAAGAATGGGGTCATGTACATAGGTATATCCTGGCCTACCTTCACCCCGCGACTGCCGCCGGTGCAGAGCTAATGAAAAATCACAAATGTTTGATTGTGGTTATTTAAGAAACCTGATTGCAAATTATTCAGTTAGTTGTTGTTGTTGTTGTTGTTGTTGTTAAAGTTATAGTTATTGTCCTGGCGTTGTTATTGTTCTCGTTCTCGTTCTCGTGCCCGAATAAATGTGCTGCAGCGCTACTCAGTCTGTTTACTTGCGGGTGGCGGTCGAGAGTCGGGGGCACTGGTTGACGGAATTCCGTCGACGGAATTCCGTCGACCCCGAAGGCCAGTAGTGGTACTAGTTAACTAGTGCCACTACTGGCCTTGAGCTAGTACCACTACTAGCCTTGGGGGCTAGTAACATTACTGGGTATGGATTAGTAGGCAGTGGCTAGTTACCTTACCAGGCAGGGGCTATTATGACACCTAGTAGACGCACTACCCACGCTATTTACGTGCGTGTTGTCAAACTAGGTGGAGCACGGTGGTCGTATGCATACGAAGCACAGCCTTGTCGAACAAGCTTGTTACTCGGCAACTAGCCTAAAATTAGCCAAATTTACACGCTCCTGCAATGTTATTTTTGCGCTGAGAATTCCTCTACGAGGGGCTTGTAAGTTTTTTTTTACAGTGTACCTATAAATCGATTCGTCATGGTTCGAGCTCAATAATTCTTTTCGCGGATGATCGGTTTCGTTTTTTTTTTGGGGGGGGGGGGGACAGTTTATGAGCCAGTAACCACCCTCCCCAGTCCCCCAAACAACAATTGTTGACAAATACTGTGATGGCCTAAAAAATTCCCTCAATTGTGTTACGTAGGGAAGAATGAGGTAAGTTGAGCCGCTTTTTGTTTTTCGTAAGCTACAGGCTAACTTACTGATCATTTTTCTGCGTTTACGGGTTGGACGGACAAAGTGGTCATTTGCGCATGTAATGGTGGCCAGAAATGTTTCATGCCGCTTATTTTTGTACTGAAAGGCTACGTCAAAAATCATCTTGCACGTTGCTCATCTTACCCCATGGGCGGGGTAAGTTGAGACACATCGTGGGGAAAGTTGAGCATGGATAGAAAAAGCGAACCTCTTCTTTTCCCGGGCGCGGCGAAGAGTGGGCTCTTTTATTTACTCCATGGCCTACATACTTATGGCAAAGTTTTTTTCCTCCATCAAAAAGTGACTGTTTTAAGCCTTCCAATAACTCAAGTTTTCTATCACGGAAGAAATCATTTTATCCTTCAGATAATCTGCAAATCACTTACAACTTGTGTAATCAACAAAGAAAAACAATTTCCTACCATTTTTATTCAGCAGAAACAAGCGCAGCTCAGTTTGGTTTTCGACAGCGGAGACAACAATGGCTTATCCGGCTCATCCTCCCCCAGGTGAAAATGGCTCATCTTGCCCCACCCGTGGCCATTTTCGATTAATGACACCCGCTAAGGAAAATAACCATGCACCGCAGATAACAACCATCTCATTTTAAAGGCAAAACATGTCTTAGTTATCAGGGGCGATACCACATGTTACCGGGTGCTAAGCGTGAGAACGTTGCCGCCTCACGTGAAAGACTGCAGCATCGTAAGCGAACGGCACGTGGAAGCTCAAGTCAATTAGCGCCAAAGGAGCTGAGAAACATGGGGTGGCTAAACTTGCCCCTTGGCTCATCTTACCTCACTCTCCCCTATTTGGGGCTCTCAACCTTGATTTGTTAGTTATTTGTCTGTTCATTATAAAAGCTGTCAAATTTGCCGTATCATTAAACTTTTATGGAGTTTGTATTTCACACTTATCTAAAATGAGCAATTTTGTCACTGGCTTCTTTTATGAATGGAATGGGATGGTCGCATGAATGAACGAATGAATAGCTCCATTTGAGCATCAGCTGAAATCAATCCTAAAATTTAATCTACCAGTCTGCAACGAAAAGGTTTAAAAACCGGTGCAAGTTAGGTGCAGTTTCTAATCTATGCCGTTTTTTTTATTAAGTGTCTCATAGCTCCTTAATCTTGAGCCGCTTCTCTCACGATTCATTTTATGTGGTGCTTACATTGTTCAAGAAGTTATAGTATTCGAGCTCGTTGGTCTTAAAAACTGCTTTCGAAGTAAATTAAAGTGCTTCGGGCTTCGGCACTTAAAAACCAATCAATATTTAACCCTTGCACCCATTTAGGTATTCCTTTTCAGCGTGTTACATGTAGCGGAGGGGCGTAGAAACCCTCAGCCATTCGGCCCTTGATAGAAAGAGCCAGAGCTTCGCTGAAAAATAAAAGATCAGGTTAATAACCCAAAAGCACGGAAAATTGGGTCCTGCTAGAATTTCTACCAGTGAAGTTTGCTGGGACTTGGCTTGCTTCTGACTCCGAATTTGCACTTGCTTTGATCAAAGATGATGTATCAAAGCATTTGGGGTAGGACGGGTCACGCCAGATCATCCATTAGGCGTTCTGCCGGCTATCCATAGAATGTTAACCAGCACTCACAGCCTTGCAACATATTGCATAGGCACTATAACTGATACCTAAGTATGCCTAGTTTTCAAATGCTAAAATGGGTGCTAAATTTCAAACCAACACTTCCTAAAAACCACAGTAAAAAGGTGTAAATTTAAGGAAGTTAACCGAGATCATTTCAAGTAAATGACCTTAAACTGAGTTTCACGTGACCTTGGCGCCCACAACAATTAATGAGACAAACATTAGATAGTATATTTCACATGTTGTCACGTTGCTAATCACGAAACGACTATGGAAACACACAGAAGATGTGCGCTTGCTTTCAATTGCTCTTCTGGCCTGACATGATCTTGAGAAAAATAATCACAGGTTAAAGGTAATTTGGTTCAGGGATTTAAAATTCTCAGACAATATTCAAAAATTATAAGGGCTATTTAATTTTCCGGGAAGTTGTAAAATTGATTAACTCCAGGGCACCAAAGAATCGTCGCAATCCTTCGCTTTGCCGCGATTTCTTGCGAGACGCATGCACATTCGGAACCCCACGGCGCCCCCGGTGTCCGAGGCCACTAAGGACCTGATGGCGCGGCGGCGTGCGGCGCTCCGTGCCTCCGACCGGGACCGGTACAAGGAGCTGAACCGGCAGGTCAGGTCGGCTGTCCGCAGTGACACGCGCGAGGAGATCGGCCGGCGCATACGGGAGGGCGGGCCGAGCTCTATGTGGCGCAGTGTCAGGCCTGTTATATCGGGCAAACGGCCGACCAGACCGTCACCCGACGCAGACGCAGATACCATCAACCAATACTTCGTCAGTATTGGTGAAACCACCGCTCGACAGGTGAACTCTGCGGGCCCGGAGCTGGCGGTACGCTTGCCGCGTGTGGCCACCGGCCGCTTCCAGGTGACACCTGTCACACCGGAGCATCTACGGCGAGTTGTCGGCCGGATGGCTAACAGTACATCGTGTGGTGCCGACGGATTGTGTGTGCGTTTTATAAAGCAGTGTATAGACTCGATTTGTCCCGTCATCACCCATATTGTCAACACCAGCCTCACCAGTCATACTGTTCCGGACTCCTGGAAACTAGCACTGGTTCACCCCATTCAGAAAACCCCTAAATCCACCGACGTTTCAAACTTCCGACCCATCTCCATCCTTCCGACCATCGCCAAAATCACGGAACGTGTTGTTTACGAGCAGCTTTTTAACTACTTCACAAGTCACCATTTATTTTCAACTAGTCAACATGGATTTAGAGCAAATCACGCAACCGACACTGCACTTGTTACTGTAACCGACAGAGTGTTTGAAGCAATGGATCGCAAAGATATAACTCTACTGTGCCTTTTAGATTTGTCCAAATGTTTTGACGTTGTACCGCACTCCGGGCTGCTCAAGAAACTCGAACTATATAACGTGGACACGCGCTGGTTTGTTAGCTACCTGGCCGGTCACTATCAGCAGGTTGTTACACGGGACACCCGTGGCGCTGACGCCTTGTCTGCGCCGCTACCGAACCCTATCGGTACGTACCAGGGGTCAGCGCTCGGCCCGCTGTTGTACAGCATTTACGCGAATGATATGCCGCTGTACGCTGATGAGGACGCGGCTATAGTACAGTATGCGGACGACACTCAGGTTCTTGTTAGCGGGAGACCCGGAGACATTGACGCCCTGACCGGATCCATGGAACGTAATTTGGCACAGCTGTCAAACTGGTTTGGCAAGAATGGGATGAAAATCAATGCTAAAAAAACACAACTCATAGCTCTCGGCACCCGTCAAAATCTTCGGCAGCTCTCAACAGTTAGCATCAAATTTATGGGCGCCACTGTCTCCGGCTCTCCCGAGGTGCGGAACCTGGGTGTCATATTTGATCCATGCATGACGTTCTCTGCCCACATTGATGATGTTGTCCGTCGATGTACTGGCATTTTAACGGGTCTGAGTCACAGCAAACATAGTTTACCTCATTCGACACTCATCACTCTAGTCCAGGGTCTAGTCATTTCACTCATTCGTTACTGTATTAGTGTTTACGGAACGTGCAATGTCACCCAAACCTCACGGCTACAGAAAGTGTTGAATTTTGCTGCACGTGTTATATCGGGGCGACGGAAGTTTGACCATGTGAGTGACGTGTTGCGTGACTTAGAGTGGCTATCGGCGCACAACATGTATACGTACCATGTGCTGACGCTCTTAAAACGCACGCTGGTTACGGCTCAGCCCGAGTTGCTCTCGGAGAATCTTGTGCGAAGACGGCATGTACACCAAAGAGCTACGAGGCAGGACGACATGTTACATGTTCCCATGATAAAGTCTGAGTCCGGGAGGAGACGATTCTTTTTCGCTGCAGCAACGGCTTTTAATCGACTGCCTCCAAGCATGCGTGATCTGGACATGAGAGCTTTTAAAAGAGAACTTCGTCGGCATTTGCTGCAGCAACAAAGGAACGATCGTTAGCGGCGCCTAGTGACGACACTTATGTGATAGTGTGGTTGTGAGATTGGTGGGGGAACGAGGGCGTATGTATGTATGTATGTATGAATGTTATGTATGTGTGTCATCCCAACAACCACTATTTTATTATTTGACTCTGGCACTAGAATAGCCACACAAGTGTGGAGTGAGCCAATGACGTGAAATAAATAAATAATAAATAAATAAATCTTGGTGAAAAACAGGGGGCGCGGTCTACTTACCTCTACTTATATTGTGGTGAGGGCTAATATTCATTTTATCTGTGTTGATGAATGTGCAACAATTTCTACATGAACTGAGACCAGTCCATATGAGTAGGTATGTTTTTCTCACGGACAATGACAATATAAAAACAATGCGAATAAAACCAAACGTTTCGGACAAGATGCCTTCGTCAGTGGAGACAAATAAGTGTATAGGTTAAACATCGATGAGAACTAAATGCGGCACCGTCTCGGTCTGGCCAGCCGGATTGCCGATAAAATACACAGATGTTTATAAGCTTCCATGATGTGCTTAAAAAAACTGCTGAAAATATATCTTTAAAAAATAAAGATAACTACTTCATCGATTTTATCGAAAGAAAACATGTATGCCTAATTACTTATTTCTTGCCACTGACGGAGGCACTTGTTTGTGCGAAACGTCTGGTTTTATTCGTATTGTTATTGTATTGTCATTCCCTCTGAGAAAAAAAGATAACTCTTCAGTTAGTAACCCATAACCATAACAGCGAAATGGTTTAATGTAACACAATTCACTGTGTATACGAAACCTATAAGTCCCTAAAAATAATCCTATTGACAACTTTTAAAAAGATACAGCTTATACAGCTTGGGCATACATTTGTTTCTGCATTAAGATAATATTCATTTATCTCCACAGAATATGGTAAATTAGTGCTGCTGAAGTTCGCTTTCGAAGCGTCTCCTCCAGGCATTCCACAGCTCTCGTGCCATTTTGGATCACGGAACATGGCTGGGCGCGGGACAGGTCGTCTGCGAGCTTGGACGGACCACGTGACCACCTCCTCCCCTCCCCCTCACTCCCGTCCCCTACCCCAGCAGGGCGTCCGATCTAACCGCGCCTCAGGCAGTCGGTTCGGTCCGACCCTCACTGGTCGAGCCACGGCCCGGTGCCGCCTGAGTTTGTGCCGGGTGCAAAACTGGAGCAGTAACTAGCGCCGGAACTAGTAGTCAGCACGACCATCGTCAGATGGCAGAAGTAAATGGAATAAGCGGTTCCAGGTTTCAGAAGGAATGGGGCAGGAAAAAGCGCTGAAAACAATGTTTTGCTGATATAGCCATAAAAAGTTCACTGAATTAGGAGAGCAGCACATCAGTTTAAAGCCCTTCAGATGGCGGTTTTAATAAGCACACAATCATTTCCCAATTCGCCTCCAACGGTGTTACAGGCAAAGAATACGCTGAAATACTAGTGTGTACAGAAGCAACTGCGGGTCCCTGTACAATAGTGAACAGATGACAGGATGGCGCGGTCCTGGCAGGGCCCCGACCGAGACAACATGATGAAAACCAGACGCTCGGCGCTCCACAGACTGACAGGTCTCGCCACCCAGACGTCCAGGTTCGAGGGATGGACTTGCACCCTCAGCGAGGCCAGTTTCAGTATTGTTCAGATAGCGTCACCAGTGTATCGATTAGGGCCATTGCCGATGCAAGTTTGCGGCACCGATGTGTGTAGACAGATAGTGATTATGTTCCGCACCAGGTTAGACATGTCAGCTGACGCAACTTCTGGTAGGTACTCCCAGGGGCAAACTCTGTGACGTCTTTGTATCCTAACACATCGTTAGCATGTACCCATCATAAATAGAGCCCTATATATCTAGCATGCTACAGCTGTGCAATGTGCACGAATGTCTGACGGCTAAATTATAACATCATGGAGCAACAGGACGGCAAAAAATCAGATTACCCGATGGATGCACAAATGCTTATGCGCTATAAGATTATCAGCAATACTTATGTGTTAAAAGATTCCAGAGGTCACTACAGCATCGATGACTTCAACAATTACCGAACTAACTTCAGCCCGTTTGGGGTGTTCGTTACTATAAATCATCTATAGCTGAGCAGATCTTATCTGAAGTTAGAGTAAGAGTTAGAGTCGTTAGATAACTTCCACAGCTGCTTACCCTCGTCAAAGACGTAGGTGGTGACGGAATGTGAGCGCGCGAAGCCGGTGCGCGAGCGGGGCCGGTACTTCTCCCTCTGAGGGGCGACGCCGTCACCGCCCTCGCTGTGTCCCGGCGAAGGAGAGCGCCGCTCCTCTCCGTCATCTGTGACAGACAGACAGATGTCAGATGACAGGTGACTGGTGACTGTCAGGTGATGGATAATATGTCATTAATGACTGCCAGTCTGCCAGTCACCTATAGGTGGTTGGGAGGTGTTGGGTGACAGGTGATGGAAGAATGCGAAATGATAAGTGATGATAAGTGATCGGCAGTCATTCGATAATTGGAAAATGACACATGACAGTAGCAGACAAAAGGCTGTGATGAAAGCTAACAGAAGTTGCTGGACATCTGACAAAACATCGGATCATAAATCTATAAACATGAATAAGTATAGACTAATGTCGGTCCCTTATATGGTGTAAGGTAAGTCAGTCAATAAGTCGTTGAGTCAGGCATACAGACAGACAAACACAATAACTTATTTGAGCCGTCAAACAGACACTTTCCCAGCCTTCAAATGGATGAAGTTAACAGGCTAGCTCGAGCAGCTGTCAGAAAATTGTCAACTGTCAGCCAAAAACCGGTCAACTGCCACCACGTAATGCTGTCAGTCGGTAGAACTAGGACAGACTAGCGTCAGGGTTGGACACGTTTGACTGTCAACGCCAATTGTTCGCTCGTCATAAGTGAGAGCATGCACTAACACATGTTTTTTTTCTAGACAGTAGCTGGAGTAGTAAAAAAGACAAATTGGATAAAGAAGACGTGACCGACATTTGAAAAGAACTAAAGTGTAGGTATCATAGTCAGACGGCAATCAAGCAACTTGCCCTTTCGCCCAGAGAAAGATAATGACAACCATGATTTTGATGTCAGTCCACGCCCACGTGTATCTGATGCTGAAATTGGGGCAGACATTTCCATTAACCAGGCTCTGCATTACAGACCTCAGCTCCTGAGCGTCTCAGAAATCGGTGCGCGATATTGGCAGCAATTGTAACTCCATTCAGCCTGCAGGATTTCTAACTCCACTAAATTGAATCATTTCAAGTGAGCAGTTCAGACGAAAACGAGCATCTCTCCGACGGGGTTAATATTCGCTGTCGAATTTCGATGCCGTGGCCGATATCTGGTAAATTATGCCTAGTCATAAACGGTGGGGTAAAAGCTGATGATGTGCGCCTGTAACAACACAGTCGACGGCCTGTAAAAAACTCCGCTATCTCATGCCTGGTCGCAAAAAGCGCTTCAAAGGAGATACCGACTATACTGTGGCCATCCACAGCAGTTGCTCGCCTCGCCCTAAACATATAAGCCTTGGTGGGCCACACCCTTGTATAAGAGATCAGCCCCTTGAGTAAGCAGCCGAGCTGCATACTGGAAGACAGCCCAGCATTGAGCTTCCCCCGGCTAAAGCCAAGAGCCAAATCATGCCAGGATCAGACGAAATTCGGCTGGTGCTACATCAGTCTTTCTGTGGCAATTATCAATAGGTACAGAACAAATATAAAGCTAAAAGCTTGAAATGTAAAATGCATCTATCTGAGCCACTAGATGTCAAACCACTAGAGTTAAATGTCATCCTAACTGATTCTGAGCGACAAGTACAGTTAGGGAAACTCTCAATGCACATGCAGATTCCTTACGATTTGACATGTGTTTATATTGTGCTCTTGATGCGTCATACGTTGCAGGGCACCACGATGGTCCAAAAGATCGTTTATAGGAAGCTTGTGTTTATTAGCAGACATTTTATCTCACGAAATGTTGTAACGCTTGCGATTGTTTATGCCCGATACCTCGAACGTTTGCGAAAGTGACAGACGGTGATCCAGAGCGTCCGCAGTTCCGAAAACCGGACCACCAGACCCTTCATTGATTTACAACTTCGACACAAAATGTGGGGCTTCCTCTCAGGAAGTTGTGATGTGCACGTAACTCCACACAGCTTGCAATATGCCGCATCTCCGAGCAGTGAACGTTCATCACCGCTCCGGCAGTAATTAATCACGCCGACAATTACCATTTATCTTCATCCCCCAGGGCGATTAACGGGCTGCAGTGGGGGCTCCAAATTACCCGGCAGGTGCTTACCAGTGCCAGGCATCACACGAAGCCGAGTCACACCGGTCCCGACAAGAGATTCGATCATGTTCAGAATCTGACGACTGGCGAGACATGCGCTGCAGGTTTTGTCCACGTATTTAGGCATCTGCCATGAACTGTGTCTAACATTCGGGAAGACGGTTAATTCTATGAAGATGTTCCGATCCCGTAAACAAGAGTGACACAGTTTCCGATCTTCCTGAACGGGTTCCGATCATGTCAAGGGTTGCAGTTACAAGCCAAATCCATGTGCCGAGGGTTGTAACTACGATCTGTGATCATACCAAGAACTCCAGCGGCACCCACTTCCGTCTCAATGGTGAATGGAGCGCCTTCGACCTAGTTGGGTATCATCTCACACAAGTGACGGTCTCAGAGTGTCGGAAGTCCAGACCGACTACAGCTGATGCCGTCCGGCTGATGACACACGTCCAGCCCCGAACCGAGCCCAACCCCACCCTGAAACCTCAGCCGGGCGGGGTTCTATGTATGTAATGCAGGTCGGACACAGTCCCATTCAGAAGGATCGTCTCCACAGCTACATATAGGAGCGGCGGGCTGCCCTGCAGTCACGCCCACTAGCAGTCTGTCGAGACTTACATATACACAAATCACAGGTCAGCGCGACACGCCATCTGATATATGGGTGTGTTTATATGAACAGCTAATTGTGTCACGCTCGTGAGGACTTGGAGCACATCTGGTTAATTTTCGGTTCATTATAATGCAATACATGCGTGTTACGTCCGTTGTAACTGTAATTAACTTATGTTGAATTTTATGCTGTTTGAAACCAGCGCACAAAAGATAAGTATTACCGAAAAATACATTGAAAATCGTTGTGAGCAGTTTGGTCAATTTCAGAGTCTCCCACCATCCATCGAATTCCCTCATTGGAGAAACTCAGCCACACCATACCTACAGTCCCATACAGTGAGCCCTGTGTGCAAAATGTTGCAGCACCGGCGTCCGTTAGTTCGGCGATTCGCCGGCGGAGCGATCCCCACTCGCTCATCCCGCCGACGCGGCGTTATTTATGCTGGTGGCTTGGCAGTCGGGCCGGCAGCCGTCAGCAGAATGTCGCACCGTCGAGGCCGACGGGGCCTAGCGTCGAGGCCGACGGGCCCGAGCGGAGGTTGGCATGGCACAGCGGCTGACGCTGACTTGGGCAAGGTGGAACAGCTAGGCCGCGAGGCAATCGGGACGGATTCAGGGTGAGCGAACACGCGAAATACCCGCGCAGATATGCCGTAATGCACTGAGAGCGACAGATGTGACCCCGGTGCCGGAAGTGGAGGACGCAGAAATGGTCGTGAGTTATCGTCGTCACCGACAGGGCCGTGACCGCGTCGACAGCGGCGGAGACGTCGGCAGCGAGCCAGGTATTCCGCTGGAATGACAGGATTACCAGCTAACTTCCGCTTGGCGCGGGAGATCACACAGCAGGAGCGGCTGGGTGGAGGCAGCACAGAGATTACAGGAAGGCAGGGAAAGGGCTTCCAGAAACCGGCGTTGTTTATGTTTACTTTGTTTAGACAATTTACCACGGTCGATGAAGCGGTGTATTAGGCAGAAGATATAAGCAAGCGTCGCAAGATCTTGATTTGTGGATTTGATTTGCTAGAGTGCCCTTATCACATAAATCTTGTCGCCAGTTATTTGCTAATAGTGGCAGCCAATAGTGCGACAAAAATGAAGTGTGAGGTCGCTTCTGAAGCAGTTTGAACCGACTCCGCTAGACACTGATGGCTTCCGCGTGTCTGCTCCCAAACAGACCAGAGTAATTCGCTCGAAATGATAGCCGCTAAATGCCAATAAAAAGGAAATATGTTCGCAGTGTTTATTTTAATCTGAAAGGAATGCCTCCATTGAAGCATATTGCATGCAGTCAGTCTGCAAAGTGAGGGATTTCAGCTGAAAGCTACATCTCAGGTCGATCTACTGCTGCCAACTTCGATCGTCAGCTGGCAGCCATCCAGCTGGATGGTTTGACAAGCGTCCTACTCAGTCTGTGATTCTGACAGCTGTGACCAGCACAGCGCCACTTCATTATTCCACCGCCCTTGACCCGAGACAGATTGGCCACTACCTGCCACCAGTCCGAGCATCGTGTAAAACACGCCTTTTTGCCACAACTGGCTGAAACATTACGGATCTACAAACACAAACAGCAGCGTGCAGAGCCAACGGCCAGCTGCCCAGCTAACACAAAACACGATGCCGTCTTTCCGGGGCTCGACCAGCATCTTTTGTGGTGTCTTCGAACGCGGGCTTCCTGTCACCGCCAACAAATTTTACAGGCTGCTCGAGGAGCGCCTCTCTCTCTCTCTCTCTCTCTCTCTCTCTCTCTCTCTCTCTCTCTCTCTCTCTCTCTCTCGGCAATATTCCTCTCCTCTCGCTGCACTTGCCGGTGCACTTGCCGGTGCACTTGCCGGTTTTACACCGGTGAAGCGCCGGGAGCTGTGCCCGATAGTCGGTCGTCCCACCGCTCTCTTCCCGCCCCGGCCGTCTCTGAGGGTTCATCGGCCGCACCTATCTATCTGCCGGCGGCTAGACCCTCAGCTACCAGCTGACCGGGCCGCCGCGCGCCGCGCCGGGCCCGCTCATATGTCTGGAGAAGTCCAGGCGGCGGCCGACCGAGAGCTCAGGGCATCCAGCCAGGCGGCGGTCCATCGTGACGGCCCCGCTCGCTCCCCGCCGCCAGGACGGGCCGGTTGCTAGGCGACTGGTCACCGGGCGCCCATCAGCTGATTTCGGGCATGTCATCCTCGTCGACCGTGATGTACTGCCCCATCGGCTCGTCCCTCCCTCCTTCCCCTCCCCTGGTCGTCGAGAGTCCCGTGGTTTCCGTCCCAGTTAGTGGAGCGGACAGGACGGCGACTCGCTGACGGCTTTTCTCATCAGGCACGCACTGAATCAGGGTCCAATCAGGGGCGCGGCCGACGCCACAGGCGAATCTGCATGAAGCTACGTCAGCCGGAACGAAGGCCCGTCTCTCTCGAGGTAACGAGCCCGTTCGACCGGCGCTGAGTCGGAGATGGAGGGGTCCGGGCCGGGTGGTGTTCAGAAATTGGCGACGGGAAAATATCGAACTAGGAGAGGCATGTCTATAAGGGAAGAAAACCGGCTGTCAGCAGCTGAGGGCCACTTCAAAAAGAGTCTCGATGTCGATCAGGTGAACGGAGGGGAGGAGCGAACGCGCTGGTAAGGAGGACTGCTTCCTGTCGTGCATGTTGACCGGTACATCACCGTGCCGGTTACCATGCAGGCCCACGTGGCATGTCGTGGACACATGTGACGTTCTGGTCAGACAACGAATACCGCGGTACTAACCAGGTTGCGTGCTGAGGCTGTCCTGGTGTACCGGTGCTAGATTTCGGTGACATTCTTTCATGTCTGGGTGAATATTTCATGTGGTAGGATGGTGCAGTACATACCAAACACTAATTTGAGCCCAAAAGTGTGGCGGTAAGTATATGTGCGGTCCCTGGCAGACAATCAATTGAGATTATTTCGCAGGGAGCGGTTACCTAATATCCTGTGTTGTAAATGAGTGACAATTCGTGAAACAGCTGCATCCCATTTAATTGGGTCTTTAGGTTCACCACCATTTACTAATTCATTTGTCAGTCAAAAGAATGTCCAAAAGGAAGCTTGGTGGCTAAGCTTTGGTTTGGTTCACCTTGGTGTCCAAAGCGCACAGAATGCGCTTTAACTTCAGTGTCAAATCTTATTTTGGTATTAACTTAAATGTGCCCCTTCCCGTTTTCAGTGACCTAAACAGAGTTACGAAATGGTCAGAAGCAACAGAAGCCACAAGCATTCCAGTGTGAGCCATGACACGGCAGATTGCTGGCCTGGCGGTGGTTTTCATGACCACATACGATTATGTCAGGGTTCCTTCATGGTTCTAAGAAGACCTGCGACGCTGGTTCAGATTACTCCCTGCAAATCTTTGGTTTGTCGATTGCGAAACTGTTTCTCTCACAAGCATACCGATGAGCTGCATATCCATACGCGGCGCAAATTATTGCGTTACGAAAGTTGATGCATAAATACGAACTAAAGACATGAGATCAGCTTATCGTCGTAAGCCATCATCCAAAAACGTCGCAAATAGAAAATCATACATACTAGGCATACCGCCCGCTCTTTGGGTACACATCGCATCGCCTGCCAGCAAAACATCATAAACCGAAAACAAAATAATCCAGTGCTGTCAGCTTCCTCCTTTCAGGTGAAGCCATTGCAGTATTTCGCATGTCATCCTGTCCTACGTTGACCTCTGTCGCTCAGGAAACTCAACGGAAGTTTATACCGTCTTGGATTTCAACACCAGTAAATGTGACATGCCAGTGACGTCGTTTTATGTCCGTACAAGCTCGCGAAGTGGCATTCGAGAAGCGCCTTGCTGGCATATCGGATCAGTTGCACAAATGCTCACTTTGGTAATGAAAACCGCGTCATAATACGCGAGGGCGCATGGGTATTATTTATGCATACTTGTACACTGTACAGTGCTTTCGACCGAACTTTTGTCTACGGTATCGCGACAGATACGCGTTTGCTACACAGTATAGTGAAGCAAAAAGTTTTTTTTTTTTGTGCACCCGAAGGAAAACATAAAGGCATTGCAGAGTAGCGAAGAAACTTCGGCTAAGCTCTCTACGCAGTGAGACTTCACAGCGGAGCAGGATCGATGCTTACCAGCTATGAAAATAAATCTCATTACGTCAACATGACCAGCTGCCTCTTTGCAATGTTGGATTTTCCATTTGGCAACTGCTGGGGAAGCACCAGCTTCCTGCAGCACCGCCTGTGGCAGCCTATCAGCTCTAGCCTCCCTGCGAGAGATAGCGTCACCAGTTCCTGCGAGACTGTGCACTGTATGTACAGGCGACCTGCTGACCTGCCTCGCCCCCTGGGGCCAGCTGTTCCCTCCACCAGCTGCCTTTCGTTCCTGGAACTGGGGGTGGGGTGGGTATAGGTACGGGTACAGCTGTAGCCCCAGAGGTACCAGGCGCAGGGCGAGGGATAGGAGAGGAACGGGGATGTTTCCGGCAAGCTGCAAATAAAGGGCGGAAGTGTAACCGCGCATTGTGGAAGCATTTCATTCCGGATTATTTTAGGGAGCTCATTCACGCAAGACTTTTTAATTTACTTTCGATTGGCTTCCCCTGAGGTTGTCTCTAGCCATTATGAGGCACTAGCCTTGAGAACCGATTTAATATGACGTCGTAAATTCTAGATTATGACGAAATATAAGTTATGGTTTCTGACGACTGCAAACTAAAATAGCCAGACAGAAGAAAACTTACTTACTGGAATGGGCACATTTGAAATGGTCAACACTGATGTGATGGGCCCAGGGCTAATGCTCGGAGCGCACTGAAATTGGATTTAATTTAAATCGTAAAACGTTTTAAAAGATACATTCCTGAAACAGGGTTCACTGCTTATTTGTATTTAACTCCTGACGCTAGCTTGATATCTAGTGCAAGATAATGGTCTTACGTAATGGAATTTTATTTGTATTCATTATTCAACCTCGAGAACACACAGCTGTTTCGTTTGTTTCGCCATCATAAATCACTCGGCATGGAGCCAACATGCCTCAAGTTCGCTCCAAACCACTGACTCCAGCAAAACACGGCTGGAACAGCGCCCCCGCGCCAAGTGCGTACTACCCTTCAGTCTACGAGTCTAGCAGTCGGCAAACAGTTGGCACGGTGCAACACCTCCGCGCAGGGCCTGTGGTGTTGTATAACACTCCCATTGTGCAGCGTGTACGCGGAATTCTTGGCAAGGTCAAGGACAGGTCACGTGCTGGTCACGTGTGTGAGTCACATATGAGTCACGTGAGGTCACGTGTGAGTCACGTGGTGTCAGGTGCGGTGACACAACGGTCACGGTCAGGTCACGTGCGCATATTAGCACCGCTCGTCGGGTTAAGTCGTGTCAGTCACGACGGGGGCGTTACCAACACCTGGCAGAGACTGTTTCCGGCGATCCGGCCGCCGAATTCCGACGATCACGGGACCTGCGCCGAAAATATCCCGCCCTCTCGGCCCCGGCGACCCCCTCGGGTTGCGTTCGTTGGCGCCGACGGTGGCGCCCGGGCGCGGGCGGGGGCGGGGGCGGCCATTGTCGCCGCCCACGTCAGCGTCGAGGGCGACGGTGGTTGGGGAGGGTTGGGGGAAGGGATAACCGCTCGTACACACCCACGGCGATCGACTGAACCTGGCCTCGCTCCGGGATAACGTGGATATCGACCAATAACGATCGCTAGTGCAGAGAGGGGAGGTGGATAGAGAGGGGAGGTGGAGAGAGCACGGGAGGAGGGCAGAGAGGGGAGGAGGGCAGAGCAGCGCGGGAGAGGGAGGAGAGAGGGAGTTGTCTGGCATTAGCACCTGCGGTCTGCGTTTGGAACCCAGCCTGTGCCCTCTCTCCCTCATATAATCGACCGGCTCGCTTCCAGCTGACCGGAAACATAACCGGGGCAGGAATTTGGGCCCAGCAGCCGTCTGGCCGAACCTCATTAAATCATATAATAACCGACATGCAGCCTGCAGCAACGGTGGGCTTTGATGGAGGGGCAGAACGAAAGGGTAAACGGGAGGAGAGAGAGAAAGAGAGAGAGAGAGAGAGAGAGAGAGAGAGAGAGAGAGAGAGAGAGAGAGAGAGAGAGAGAGAGAGAGAGAGAGAGAGAGAGAGAGAGAGAACACAAATGAGAGGGAAAAATTATTTGATCTATGGAGACCATGATCTATGGAGAATTAGCCCATAGATCATAAAAGCATAGGCGTAGGAACAGGGGGGGCCAGGTGGGCAAGTGCCCACCCACTTTTCGAGGTGGGGGGGCCAACCATGTGTTTTGGCCCACCCACTTTTTACTCGAGGCCCCTCGTCTCGATTTGAGAGGACGTCGTCACCTTTCAGAATAAACAAACTCTGTAAAAATAAGTTCCACGAATCCCCACGCACGGACTCCAAGGGGCCGCGATGGATCCAAGGAGGCCCTCTGTTCATACTTCTCAGTCGAAGCCCCTGAGACTGATGGCCTGAGAGGCCCTAATGGATCTGAGGAGGCCCCAATATCCACACTGGTCTTGGGAGGCCCCTGACACTGGCGGTCTGGGAGGCCCTCTATCCACACTAGTCAGAGGTCTGAGACTGGTGGTCTGGGAGGCCCCTCCATCCTCACTAGTCAGAATAGGCCCCTGACACTGGCGGTGTAGCCGAGGCCCCCTACCCTCACTAGTCAGAGGAGGCCCCTGAGACTGATGGTCTGGGATGCCTATCCATCTACACTGTAGTCAGAGGAGGCCCCTGAGACTGATACCTGAGAGGCCCTTATAATCACACCAGGCAGAAGAGGCCCATGAGACTGATGGACTGAGAGGCCCTTCTATTCATACGGGCCACAGGAGACCCCGAAAACTTTCGGCCTGGGAGGTCCCTCAATCCGGCACCAGTCAGAAGAGTCCCCTGAGACTGATGGCCTGGGAAGCCCTTATATTCACACTAGGCAGAGGAGGCCCCTGAGACTGATGGTATGAGAGGCCCTCATATTCACACCAGTCAGAAGAGGCCCCCGAGGCTGATGGCTGTGAGGCCCTTCTGTTCACATAACTGGCCACTGGAGGCCCCTGAAACCGGTGGTCTGGGAGGGCCCTCTATCCACACTAGTCAGAAGAGGCCCCTGAGACCGATGGTCTGAGAGACTCTTATATTCACACTAGCCACAAGAGGCCCCTGAGACTGATAGTCAGAGAGGTCCACTCCTAATGAATCTGAGGGGGCCCTCTATCCACATTTACACTTTTCTAGGGAGGCCCCCGAGACTGACGGTCTGAGAGGCCCTTTTATTTATACTGTCCACAGGAGCCCCCTGAGATTAATGGTCTGAGAGGCTCTTCTATTTATACTAACCAGAGGAGGCCCCTAGGATTGATGGTCTAACAGGCCCTTCTATTTATACTAGCCAGAGGAGGCCCATGAGACTGATTGTCTGAGAGGCCCTTCTATTCAAACTAGGCAGATGAGGCCCCTGAGAATGATAGTCCGAAGAGCCATGCGGTGGCAACTGGCCGTGGCCATATTTCGGCTCGGTAGGGCCCCAAAAAGCTAATGAGAGCACCTCAAGGGCTCCTAAGTAGACACGCTTATCCCCATAAGGGTGCCACACCGGCTTCTGAAGGCTTCTTGTAGATATCTAAAGGCCCTTTCCGGCCTCTAACGGCTCCACACCAGTGTTTATGAGCGCCACACAGCGGCGCCTTTGAGGGTCATACTAGTGTCTCTTAGGGCCCTATATCGGTGGCTCTGGGGGCCCCACACCGGCGCCTCTGTGGGCCACCACAGCTGTGCATCTCAAGGCTCTATAGGTACATCTGAAGGACCCACACCGACACCTCTGAGGGCCCCACACCAGTATCTCGGAGCTCTGAAGGCCCCACACCAGTGACTCTGAGGACTCACCGGCTCATGAGAGCACCATGTTAATGTCTAACGGCTCCACAAGGCCACTGAAGGCACCACACAAGCTCTCACTGAGCTCTAATGTCCATGTACCGGCCTCTGAGGGATTTAAGCCAGCGCATTCATAGCTCCACACCAGCAATTGTAAGGGCTTCACACTGAAGTATCTGAGGGTTCCACACCGGTGTCTCTAAGGGCCACATACCGGCATCTCTGAGGGCCCCATACCGGCGTCTCCGAGGGTCCACATCTGGCGGGCACCCATCAGCGACTGAAGGTCCCACACTGTCGACTTCGAGAGCCCCATCTGCGTCTGGGAGCACCATGCCGTCTATAAGAACCACAGCGGCTCCTCCGTACGAAAGATGGGCGTCTGCATGCCAAAGGGTAGCGGTTCTGAGACGGTATAGGGCACCAGGGCACCTACGTGCGATAGAGGGGCGCATATGAAGCCCATAGGGGCGCCTCAATGCGAAAGAGGCCTCTGAGGCCTACATATATGGGCGTCCACATGCAATAGAGGTCTGCTTGCAATTGATCAATGCCATGGGGGACGGGGGTGCATTCATAAGAAACAGGGGCGCCGGCATGGCAAAGAGAGGCGCCTTCAAGTGTCCATAAAGGAGAGACGCCTATGATAAGCGCACATTGTATGCGACAACGGGGCGACTGTGGGACATACAGGGTTGGGCAGATAAATTGGGACAAATTTCAACTTCCTCTAAGACGACTATTTTTTGAGTGATAAAGATAATTTTTGAACATAAATATAGGCTAATGAATACGTTTCCATGTTATGCAGGTTGCGTTGTAATTTTGAGTCGGCTGGTCACAGAACGTGGGCTTAAGCAAGCCACTATCAACTTAGTCCGCGCGCACATGCATGCCAATACTCTAATTATGCTCCATAAAATGGCTGAAAGTAGTGTGTATCGAACAGACGTAAACGTTGGAGGAAGAGATGACATTGACTCATCCTTACATACCTATTGCATTGACACCGGCCGCTCCCCCGGTTTTCCAGGGGGGCTAAAAGGCAAAATTCAGTTAAATCAGAGGATCCTCGCGAAAACAGTGGCGCGAGCTTACAACGAAGGTAGCCGCGCCATGAAAAAGCGATATACCAGCACCTCAAACATGTACTCTTATGCATTGATGCATATCAACCTGTCAACATAGATGTTGAAGCAGCTGTGACGTTAAAAATATTGTTTCCTCTTGAAGGGCTTGGAGAAGCGAGCAAGCACGTGCAGGTCTTTTTCGACGATGGTATCCCCATAACCGAACATATGAACAACCGCAAACACCATGTAACATCGCAACCAGCCCAGAAGACGTGATCTTAGTTCCAAAAAGCATGCAGCAGACATCGGTGATGGCATTCCACTCGGTGACTTCTGACGGTCACGTGGGGCCCCCTTATTTTACGGAATCGGGAGGGGGTTCGCCATTACAGGGTACCTACTACCTAACCACTATTCCGGCAGTTCGAATCAACAAGATGGAAGAAGGCAACATCCTGGATGGAGTGGTGCTCTTCGAGGAGTCAGCTCCCCGGCATACAGTAAATTAAATACAAAATCTCCTGAAACGGAGGATCCCGCAAACCGTCCCCAAGGGAAAATGCCCCCTTCCTCATTAAACCTCAGCCCACACAAGTTTTGGTTGCTGGGGCGACCGATGTGTGTGCATTCTGTGTTGCAGAATGGCCGAGGCGTCGGCGGCGGACCGATGTATGTGGATGAGATGCAGTAAGCTGTTAGTATGAGTTATTACCGTGTTGCAGAGGGCCGAGGCGTCGGCGGCGGACCGATGTATGTGCATTCCGTGTTGCAGAATGGCCGAGGCGTCGGCGGCGGACCTATGTATGTGCCTGAGTTGCAGAGTGGCCGAGGCGTCGGCGGCGGACCGATGTATGTGCATTCTGTGTTGCAGAATGGCCGAGGCGTCGGCGGCGGACCGATGTATGTCGATGAGATGTAGTATGTAGTGTTAGTATGAGTTATTACCGTGTTGCAGAGGGCCGAGGCGTCGGCGGCGGACCGATGTATGTGCATTCCGTGTTGCAGAATGGCCGAGGCGTCGGCGGCGGACCGATGTATGTGCATTCCGTGTTGCAGAATGGCCGAGGCGTCGGCGGCGGACCGATGTATGTGGATGAGATGCAGTGTGGCCGAGGTTCCGGCGGTGGACCCGTTATGTGTTCTTACCGTGTTGGTATGAACACATAGCGGGTTGGTATGAACACATAACGAACACATAACATGTTGGTATGAACACATAACGGGTCACATAACACATAACACATAACACATAACACAACGGAACACATAACACATAACACATAACCGTGTTGCAGAGGGCCGAGGCGTCGGCGGCGGACCGATGTATGTGCTTGCGTTGCAGAGGGCCGAGGCGTCGGCGGCGGACCGATGTATGTGCATTCTGTGTTGCAGAATGGCCGAGGCGTCGGCGGCGGACCGATGTATGTGGATGAGATGTAGTATGTAGTGTTAGTATGAGTTATTACCGTGTTGCAGATGGCCGAGGCGTCGGCGGCGGACCGATGTATGTGCATTCCGTGTTGCAGAATGGCCGAGGCGTCGGCGGCGGACCGATGTATGTGGATGAGATGCAGTGTGGCCGAGGTTCCGGCGGTGGACCCGTTATGTGTTCTTACCGTGTTGGTATGAGTTATTACCGTATTGCAGAGGGCCGAGGCGTCGGCGGCGGACCGATGTATGTGCATTCTGTGTTGCGGAATGGCCGAGGCGTCGGCGGCGGACCGATGTATGTGGATGAGATGCAGTATGCAGTGTTAGTATGAGTTATTACCGTGTTGCAGAGGGGCCGAGGCGTCGGCGGCGGACCGATGTATGTGCATTCCGTGTTGCAGAATGGCCGAGGCGTCGGCGGCGGACCGATGTATGTGCCTGAGTTGCAGAGTGGCCGAGGCGTCGGCGGCGGACCGATGTATGTGGATGAGATGCAGTGTGGCCGAGGCGTCGGCGGCGGACCCGTTGTGTGTTCTTACCGTGCTGGTATGAGTTATTACCGCGTTGCAGAGGGCCGAGGCGTCGGCGGCGGACCGACGTATGTGCATTTTGTGTTGCAGAATGGCCGAGGCGTCGGCGGCGGACCGATGTATGTGCATTCAAGGTTGCAGAATGGCCGAGGCGTCGGCGGCGGACCGATGTATGTGCCTGAGTTGCAGAGTGGCCGAGGCGTCGGCGGCGGACCGATGTAAGTGCATTCTGTGTTGCAGAATGGCCGAGGCGTCGGCGGCGGACCGATGTATGTGCATTCCGTGTTGCAGAATGGCCGAGGCGTCGGCGGCGGACCGATGTATGTGCATTCCGTGTTGCAGAATGGCCGAGGCGTCGGCGGCGGACCGATGTATGAGGATGAGATGCAGTGTGGCCGAGGCGTCGGCGGCGGACCCGTTGTGTGTTCTTACCGTGTTGGTATGAGTTATTACCGTATTGCAGAGGGTCCGAGGCGTCGGCGGCGGACCCGGTACATGTTCTTGCCGTGTTGCGGAGGGGCCGAGACGTCGGCGGCGGACCTGATGTATCGCGTTGCAGAGTAGCCGATGCGTCGGCGGCGGACCGATGTATGTGCCTGAGTTGCAGAGGGCCGAGGCGTCGGCGGCGGACCTAATGTCCGCCGGTGCCGAGCCTAGCACGGAAGCCGTGGTGCTAGATGGCGCGGTGCGCTGGCAGCCGTTGAGTGCTGCGTGTAGTAGGGCTACTTTGCCACGACAGGAGGTTGTCCGCGGAGTCAGCGCAGACCAAGCACGCATAGTGCGCGTGACGGTACCATATAGCACGGCCCTGCATGACAGGCATACCGTGTTACGCGTCTCCCTGCACGATTACGTAAACGGCTGCGCTGAGTACACCTCGGAATAGGCGCGCGTCGGTATGATTCCGTGATACCGCCGTATTGCCATGCCAACCACTCCCCGCTGTGGTAGGTGCCGCCCGAGACGTGCTCGATACTCCTCACCTGCCGGGTCGGCGTTAGTGTGCCGGACCCGCAATCCTCTGGCGGTTGATCTCCCCGCTCTGTTGCTGCAGTGAAATGTAGTGGTGCAGCGGAGCGAGCGCTGGCTGGCCGGACCTGGCCGCTGGACGCTGCCCTGGGTACGGGCGGCCGTCACGTGCCCACCGTCGGTGAACTTTTTTCTTTCTTGAGACTTCTGACTTTGCCTTGTGGACGAACTGTGGTGATCACTGAGACACTTCCCACAGTTACGCTACACTCTTTCGACGCTCTAGAAACTTCTCGCTCACTCTACGACCCTTTCGCCGCCCGTCGCCGTCGACGACTGCCGTTCGTGCCACTCCAGTCGACAGCCCGGCGGTCCCGCGGCCCGCGCCCTCCCAGACACCCCTCCGAGGGCTGCCCTGCGTCTGTCGATGGGGCGATTAGCCACGGTCACGTTCGGTGGCGCCCTGGCAGGGTCCTAACCTTCCATAGCCGCGTCGCCGCTATGAGTTGAGTGGTGAGCCTCAGCAGTGCCAGTTGGCTACAATTACGAGCCATTTCAGACGGGAGATCTCGCCGCGCGTGCGGCCAGTCGAGGCACCGATAAGGACTGATGCAGATGGACCACGGTGACCATATTTGGTGATAAATGTGTAAAATTGGTGTGACAATATGTGATCCAAATTTGAAATGCCTATGTTTACAAATTTCTAAGCTACGGCGTTCTAAATGCAAATATGTATTTTGTCCCAATTTATCTGCCCAACCCTGTACCTATATAGGGATGTCTCTGATGACTATACCTACATAGGGCGCTTATATGCCAAAGAGGGCGCATATGAAGCTAACGGGGGCATCTGGGAAACGAGGAAGGCATTTGTGTAAGGGTTTTCAGGGGTCATTCGCCGTTTGCGGCAAATAGATTCTAAAAAAAAAAAAATCGGAGGGGGAATAAGTTTTAAAAATGGTGCGGTCTTTCCGCACTGTTCGTTTAAGCGGTTACGCCCCTGGGTACATCTGCCCGATCTCAGAAGCTAGATTTGGAGGTCATACTTGAAAGCAGCCAGCAGGACGAGGCAAAAGTTGGAGGCCCCTGAAAATAGGAGGCCCCCTGGAAAAGGAGGCCCCTTGACAGGGTGGCCCACCCACTTTTCATGACGTTCCTACGCCCGTGCATAAAAGTTATCGCGATAATGTAGGATCACAACTCACGTTCTCATCTTAAAAGCGAAAAACAACTATGAATTTTTTACTGATCAGTTTTGATTTATGCTCTCTGAATTGGTTCTCGCATTTGCAGAGCCTATGAGAAAAGCGAATGAAATATCTCAACGAACTGCTGACTTATTTCAATAAAATTTAACATAGGTACCGTCTTGTAGAACTGCAGACTGTCGTTTCAACCCTTCGCCAAGCCGTGTTGATAACCGTCATATACCACCGCGTTGTGACATTTTTCGGACACTGTAATCCCAGAGAATGAGCGAACGCCAGCTGACGTATAAGATAACGAACCAATAAGGGCTCTCAAATATTGACCAAGCGATTGAGACCAGACTCGTTTTTCGTGTCACACGGGACGGTAATTCGTGCGCTGCACGGGACGGTAATTCTGCGACTGTGTAGCTGAACATTGGGCTTACATGTATGTAATGATAGGGGACTACACGAGTAGGATAGGGTGACATGATAAAGGCAGGGATAGGGTGATATGAAATGGGACGGGAGGAGGGGGCGTGAAAGAACATCACTACGGAAAGAACAGGTTGGGATAGGGACGGAACAAGGCTGGATGATACGGGAGAGGGCATGACAAAACGGGACAAAGTGGAAGAGAAAAGGAAAGGACGGGACAGGACCGGACAGATCAGGTGGGACACCATACTAGACGGACCGGCAAAGCTTATCTCACCAGCAAATACATTCAGACCGGTAAGGTATGTGGCAACGGCATCGCCGTAGTGTGATAGTCCGAGTGTCCGTCTTATCCTTATCTTCTGGTTTGTCCACTAAGTACCCAGAGGAGTCGGACCACGCCGAGACGAGAGTCCCCGGACGAGTTTCACGGAGCAAAGTGCATATGTTCGTCCGCCAGCGCAGCGTCCAACGGAGCTATGTGAGTGAGCGCATTACCTAACCGTTACATGCACGATAGCTCGACAAGTGGTTGGATCATTGTGGACATAGACCGGCAGTTGGCTTCAATATTGACACAGGACATTGCGCAATCACTAATCAGATGGCCATGCAGCTCGCCAGTCGCCAGTCGTGATCTGGCATACCTAACGTTATGGAATCCTGGCAACAGGCTGCAGCTCTGGCAGCTATCAGGGTTCAGCGAGGTCTCTGTCAGATCCCTGCGTCACTGCCAGGAAGGCTCCAGCAGATGACTTACATTCATTATCACTACATATGTTATTGGAAGTCTTTCGATTCCATAATTCCATAACGTTATGCCAGATCACGACTGGCGACTGGCGAGCTCTTAGATAGCTCTCGGCAGAGCGAGTGTGGCAAGCCTCGGTTACCAGCCAGAAAGTCATGAAATCTGACTCTCGTTTTTAGCTTCTTCGAACAATCAGTATTATTTTCAGTTTGGTGACTACAACCGTAATTATTTAAATTTGCATTCATCATGAGGGGATATCTTGCCTGACGCAAGAAAGCATAAAACGGCGGTTATCTGCCTCTGGGATATCCCTGAACCCTGAAGCGGGACCAGTTTTCATCTGCGCAGTCCGAGGGGCAATTTACTAAGGCAAGAATTCCCCGTCTTGCTCGTATCACCTTCGCTTATATGACGAAACGCGCAAGTGGCTTTCATTACAATTAGCACCACTATGACAAAGCCCACCGGTCACTGAAGCTTCAAGGTCAGTGTATAAAAAAACCGTGGCCCGCGATACCTTCTAGCGCCCTGATCACCCAGCGACTGGCATGATCTATCGCCCGGCAACGTCCTTGACTATTGTGAGATCCTCACAGGAGTCGAGAATAGCCGAGCCACTCACCTCCAGCACACCGCGCCGGTGTGGGGCCTCGCGGGACCTTCAGGTGGTTTCACTCGCTATCGTAACGTCTTGGCCATCCCCGCGCGGCACGTAACGTCTCCAAAACGGGCCAGTTTGACCCAGTCACCGTACTCCACCCGTGTCCGCCCCAGGGCCCGCTCGCGTCCGGCCTTGTCCGTCCGTATCTCTAGGCGCGCCCGAGTCGAGTCCCTAACCGTATACCGAAGTTCATTCGTGCACACTGCACAAGCTAAACCCACCCGTGTCCCTTCGCGTCTACGACGGATCCTAGCTCGTGTCCTCTCGTATGCGCTCGGGAACGCACCAGGTCCCTCTCACACCACTCACCTATTCACCATTCCTAGCTGACCGTGCCTGCGGCGGCGCGGCCGGCGCGCGCGGCGGCCTCCCGCAGTATCTGATCAGAGGCACGCACCTCTCCGAGGAGCCGTGACGCGCAGTTTCGCCACAGCGCTGTATCTGTGCCGCACACAGCGCTAGTCTGGCACTCAGACTGATGGGCTGGCCCGAGCAGTGCCATGAGCGGGCTCGTATATGGGCCGACGAGAGGCTGTCCGACCAAGAGTGGGCTGTAGGAGGCCGAGATCACGTGCCATACGGCAGGCTCTCGTGGGCTCGGAGGAGCTTGGAAATGTTATTTGGTCGGGGTTGTATCGATTATACGTAGAGTGACGGAGGAAATGGGCAGTGAAATCTCGTTTACACCACCCATGGCGACGGGGCGTAGCGTAAGCCATGAATCGTGAGATGGAGGATCTTCCCAGGCGAAATTGAATCCAAGTTTGGGCAAAACGACGGAAGATCCATCAGTGCCCATGCCTTTTCAGTGGGCGGTTTAGTGTGCGCTTTGAGCAGTGCGAGTGGCGTGTAGGTATAAATGTAACGGGATTTCGTAAATAAATACAGCGAGATTAGACGACCGAAAGGAGCCAAACGGAGTCGAAAATCAGTCTCTTGTATCTTGTTGTCCAGTTGTATTCATCAGAATTTAAACAAGATATTTGGCCAAGTGTTCGTTTATCTTATATCCCCAGAAACTCAACCCTTCAAGTCATCATTACGTCACAATATCGTCCACCCGCTGTGTATTTTCCTTCTGATAGCGCACATTCAGGAAGCGTTTCCAGATTTTCGTCGCCGGCAATCGTTCGAGTTCTGGACCTCATCAAAGCTGACAAGACGTCCGGCGCCCTTACCCGGAATACAAACATGGGGCGTGGGCTTTGGACCTCTGGAGCGCACAGAGCAGCGTCTGCGTGGACGAGATTCAGGAACGTCATGCCCAGTCGCCTCCAACTAGAACTGGGCGCCAACTCAGCAGAATCCAGCGAGTTCTGTTAGGTGGGGCTTGTAAGCGATAAGAAGTGAGATCATTAGTCCTCCGTAGTACGTTAGACACGGTGAAAGTCCTCAAAACGACCACAATTAGCCTAGAGCAAGGAGCTTATCCTGGATTTTCGGACGTTATTCTTGCTGTGGAATATCATCGCACCATAGTAATGGAAATCGGAAAGTCGTACTTATTTACGTAGAGCAGGCCTGTTAAGCTATTTGAGCTAGCTAAGAAACTAGTTATTGGCGTTTTTACTTAAAATTCATATCAAACTCGTACCGCACCCAATATAACGTATTTAGTTGCAGGTAAACTGGCCAAAACAGCTGGCCCCAAAACAACAAGGCCTTCAGATTATCAACAAATACCTACGCAGAGAACATTTCTGAGCAGCGGAAATCGTCTTTAGAAGACTTTGAAGTGATTCATGTTTACTAAAACGGCCCCGGATCCTGCACAATGAATTATAATGATAGATTCTATTGATAAGAGATAAGCTGTTTGCATAGTGAAATCGAACTCAAGTAGCCCGCACTCGCTAATGTTTCAGTTACTCTGCTTGACCACCATGCATTGCGATACATAAAGCTCCACTCTTCAGTGCGATTATTTGCATACCGAATGTAAACTGATGTGCGAATAAAGGAATGTCTACGACTACGTCACTGATGAAAGAGATCAGGCCTGGAGTTTGTTCGAACTATTTCATTCTTCAATGCTCCTTATGCTAGCAGTATCGAAAAACATCCACCGTTTCCACCGTCATCAGGTGAAATGTCGGCTCCATTCAGCTCACTAACGCCTGTCGCAAACGTCACAGCAGGCTATTCGAACCTCAGGCAGCATTATCAGTCGATGGCTGGTACGCCCGTGGCAGTGACAGAGTCGGCGTCGTTTCGGCGATACTATCAGCAACTGGGCGGTTTGGTTTCTGGCCCTGATTTGGGCGCCCTGCCTTGGCACCCCCAGCACGTAGTGAGGGGCTTTGCCGAGCTACGGACCGGTTGAGTGGACCTCTAAACGAGCGGTCGAAAGAGGGAGAGGGTGAGAGAGTAGAGGGGCATTCAGATAATATTGGAAGACGGGTGTGCTCAGTGCCCATGGAAATCAAGTGATGGAAATCAAGGGCGTTGGCGTTTGAGTGGAATCATAAGTAGAGAAGAGTTAACCTCATGACCTGAGAAGAGACGAAGGTGGTAGTCGAAATGCCGCATATAAAAATTTTAATGGCATGACTTGGCTATGTAGGGCACGTAAAAAGGGCAGACTCGAACTGAAGTTCGCTCTTGGCTAGGTGGCCAGGTCAGGTAGTCAGGTCAGGTCAGGTCAGGTCAGGACCAACCACCGTCTCCTGGACAGCGGACTCCTCCGCCGGACCGGGCCCGGGATAAGGTCGGCCGCCCACGTCGGACCGCTCCGCAGCCGACTTCTGACATTCAGGCTGGCTGATCAATACGGCCGGGCAGCCGGCTGGGCTGGGCGGCGGGCGGCGGACCGGGCGGTGGGCGGCGGGCGGGCGGCGGGCAGTGGGCGGCGCCGCCCGGCATCAGCAGCCTGCCGCCCACAGGACCACCACGCCTGCCGCCCACAGGACCAACACGTGCCGCCCACAGGACCAACACCTGCCGCCCACAGGACCAACACGCCTGCCGCCCACAGGACCACCACGCCTGCCGCCCACAGGACCACCACGCCTGCCGCCCACAGGACCAACACGTCTGCCGCCCACAGGACCAACACGTCTGCCGCCCACCGAACCATCGTCAGCCGCCCACCAGACTAACCTCGCGGTCGCCCACCGGACCAATACGCCTGCAGCCCACAGGACCAACACGTCTGCCGCCCATCGCCCACAGCCCACTTACCATTGGACCAACGTCAGCCGTCCACTGAACCAACGTCAGCCACCCTCTGAACCAATATCATGCCGCCCACCGCCCACCATCATACGCCCACCAACCAGCGCCCACTGCCCATCAACCCCACCGCTCCAACGCTTACCGACTTAAGTCAGACGCCCACTTACGGAGATGGCCACGACATTAAAAAGAATATAGTGCCGTTAGGGTGACGTTTCAAGTAAGATGAATGCACGAAATGTAGCTGAAAATGTTGCAATGTATGTAAATGGGTTATTTTAAACAGAAAAAATGCACATGCTGATTTTGCAACGGTAGGATTATGTTGAATAGTTTTCAGCGAGCTACTTCACAATTATCATCTAACTTGATAATTTTGAACAGAATATCAAAAGAGCATTAATCTCAGTCATAGACTTCTCTAAATATATAAGAGAAGTCTGTGTCTCACTCAAAGTACAGTTAACACCAAGCAATATACTTTGGATGAGTGGGTAAATCATTAAGCACCGATGACACCACCAAATGGATTACCAAAAAGCGCCAAACTACATTTATCACTCAACCGAGCGGCGGCCCGCGCCTATCCGTACCCCTCGTGGCGTCTATACCACGAAAAGGTAACAGCACGAGGCACCTTGAAGCGCGCGTCACAAGTGTTCCCTATCAGTCTGATAATTGTGTCGCACTGCCCGACGGACGGACGGGCCCAGTTACACGCAGCTGGCATTTCTCCATGACACTTGGCAGGCGAGCGAGAGAGGCCGCGGGAGCGAGCGATGTGCCGTCAGCGTCCTCGCGAGCTATCGGCGGGAGCTCAGAGAGCCAACAGAAGTGATGAACGCAGCCCGAGCCCGGTGGCAATAACGTCCATCACGGCGGCACCGCCGTGGGCGCCAAGTGATCATGTGTCTCAGGGGAGTCGGCGGTGTACAAGGTTGAACACTGAGCAGCTCCAGCACACGTGCTGACCACGTTCAGCCTGCCAAATGGTTTATGCAACATCTTATTCAAAAGATTTCGTATAAAGTTTAAGGCTTTTTTGCATTTGAAGTTCAAAAAGAATGCTTAGTTGAAAATTTTAACAATTTTTGTAAGTGGGAATCCTGAACAATACATTTGAATAGATTTTTGACCTTTAAATAAGCACATGGTTACTGGTTATCAGTTATGTGGTCGGTCTTGCTACAGTTAAATAGCCTTGGTATAACAATTTATTGTCGTCTACCCTACATGAGCAAAACGACAGCCTACTACACGGACTTCACCATTCCCTCAATAACAAACTCCATTGTAGCATGTGTGTCAAATGTCGATGAGAGCTCAGGCCAGCCAACCGACACTGAGAATGTTCAGGTGATGGATTCCCCCAATATTTCACAGTGTTTCCAACTTTAGAAGGCGAAAGAATATATTTGCTTCATCTGTCACATGGAGTGAGATTCTACACCGTTATGTGCAACGAGCACTTGGCATGAAGACGGATGTTTCCGACGATGTCCACTGTGCATAATAGCAGGATGATTGGTCGTGGTGATATCACAATCCATTTTCTTACATGTGTTGATGAGCTCATGTTGCATGTGATGTGCATGTTTTGATAAGAAAATTTTCGGTCTCTTGGATATTCTATCATAAAAGCAAGACCGTCACGAAATTCATCCACGACAGGGCCGTTAACAAGCATGCACATTTCACACTGCTCAGTGCACACGATTACGAAGCATTTTTTAGATTTGCGCAGCCACATTTTATACATGTGTGCCAGATAAGAACATCTTCATGTTGATTTTAGAGAAATCCTATAGTATCAATTTTTTTATTGAAATGAACTAGATATCTTCAACAACTCATTATAAACAAGTGATCATAAGAATTGCCGCCCGAAAGACACACCTTCAAACCAGTTGCCTAATAACGGGGGAGGGGACCAGACGTTGTCAATTGTGGTCGCCCGCGACCAGAATTAAAATCATGTTTCAGATATCTCTAGAATAAAAAGGCAACATTGTTCACGGGCACAAAGGTGCAAAAATCGTATCATGTTGTCAATGTAGACTGATTGACTGATAGACTGAAGGCAACATGAGCCATCGCCCCAACTTATTATCAGGCGTCAGTAAGTCGACACCTAGCCCTTGGGGCCCGGGCCAGCCTGTCACCCCTGTCAGCCGACCTCCCTGACCCTGGCATTCAAATAACCACCCTCCCTCCGCTCCCCGGTGGGGCCCTCACGCACCCGTCCCACTCGGCGCCTCTGAGGGGCTCCTCCTGAGGGGTGGGCTGGCCGCCAGGTGTCGCCCTGGCCGGGAGAGGGACGCACGTGACAGGAGCAGCGGTCACAGTCAGCTGACTGCTCAGCTGGCGGAGCCCTCGTGGTCGAGCGGCTCCCGGGCCGAGGGGGCAGCGGGGGGGGGGGCTCCCAAATCGATACGGTAATCTCAGGCGAGCTTCAGTCTCAGAAGTTTCCTCCCTTGATGGTAGTGGCCACATCATTTGTGAATCTGGGTTACGAACGACTTCAAAAGCAGTGACGCAGCCCTGTTAAATCGCCCAGCGTTTACAAACTCGTTTTTACTCAGAAATATGTCACCGACACATGTGATGGTAGATGAGCATTTACCCTTTTTGCGGTGGAGCTGTCATGCAGCTGTCACAGAGGGCTCGACAGACTTCATTTCGACGTAGGGAAGGCCGCGAAAACACGAGAAAGTAATTCGGCATGGTTCAACGTGAGGGTTAACTTATACGTTTCAATGTGCATTGTGCTTAGTACCTATAGTACCTTAGTGCCTTAGTATATTATGTAACCACGGACAAAATTAAAATGCATTGTTTGATGGGATATTTGCACAGAATTAAAATTTAAGTTCATTTTTGTTTGCATGCATTTAGCGAGTGTCGTGTGACTGTGACCCGCCGTAATTGTATGTGAAAATATAAAAATAAACAACGGATCACCTCGTGAGAAGTTGATTAACGGGCAAATGAATGGTTGCAAAACTACAGCATTTTAGGCGCAATTTCAAAAAGTCAAAGACCAAATTCAAAACGTTCACGTGCATTTTGAACGTAAACTTTTTGAATTTGGCCTTTAACTTTTTGAAATTGCGCCTAAAAAGGTGTAGTATTTTAAGCTTCACTGCTTCGGTAGGGCTTGCTTTCCAAGACAAATCGAGCTATTGAAGTTACTTACATGTTGTTACGCAACAAATGTACCTATTGTAAAATATTGCCTGATTATTTAAAGGCATTTTGTGCCAAAAGCACATGCATCATTGGTTTCCCAAAACAGATAATTGAAGCAAAGTAAAACAAAAGTGTCAATTTTCATGGAACCGTGAAAAAAAAATGTAAAGCCACAGCTTCAGTAACTGATTTTGCCAAAGTTCGTATTAAAAACTCAGCCAGAGAAGTATCAGCATTACAAAAGAGCAGTGGATAAGTTGGCGTTACAAAATCGCAACTAAATAAGCAATGCTCCGTAGGCCATTGTTCGTTAATTTTACACGGAACACCTATACTTGTCCTAACTTAAAAATAAATAATGCGTAAATTGTCGCATACAATCGTGCCTAAAAATCACGACTAACGCCACTACGTGACTCACAGAAACGCAGCATGGGAACTTAATGCATGGCTCAGACTCGCTTATCCTCTTTCAGTTAAAACGTAGTTATCAGTAACGAAACAAGGTTGCGCCCGAGGCTTACAGGCAATATTATTTCTCTGTATATTATATAATGCTAAATGAGGCAGATTACATTAAATACAGTGTCATTCAGCTTCATCAGCACCAAACTTTCTCAGCTCTCGCAGACGATAAAAATGCTTGCGAATCCGCTGACACAATTTATGGGCCCATTTGTAAATTCATCTTTTAAACGCACACAGTAGAAAAAAAACTGTCACAAATGCTACGAAGCACTGCTATAAACCATATAACCAATTATATAAACCAAACTATCGCTACGAAATCGATGAAAGTATTGTAGAGAGTTTGAAAATAAATATTTTTTATCACTGAAGACGCATGATATATTTGCTTGCGCACAATGTAGGGTCGATGCAACAAAACTACAATAAATCAATAATTGGTTATGATATCTATATGACTTAGGTAGTATACGGATATCATAAGCGTTTTATTGCTGACATTGTATCGCCTCGATGTAGCACTACCCCAATATGGCATTAGGCAGTGATCTACAGGGATCGCGTCATGATTCATGAAAGCCTTTCAGCTTGCCGTAACGAAAACTGTAATGAATTTACTAATAAATGATACATTAAATCTAAGGTATCATTGATGAACTTCATTTTCGATGAGTTAATTGGAGATAGAAATAAATATCGAAATTCCCTTGAAACTTGTTAATTTGTAAGTTATATCTTAATTTTTATTTTTTATTTTATCTTTAAAAGTTATAAAAGTCGTGCATCAATTGATTGGCAGGCTCATGTCCGGTCAGGGATGTCTCAAATCACGTCATCTCTCCACTGTCAGTTCATCAAGTGTCGGATCATAGAGCACGGAACAATTCTCCCCCGGGGACCGGTCAAAGTCAGATACCTCAACCTGGGTCGGTCCAAGTACTCACCCAGCGACAATTTCCTCCAGCGCGGCCGCTTCTTGGTCTTCTTGCCCATGGTGAGTGTCACGCCACCATAGCACACACCACGGGACGGTCCGAGCTCGGGCGGGGGCGGGGGCGGGGACGGGGGCGGTTCGAGGGCGGTGCGGCGGGCGGCTCGGCGTCAGCGGCGCTCCTGTATCCGCACCCCACCACGACCGGCTCACTTCTGACGGCCGCTCGGCCGGCGCGGTGCCGCCCACCCGGCCGGCGCACATGTGACTCGGCGCTGCGCCTAAACTTAGCGCCGCTGCCGCCGCCGCCGCCGCCGCGACCGACCAGCCCCGGCCCGGGCGCCGTCGCCAGCCAGCCGATGTCTCATTGATTGACACGGACCGATATGAAAGAATATCACCCATGCATCCACGAGGGTGCGCTAAGAATGGGTGGGGTGTGTTACGTAATACATACAGAGTATCCCACAACAGTACAGCAAGGGTGTTCCCCGGCCTTGCGAAGGTCAGCGTAGTAACTCGCTAATACATTAGATAATTCCTTCCTGACACACCTCCAAGCAGTTCGGGTACGGTGCGGTTGCATCAGACACGAGCCCAAAGCCGAATGGAGGAGTACCCCTGACGTAACGAGTCATGCAACTATTGCGACACCGCGCTCTGACGCCCGCTTATGCAAGCAGAGCATCAGCTAGCTGTTATGAGAGACAATATAGGCGCGGCGTTTCACTGGGGCGCGGTCGGTACTTTGCCCTGGGAGCACCACGCCCCTCCGGCGGTCAGTCTGAGCCCGTCACTCAGCACCCGCCGTGAGCTACTATGAATGACCCCAGCACTCACGGCCCGTTTTTGTCAGGGGACAAAACTGTCGGCAGCCCGCGAGGCACGCTCGGCCGTGCGCTGACGACATAGAGGGGCTACTCGCGACCGGCGGATGGTAACGACGGTGGGCCACGCTTGGACGCCGTCAGATCGTCGTTCGACGCGTCGCTGCCGACAGAGCCGACAGCTGTGGCCACTGGCCGCAGCTGTATGACGAGCGATCAGTGTCCGATCCTGCGTCAAATGTGCTGCTTTTTGGGCAGGTCAATACTCACATTAAATGACAGCACCGCTATCTCTGATCGAAGTATAGACGACATATATGTATAGTAATACATACCAGTAAAACGCCTTTTGGGCGACCAACGGAGCGAGCGAGAGGATGGGCCTTGCACGTGCGAAATTGCGAGGGGGTACCTCCAACTAACTTGTCCACTGCACCCTACTAACCGGTCTTTAGCGATGTGCCAAATTTCAGCGCAATCGGCCTAGCCGTTCTCGAGATCTGGAAGCGGCACACTGCACGTGCGCACGTGCAAGCGGGGTCCAAACTGACTTTTGCACGGCAACCTACTAACTGGTCCCCAACGGCCAACCGTGTACCAAATTTGAGCGCAATCGGCCCAGCCGTTCTCGAGATCTGGGAGCGCCCCCTGCACGTGCGCACGTGCTGTAGCACCCCAACCTTAACACATGCAGATGAATTATCTGATGGAGACCTAACTGTGTACCGAGTTTCAATTCAATCGGCCCAACCGTTGTGCCGTTATTGAGGTTGCAATTTTGGGGGTTCTTAAAAAATGTCCAACTTTACCACGCGCCACGTGCGGTGGTTGGTAAGAACGCATGGTGGCCACCACACCACAGAACTTTTACGTCCAAGTGACATTCAGTAAAGAAGACCGCTTGTCAATCGGATGTCCCGTTCCTAAGATATTAGCTTTTGAAGAGCGTCCCCACGGCCGGCCGGCCGCTCATACTCAGGATTTTCCCTTAATTCAGATGAGACTCCGCTCGCTTCGCTCGCTCCGTAATCAGACGACAAAGATGATATTAGAGGAGTACCTTTGAACCAGTAATTTTTATTCCGGGTCTAAAATGGACGGTTACTATATATGGAATCCCCCTTCCTCGTCAATGGAAAAAAGGAAATGTCACCATTCTTCGTCGGAAAACCCATTTTTATAACTCCTTTCTTAGCTCAAACATAGCGAAGCCCGATTAACCCTCGCCCTGGCAGGGCATTTTTCATAACACGGCCTGGCAGGGGGGGGGGGGGTCGATGCGACCCCCCCCCCTCGCGATTGGCTCCTATGGCACCTAGAAACACCAAATTTGGTAGGTAGGTGGGCCCCCTGGAGTTCTCGCCCCTGTGCAAATTTGGTTGCTCTAGGTCAATATTTAGGGGGGTTTTGGGGGGTGTAAATGTAAAAATTTCGCTAAAAACAGGTCAAAAGTTTTTCGCTTATAACTTTTGATCTAATTAAGATAAAGAAAAAAGAAAAGCACCAGTGAACTCAGCACGTCAAGGCGCGTCGAATGATATACTTTTTAGCTTGCTTAAATGTACTTAAAGTTTTTCTTAAATTTTAAGTAAACTTAAATTTATAAATTATGTTCAAGTTAACCAAATTGCATCATATCGCATATCATTCGATTCGGCTGATCACCAGGAACACAATGATACCATTTTTTAAGCTCTAGCGTCACTATGTGCCAAGTTATTGGCAAAAACGTCATTTGACCTCAGTTGACCTCATTTGACCTGACCCATGGATAAGTACACCAAACCAAGAAGCACCAAGTGACCTGCTGCTAAGTACTGTGGTTTCAAAGCACAAAAGTGATGGAACGAAGCGGATATCTCCAGTATTTTCCGAATTTAGTATTTTCCCATAGGCTTAACATTACGACGTAATGACCTCTAACTGACCTCAGGTCAGTGACCTCAAAAAACCCGAACTATATGTTATACAACTCGGTGAACTTAGCACATCCTGAAAGTTTGAAGGAAATCAGTCCAAAACTGTGAGTTGGACAGGTGCAAAAAGAAAATTGAAATTTGACCATGACCTTGTACCGGTTTTTCTGACCTGGTGACCTGACCCAAGGTCACCCGGACCTGAAATTTTCAGGTCATATGTAAAAAGGTTGCCCCATAAGCTGTGCCAAATTTGGCGGCGCTGCGCGCCGCCGTTTTTACGCTATCTTCGAAAAACCTTAGGGGGGGGGGGTCGCATCGACCCCCCCCCCTGCCAGGGCGAGGGTTAACTTTAACTACAGCGAAGCTATCCTTGGAAGCCTTTAGTTGTATGCCCCTGAGCGACGATCGTGAAAGCCCGGGCCGCAAGAATTGCGAGTATAGTGACAAAATAATCACAATTTTATAGTAACACTTCTTACTGGATACAATGATTATCAATGTTTTTTATGAACATGTGTTGAACATGTTGTTGAACATGTTGTTAAACATGTATGAACATGTTGCTTTAACCCGCGCCCCACTGGGGGGCTATTTATAGCCCCCCTCCCGTTTTTCTGCAATAACTTCCAAACCGCTTGATATATCGACGCCAAACTTTCAGTACCTTCGGCTGCATCAATTTGACACCTTGTGTCAAAATTTGAACTTCGTACCTACCATAGGTCGGCCGGAAATGACGTCAGAGTGACGTCATGTTCGGCCGATTTCGACGCAAAACATTGAACCACGGCAATCGCTCCCAAGAGCTCAGTTTTTAAGCTAGATCCAATTTCTTTGCATGAGAGGACTCAGAATAGACTGCGCTATCAAACTGCTATCTCGGATTTTCGAACTTTTGAAAATTTCAAAAAAATTATAATCATATTCAAAATTTATATTTTTACATTTTTTTCAAATATTTTTTGACTTTTCGAGAAAATCGGAATATATGTGATAGAACGCATTATTACGACTAACTCTAGCAAGTTTTAGCTAAATATCTTCAAAAATGGCCAAGTAATACGCATTATTGCAAAAATAACAATTATTAATTTTTCAAATCAATTTTTTCAGCACGAATTTGACATCGTACGCCAATATAAATAGCACCATCGTGTTCCTGAGCTCAAACTGCATCCAATAGACACATTTTTTTGTAGAAAAAAATTTTAACTTCAAAATTTGACCTTTTTTGACCTGAAAGTGACCTGACCTAAGCTAAATTTGACTCAAAATGACCTCGAATGACACAGACGACATCAAATTTGAAAATTTTGGCCTAAATGGACCATAAAACATGTGTCACGTGACCGACGGATGATATGATATTTTCGTGACCTGTGATGACCTGACCTTGACCTGAAAATCAAAGTACAAGTTTGGTACCCTCAGAGTATCTAGAGCATCTGTTCACGAGTGTGTGAACCAAAAATGAGCCTGATCTGACTTGGAGGACGGCGGCCAGAGCCCAAAACGTGAAGAAGCCAAAATGCTAATAATTTTTACTTTGACCTGACCTGTGACGTCATCGGTGACCTCGAGGTCAATGAAATTAGGTTTCGCTGGACAGTTTTTCCGTGGTTATCAGACGCCGTTTGAATTTTGATGATCGGCCCAGTAGTTTCGGAGTTAGGAGGGGGGCTATGAATAGCCCCCCCCCCCCCCAGTAGGGCGTGTTATACGCAGACCCCAGTGGGGCGCGGGTTAATGAACATCTCGTATTGTTTTGAATTACCAAAAATAATTTTCATTTGGAAGATCTATTTTTTCAGCTCCTTGCTCAGACAAATTCCTTCCTCGGAGTCAGACAGAAGAAAGTATGGCGCAAGTGATTCTTCTTTACACGCACGGCACCACGCCTGGGACACTACGTGGCCGTCTTGCAGGGACGTGACCGAATGGACCCCTCCTGAACTGTTCCCAACGGATCCTCTAACACACCCCGCGCCGTTTCAAACGGTCACTTGCCAGACCCGAAAGCCTCCTCCCATGAACACTTTTCCCGTCAGTTGCACGCAATGTTTCAAAATCCCGACTCATAGTGCTCACGGTATATTCCCTGCTGATCCCGTCTCACCCAGGTAAACCAGCAAACGTGTCGTTCACTGCTCCGTGTTCAAAGCAGGCCGCACTTGACCTTGCACGTGACCCGCTCACGACACTTGACCTTTGACGTGACTCATTGGCTCGCAAGCCCCTAAAGGCTTCACGGTGCCTTCGTGTTTGTCGGTAGAGAAAGAGAGGGCTAAGCCTGGCGTGCAGCGAAATGATCTCTACGGGTAATGCTGAAGGTGCATTTGGGTAGCTCGGGATCTGTAGGGAATTAGAGCTCGCGGCGAACCATTTAGCGACTCGAGTCGCGTCAGATAAGGCGGTATGAGTCGTTGTGTGCACGGCTGCGCATATGAAGCTGCATCTTAGTTGAAAGACAATCGGGCATCGGCAGCGCTTCGATGGCAAGAAACACATCATATAGCCAATGTAGGGATGTTAGATGAAGAAAACCGCAATTGCCAAACGAATTAATGGGTCTCTTAGTGGGTAATTAATGCACTTAATTTTTTACTGTCGAGTAGAGCACAAAATTACATAATGAAGTGAAAAAGAAACAAGTATCTGCCGGTTTATAGTGGTAATTTATATACAAAATAACAATAAAATGGAAGTTGTTTCTTTCCATCAAGTAAAAACATGGTTTTGTATGTCACAGCTGACGTTATTGCCTGGTATTTCTATGGACAATGCCATCTTATTCTTCTCTGATAAAATTGCGGCGTTTCTACATCGTAGAATGAAGCTTGACATGGACGTTCAGAATATTATCTAGATTTTACTAAAACTCATAAAAAACAATTACCATCAATAACGCAATTTTTACAAAGATTATAGGCCGTAGGCTTGATAGCGTATTGCCATTCTTGTGCATTCGTTTTACTTATTTATCTGCATCATAATGCCTCGTTGCTGTTTTGTGATTCATGATTGATTGTCTTCGAATTTCTTGAATAATAATCGCAATGAATCTTTTGGCTTCACTTTGTCATAAAAACAAACAACAAACCAAAGCCAATAGGTCAGCCAGGGATTCGTAAGTGCGTGAGCTAACGGCGCACTAATCCTGACCCCTGGGTCTGTCTGAGGGCCAGCAAGACGATGGGGTAGATAAGGAGTACTTGTTTGTCGGTGGAGAGTCGTCAGCCTTTACGTCCACCCCAGGACAATGCCCCGGGTGACAGCCCTATACGTTTACTAACGGGGCAGGCCTGAGAAAACCGTCCTCTGTGCTGGTAAGCATGCCTTTCCAAGGTTCTTGACGACTAACATTTGCCTGCTCTCCGTAACGGAGTGCATTGGTTTTTTCCTTTTTTCTTGTATGTCATGCAGTGTATAGGGTTGTTTAAATTTATAAACTGCATGTGCCTGAGATGCACATGATTTTCACCGCGTCGCTATAATGGAAATAAAGAACTTGACAGTTATATTTCACTCGTGCACCTCAATGGATAAACACGATCATCCTATCAAGTCATTCCTTATCTGGGGTATCAAATGCGTTAGAGCTGCTAAATGGGTACTCTGTTTGATCAAATTAATTTAACCCCATTCAAGCTTTTTGACTGTCGAAAAAGCTCCAATCAGAAGCGCGTTTTGTGACAGTCATGACAGGCGGTCATCGGCAGTGCGCACCTGACGATGAACTTCGCCCCCCCCCCCCCCCCCCGGGTTAACCGGATGCCGCCCACAGGCACACACGACCGGATCTATACCGTGGTCGTCGCAAGTCGAGGCTGGCCGGACACGGGCGGCCAATTGGCACGCGGCGGCAGGGACACACGGAGGGTCGCGCCGCCGGCCGCACGTCGCCCAAAATACACCGCCACCGCCGTCGGGCCGCGCCGACGACCGGCCGAGATGACACTGCCATCTCTGGACGGAGGGTCGCGTGCGGGTGGCTTGAATTAGAGACGGGAGACTGATAGAATCAGAGACGAGAACTCACTGATGTCACCGCCAATGTGCAGACACTGGACAATGAGCGTTGAATCAAGAGATCCGGTGGACACAGATTCAGTAGTGAAACAGTAGGCTCCTGGCACCGGGTCTGATGAGAGCATCACATGACGGTGCTGCTCAGGCAGACTCAATGACGTCACGATTACGGCACTGATGGCAGCCGTGGTGACGTCAGAGTGACGGCAGACCGGCTGACGCCAAGAACGCTAACCCTTTGGGCCAGCTGGTGAGCACGTGTTCAGGCAAAGCTGCGTCAGAATGCGGACGTTAAGTATGCTGATTTAGTCACCAAACTAATTAGTAGCTAGAGCTAGACCTACCTAGTTGTGCGCAAGACTGTTATTTTTATGCCATTCGAATTTCTTTGCCTTTTCGCTGAATATCGCTGAATATCAGCCATATCCACACCTACTCGATTGCTCTCTGAATATCAGTCTGCGACGAGAACAAGTCATTAAGTGGCTTATCATAATTTACAGGCAGAGCACTGCAGAGATCAGTTAAGTTCCACGCCTTCCAGATAGTTAAAATATTCAGTTCTGGTCAGCCGGAGACACTTGCCAGTCGGGGACTCTTAAATCTTGGAGCGTGCTGAGGGAGCGCCAATTCGCCAGGACGTCGACTTCCGTGTACCGTACTCCAGGATGGGGGGGGGGGGGGCATGAAGTAGAGACAGGAGGGCGTCATCGCAAGTATTTAGAGGTGAGATGGGTATGTGATAATGTCGCCTAATAATACCGGAATGATGATCTAAAGACAAAAAGCGACCGCAAAAGAAAGTCGGAGCTCGGAAATTTTGATATGTTTTTCCATAGACCTCTGTATGCCTCGGTATACTGCCATAGACCTCTGTATACCTCGATATACAGAGGTCTATGGTTTTGCTTATTACTTCCGATATCGCACCGTTTAATTGGCTCGTGTACCGGTAATTTTTTATGTCTACCTATGTCTGTGATTTTAGCTTGCCACCTTGCCGCCTTATGTATGTATGTGCATTCACTTTGTTTTAACTGGTTAACCCGGCACCGCCTGGGCTATTTCCGTACCCACGACAGCCTGGGGGGGGGGTCGGATCCGACCCCCCCCCCCCCTGTTATCTCGAGAACCAATGGTCGTATCGAGCCCCGCGAGGCGGCGTTCGAAAGGTCTCTACGAGACCTTCCCAAAGCACTCTTAAGATTTTAAGATCGAGGTCAACTTTCGGGTCAAGGTCAGGTCAAAGGTCAAATTCTGGGGTTTTGCATGATTAGGCTTACGGACAGCGGAATCGACAGCTGCTGCTCGGAACTCACCAAAAAGGACCTCAAAGACCTAGTGAAGGTACCATGTGCGTATAGGGGTCATACTAAGTACGGGTCAAGGTCAGGTCAGGTCACGAAAGGTTACGGTTTTCACTTTCTGCTACATGGGCGTGCGACGCATGTTTTATGGCTTATTTTTCACGCCGAATCCGATGGTTATGGTTATATGTGACCCCAAGTCACTGTGTTTGGTGATAAGTGTGCATTGAAAGCATAAAAAATCGTTTATACCATACATAACTAAGCGAGGGCTAAGAAAAAAGGTCAATTTTTCAACTTTTTATTTTTGACATAAAAATGCACTTTTATAGACGAGCTTTGTCCCAGGAATCTAGTGGTGCCATTTGTTTTCACATGCGATGTTCAGAAGTGCCTCTAATTCACGAAAATGCTTATGACGTCACCATGCCCTATGCATGTTGGAGCTATTTTTTACAATTTGGGGGTCAAAAATCAAGATAGAAAGTTGAAATTTGGGACATCTAATGTTCTAATAGAGCTCTATAACATATATTCCGGTTTTTTGGAAATTCTCAAAATTTTGGATTTTTTTTTTTATAAATTTAGTCCGAACCTTTTGATGGGAAGGATTCACAAGGACAGAGCCACCGCTAAGCGAAGCTTGTTGCGATGACCCTGCCCTCTACCCTCCGATCGCGCAATTCCGATTCTATGGCAGAATTTAGAGTCCAAAGTTTTACGTGCGCACAAAGCCGCGCACGGCCGGTCCCCTCGCTGACTTCGCCTGGCTACGGCCTGCCACCAACCGCAACCATACCTGTCAGGAGGCCCATAAATGTCGAGCGCCCGTCGCGCTTCGAACCCGGACTGTCATAACCGGGAACGCGTGCTCTCACCACGCGGAGTCCAACGCTCTAACCAACTGAGCTACGGGACCGGCTTAGGATTTTATTAGCTGTTTCCCAAAAAATATAGTTTTTTTGAATTTTTAGGGATGAAAAACGCATTTTATGGAAAATCCGAGATAGCCATTTGAAAGAACTCGTTGAGCTGCGTCTATTCATGTCCTTAATTTGCAATTTGCTTAAAACCCTGATTTTTGGCGATTTTTTAAACATTTACCACTTTTTGACTGAAAACGCCATGTAGTTACATCACTAAAATCGAGATATCTAAAAAAAAATGGATTTTTTTTCTTAAGAATTGCACAGGAGACGTCAAATTGATAGGGGAGAAGGTATGCCAAGTTTCAAGTCGATAGCGTAAGCGGTTCATAAGTTATTCAAGAAAAACGGAGGGAGGTCGGATCCGACCCCCCCCCCCAGGCGGTCGCGGGTTAAGCCGCATTCGATCTTACATCATTTCATGGTTATATGAATTCGGACGAGAATTTCAGTATCCTGAGGACGGAAACGACGGAACGGTGTGAAAGGAGTCTCTGTTTTGTTGGGTTAGGCCCTTTCGGTCCAATGAGACCATTTCAGAGCCGGGAGGATGATAGGATATAGGGGGAGACATTGGTCTGGGCAGGCATCCTAGTGAGTCGCCGGGGCTGAGCCCGTCCAGAGGACAGGCCACCCAGCCCCAAGGCACTCACTGCACCCGGCTACGGGGTGCGCTCCCTCGGGAGCAGCGGTGCCGCTCCAAGGGAGCAGCCCGCATGAGATAAAGGTGCCTGTCCAGCCCGGAGTGGGGGTTGTGGCGTGGAGGACAAGGATTTCAGTATCCTGAGGACGGAAACGACGGAACGGAGGAAAGGAGTCTCGATCAGTGAGTGGCTCTCAGCTATCCGAATCCTAATCGTCCACGTCTCTGCTGAACTAATCTGTTCACAGTCGGTGCACTTATCGAATAGCAGCCTAGCCAAGGACAAACAATCAGTTTCGGAGCACGAACACTTATCGGCCCGGACGTCCCGCGAAAGACCAGCAATCTACATGCATTGCGTCGATATCAACATTCAACAGTGCACACTGCGCAATGCACGGCGCTGATGTCGCCTCAAACGACATCTGGCGTCAGTCGGCCTCCACATGTGTGTAGATGTCGCTCCGACGGTCCCAGACTGCGACCCCGAGCTCGCCGGAGGCCGAGGGCGCCCTGGCGTGGGCTGAGGTGCAGCTGAGGTCCCTCTGAGAGTCAAAATAGATGTCGCTCTGAGCGACCACAGCCCCTGTGCTCCGATGTCCACTTCTTCCATTCTAAGGACTTGTCCATCATCATCCGTAATCACCCGACCCTTCTTTCGAGCTAGCGATCACCCACGCTTCTCACGCTGCAGCGGGGAGGAGATGAGAATGACCCTCAATGAAATTATCCGTGGCCGATGGAGGTTTTCGTACCAACCGCTGACTTTTTCACGAATGCTCGGAACACGTTTGAGATAAAGAGCTAAAAATCTGGAACCCCGTCATTTGATTCAAACCAGATCTTGTGACACCAACTCCACTTTTAGGTCAGGTCTGGCATCATATGTAAACTTTTTAAAGGTCCTGAGGTCGTCGCGAAGTCACGACGACCTCAGTGCTAGGTGATCTTTCGTAGAGAAATGAAATTTACAGAACAGGTTAGTAACCTATCGAGAGCTTACCTACAAGTTGTTAAGCTCGGATTCGATTATTCATAAGGCTCCCCGAGGTCAGGTCGGTCACGTGATCTCGCCAATGTAAGTAAAAGGGAAATAAAGGAGAAACTGCTACTTTTGCAAAGGAATTGATCTACATAAATAAATAAATAATATGCAAACCTACCTATATAGGCACATAAACATGAACACATCGCATAAACACATCGCTAGGGTCATCATAATTAAACGTCATTAGGCTGCTCCCCATCAACTTAAGTTAGCCGAGTCAGAAAAGTCTTTAATTTGTATACTCAGGAAGACCTGTCAAATCGAATGATATCCTTTATATGACCTCCTTTGGCGAGCTTCGTGACCTGAGCGACTGGGACCTGACCTTGACCTGAGGTCAACACCAGAAGTAGACCTTTCCCAAACAAGACAAAAAAATGCATCCTTCAACGCGCTTGAATCATATAACGACTACAGTGGTGCAAAATTGCAGCTCTGTGCTGTGTCCATTTGGGCGAAGTTACTCGCCAAAAACCGAGCCTTACTTTGAGATCTTTATTCTTTACCGTGCCTTCAGAGGTAACCTGGGACCTTATAGGTAGTTGGGTTGCACCAGTCGCCGCATCTCGTAACGGCAAACACGATAACTTTTCCTGCGAAGCCCTAGCTAAATTATAGGCGAAACAGCGAGGGCTGCATTGCCCCCCTCCCCTCCTCGTGTATGTGCAAAACCACTATGTTCACTGTCCAGCGAGATTATAAGATACGGGTCACCACTACCAGTGCCGACTTCAGTCGATTATGTATCAGATCACGTAGAAATGCAACGGTACGCAACGAAGAAACGTATTCACGAGCTAATAAACCAATTTTTCCGAAAATGTCATAATCGGAAGAAAAAAACTAGCTTTTGATGGCTTCTGATGACCTGACCCTTGATCAAGGGTTGACCTAACCTAACAATTAACCAGTGCATATTTCTCCGTTATTTTTCTTTTAACCCGCGCACCGACGGGGGTCTGCGCCAACTTCGCACCGACGGGGGGGCGGATGACCGCCCCCCCCCTGAGATCTCGAGAACGAAGCAAGATAGCGACAAGCGGTAAACGGCATCGGATACGCACGGACATGGTCTACAATTTTTACTAAGGTCATTTTCAGGTCAGGTCAAAGATGACGTCACAGGGGTCGAAAAAGTCATAATGGCGGCGCTAGATATGGAGAGAGTTTTTCTCGAATAACTTTCGAATTAGTCAAGATAGGAACAAACTAAGGGCAGCATCGTGATCCTCTCGTCAATCCGCATCGAATGCTATATATGTTGACCTCGAAAGGTCAAGGTCAAAGGTTGACCTCAGGTCACGTGACCTCGAGGTCATCATGTATATCATTCGATGCGTCTTGACGAGCTGAACACAATGAGACCATCCGCGCGGCTGTATCTTGTTCCTGTACGGAGTTATTGGCAAAAAACCTTTGGTGACCTTTGATGACGTCACATGACCTTACAGCTGCCCAACAGACCTCAAGGTAGTGAAGGTTGATCGTATATGAAGTCATGTATGGTATATGGGGCCATTCCGACCCGTTTTAGTGGTAAAAACAGGGAGTTGATTTTTCCCCCATTGACTTATAATGGGGAGGTCGCGAAATTGACCTGACCTTAGGTCACCGACATCAAAATTCCGAGATATACAAATTGTAGCTACTAATGACCTAATAACATCCTGCGACTTTCAAAGGCCTCCGACATCTACTGTAGCTCTGACACGGTGACAAAGTTGCAAAAAAGTGACTTGAGGTTGGGTCATTCAAAGTGACCTGGTGACCTGACCTTAAAAGTTAGGAGGTTCAAACTTGCACACCATGTGTAAAATTGATGAGAGAATAGTCGTCCCAAATTTCGCGGCGCTACGCGCCGCGGTTTTACCACTATCCGCGAAAAACCTCAGGGGGGGCGGATATCCGCCCCCCCCCCGTCGGTGCGCGGGTTAAAGCCTCTTATCGCATGTCGCTACGTGGCCCAGAAATCGACGAGGAAGAGCGTAAAAACACAGCCGAGCCTCTTAGTGTTGTAAAAGGAGGACTGTTCTCGCATGGTTTAAAATCGTTTTGCGAACAATAGTCTGATAATATCTACTCATTCCGTCATCATAAACTACCTATGTAATTCAATAGAAATGCAAAGTTTTGTCCAGTTGCTGCGTCCTTCAACACGTTTGTGACTTATTGGCAGACTAATTCGTCAGAGCATATAAGAAAAAACGCTCAAAACTGGCATAGGTGGTAGCGGAGGCGGCGGCGGCGGTAGTGGTGACAGCACTAGCGGTGTGCGGTGGCGGCCGCGGCGGCGACTGTATTTGGTCGAAGGTCATCCTCCGGGGCCGAACATGACGCGTGCGCTGGCGACCCTCCACCATTCCAACTATCCGGGCCACAATAAAAATACATTGGCGACGCGTCCCGACGGAGGAATTCGTCGCGGACGGCTCCTGACAGCCGACCGGCGGAGAGTCGGCGGCGGCGGAAATTCTCCTCAGAGCTGGCACGTCAGCAAAGTCCGCAGCCAAGAGTCCAAGGCCTACAGCCCCAGTTCGGCTGAGCTCAGCCGATACTGGGGTGTGCGCGCTCCCAAGGTATTGCAGGTTTGGAAGTGGCACTTTATTCTCTTAGGTCAAAGAACTGCAGCATTGGGTCCTCAAATAACCATTTCCTGATCAATCAAGATATATCTATACAGGTACCACAGCTCCAAACAGCACACCACGGTCATTTTTTTCTACATTTATTGTAAAAGACCAGTGCGGAAGATCAACCAGCAATACAGTGTTCATCGTTGCATTCTAAAAATGGAAGAAAAAGAAAAAGAAATCACTGAAAGTATAAGGGTACCAAAAACTCGAAACCTGAAAAGTGCAACATAAAAAGATAGAAAACTAGTGTACGGGGAGAGAAGACAAACAAAAATGGAGAACACGTCAAATTAAAGTGAAAAGAATGATTATTCCTGAGAGAAGTAAGAAGACTTAACAATGCAAAATCAAATAAGTTTTAATATCTTGTAAACGTGCAAAGAATTGTCTTATCATAATTTCCGTCACAGACCCCTCTAAATGTAAGATAACGAACAGATTAGGCTTAGTTCATCGCTCTGGAGCACACAAAGCGTTGAAATTCCCCAACTCGAAGAGACAAACATAACCAGAGGCTATATCGTCTTCCTCGCTCAAGGTTCGTCAGCTTTTTTATCTTTTGCATGGTTTCGAAGTAAAGTTCAGTCTCGGAATAAAGCGATTCCTAAGCACGCTTATAGCTAGTGCTTATGACTTTCGTTCAAACCCATGAGTACAAATAGCCCTTTTATGCTATTTTGCACTTGGGCAATGGCCAAGCTAGCCATTATTGCCTTATTTCTTATAATGGCGTAAGTGACCAATTTTTAGCATTTTTGAATATTCTTATCTGCCGGAAAGACGCATTATTCACCAGGTAATAACCCCCTTACCAACCAACCGACCACTCCTCTGCCACCTCTCTAATAACATGTAAGAGCAAGTAACAAGTAGCCAGTGACCGCGAAATCTGGGGCGACGCCAAATTCCGGCGGCGTCTTGGCACGGCTGTCGGTCCTTCTCTGCTCCCTCCCTGCGGCTTCTCACAGCGCGTCGACCAGCTTCTGCTTCTCGGCAAAGTAGGCCTTGAGCTTGTTGCAGGTGTCGTCAACGGTCTGCTGGGTGGGCGTCTCGCCCTTCATCTCCGCAGCCGCCACCCAGCCCTGCACCTCCGTCACCTGTGAGGAACGAGAAGTACACGGTCAATTACCGGTGCAAATCCTCTGTGTCTGCGTGTAGGTATTATATATGCGCGATTGATATGCTTCACTTGCAGCGATTGTGCAAATGCTACCCACACTATCAATATGGGACCTTCTTCCTTTTTAGGTAGCATATGATTTCGAAGGAAGAAGGCTGTATGATCAAGCTTTTTATCATTTTTTAAAGATCATTTAGATCATTAGATTTAGCAATTCTTTGGATCAAAACGATGAGAGCACTTTCTCTTGACTGCAATCTATAGTTTGTGACAGCCGATTTAACCGATTAGGACTACCTAATCCGCGGCAGCTTTTTTATCCTCTTTCTATAGATATAGTCCATACCGTGGCGTTGAGCTCCTCCCACTGTTTGACCAGCTTCTCGGTCTTGATGACCCACTCAGCGGAGACCTTCTCGGCCTTCTCGCGGCGCTCGCGGCACTCGGCGATCTCGCGGTCAGCCTTCTCGTGCTGGGTCATCTTCGTCACCGTCTCCGTCATGTTGTCCAGGTTACCCAGACGGGTCTTGATGTCCTGGTCGAAGTCCTTCACGAGAACGGCGATGTCAAAGTATTATGAATTAAAATTAGCATGAATCACTACGGCACAGAATATAGGGAGAAAGTGATAAAAGAGAAAATACTAGCAGTTGATTTTGTTGCGGTTGATGTCTTAGATGTTGTGCAATCTACGAGGCATTAGCTCGGCAGACTATATTCAACAGAGGAGTCAAGAGCATCATTCATATATGCCGATTATTCAGCTTACTACACCCTGTCATAGCCAACGGCCTCGCAAAATGTTTCTTTCGTGAATCCGTCATCTTCCCGAGCGGTACTAACCTGGACTGATTTGAGCATCTCCTGGGCCTCGGCCAGGCTGGTGGGCTTCTTCTGACCAGCCTTGATCCTTTCCTCAACCTCATTGACCCACGGCTGGAACGTCTTGAGCTCCGACTGGGGTCACAAAAAGATGATGCGTTACAAGAGGCGCGAATGAGGACGTCAAACTAAAGGTAAACTGTCACACTGTCAGTCACATATGGACTTTATGTAATTTCACTGATTCTTGTCTTTTTTAATCGCTTGGCAAATCAGGTAAGATAAACACATCCATAACAATGTTGGAGAGGGGAGGGTTTGATATAAACTTGATAAGTCTGTAAATGAAATATGGTTGATAAAATCGTGAAATAATTCCACGAGTCCTGTGCGAGTCTCTAACAAGACACTATAGCAAGCGGTACCTGACCTGGTAGTCGGCCCAGTGGTGGAGGTCCTCGGAGATCTCTCCGGAGACCTCCTTCAGCTTGGCGTTCAGCTCCTCCAGCTTGTTCTTGACCCGCTCCACCTCCAGCAGGTGGTTCTCGGCCACAGAGTGCGTCTTTCCTGGTGAAACATCATACAGATTAACGATCCTATAAGCGGAAAGTCTGAGCGTTAGCGATGACGCCATGTCGAAACGTATTATAATATAGTAGTTAATAAAAACGACCGTGAATATTATGTCATGGAGCAATCACAACTTATATATATGAACTTCGAAGTGAAGTGTTGGCATGGATGTGTAATTCACGTCCTAACTGATATTGGTGAAATTGTTTAGTCACAAAGCATTACCTGAATATGTATCTGACAACTGTAAGAATATATCATCAATGCAGCAAACAGGATGCTCGGAAACCCTTGTCATTCAGTTGTGCTTAAGCTCCATACTTTACCTCCGAGCAGGCGCTCCGACTCGGTGATCAGCTCGGAGAGGATGTTGAGCTGGGTCTCCATGTCCTTCTGCATCTTGACCGTCATGAGCAGCTTCTCGTCGGACTTGTCCTCGCCGGGGAACTTCATCAGCTCCACCAGCTGGTTCTCGCCGGTGACCAGCCACTTGAGCGAGGCTTCCTTCTTGTCCACGAATGTCTGTGGGCGAGAGATAAACGCTGAGACGCTCGAACATAATGGAACGTTGGATTGATATGCTCCAGTCAATCAGAATGTAAGTGTTCAATAAAATATGAATTGAATAGCTAGTAGTCTGACGATTGCCTGACAAACAAAACAACGTTACATTGAGTTGAAGCTGAAACACAACACACCATGTTGGAACCTCGAGACTTTGAATATCAGAGGCAATGATGTCTGTGCTGATCACTCGCGATAATCGGGACACAGAGGGCCAATATTCGGCCGGTATCTACCTGCAGGTCGGCGGTGTAGGCCTTCAGCTTGTTGATGCGCTCATCAGTGGTGTTCAGCACCGCCATGCGCTCCTCAAAACCGGTCATCTGTGCAGGCCGGGAGAGACATCGGTCAGTGAAAAGGGTACGGCGAGGTTTCGGCAAGCAGCGAATGAGCGAATGGAGAAAAAAAAACGTTTGACGTGAATATAATTCGAAAATACTTTGAAAAATAATACACTGCAAGCTACACACTGAAGCGAAAGAACAAAAAAAGCGCAGTTTGTGAGCAACACAAGAGATAAACTATCATCAGTTAAATGCACGTATAGCAAAATGGGTTTAATGGGGATGACGTTTGATGTCACCCAGCAATGCAACATCTTTTCGCCTCCCCGCAAGCCACTCACAATTTTGCCGAGCTCCTCCTTCTTGTCTGGCGAGCAGATGCTGCAGATGATCTCCACGTTGCCCTTGAGTTTGTTGAAGCAGGCCTCGCAGGCCTCACGGGTGCGCGCGGCCTGGTCGGTGCGCATGGCCAGGTCCTCGGCACCCTGCTGCGGGTCGAACAGCTTCCTGATATTGCGCAGCTTCTCATCGGCCTGGTCGAGCAGGTTCACCATGGAGACCTTGTCCTCCTCGTACTCCTGCCACGCCTTCTCGTTGTCTGGCGGACGGGTACGAGGTGATAAGATAGACATCGTAATGCGAGCAAGGGATCGACAGTGATTTGATTAGCAGCTCGATGCGAAGGTGTGATATTCGCTGAATGGGTTATCAACAAAAAGTAAGTCGATTTTTGATTTGCACGATACGCAGCCAAAAACGTAATCCAAAAGTGAAGCGTAGAACGTTCTATGCGTACTTAATTAGAATCTTCTTAGGTTATAGTGGAAACGGGAGCTTACGTGTCACGGACGATATGATATCACAGGATAATAAATATCACGGACAAAAATAATATCGTATTCAATTCACGGTTCACCAAAGAAACACCAACTATCTCGCTAGAAAACACATTACTTCGATATTATCTGTGATCTCACTGAAACCAAAATGATCAACTCTCCATTCTCCAGCCATCAGTAGCTCATCCCAGATACTCACTCCTAAGCACCTCCAGCTTGAGCTTGGCCTTCTTCTCGGTGTCGACAAACAGCTCACTGAGCCCCTTGACCTGCTCCTTGAGGAAGTCGGGACAGTCGGCCTGGCCTTCGAGCTTCTCTCCGCGCTTCAGCAGCTGTGCGATCTCGCCGCGCTTCTCCTCAACCTTGGCGATGTTGGCCTCCTGGTTCTCGATGAAGGTGGTCACCTGCTCCGTGCTGTCCGGGTGAATCTGCACGCGGCACGTGCGAAAATTGTTTAGTTTTTGGTAGTAGCGCATGCATTCAGGCATTCATCGTTTTTACATATCCAGAATATGTTTATCGAAATAACCCATTAAATTAAGTGATTCAAAAATGAAAAGAAATATTATTAGCACTTAAAATAAAAGTAATTATGAGCAATTGCATAGCCCTGATGGATAAGCCTAACATATAGAACTTCAATGTCAATGACCCACACAGGCACGTAGCTAGGATTTGGCCAAGGGAGGGGCGGAGGAATCCCGGGGGCCTCCTTTCTACAGAGGGCCTCCTCCCTAAAGGGGCCTCCTTTCTACAGAGGGTCTCATGCCTACATAATTACATATACAACATAATGCAGACTTTTGTTCAGCTTTCATATGGACAGCGCACTGGTATGTTTCGTTATTCTTACCGCTGTCGCGGTAAGAAACATACGCATATCACAAGTCTCCGAGTGGCATGGTAACTGGCAAAAAAAAAAAAAAAAAACTCGGGCGCCGGCGGCGGCGGCCGGACCGCAGCAGGAGGGGGAGGATCTGCGAGGAATGGGTGGATACTGGATGACGGTCAGAGTAACACTTGATGTATTATCATATCATCGTTCAAGTATTCCGGGCGGGCTCTGAAAGACTCTGAATCGGGCGGGGGCCTTTTTGGCCCCCGTCAGAACTCGAAAAGCACGCATCGTAGCGACAAACGGCAACGGCGTTTGATAGTTCGTTGAACGACTTACAACTTTTGTAAACAACTTTTTTGGGTCAGGTCAATATTGAGGTCGCCAGAGGTCATAACAATTAACATGGTTTATAACGACCTACATAGATAGGTCAACTTCAAAATCTGACCTAGGAAGGTCACGCTGGGTACCAATCGGCGCGTCATGACCAGGCGAACGGTTTGGTGCACTAACAACTATTTAGCCCCATCATGTCGTGATTTATTGGCTAAAAACTGTTGATGACCTTACCTCACCTCAGATGATCCTTCCCGGTGCCCCTGTCAGTAAATGCCACTGGGTGCTTACAGATCAGATAATCTGACGTAATTCAGAAAGAATTGGGTGGTTTTGACTCGTTTTCTCGAAGCAGGACACAGTTCATTATATTTTCCAATAGGCTTGTCACGATTCTGACCTGACTGACGTCTGCAAGATTGAAACTATACGGTTATCAATTTTTTATGTGTGAATGATGCCACGTTTACTTGCTGTAAGTAAAACATGGTTTCGTTAGTAAATTTTCCTAGGTCCAGGTGGTTTGCTTCATTTACGCCGTAGATGAAACAAACAATCGATGGATAGGTATATATTAATTTCCCGGTCAAATAAATTATTATGAGTTGTGCGAAGCATGGCTATGGGAATATCACCACGGTCTGATAAATGGTTTGGGTAATTGCATCCATCGTAAAAATACCAACACAGCCACAGAGGGCTTCCTCTCTACACATTGCCTCTTATCTACAGAGGGCCTCCTCTCTGCTGAGGGTGTCTTTCTCTCCAGAGGGCCTCCTTTACAGAGGGCATCCTCTCTACAGAGGGCATCCTCTCTACAGAGGGCCTCCTCTCTAGTCTCTACAGGGACCTCCTCTCTACAGAGGGCTTCCTATCTATGTAGGGCCTCCTCTCTTCAGAGTCTCGTCTCTACATAGGACCTCCTCTATACCGAGGACCTCATCTCTGCAAAGGGCCTCCTCTCTTCAGAGGGCCTTCACTCTACTGAGGGCCTCCTACCTACAGAGGACCTCCTTTCTACTGAGGGAGTCCTCCTCTACAAAGGGCCTCCTCTCTTCAGACGATCTCCTCTCTACAGAGGGCCTCCTCTCTACAGAGGGCCTCCTTTTTACAAAGTGCCTCTTTTTTTACAGAGGGCCTCTTTTTTACAGAGGGCCTCCTTTTTGCAGAGGGCCTCCCCTCTACAGGGGGTCTCCTCTCTAAGGGGGCCTCCTCTCTACACAGGGCCTCCTACCCACAGAGGGCCTCCTCTCTACTGAGGAGTCAGAGGGGCCTTAGCGGTCAGACACAGACACTAGTGGTTATTCACAGGAGATGAGAAGGGCCCTAGCTGTCACTTGTCAGGCTGGTCAGAGGGCCCTGATTGTTCTGACGTCATGTTTTAGATTCCCGGGTGAATTTCGTTCGCCTCCGACGTGATTTTGGCCAACGTGGGCCTTCGGCCCACGTTGGATTCAGGCCGAAAGGATTCAGGCCAACGTGGGCCTTCGGCCCACGTTGGCCTGAATCCTTTCGGGGGGCCTCCTGAAAACCCCAAGGGAGGGGCGGGCGCCCCCTCCGCCCCCCCCCTTGGCTACGTCCCTGGCACCCACACTAAAATAGGTACGCTGAGTAACAATAAAGAAATACATGGGAATGGTTTATAAATACTTTATAATACGATGATAAACGTACTACTTACATAAGCTACAAAATGCCAATAGACTATATATTTACATCTTGTTACTATCACATAAAACAATTTTAATAGGTGATCACTGTTCAAAACAAGCATCATTTATGTAAACGACGACGTCGCAGGACGGTGACAGCATACCATGACAATTGGCAATGAATGTGTTGTTTGGACCATTTCATTTGAGCTTATCTATGCGTAAAATACACGTTTATCTACACCTAGGACACGTGTGAGGAAGAGTAAAAGGACAAACACAGTTAAGCTGTATCGTCTTACCTTGCTTAAATTGGTACCGCTGATTTGTTGCAAACACTACAAAACAAAACAGTAAACACCATGCAAAAGTATGGTACACAATAAAAACGTCCACGGCGTAAAAAAAATGTTGCATCTATTACGTGCAAAAATACGATATTTTCGTGTTACCGAAAGGTAACAATACATGCAGGAAAAGGAGCATTTATTTATTCACCTTGATTCCACCCTGATCGGGCTTCTTGTCGTGCTCCTAAGAAAAAGGACAATCGATCAAGTAAAGAAAACAAAAAATGCAATATCGTAACACTCAAACAAAATGGGCAGACTGTAAATGAATAAAACGATGAAATTAAACATAATTAAATATCAACTCCTACTGAAGGTAGGTTCTTCAGGGAAAACGGGAATCAGTCAATGACGTTAAAGGTAAAAATGGGCGAACTTTGAAGAGTACGGGGTACAGGGAAGTAAACATTGGGCCAATCAACGTTGGGTCAATCATAGAGGGGCAATATATCAATGTCAAGAGTGAGGGATAGCTAGTAGTAGTTCGTTGCCCCGACTGCTGGAATATAGGTGCAGCCTTTTCAAATGACGTGAGTGTTTCAAATGATGTAAGCGTTTCAAAGGACGTGAGTGTCTGACGGTAACCATAGAACTGGTTCAAACAAGTTATCCGTAAATATTAGCCGCAATACCCCATATCGGTCACATAGCACCCATCATCCGACGCACATTGCACAATGCAATGCGCATCAGCGTATTTCATTGTGCTGTGGTCGATTTTACACCTGAGCACATAACCGATCTCGTTCCGCGAGTGTAGTGGGCACTGATCGGCAGAGCATGTATGTCGTACTCACATCCTCTGTCGATTTCCTGCGCAGGTCCTCGAGCAGTTTGAGCAGCGGAGTGATGTCGTCCACGTACTGGTAGCAGCGAGAGTACACATCCACCTGCACGCGAGAAGGAGGAATGTCCATCAGCCGGGGATAAATTTTTAGTGAACGCTGACAACGTTGAATCGCATTTTGTGAGTTCCGAACTCCGATGTTATTCGGAAAGCGTATTAGGAAATTCCGACCTCGACGAGCGTCTGTGGTAGAAAACCACCACTTTGGTAGGGGAAACTACTGCTGTCTGCTACCGTTTGCACTGCATGTCTCGCTGTAGTTGCGACCGATTGCGACATCTATGCAAGTCAGCAGGGTACGTACCTTAGCGATATACGTACTTTATAATTTACGTACTTTTTCGATGCGTATTTTCTTCTTTGACGTACTTTTGTCTAGGTATACGTACTTTGTACTGTACGTACCTACCTCTGCGATACGCCTACTTCTGTCCTTGACGTACTTATTCCATACGTACTTTATACTCGACGTACTTTTGCGATACGTACTTTTGCCCTTGACGTACTCTTGTCCATACGTACTTTATCCTGTACGCACTTTTACGATGTGTGCTTTTGTCCGTGACGTACTTGTGTCCATGCGTACTTAATAATGCACCTATACGTACTTCTTCGATACGTACTTTTGTCCTTGACGTACTTTTATCCATTCGTGCTTTATACTGTATACGTACTTTTGCCATGCGTACTTTTGTCCTTGACGTAGTTTTGTCCATGCGTACTTTATACTGTAGGGGAGAGCGGGGAGAGTTGTATCATGTCCAAGTTGTATCAGGGCGAATTGTGCCAAACTTATCCAATGGATAGCGCTCGCGACACGACCAGCCGACGAGGTTTTCCGGGCGCCATCTTTCCCTGTTCTGTCTTGTGGCTGAGTGGAAGCGTCTCGAGGTGAGAGCCGATTTTATGTTTTTTTAATGTCATTCTAAAAAAATAAGTTGCAAGAAAATGTGTGTTTTGGGCATTTAGATGTGCACGAATTTGAAAGATCTCCGTAGCGGTGGTGAGGGTAGGTTCTAAGGCTGCGCGAGTGAAAACGGATTTCTCCAGCTGTCCGCTGTTTTTTTAGCACGAGGATGTTTTTTCCAAGATGGCGGCTAGGTTCATGTTGTATCAGAGCCGGGTGGGGTATGTTGTAACATGTATGTGTGTATGTATGTATGGGTATGTTGCTTTTGATCGCGAAAGCTAAGCCCTGGCTCGCGTTTGTAGGTAGCTAGTCAATGCTCGTTCCATTTCGGCACAATGTGTTGGCTTCTCTGCTCTTAACGGGCCACTTTTGCGTCTAGTCTGTTGATGTTTCGTTCGGATTGCATTGACCTAAGTTTGGTCTAATAAAGTGAAGCCTTTGAGCATACCTATACATTGTATTAACCCCATTTAATGTTGTTGTTATGTTCAAAACCAGAAGCAAGCACACTCCCTGAAACGTGAAATAGTGATACAAATTACCCCACCATGTGATACAACTCACCCAAGCCATGGGGCAAGTTGTATCAAAAACATTGTTCTATTCGGCAGACCGTAGAAGAAAAACTGGTAGAGGTAGCGGAAAAGTTACTTTGCACAAAAAAGCAGAAGAATCAAGGAAGGGGATAGTATGGAAATAATGAGTTTATCACGGATACTTACGAGGTTATGGGTCTCGGAGTAAAAACTGATACAACCCACCCCACTCTCCCCTACGAGCGTACGAACATTTGCGATACGTACTTTTGACCTACGTGCTAGGGGCGTCGCCACAGATTTTCGACAGGGGGGACGGATCGGCCGACTAAAAACCCAAAATTAGGTATCGTTACCGTACACTTTTTTCAGGCCGATGCATTATCTGTTCAACGATACTGGGCTGAATTCCTACGCGGTACGCGTCTGAAGTATTCATTTTCACATTTTTTTTTTAAATTCTGAGCCTCCGGTCTTCTATCAGGGTATAATTGTTGACACATGCCGTCAATCTGATAGTTAACTGTTAATGTATACATCATACGAGAGATTTTCGTCGAGGTCGGAAATGTATATGCATAGATGTCGCTACAATAGCTTGACATGCAGTGCAAATTGTAGCAGACAGCAGTAGTTTCCCCTACCAAAGTGGTGGTTTTCTACCACAGACGCTCGTCGAGGTCGGAAATTCCAAATACGCATTCGGAAAAGTGTTCGCGTACTTCGCGAAAAGCAATAACTACATATCTGCGTAAAACAAACGCACATTGCAAGTAGGTATTTAAATGCCTTATGCGATGAGATGCCAGCAGCCAGCACAATGGCTGTTCACTGTTGTTTGTTGTCAAATGTTTCTAACCTTTTGACACTTTCGGTTTCGGAACAACAATGTTTCTAACTTGGAATCCCTTCTCGTCACCCCCCCCCCCTTCTCCAGCTGTCACGTACCTTGCGCATGTTCTCCTCGATTCCTGGCAGCACCTCCGTATGCCTCTGGATGAGCGCCTCCAGCCGCTTCTTCTCCGTCTCCAGGTTCTGGTCTGACTTCTGGTTCAGCAGCTTCAGCATCTCGTGCAGCCATTGCTTCAGCTCCTCACGCCTCAGGTTCTTGCACTGGTACTGAAGGACGGTATACAGTACAGAGTTATGGGGCCGGCCATAGTAAAGACCATTAGTAAAGGCATGCAAGCGGACTCATATATATGCGTGCGTGAAATAGATGTAGGGCTCTTTGAAACGTTTGTCATTTGAGGTACTTACGTTGAACGTTGAAACATTTGCTAAGGTGATAAAAGGTGGAAATATTTGAATTTGCCAGTTTTAGATGAATCATATTTAGTTAAGAATTATTGCAATTTAACTTTCCTATCAAATACACTGTAACCACCTTTTGACACAGAAAAAGGTATTGAGCTTTCGTTATTTCATGTTTACCTGAAACCGGAACAAGTCGCCGGTAAGCAAGCACCGCACGGGGTACAAAAATATAACTCACGGGGCACAGCAATATAACTCAATGAGCGATGGTTCTCTGACTGGCAGGATGTTGGCAATAAGGACGTATTACTAAACGAACGGATGTTTGCACCAGGACGGAGTTGATCGGAGTCGACAGTTTTGCCAGGAATCGGAGATGACGATTTTTGGAAATCGGAGTGGTAGTCGAAGCCGGAGTTACCGAAAATGCATTGACTCCGCAGGCCTGGTTTGTACTTACGGTACGAAGTTCGACAGAGTATCTGCCTCAATGCAGGGCAGACATTGCCAAAGCTGCATGATGCCGGGTAGCTTAAAATCACACAACCTAATAGGCAATAGCCAGCCAGCAGTCTGGCATGATTTTGGAACGAACACCACATCCTTTGGCTTCTAAAATCACGCCAAAAGTGAACGGACTTCCGCCCGGCGCCCACGGCCCAACTTTAGGCTGCGCCGCGGTGCAACCGAGCATTGCGGTATAGCATAACTTCAGGCGTCCACACTAGTGACATCTAGTGACGAGGATATAAGTAACTCTTTCGCTTCGGCGCGGAGCGGCGCATTGGGAATGCGAATAATACTTATACGACGAAGTATGAACGCATCAAAAAGTGGATTGGGTTAGTGGAATAGAACTCTTCATTGAGAAAACAATTGAGAACCATTGCTCAACATGTCACTCCACACGACAGGGAAGACATTGGAAAGTTACAGAACACTGTAAACAAACACTTATTGAGAAACACAGCCACAAATAAACCCGATGTTATGAAAGCAACAAAAAGGCGAACATATGTAGTTGTGCTCAAATGAATAGTACCACAACATGACACACAGGCGTTTCTCACTTACCTAGCCCGCTGCATGCGATCCAACGACGGAGATAAAACGTCTCTACAGGGCGCTCCACCGCCTAGAACAGGGAAAGGGTAGCTACAGTCTACGGTCTCACACCGTCGGCGGCAGCACCGTCAGCAGCTAGAAAGGGTGTCGATCTGATGAGCTACGGCACTAACTCAACTGCAGCACCTCAGCTAAATCACGGTCAACCATCAACTACCGCACATCCAACCAACTCTTTACGCTCAACCATCAACTACCGCGCAACCAGCCATCATCTGCTTCGCATCTAAGTACTATCTACCTCGCAGCTACCCTACGATACCAGTCAGTCAAGTGTGTCGGTAGTCGATACGGACGGACATATCACAAAATGACACGCTCCTGCAATGTTTGCGATTATGCAACACCATCTCATCAGCATATTACGTGACAGGTAACTATATAGTGAGAGACGACAGCGACAAACGACAGTCTTTGGTCTCGAGAGTGAATAAAATTAATTAAACGGCTTGATAACTGTCAAAGCACAGGCATAAAAAAGAGGACATTGGAGCCCCTTTTTTCAGCTGCCCTTAGTACGGAGGTGGGTGCAGAATCCTCCAAATTTTAGCGGCATGATTGGGGACTGCATATCAGTCAACTTTGTCGGTTGACGAGTCAGTCCAACCCTTCCGAGGTACGATTCCATTAACTACTATAGGCTGATCGACCATTAAATAATCTTTCCAGTTTTACCCAACAATAAATCACTGAAAGCTGCGTTAGATAAGAGGCTTATGGTTATGCAGTCGGGTGGATTAAATCCATAGTAAAGGCACAAATGTTTATGGCATGTAGAGCTTATTTATCATTTTCTTTCAATCGGCTACGTCATAAAATTCGTGCCTTTTTTGTTATGACTTCAGAGAGCGATTTAACAGCCTCACCACACAATGTAGGTACCTATCATAAAAAGACACTCACATTTAACACTGAGCGTTCAGAAGTGCTCCCTCCCGTCATTCTACGATGAATATTACAGGGTCCGGCAAAAGTTTTGTCCTCTGCCTATGATAACACTTTCCGGTCCCTAATCGTTGCTACCCCTAACGGAACGGACAACGGTTGTGGCTGCACCCCTGCACTGCACGGACCTTGGCCGTGGGACATGAGGTTGCGAATGGACCTCGGGTCGCGGATCACCGAGCTACGGTCAGTTTCGCACATATGGTCCACCCACCCGAACGGCCACGTCTTGAAAAATAAAGGTTTGAAATTTCCATCTTGGGGAGTTGAACCAGACACTTCGGCCATGGCATGCTTCAGGCCGAAATGACATAGCATGCCATTCCTGATCAGTTGGGACATCTGCCTGGCGCCTGCACAGTTCAGCGTTGGTGGGACAAGCATACACAACTGCTAGTATAGCGTTGCTGATCGTTCCAGTTTGGGCGTTCCAGTTCGTCCACCATTTCGACCGTGAAAGAAATCGCATTGAAAGAAAGAGACGGCCGGGAAGAGAGGCCAGCTGGAGACAAAACTGACCAAACGGCTTACGCGCAAGGGCTATTCCATTGCAGACAGGACCGTGAGACGCTATTGGAAGAGCTCTCTGAGGCTCATTACATAGGAGAGCCTCCAGCGGCTCACTTCTATAAGTCGACGCATGGTCGATGGAAGGTTGACGTGCATTTTCATTCAGGACGGTGCGCAGGCTCATCGCTCTGCCAAGGCCCAGCGGTGGTGTGACTCGAACATGCTGGACTTCTGAAGGAAGGAGATGTTAGCCGGCTACCATCCGGACCTAATCCTGATTGAGGAATTTTGGGCTATCGTCCAGCAGGGCCTGGACAAACAGAAGCCAGCGGCCAGCCTCAGCGCCTCGCCGTTACAGCTCACATGGACATGGTCGAAAATCAAGCCGTCTGTGCGGCCCTAAGCGCGCTAAGCTCTGTGCGGCCTAAGGTTTCGCGTCCCTAAGCGCGCTATCCGTCACGGGGCATGACAAATAATAGAACCAAATAGTTGGGCCCACAACGACCTGTGAGCACCAGAGGTCAGACTTTTACGAATCCGGCTTTAGCCGGGGAACATTTCGGTGTCACTTCAATTAAAAAAGCTTGTTTGTCCTTCGCTTATAGCTTAGCTTATAACTAGCTCTTCAAACAACTTCTTGGACAATATTTATTTATGAATGTAAGACACAAGCCCCCGACAACGACTTTAGATAAGTGCATACTTCTGAATCCTGATTGCATGTAATTCAGAGCACCTGTTCCCCGAGGTAGTTTTAATTGTCCTGCCATTACCTACTTCGACTTTGTACGCTAATGACATGCAATTATAACCGATTTCGCAACACACTCGTAATACTAAGACCACTTCCTAGCGACCCCTCACGCAGTAGGTACCCCGTCGATCTCGGTACTTACCCTGAACTGATCGCGCATGCGGCGGAACTCCCTGGACGTGTAGACCTTGTTGGTGATGAGCTTCTTGCTGCTCTCCTCCAGCGCGTCCATCCACTTGTTCATCTCCTCCACTCGGAAGTCGTACACTTCCTTGATGAAGTGGTAGTTTTCCGACCAGCAGGCCATGGCTGCGGCGTGGTGCGGGCTGCGGACGGGGTACGAGTTCACGCGGGCGGAGCGGGCCACTCCTGACCGACGGTGGACTGGCGGCCGGCGCCAGACGGGACCGGGCCCGGCCGCCGCTCCGCCCCCGCCCCGACGGCGCCTGCGCGCTGCCGCTCCTGCGCTACCTCTCCAGGTAGGAAGGCGGTCATAGGGGCGCTGGCCAAGCTGCCAACTGACGAAAAGCGGTGCAAACGTCACGGTGGGATCCTCAGGATGATGGTGCTCCAGAATCTGCGAGGAGAGAGGACGTTAGGCCAGCAGGAAGGCAATACAATAGCCGATGCTACCCATGCATCCAAGGATTCGCGAAGAGTTCCAGCTTGAGTCGTCTTTCAACGTAAATGATCCAGTAGCACATATTTGTGGTCACCGTTCCATCATTTCCCCATCCTAAGGACAGGCAAATATATCCGATGTTCGCAGCTCCACCCCAGGAGCAGGCCCATGGTCCGGTGCGGTGACCGCTAGCGGGGGTGGGTGGCCTGTCCACTGGATTAGCTCAGCCCGGAGCCCCGACGTCTCACCAGGGTGTTCGCCTAGGGCCTAGACCAATGTCTCCCCCTTATTCCTAACATCCCTTCTGCTCCGCAAAGGTCTCGTCAGACCGGACTGGCTTACCGCTTAACCCTACAAACCAAATATTTGTGAACATTCATCGTTGATCTTTGTAATGCGTGTTTCAGGCATTTGATCTTGATGTCCGTTATTTATATTGAACACCCTCGACATCCAGGTCTGCCCTGCATGTTGCTCAAGTGTTTGCGCGCGCCGATAGCAAATATCGCCTACGATAGGTGTTCTGTAGGAGTCGACTTTTGAAATATGGCACAAAGACAAGTCGATCTTGAAGCCCACGCAAAAATGCACAATCATGAATCAGGTAAATATGTACACGTATTTGACTGTCAACTTTTCTGTTTTTATGTGGTTATTGTCCAGCGCGAGTTGCTCTCGTCAATTATGCAAGCATCGAACTAACAAGCCCATATACGCTATCAGCCAGTACCCCGTACCGTATGCGCATCACTCTTTCTGATAATTTGTGTACGATGTGCATTACCACGCATGATCCCCGCTGGCTTTGAACGCGTTTCCCTTTCATGCGTTAGCGTCGACTACTTCCGTCGCCCAATCCCCTTAAAATTTCCCTAGAACCCACAGCAAACATTGCACATTAGAACGCATAGAATCCACTTTATTCATCGATGACTTGCACTGTTAGCAGCGGAACATGACACCAGTGCGGACGACAGGAGACACATGAGCGAGAAATGCAGTTCAGGGCTCCACGAAGCAGCCTGAGATTTCCAGAATAGCAGGTCTCGTACCCTTCAAATCACTGTTGCTTGCACTCCTGAGGATCGCCTTTCGCCTTGGCGGCCTTGGACTTGCCCTTGCGCGCCGGCCGACCCGTCTCTTCGTCTTCGTCCTCTTCTTCCGCCTCGCCTGCAACAGTCAGAGCGGGCGCAGGGCGTCTCAGCCGGGTCCTCGGACAGCGCTCCCGGCGGCCGCCTCCCAACAGCAATATAGGCATCTGAACAGCGGCGCCCGCGCCGAGAGCCACTGAAGCTCGGTCTCATCCAGCAAACGCGGCGGATCAACGTCACAGAACGCATAACGGCAATCAGTGCGCGCCCGCGGCGGTCAGCCGACGGGCGGGAGTCCTCCGGGGTCTCTCACTCCTCCAACTCACTGTCCTCCTCCTCCTCTTCCTCTTCCTCCTCGTCGTCGTAATCGTCCTCCTCCAGCGCCTCGCCGGTGAAGTAGAGCACGGCCCGCGGCACGATCCGCTCCCGGATGTAGTGGCCGATCTCGAAGTCGGCAGACAGCAGGTTCTGCACGTCCTCGTCGACTTCAGCCTCGGGGTCGTCGGGCACTGCGGGAGACGGAGAAAGGGCGTCAACACATAGCTCATACATCGCCACGAAGAACCAGCAGGGTATTGGATTGCGGGACAATAAGTGCAAAAAATAGGGTAAAAACATATTAGCGGAAATATTAAGCGCATTTTCAGCATAGGCTATGCGATGGTTCATATCTCACATGAATCATAATCCGTCGGATGTGAGACACCAATAAGGGAGAAAGTAGCAAATTTCTCACGCATTAGCCGAGTGGTCTATCCCAATGGTTCCAAGCTCCCCTATTTGAACGTACCGGAGGGCGGGTTGAAGAAGTTGAAGAAGGAGTCGTTCTGCACCGTCTTGGTGACGGTCCGCGTGTTGCCGTGCGACTTGTGCTTCTGCTTCTTCTTGATGGTCTTCTCAGTGACGTTCTTGCCCTCCTTCCAACTGATGGAGCAGCCCTGCAGAAGGCACACAGAGGGACATGAGCAACAGCGCAAACTTCAACTTCAACCTTGCAAGAATCGATTCGGTATCAACGACATTCGCATTTACAGATCTATGAGTGACACCTATGACAGATCTAATGTTGATACTTTTTCAGCTGCTGAATTTTGTCTCGGAAAACGGCAAGTCATACACAGCAAGTATTAATTAGTGCGATATGCCCTATCAACGTAACTTACCACGGACTTGATGATCTCGGGTCCCTCGAAGGAGAACGGGTCCTTCTCGTCGGGTGTGCACTTCATGGTGTATTCTTTGGTCAGCACAGTGTTTGTGAAAAAGTCATTCGGTGAAAAGTGGAATTCCAGCGTGAAGCCCTGTAAGCACGAGAAAAGCTCGTTAGCACGTCATAACACAGCTGTAACGTTTTCCAGCATATCAAGTAAAGAATTAATGACATAATGTACCAGATATGAGAGCAGCTTCATTCAATATAATGTTACAGAACCAATCTGAAATGAAACAAAATGGCTCCAGGCCCTCTTGAGACTGCATGCAGCACCCAGCTCCCTTTACCATTTTCCCATTCCCTTCTGCCTCCCATCTACCGCAAAGCTCTCCCCTCTCCAGCGCTTACCTCGGGCTGCGCCTCGCTGAAGTTGACTCGGATGTCGGTCAGGTGCTTCAGAATGGGCTCGTCGTGCTCCTGGATCATCTCGGCCAGCAGGTCCACGTTTTTACACACCGTCAGCCAGAACTCGGGGATGCCCTGTGCGCAGAGGACAGACGCAGTGTCAGTTGGATGTAGGCAGCCAGAGTTGGAAAGGAAACTGCAAAGCGGTGGTGAAGCAGCGGGCTGCCAATTCAGCTGGAAGTAGTGGCTATGACGACTGGGAGCTCTAGTAACCAGTGACGATTCGCATATGTGCATACTGAAAAATGCAAAAATACAAAGCAATACACCTAAACCATGGACAATTCTTTGACACATAATCTCTCCCGTTTCATGAATACAAAAATAGGCAAATGCAAAGAACTACTTATAATGCCCGTCACCATGCATATCGCTATTTGCGCTCCAACCGAGCCCATGACGGACCACAGATCAGCTTTCTCGCCACGTAGCGACCTAGTCGCCACAGCCGTGCTTCGGTCATGATTAGGTGGCGCTCGACGGTCGCCTTTTGCCAACAGGTCACCGCGGGCGGACGGGGGGGGGGGGGGGCGGACGAGGGAAGAGACGGAGCGGCCGTCAGAGGGGCCTAAATTCCGCCGTGTTCCTCGGCCAGCGGCCAGCGGCGGCATTGGCAGCCGAGGCCGACCACTGTCAAACGCGGCCGACCGGTACAGAGGCGGGCGGCACACCCGCGACATTTATAGTCGCGCACCGCGGCGGCGGGAGGCGCACAGCCAGCTCGCATAAACACAATACGGCAAAAAAGAAAGAAAGAAAACAAAATGAAATCAACGAATTTAGAGTCAAGTTTGATCTTTCTTTCACCAAGCTTCAACATTTCAAATAGCGTATCGTGTCGATGATTACAAGCGAATCTCCAACGGCTTTTATAGCTAGCTTGTGGTGAAATATTACAGTTTCCACGATTCAAACATTGCTAGAGTATTTGTTTCCACGATGGGCTTCTTACGCAAAAACAGATTAAACATCCCTATTGGAAATAGAGGTCTACGAGCTCAGCCTTTTTAGGTTAAGGTGTTAACTCACCATTTCAGCAAATGGTCTGGTACTCTAATTATCAAGCTATTAACAGTAGCTGATTAACAAACTCATTATTACGGAGCGAGCGAAGCGAGCGGAGTCTCATACTGAATTAAGGGAAAATCCTGAGTATGAGCGTCCCCACGGCCGGCCGGCCGGCCGGTCGCTCATACTCAGGATTTTCCCTTAATTCAGTATGAGACTCCGCTCGCTTCGCTCGCTCCGTAACCATTTTCGGAATAGCTATCCGCACTGCCCAATGTATGCTCGACTTTCATGGACCAGCGCAAGAGCGCAATGCAGTTATCATACCTGACCGGACAGGTATCGCAAGTGGCACAAGCGAACCCGGGAGGGGGCACATGACACCCCCACTGTGAAGTGGCGCTCCCGAAATGGCCGCCGGTGGGGGCTGGGGGGGGGACCAGGGGGAGGGGGGGGCAGTCGACAGTGACCGCCTGACACCAAACTGTCAGCCGCCGGTCGGCCGACTGGCGTCATAGAACAGTCCATCGAGAGAGACACGATCGCACGGACCAGCGGAGGGAGCGCAGCGATAAAAACATACGACTAATGGATTCTAATAAATTGGGAGTCGAAAGACATCAGGATTAATGCCTCCAGAGGTTTGGTGGATGATGGAATAAGGCAGGCTCTACAGGTGATATAACCTCACAATGAGGGATAAACTTTGTGACTTCGTAGTTTGCGCCCTACAGGCAAATCACTTTGTACACCAAGGTCTTAAATCAAATTTATGCTTCAACCGTTAGTCAGCGAAACATACAGCTGCATTCTGGAAAGCTGTATGTCAGAAAAGAAAGGCCACTTTTAGGTCACAGTAGATCAGATTTCGCACGATTTTCGTCCCTGAATCCTTACACCAATCGAATGATCCCGTAGGCCACCATAAAGTCATAAATCTTCCCACTCCTCATGTCAGTCACTCCATTTAGGTCCTCAGCCTACACGGAATAAGCTTCCTCCTAACACACTGCGTAGTGAATTACCCACAGAAGGTTGTAAAGCCATAAACGGGAATTACTACACCGCACACACTAAACACACCAGTCATGGGGAAGTCGGAACTTCTAAACGCACACGGACGGCAGCTATGATCACCACGGGGGGCAATTCACGTCAGGGCGGTCTCAACACACTGTCAGCACAGAAAAAAAAACTAAACGCATACTGTCAGGCAAGTTACACAGCGCCAGACATACACCACACTTACACTCGGCTACTATACGAACAAAGCAAACATGGTCCCGGACATGACGGTCGTACGGTGTCATGCGTACAAATGATTTAGTGTTTCATGATTATTGGGGTTCCAAGGGAGCCTGGGCAGCATTGACCACCGGCAGCCGTGTGAAAAGTAACATTTTTTACAAATAAACTTAGCTGGGATGTTTGAATGGACGGGTTGAAAGAGCCGGAGTCCACGCTAAGCAGAGCTTGTTGCGTAGACCCCGACCCCAACCGCCCGATTGCGCAATTCCGAGTAAAAGGAGAATTCAGATGCCAGAGTTTCACGTGCCCTTCAAAGCATCTACCGTACCTTAGTGTTCTCGTCCATGCAGGCGGGCGGTTTGGGCGCGTCGCCGATCTGCGCCTTCTCCTGCATCTCATCACTAAGTTCCTCGTCCAGCGGGAACTCACACTCAGCATCGGTGGGCTCGTACGCGCCGGACAAGATCTGAGTCCGCTGTGGATGGAACAGGGGTGTCAGTGACCTGCGGGATACTGCAGCTGGAACCCGCGCACAGTATCAGTGGGCTCGTAAGCAATGTTGGAATAGTGAATTTTGGTCCTGGTCCCGGAGAATAAGACGTGTCCGGAGAACCGGCCAGCTGTAGAACATTCAACAAGAAAATAATATGTTTGACCTACGAAATGTGACAGTTGATAAAATGTGTTCTCTCTATGCTATAACTGCATGTTTTATGCGTAACAATAGCAGTTTATCATCACAAAGGCTTGAAATTTAAGAGATTTCAGGTGCCGAAGTATGAAATTGTTAAGTAACTAGAACAAAATCGTTTGAACCCGACTGGGACCAGCAAAAGGACTTATTTCCAACATTGCTCGTAAGCGCCCGAGAAGATCTGAGTTCGCTGGACACGGTATTGACCAGCGCGACATTGTAGGGGAGGGGGGGGGGGGGGGTCATGGGCATTACCTTGCACTCTGCAGTGTGCAATGTGCATAGTCAGCATGTGCGCATATGCATATTATGATAACATGCCTTTTGAGTGCTATCTGAATTGACTGAGCAAACCCCACTTCAAGCCCGTAGCATGATAAATTCAATTCAAACACACATTCCTATAACCAACTACAAGGAGGCACGGGAACGACGCTCCGTGGGATGACTCCAGAGTTGCGTGGTTCCATCTCAGCCGATTTTCCTCAAATGGCGCCCGTCGGTGAGATGTGGCGGCAAGACATAGAGGGCAGCAGCAGCCGAGAGTCTCCCATAAACACGTGACGTAGGCGCCGCGAGCGGAACAGCCCAAATGACCTGTTTACGGTGGAACAAGCTCCACAGCGAGCCGTAATCGCATAAACTCGCCGCACGTGAGGGTCTGAAGGCAGCCGGGGCCATAAAATGAGCACAGGGCCCGGCACCGCGGTGGCCGCCAGGCCAGTCCCGGGTCGCATGGTTCATTTCGCTGATCACGAGTGGCACATTCCGCGCCTGTGAGTCAGCGCGGCGGGAGGCCGCGGCAGGCCGGTAGGGTCGGCGACCCGATACCCTTCGGGAGCGGGCCTCCGTCGCAGTACTGACCCGGTCCGGCCCGGCGCCATTCAGCGGACACTGGGCACATGTCCGATCTGACGAGCGGTGGCCAAACGTCAAATGTGACATTTGTGGACGGTACCGGACGGGCAGCTAAGAACACGAGCCGGGCTGGGAACGTGCCGGTTCCGGCCCGTCGGAGTAAATAGCGGTCTTGTTCAGGATTTTTTTTTCAGGGCAAAATAAATTCAGTTAAAAAAATAGCTACCCCTCCCACAACACACATCAAAGACTAAAAGTTACTGAAAGTAGAAAGCATCACTTTGATAAAGAATCTGATAAGCCCCCCGGTCAAATCTGACGACTATTTTGCCGCGACGCCGTCCACCTACCTGCTCATAGAGAGGTGTGTAGAGCTTGTGGTACTTGCACTCGAGGGCCTGCACTTCCTTGTAGAAGTCAGCCTCAATGTGGGTGGCCTTGAGCTGGATGTTCTTCAGCGCCTTGACCCGCCGTTTCACCACCTTCGGCAGGCTCTGTTTAAAATGCAAAGCGCGCAAATTAGTCACATGGATTTCACATTTATTTTCATTAGAATGCACTTCCCTTTCGAAATTTGATGAATTTTTAATGGTGGTTTCCATGTCACCTTGCGTTTCCGTGTTTATAATGGCAACAAAATAAGTCAGAATTTCTGAGAAAACATACTTGACAGATCACGTACTGGCTAACCAGCTAACATCATAACATGAACACAATGCCCAACCCGTCATTCCGTCATCGCTCCAGCTTCCCTTCCATCACTAACACATAACCCTCTCGCTGCGGCACCCTCCCACCAACGCACCTCAATGTAGCTGGAAGGCGAGCCGAGCCCGTCCAGGCGACCCTGCAGGGCGGCCAGCACGGCCGGGTTGCGCATCAGCTGTGCGGTGGCGTCCCCCTCGCCAGTCTCCTCCTCCTCCACATCCTCCATGGGATCATCGGCCTTCGGGTCCTTCGGCATGGTGAGGCGGTTCCGAGCGCTGCAAGCGGCACCGGCCTTCGGTTAATGACGTAAGTGAAACTCCACTGTATTCGGGAGTCCGCCCCATGACTTGTCAAGAGTCTGTCCCATAGATCAGTTGAAACTCTCAATAACGAGAGTTGAGTCTGGGTTCGAGTTGTTCCGGCGTTCAGTATGCGAGACTACAGACAGCCGCAGCTAATCGTTTTATATGACTTTGATGGCATGTTAAAACTTTGACAAATAAATCTTATTGATCACCCAGCTACTCCTGATTGGACAGTATAGATCAGCGCCCGCATAACAAGCTTTGCTTGGTGTGGGCTCCATCTGACTCTCAATGTGTCCATTAGAATAGTTTAAAGCTAAATTCACAAACATACCTATGGGCATAACAATGGCACTTATTGTGAGAAAGGCAAACATATAAGATAGGTGTCTGTGTCAAAATGTCATTTTAACTGACCAAACTGATTTAGAATTAAATCTTAGTCTTCTTAACAAAGAAATGGTTTCAAGAAGCCCCAACAGCCTGAGGTCATTGCCCACTGCCCAGTGGTAGCTTAAAACAATTTTTAAAGCATGAGTGAAAAGATACAAACATTACAAAAAATGCAACAGGATGACTTTGACCTTTTAAATGGTTGTTCACCATGCCCTTTCATGTAACAGTAAAAATGTGAAAGAAGTATGATAGCAAAAGAGTTACCTAATCATTGGATGCCTTTGAGTGTGTCAAATGTACACTGGCACAGAAACCTAGGAAAATGCAGTTTCCTAAAAAGCAATGCAAAATTTCAAAAAAAATGTACAAATCACAAATTTCGTAAAACAAATGATGACAAAGCAAGTATTTCTAATTTCATTCACCAGGTTGAAGAAGCTACCCATATCACAACAATCACCTAGATACAGGGTGGAAAGTAATTACGCGAACATACTTTTTCGTCTTCTAGTAATGAAAAAAACGGCGGTGACATAAACAATATATGTTTTACTTTATCCTTATCTAGTTGCGATGCATTGACATAGGCGTTCCGGCATGATTTACATCAGCATGTGAAGATCTGTTGGCCAAAGCTCAGCCCACACCTTATGGAGCTGTCCAGTGAGGTAATCGGTATTGGTGGCTCCTTGCAGCTTTTAGACGGTCTCCTGAGGAGTCATCTGGAGATTTTTAATCGAATTGAGGCCCAGGCGTTTCCCAGATCAGCTTTTGTATGTCCTGAAGAAAAACAGGTCCTCACAGCACCAGTATTGCGTTTTGTTGGCCGTGAAAGTAAGGATTTCACCAATCACGAAGAGCAGTTTCTTTGCGTCAGGCACAAAAGTGCGCTCAGTCATTTTGCCCCTTTCGTTGCACGGTGGATTAGACATAGACACTCGTCTTGGAGGATGTTCCACCGTTTGTATACTTTATTTATAGTGACCTTTTTTAGCGCTACACGCAATTCGGACACCACCCGGGGGCTCGTGACCCACTGATGTGTTCCTTTGCCGGATGTTTGAAGGTTGGGACGGACGGGACATAGGACGCAACAGCAGCCCTCAGAGCAGTTGTTCTGCAGGTTTGACGGATGAAACAGTTTCACAGATGTCTCACCCAACCACAGATCCAGCTGCCTGTCCTCCTCTGTCCATCTTTGATTGTCTTTGAAAAGCTTCAATTAACAATTCTGCTGTTAATTCGTGAATTTTGGTCATCCCGAGGGTTTGTACGACTTAATTTTCGAATTTTTTGCGTATTAATGTGCGAATCGTGATATCCTAGATCGGGTACCCGGCCAGAGTAAGCTATTTTGCCAGTTTTCGGGTCGACTGGCGTCGTTTTGTCGCCGACATGGTGACCACCCGCCCGGCGACAGAATTCGCCGAGGGGTTGCTGCCGCGGACGGTTTTGCTTTTTAAGTCCTCTCAAGTGTTATTATGTTTAAAAAAAAAAAAACGTATAATTGTGCAATGCTGGTGCTGAGACCTCTACGAATCCCTTCTCCGCCAGTCCAGCGAAAATAATCACAAACGCTTTCCCTGGCAGCTCCAAATTGAGCTCTTGGCCCATTTCGGTCTTGTGCAGCGTATGGTGTCTGCACCATTTTAAGTCGAGAGGTGTTTAAGACCTTCCAGGTCATTGTTCAAAGTTAGGTCACTTTTGGTAGATGAGGCGACAGCAAACACGACCAATTATGTTCCATGACAGCCCGTACTCATAAAAATGCTCCACTGATGGTCAAAATTGTAAGAAAATACATGTTCGCGTAATTACTTTCCACCCTGTAGTTGGTCAACTAGATCAACTACATGGTAAGAAACTATACATAACAAAATGGAAGTGGTTGTGGATTAAACAACAACATACATGCCTCACATGTAAGAACATGGAAAGGAAAGTTACTGCCATAAGGCTAGATTACAAGCATTATTAAGTTAACCCGCGCCCCACTGGGGGGGGGGGGGGGGGCTATTTATAGCCCCCCCCCCCTCCCGTTTTTCTGCAATAACTTCCAAACCGCTTGACGTATCGACGCCAAACTTTCAGTACCTTCGGCTGCATCAATTTGACACCTTGTGTCAAAATTTGAACTTCGTACCTACCATAGGTCGGCCGGAAATGACGTCAGAGTGACGTCATGTTCGGCCGATTTCGACGCAAAACATTGAACCACGGCAATCGCTCACAAGAGCTCAGTTTTTAAGCTAGATCCAATTTCTTTGCATGAGAGGACTCAGAATAGACTGCGCTATCAAACTGCTATCTCGGATTTTCGAAATTTTGAAAATTTCGAAAATTTTATATAATAAAATTCAAAATTTATATTTATACATTTTTTTCAAAAACTTTTTGACTTTTCGAAAAAACCGGAATATATGTGATAGAACGCGTTATTATGACTAACTCTAGCAAGTTTTAGCTAAATATCTTCAAAAATGGCTAAGTTATACGCATTATTGCAAAAAATTAACAATTATTAATTTTTCAAATCAATTTTTCAGCACGAATTTGACATCGTACGCCAATATAAATAGCACCATCGTGTTCCTGAGCTCAAACTGCATCCAATAGACACCTTTTTTGTTGAAAAATTTTAACTTCAAAATTTGACCTTTTTTGACCTGAAAGTGACCTGACCTGAACTAAATTTGACTCAAAATGACCTCGAATGACACAGATGACATCAAATTCGAAATGTTTGGCCTAAATGGACCATAAAACATGTGTCACGTGACCGACGGATGATATAATATTTTCGTGACCTGTGATGACCTGACCTTGACCTGAAAATCAAAGTACAAGTTTGGTACCCTCAGAGTATCTAGAGCATCTGCTCACGAGTGTGTGAACCAAAAATGAGCCTGATCTGACTTGTAAGACGGCGGCCAGAGCCCAAAAAGTGAAGAAGCCAAAATGCTAATAATTTTTACTTTGACCTGACCTGTGACGTCATCGGTGACCTCGAGGTCAATGAAATTAGGTTTCGCTCGACAGTTTTTCCGGGGCTATCAGACGCCGTTTGAATTTTGACGATCGGCCCAGTAGTTTCGGAGTTAGGAGGGGGGGGGCTATGAATAGCCCCCCCCCCCCCCCCCAGTAGGGCGTGTTATACGCAGACCCCAGTGGGGCGCGGGTTAAGTTTCGATAAGGAAAAGCTTAACAAAACACTTCTAAAGCTATGACACTTAATCACCATTCAAATGTTATTATGAATATCAGACATAAAAATTGAGATCATGAGTAATTTCTCAAGCATCAACATCATGTGTCTAATTTAGATCAGTTGGATAACAACAAAGGTTGCATGCATGTATTATTCAAAGTGCAAGTCACACAAAAGTAGTGCTAGGTTCTGCCAATCTCCCAGTCTGCAAAACGTGGCAGCCAGCTCGACGAGGTGTTTGGGGCAGCCGGAATCCTGCCCCAAATGGGGCAGTTGACTTCCGGGCAGCCCAATTTCTGCCCCAAATGGGGCATCTACTCGGGGCAGGTTAGATTATGCCCTAAATGAACTACCTATATATGGCATAAAAACCACACATATTAATACATTACCCGTGCAAATGCTGAAGTCGGTCGCGGTTGAAACTCTAAACATTTTTTTTTACGAAAGGATCTGCTCATTGATCAAGGTTATATATAAAGCAGCTAGTGCTCCGGTTAAAATAAAATGGTGATAAACCCCACGTTCGATGTCTCTCGGACGACGTAGATTCTACGTCGTCCGACCAATCACGTTCCATAACCGCAGCTGAGCCCCCGCTGACCTTGAACGGGATGGGCCGGACGACGTAGAATCTTCGTCGTCCGAGAGACATCGAACACAGTTAGGGTGCAAAACTGCCTCATGTTGCCATGGCAACAGCGAATCAATCTGGAGCGAGGGGGGCATTTTGTTTTTGCAACAAAAGATCGGGACAATGTCCCAGCCCACAATGCACAATTGAAAAACTGAAATTACACCTTGTCTCGAGTCTCGACGGTGATCAGCTAGCTTAATGGCTTGGTTTCAAGTGTGCCGAGCCGAGTGTGCTAGTCTCGTAATCTGTAGGTCGCCGGTCGCGTGTTCGCGGCATCATTTGGCCGGACGGCAACTATGTGAGGGTTATACGGCACATTTATGAGTGTTCGATTAGGCTAGGTATGGTTTGGTTTGATTTGATTTGATTCGATTTGGTTAGGCTAGAAAGGAGTTAGCTCCGGGAGCACCTTTCCTACGTTGCTAATACGAAACACGGTGCGTAAAACATTCATAGCCCTGATGAAAGGAAGTTTGAATATGGCAGCAGTTTTAAATGACAGTTTCTGCGTTTTAGCGACGATTGTGGCGCAGCCCACTTTTTCTCGCGCGTTTCAACAATACTCCGCTTCTTTATTATTTTCTCCCGGTACCGTGTGCCCCGCCCCGGTCCGCCCTGACTGCAAACGGTCTGCCCCGGAATCGCCGAACTGTGCCCCAACTTCTCAAAAGCTGCCCCGATTTCTGCCCCTGCCCCACTGTGTCTGCCCCGACGAGATCTCGTCGAACCCTGCCACGTTTTGCAGACTGGCCAATCTCCACACATGACTCTGACTGATGATTTTTAAATGCAGATTGATGCAGAGGTAGAAAGAAAGGTGAGCTTGCAGCTGCAAGGAGGACTGCACAATGTAAGCTACATTTCAAATTGCATGGTAGTCTGACATTTTATTAAGTTCGCCTATGTTAGCACCTTGAATGGGATGTATAATGATGAAAAACTTATGATATCAATCATGAGTCAACTTCATGGAATGATGAGCTTCACAAATCAGGTTCTTAAATGTGTATGAATAGGTACAGCAAAACAAAAATACAACAGTTCTAATTGCAATTTAAAAGTAATGAAGCTATAATGATATATGTTTCTATTGTTGACTAGCAGAGCATAGCAGATTGCAACACCATATTACTACACAAATTAAACTGAATGAGAACCTAAAAACCACACCCATGCAAAGTTGAACAAAGAATGAACAAAGTTGACAGGATAATAAACCCAAATCCCCTAAATATATAACAATAAACAAATCAACCTCATTCAAAATAAGTCATTATTACTTCCTACCATTGGTAAACCCGTGAATGCTGATAAAAGTCATCCAGCCCAGCTGTCTGTAATCCCCGTAGTCGCCATGCGTTGTGACCACGTTGTTGACAATTGCGACGAAAGCGCCAAGGTATACATTGGATTTCCACGGATGATAATCGTTGATGTTCACAAAATCACAAGAGTAGATAGCTGGATAATATTATTAATTGATTAGGCATGCATGCAATGGCAAAAACTGCGATAAAACGGCATCTACCTTTCAGGACAAGCGGAGCGCAGCCACCTGACAAAATCGCGGGCTCTCAAAGGAAGTTGCCAAGAAATCGAGGCTACTTTTGTACTATTTTCTAGTAGGTTTGAATAAAGTTTTGTAAAATTTGTTGGTGGGGAAGTAAAAAAATTCAAATATATTTAAATTTTACGAAAATTGCAAAATATCCGAACACACTTTGTCCATTTCTTTTTGTTAAAGTATGGCTTGATATATTAATTTAAGTGTTTTTGTCCTTTATTTCCTTAATATTTTGACTAACTAGCACTTTTGTGTTGTCATCAATTTAAAATTTTTGCTATTTCGGTAGAGCATGGTTGAGCATGGTCCAAGTTTCATTCTGCGCAAAAAAAAACTGAAAATTAAAATATAGTCTCTCTTCTAGTTGAAATTTTTGTTTACATCTGGAACAAAAAAGAGTCAGATATGGCGCAGCTAAGACAAAAACAGTTGACTCAACTTGCAGTAAACATTCAACATTACATTTTAATTTGCGTTGGTTGGTGGTGTCTGTGTGTGTGTGTGTGAATTCCGTGCAATTCCATGTGTGAATCTCCAAGTTTGAAGTGCCGTGATAAGGTTTATGAGAAGTTCAGTGGGACCCAAATATTTTAAGTGTCATGGTGAAAATGAAGATGATTGACCAAGAATGAGTGCGTATTATACGGATACAGTTCAAGGTCCTGAGTGAGACGGAGTTGGAAATGTTTTTTCAAGCTTTTCTCTGTTTCCGTGGCTGTATTGTAATGTTGTAATCTATTGGGAAATGTGCATTGAACCTCTTTGATTTCAAGAATGGTCCAGGTCATGCAACTCATGCCGGTATCACAAGGATTGTAAATGGCATAAACCTCACCATGGGGCGTAGTGGGTTGTTGCCGCTTGAACCTACAGAATGTCTTCTTGATAGTCCATATTTTCGTGAAAAGCTTCATGCTTATGAAAAAGAACTGGAAAATACAAGTACCTTCATAAAAGGTCTCACAAAAAACATCAAGGAGCTTCTGGATGCTGCCAAACGTGAGTACCTAGGTACTTACCCATATTTAGTAATGTATGGTTGCTTTTCAGGCTCTTCTCTTGGATAATAAATATCCTACTCAATAGTCCATTAATGTCAGATGATATTGCTCATCCTTGGCTGCTGGACAAAAAAGTCCAGATAATATTCCTAAAAGTAACTATACATGTAATATATAGGACAATTTTTCATGCCTGGTAGTGTGTGTCTCACTTTTTCACATGCATCAAAACCAAAGAGAAAAGTACAAAAACAAGATGGTGGAATAGAACACTCACTAAGGAAGTAAAACAAAAACACAGACTGTGGAAGAAGTACGTTCAATCCAGATCAGCAGAAGATCACGCAAAGTACGCTCAGCAAAGAAACAGGACAACTAAGGCTATCCGTGACGCAAGACATGACTATGAGAGCAAGCTGGCGAGAAACCTGAAATCTGACCCACGAAAGCTGTACAGATACATTAGGTCACAGCAGAGAGTAAAGGCTAGAGTGGGTCCACTGATGACTAGCTCGGGTCAATTGACTTCGAATGACAGTGAAGCTGCTGAAGTGCTTAACACCTTCTTCAAGTCAGTGTTCGTCTTGGAGGATGTCAATAACGTGCCTGACTTCACCATGCAAACAGATAATATACCAGTCCTACAGGATTTCGATATTGATGTTCTGGATGTGAAGAAGGAACTTGACTTGCTTAAAATGGACAAAGCACAAGGTCCTGATGGTATTCCGACAAACATCCTTAGATGTTGTTCGGCTGCCCTTGCATGGCCACTAACAATTCTGTTCAAGAAGTCTCTCACTGCAGGGGAGATCCCTGATGACTGGAAGCGAGCCTCAGTAATACCACTTTTCAAGAAGGGAAAAAAGTCATCTCCCAGTAACTACAGACCCGTTAGTTTGACGAGCCAAGTCGGAAAGATCATGGAGCGGCTAGTTAAGAAACATATCATGCAGCATATAGAAGGAGCGGGTTTGCTATCTGTACACCAGCATGGATTTGTACCAAAGAGATCCTGCCAAACCAACCTACTTGAAACTTTTGAGGAGTGGACGAAGCTGCTGGATGAGGGTGAAGGAGTGGATGTGATTTATCTTGACTATAGTAAAGCTTTTGATACTGTGCCGCACAAACGCCTTATCAAGAAGCTGGCTGGATACAATATAACTGGAAAGGTCTTGAGATGGATCAGTGAGTTCCTCAATAATAGAACGCAAAGGGTTGTTGTTCAAAATTGCTATTCCGAATTGGCTGAGATTACAAGTGGCGTCCCTCAGGGATCAGTGTTGGGCCCCGTTTTGTTTGCATTGTATGTAAATGAGCTCCCTGGCCTGGTGAAGAGCATAATGAAAATGTATGCGGATGACTCAAAACTGTTTGGAAAGGCATCAACCGAAGCAGATACATTGCTAATACAAGAAGACATAGATGTTTTGTCAAAATGGACGGAGAAATGGCTACTCAAATTCAATGTTACAAAGTGCAAAGTAATGCATTGTGGTCGGCAGAATCCAATGGTCAAGTATTACATGAAGCAAAGCAATGGTGTCAGCATGGAGATTGAGGAAACCGAATTGGAGAAGGACCTGGGAATTTACGTGTCCAACACTTTGAAGGCCTCTATCAACTGTGCAAAGGTGGCTAACAAGGCTATGGGGGCTTTGAGGCTGCTACGGATATCATTTGACAGATTAACAGTTGAAAATTTCAAGCCATTATTCACAACTTACATCAGACCTCATTTGGAACATTGTGTTCAAGCAACAGGGCCATACATGAAAAGAGACCTCAAGATACTGGAAAAGGTGCAAAGAAGGGCTACAAAGCTTGTACAAGGACTACGGGACAAAACATATGAAGACAGATTAAGAATTTTGCAGCTCATCAGCATTGAAGAAAGGTTCAGGCGGGGAGATATGATAGAGACCTACAAGTTGTTGACAGGAAAAACCAATGTGAACCCGAATCAATTCTTTGTCAAGGAGCAAGGTCACATGACTAGAGGACACTGTTTGAAACTGAAAGTGAAAAGGGTGAAAACCAAAGTAAGAGCAAAATTCTTTTCGAACAGAGTGGTCCCTATTTGGAACAGCCTCCCATCAACAGTGGTAGAGGCAGAAACAACAAATGCATTCAAGAACCGGCTTGATAAGTTGTGAATCGGGTACCAGTGACGCTTTCCTACTTTCTGTCTGATCCTTATCTCCAAGTATCTATGATGTGGGCACCGAATAGCCTGCCTAAAACAGCCCACTATCACTAAACTAAACTAAACTAAACTAGACCACAGCTGATTCTCTTATTTTGCTTTACTGATCATCTGCTTATATTTATAATTGCCTCATTATGCATGATTGTGCCATTGCAGACTACTATTCCTCAAATAATTGCTTACAATTTTCTATTAAGAATAGTTATTGAATTGTGTTTTGCTGGGTGTGGATTTGACAATATTGTACTTAATCTTTCATGCTTAACAATTTGCAATTATATATTTCAGATTTGTCTCAATGCCAGCAGACCATTGCCACAAGCCTGGAAAAATTCCACTTTAGCTATATTGGTGGTGCGCAAACAGATGATGAAATTGTAATAAGTGGCTCATTGAAAGAATTTGGCAAGCTTATCCATCAAATTGAGGAGGAGCGGCAGCGTGTGGTGAGTGTTTTGTGCATTGATGTGCACTTTATTCATACCATCATTTTGTGCATTTAAGCAGCCTTGGTGCCAGTGATCTCTTAGAGTAGATGCCAATACTGTTAAATTACAATTGAATCCAAGCATCCATTTTTTGGTACGATATTGTTTGTTTTGCTGGTGACTTGTTTTGCTAATTTCAAATTTGACTTGATAGTTGATATGAAAATGATTGAAGAAGTTACATAATATTTTTGAAGCCCTCTGACGACATTATGTAAAAGTATGCTTTCTAATAGTTAAGTTTGTCATTTCATTAGTGACTTTGATATGCTGCTTACTCTTTCCAGGATTATTTGATGACTGACATTGTCAATAAGGATGAGCTTGGGTATGCCTTGTGTGAGGTGCTACTAACAAAAGTGCAGTTTGATGTGTGCAGTGGCATTGCATCCTGTTGCTACTTTAAATGACAATTATGATATATAGTTTTTATTCACCCCCTGTCTGGTTGCATGCCCATTGGCCACCACATAATAAAACCCAAAGACACGCTTCAGTGTGGCCATATTAGAATATGGAGTTGAATATGAATGATGCAGCCACATTGTGGATCCGCGCCATGGTGTTATAACACTGCCAAAGTGAATTGTAGTCACTGAGCTCTAACAGCTCAGTCTTACTTTGTGGTTCATTTCATGTGTTGTGGCGTGGCAGTTCGCGACATTCGGATTTATTCGCGTTTTTCGTCCTGTTGCGTTCATGGTTATTTTAGCAGTGACTATGTTGGTAGCCATCATGGCTGCATTTTCACATGACCTAGTCACGTCGTAGGTAACCTGTCAACCATCGTCCCATCTCATAAGTGAAACGTTATCAGTTTACCATGCATCACTTGCCTTAGCGCTAAAGCGACAACACGGCTGTTTTCATTTGTCACTATTTGAGAGACGGAATACTGAGCCGGGTCTTTCAGCAGCAGGCATTGTCGTGATATGGTTGTGCATCTAATCACACTCATCAAACTGTAGGTTTTGCGTGGAACTAACAAAAGCTTGTATGGCTGAGTGCATGGGGAGGGCGATGACCCGCCCAAAGTACCGCTTTTCTGTGTATCACGGGTATCGGGCTGATCGCCAGGGTTGATGCTGGCCCGAGGTGCAGATTTTGTGTGCCGCTACCACCCGTTCATTCACTTCAGGCCTGCTTATTCATTTACAAACGAGATATACGGACAAGCCCGACTCCTGAGCACCGAAGGTGCCACCAACCTGTCTACCATACGGGTTGGCGGCTCACAGTGTATTGGCGAGGTGCGGTTTTACGAACCGGTAATGCCGCCCGTCGTCGATTCACCAGCCATGTGGCTGACCGGCCACGGCCCGTCCGTCCAGCTGGGCATGACGCCACACCGGACATTTGTGGTCGATGACGTCACTGCTGAATCCTACTTTTTCTTGTGGCGTGATCAATGTCTTACGTAGATACCGGTTGCAGATAAGATCCTGCCGTCGATGACGTTTCGTAGTTATCGTTCGTAGGATTCGATGTTCATCACTTGTAGTAAAGCGTAAAGGGCACTTACAAAACAAGTTATCAGATTGCAAATATTTGTGTGTGCATTTATTTGTTTGGTATTGAGCGCTTTAAAGCCATCGGAATATTTCGATCTAAAAAGAACTTCATTGGTAATACTAATTAGGAGCCGTCGGCATAAGGCATAATTTGTGTACACTCATTCCTTGTCCGTAAGTGAGGGTTAATCTTAACAATTATGCGCATTAGCATTCGAGGAATTCACTAAGCTATCGGATTACTGACGTCTAGTAAAGTGCTGAGTGACGCTACACCGTCAAATGCCCGGTTGAGGAAACGGAAACGTCTTGAAAGTGGGCGCTCAGCTCGGCCCAAGTTAACGACGGTTGCATTTAGTTTTTGCTTTAAACATCAAGTCGCTTATTTCCACAAGCGACAACCATACTTGAAACGCATAAGTCTTGGTTGTGTCAAATCGACACGCCAGCTCAGCTTCTCAAAACAAATCCAGTTTTCAGTCGGTTCCACCAGATAGCACCGCCTATTCCGATTTTGGGCTGCACGTCCTGTTCAATGTTCATGGACTCCGCGTCGGGCGGTCGCGCCTCGCGGTGTCCCGTAACGGCCCTGTCCGGCCCACCGCGTGCGCACGGCTCGCTCTCAGTGACCTTGACCCCGATCCTGGGCCGCGGCCAGTGCTAATGAGCCGTGCTAGTATTCCGCGCCGGACTGCCGAGAGGCGAGGTCACGTGACTGGACTGGTGGGCCGCGACTGCCCTTCGCGATTTATCACGTGTTCCGAGCGGTGAGACGCGATAACCAACAGGGAAGATGAGCGTAAGCGGCTGGCAGGCTTATAGGTGATACCAAGGTGATACTATCCTGATCACCTTGCTGATATTTTGCTGATATTTTGAGAACACTGTTTGAGAAATGTGACCTCAGAATACCGCCCATTTTTACGTTTGCGCTTTGGAACTGAGTAAAAAGGTTAGAATTAGCGCTTTTATTCGCCAGATTAAACTATGCTGTTCATTAAATGTCCGATAAGCCGAGAAACCCTTGCTCCTTTCGTAAGGTCATTTTACCGTATCAAAATCGCACTATCTGATGTGTCGAAGAACCCCAGATCTTTCAAGTTTCCTTACAGGATCATTCGTGTAGGAGTGCCGCTTTGGTTCCCCTTGTCCTTACCTCCTCAACGCTCATCGTTCGTCAATCGGCTGAGATACGGGACCTTACTCTTTCTCACGCTCCTTTTCTGCCGTTCGCAGCTGGACCATGGCTACTTACAGATCATCGGCGCCTTGGACAACTTCCGACGGCAGCACATCGGCGGCGCCAGGGTCAGTACAGGGGTCACGGGGTCAGTGCCGGGGTCACGGGTCAGGTCACTGACAGGCAGAGGGCTGGTCAGCCACCCGTCGAAATATAAGGACTGTGCTACTGATTTTATTCATGAACAGAGAACTAAATTTACACCACAGATTCATTTACTAGAAAGGTGTTTCAGCTCCCCGATCCGATCAGCCCCTCCATCGGCAAATCGTGCGAGTTCAAGTATTGTTTCCTCTGATGCTGAAACACTTTACTGATATGCTTACATTCAACGTCTCTCTTGTTCACGGACAGCTAAGATAACGGTCCGAGCTAAGTAGCTCCGTCATTCATATTGTTTTCCTTATTTTGTGTGGTTTTGAGTCATTCAAACCGATGGACATTGGACATACCTAACGAATTACTCATATTCGTGCTTCAGGTGATTTGAGTTTGTTGCTCTTTGTCTTTCATTTAATTACTGTTTCTCGCAAGTCTGTCATGTCAAATAAGCTCTATGCTACGGTATTTATTGTTTTGTTCTAAATGTTCTCTTATTTTCTTAGCAGCTTGCATCAAACCCTTTATTTTGTCGTATCATCAGATTGAATTTGTTTACAGGATGGCCGGAAGAAGTTTGAGAAGCAGACGCAGAAGTTCTGCACGGCCCTGGACCGGTACCTGAATCTGTCTGCCAAAAAGCCGGAGGAGCAGACACTACGAGAGGTAGGTCTATCAATGAGCAGATGAACGGTACCGGGGGCGTCGGAAGAGGTGGCACTCGCTTTTAAACGGGTGTGCTAGAGAGAGGGGTTATCACCTTTTTATGTTTGGGTGGGGAAAGGGTTGTTTGAGAGAGGTACCGAAGTATAACTGGGTTGTCGTATGTGTCAGTCTGATTGGCATTATCGGTCGCAGCGTGTCTGGTCGGATGAATGGACGGTAGGGCATGGGCATGGTTGACGGTAGGGCATGGTTGACTAGCTTGTCAGTCATCTGGTCGAGATGACGGGGTGGTTGGATGGACGGCCGGTTGATTGCACTGTCACTCAGTCTGGAGGCTGAACAGAGCGAATGACTAAATTGCTGGTTATACCAGCTGGACGACCGTCTTCTCACGCATCGTTAAATTTTCCGAATCGATCGAACCTAGGGTCTTCATATCCAAACGTTGTTAAGTCTGCTCTCTGCCGCTGAAGTCGCCCTACCCGTACGCACAAAACTGTTGCGATGATGGTATATTTAGTGACGCGGTGGTGACAGTAGTGGTTACGCACCAAACTTGCGCGACGACAGACGGCGCCATGACGTTGTTAGAGTGAGTTTGCGAAATCTGTGGATCCGCGGATTTCCTAGGGTATCCGCGAAGTCCCTAGTGGCTCCGCGGATGAACATCAAGTCTAGTATATTCGCGGATAAACGGGCGGGGATCCGCGGATGAACAAGACTCTTCAGGATAACCGCGAACTCCCTGAAGAGTTGACGAGATCCGCGAACCACCCGGGGAATCCGCGGAGTAACGATTCATTCTAGTGAGTTTGCGAAGTTCATATGCGTTTCGTGCAGCTACCTAGACTAGAATGCATTGGGTAGATCATCTGCGACTTAACCCGCGCCCCGTTGGGGTCTGCCGGAGCAACGCGCCCTGTTGTGGGGGGGGGGGCATTTTTGCCCCCTCCCCATAAGATCTCGAGAACCACGCAACATAGCAACAAGCCGCAAACAGTGTTGGGTAGCCACGGCGGAGAACTACCTTGTGACCCAATTTCATTGACCTAGGTCAAAGCGAGTGAGGTCAGGTCAAATGTCGAATTTTCACCGTTTACAGGCATTTCAAGAAATGTGTTGTAAAATCGAGTAAAATGCATGTCATTGAAAATCATCGATGGGAATTGTTCGTTAAACACATATTTTGCTAGTTGAGGTCACTGATGCCAGGTCAGGTCACTGAGGATCAGAATATGAAAATATCATATGATGCATGTTTTATGGTCCATTTTACATGACAAATGCGATTATGTGGGTCAGGCAGCCTTTGGGGCCAGTTAAGGTTATGTTCTGGTGAAGTTCAGGTCAAGGTCAGGTCAAATTAGGTCAAATTTAAGCTGATTTTTTTAAATGGTAATCGATTCGATGCAGCTCGTCACGGGGAGCCTAATGGTGGTCTTTGTTTTGCGCTACGTGGTCTAGAATTACTAAAAATTGAGTTAAAAAAATTGACGTCATCAATTTTGAACAGTTTTTTCGCATAGCTTGGCCAAAAAAGGAGATATCGATCTAAAATTCGGTATGGAGATAGAAGAGCGCACGGACTATCATACATATTCCGTTTTTTTTCGTAAAATTTTGGGATAATTTTGCGTTTTTTTTAAGACTAAGTTTTTTTTGGGGGGGTTAAAATCCCACAATTTTAAAAATCTGAGATAACAGTTTTTTAGCGCCGTTTTATTTCTACACAACCACACAAAGAACTTTGAAATTGCTTGGTAACCGTAGCTTTTGTGATGGTTTCAAGATTTCATGTTTTTTGGTCATTTTTGCTCGAACATGACCTCAGTTTGACCTCAATAACTCCTGACCTAAGGTGACGTAAGACTTGAAATTTTGTGTGAAGATGTCAAATTGATGCCCGGGAAGGAACTAAAAATTTGGCATTCAGGATAAACCATAGGGGGGTGGCAAATTGCCTCCCCCAACGGGGCGAGGGCTAACCCTCGCCCGTATTATTGTTTTCTCGGACGCTACCGTGTGCGGTAGGAGGGGTCCGCGGGGGAGGGTTCCGTTGGAACCCTTGCCGTGCGGCCCCTTATCGAGCTAAACCTTTCGCGGAAAAAAAAATAGCTTGCTTTCCGTGGTTACATAGAAGAAGCCAATAATACCCAAACCATACGGCCCCAGGCCAATTGGTATTTGGTTGACATTCCAGGTCGATTCCAAATAGCATAGGGGACATCCTGTCTTTTTAATCGCCTTTGAGACGCAACAGCCAACAACCTCAATTAATGCCAATGCGTGATTAAGTTTTCATTAGTTTGTTTGCACGTACGCAATGGCTTCAGCCAATTACGGTCAACTTGGGTCAAATAACTATATTCAAAGGCGGGTTGATATGTACGTGTTGGGTTCTTGTATCGAAGTTCAGCATTGCCATTGCCCCTCCAGTCCAAATGTTCCCCAGAATAGATACTGTGGCGCCGGGCTGGAGCGTCTGATAGGCGCGGTGCTGACCGGTCGAGTCAGGTCGGCTGTGGTAAAAGGGCAAGTTGGGGGGGGGGGGGCAACTGCCCCACCAACTGTACGGGAAGCTTCGTCCCTGGAGAAGAGTGAGCATTACTGTTATGCATACATACTTGCATACATTCACATGATCGCTCAGATGCGCGGTAGCCTTTCCAGCTTTCCATTAATGGTTGGGAGAAAAGTAAGCAGACTGGTCGCAGAAGTTCAACCACGCCAAAAATGGCTTACCGTCCATTATTTAATTGCATATTAATATTTGCGAGCGACGTCTAAGCGAGATGAAAGAATAATTCACGAACTCACTAGAATGAATCGGTACCTACTCTGTGAATTCCAACAGCAACTGGGAAAACACCAATACGGGTGAGGGTTAAGTCGCAGACGATCTATCCAATATGCCTTGCATTTTTGTCATAAGATAGCTGCACGAAACGCATAGGAACTTCGCAAACTCACTAGAATGAATCGTTACTCCGCGGATTCCCCGGGTGGTTCGCGGATCTCGTCAACTCTTCAGGGAGTTCGCGGTTATCCTGAAGAGTCTTGTTCATCCGCGGATCCCCGCCCGTTTATCCGCGAATATACTAGACTTGATGTTCATCCGCGGAGCCACTAGGGACTCCGTGGATTCCCTAGGGACTCCGCGGATCCACCGATTTCGCAAACTCACTCTAACAACGTCATTCAGCCATCCAGCCTCGGCACTGGGTCCGTCCACCCTCCGACCAACCGCCCCACCGCCGACCGCCGTCCAACCATCCGACCGAGCGACCGACCGACGGTGGCGGCCGTACATATAATCAATGGTGGGTGGGCGGCCGGGGCACGCAGCCGCCCTGCCATCGATCCGACTGCACGCCGGCGTCCGACGCCGCCGACGCTGCCAACGCCAGATCAGTCACGAGTGCCGCTGGGGACGATACCAGACCGTGACGTGACGCTGTGTGCCGTGACGTGACGTGACGGTGATTTACCGTGACGGAGAGAGAGGCAGAGAGTGAAGAGAGTGGAGCTGCTTGACGTTTGTCAGCGGTGGAGGATTGCGCCCCTAGTCGGTTAGTTGGTATGCTTGGGGACGAGTATGGGGTGATCTGATTTAGAAGGCAAATGCTTTCCATACGAAGGCGGCTGTTGGTTATGGATAGAAAACTGACATTGACGCCAATTGCGTTAGCACTGAGGCATCCACTTCGGGAAAGCATTTAACTTGTGATTATTTACTCATTGCATATGCTAGTGCGAGCTTATACATTGTATAAGAAGTGCGTTTGAAGTTTATTTTCTGTCGTATCATGCCATGCGTGCCCAACCCGTGAGCTCTTGAAGTCCAGCAGGGCAGAAATAATAAACAGTAACGTAGTCTGGCTACGCGTCCATTCCATACGGCTGGCTCACCGGCCGAACTGATTGGAAGCCGACGCTAATGCCTCTTCTGGGAAGTGTTGACGGATAAGGCGAGGCAGGAGGCTGTCCCGTGCTACTGGAATTCCTCGGGATTAGAGTTGAATAGACTGCAAGGCATTGCTCAAGGTCGGGTGGATGTTCATTGATTCAAAATACCGGCCGAACGTCTCATTCATTGTCCAGAACCAGATATTTATTATCCCGGATCTGTGCGTTTTTTTTTTCTCGTTTCATCTGATGCAAGTCCGCTTCATTATTGCATGTGCTACGTTCCTGAGGTTGGGATGCAAAACACAATGGTGCCGCGCCTGCGGTATTAATTACGATGCACTTGTCGGGTATCAACCTTGATTTTAAGGTCTATAACAATGAACGCCATGGCACAGGGTGTATACAGTGATGCACTGAACTTGGACAAATTGCGGCGAATCGCTGATCTTGGTAGTTTCCCGGTTAACCATTGAGCCGTGGTGATCGACATTGAACGCACTGAGTGCGCTTGTCCTCCCTCGACCCACCCCAGTGACGGTTACGGTGCACGGCGTAGGCGCGGTGTGCAGTCCCATCTTTCATCCTTACTCAACTCGCCTCATATCGACTTTGCAATCTTCCCTGATTGAGCGTGGCGCCACCCGGCCCACGCGACACTAAAAGTAGACTGGCACCGTGGGTGCACCGCGCCACATGCATAGCAAGCAAGAGTGCTTGCATACGTTTGGAACGTAAGGGAATGAGGTATTGAGACCACCATGTCACGACCTAGTGAGTCATGCTATGGTCTGTACCGTTTTCTTGTTTACTACTGTGGTGAATGTACGAGTTATTGTTTGTTTATGGGGATATTGCAGCCGGTTTGGATGGCTGAGTCGAAACGACGCGAGTGTTGAGGGACCGAAATGGTGCCACGAACAGTAAAACATGGTGTATTTTTTTAGAACAGGCAAGCAGCAGTCGGGAGTTCGGGACTTCGTTCCCTAAATACGGAACTTTCCCTCCAATGTGTTTCTGTTTTCGTTGTTAGGCTCGCAGAGACATGTTTGTGCCTTGTTTGGCTTAGAGGACCAGTAGCAAGATTATTTTGGTTTGTGCAAATTTTAAATGAATCTCAGTAGCCGGGGCTAATCATCTCCAGAGCGGGGGAGGTTTATCGTATCTGAGCGTCTCCGAGCGGGAGACGAGCCGTTCCCGAGTGGTGGCTGTCTCCTCGACGAACCACCCCGCCCTTCGGTAACGGGTATCGGTCTTCTGGAGCAGCTGGGCTACTGTCTCGGAGCAGGCGCTGTCTCAGAACATTTGAACCACTGTATCGCAACAGCTACTGCCTTAAAAGAGGCCACCATCTCGTCTATCTAGCTGTCTTGAACCATCTGATTCATTGTCTTAGAGCAGTAGTTGTCTCGCATCGGCGGCTGTCTCGCTACATCCACTGTCTGGGAGCAGTGGCTGTTTCGCAGCAGGTACGAGTACTGTCTGGGAGCAACTACTGTCTCGTTACAGCCGCTGCCTCGGAGTAGCCACTGTTTCAGAGCAGCCACTGTCTCGCAACAGTGACCGTATCACAGCAGTGTCTGTCTGGAAACAGCTACTGTCTGTAAACGGCTACTGTCTCGCAGCAGCGGTGGCTGTCTCCAGGCGGCCACTGTCTCGCAGTAGCTCCTGTCTCTCAGCAGCCACTGTCTGGAAACAGCCGCTGCCTCGCAGCGGCGGCGGCGCGTGTGTGGGCACCTGTCTTAGGGCAGCCACTGTCTGGGAGCAGTCACTGCCTCATCACAGCCGCTGTCTCAAAGCAGCCAGTGTCTGGAAGCAGCCACTGTCCGGTAGCGATGGCTGTCGCTGATCACCACTGTCTGGAAACAGCCGCTGTCTCGCAGCGGTGGCTGTCTCGGAACAGCTACTGTCTGGAAACAGCCACTGTCTCGCAGCGGCGGCTGTCTCCGGGCAGCGGCGGCGGCGGCGGCGCGTGTGTGGGCGCCGCCGCCCTGCGAGTGCGATCGATGGACGGCCGGGCCCTGTTTGCACTGAGACTCGAGCGGCAGCAGCAGCGGCAGCGGTAGCGGTGACCCGGAGCCGCCGCCTCTGACCCGGACACCGGGATCCGGCCGGTCCCCGGACAGACCAGTGTGTCCGGTCCATGGCTGTATGGTTGGAGATGGACACCGGGGTCCGGCCGGTCCCCGGACAGTGTAAAGTTTCCGTCCCTCGGTCTCTCCGGCCGGTCCCCGGGTAGTGGAGCGTGTACGAAACACGTCTGTCTGGCTTAGAACAATCCCTCCGAACAGTCCAGGGCGTGGAGAGAGTCAAACCCACGACTGTACGAGTTGAAGCAGACAGTGTGCTGTCCGATCGGTGCCTGGCCAGTGGACAGCCCAGAATCTCCAAACCAGCGCGGCGGAGTCGGTGAATATTCGGTGACTCCGACTTCGACTCCGACTTCTATCATCGACTCAGTCTCCGGTCGGAACTGTCGACTCCGGCCGGTTCCGACTCCGAGACCGACTCCGATCCCGACTCCGCAGCCCTGGTTCAAACCACCACTGTCTGACTTGGACAATCATCCTGGACAGTCTAGGATGTCCCGACCCACGATGATCTGATTAGGACATTCTCCTCGGACAGTCGAGGGTGGAGCTTGTCTACGTCCGGCCCATGGCTGTTAGGTTGGAGACGGACTCGAGGTAGTGAGTGGGCCTGCGGCCGGGCACGAATGCAAGTGGTTGGAGGCGGGCTGGGACGTGCAGGCTGGGGTCGGTGCATTGGTGACCTTATCGGAGGCCTGGAATGGAATTGGATGAGTAAACGTTTCCATTGGATGATGGCACCAGGACAATAATCTCAGCTTGAGGTTGTTCTACCAGACAGGACAGTCTTTCTTACCAGACTCAGCCTTAGGCATCCATTGAGGGGCCCATGTACTGGTAGAAGATGGACTTGAACAACTTGAAGATGGACTTGTCATTGAAGTTGAACTATGGATTGAGATCGTGCGTGAGATTGCTTCGAAGACTCAGACGTGATGGAGCCGCTAATGGACAGCGATGTTTGGACTGTACGGAAACGCAATGAAGATTGGTTTGATTTGGTGACTGAGACGAATGCAAAGTCATTCTACAGTAAGCAGCGTAGTGAGTACTTTTCCATGTAAGCTTACGCAGGTAGCTCCCACGTTTAAGGTGATAAATTTATTTGCGTATTGATAGAGGCAATCACAGCTACAATTAAGGCGCGTTTGACGACGAACTCGCCGAGTCGGGCTTCAGTGTCGCTTCTAATGGCTTCTACGGACGCTTTGCTTGCATAAAAGCATCCTGCTAGCACAAGTACGGAGAATTCTAACAATAAGCCATTCCAGGAGTGTCCTGAAATAGACCGTATCCGGCTGTTGAACGTTTTTTTTTTTCTCCGGCTGCATCCGTTTCTTGACGCATTCGTCCCCGCAGTGCGACGGGTGAAATCAGCTGGTCTTCCATGGTTGTTCGATTATGCATGCGCGATCGAAGGCGCTGTAAGGCTTCCCTGACCGGGGAAGTTACCGGCAAGACCCGGCTCATGGGTAACGTGTATTCATGTTGAGCTGGACGGAGACGGGCGTGTAGGTATTAGATAAGAAGGGGTCACTGGCCCTCGGGTGGAACGATGTTGGTGCTAGGGAATGCTCGATTCCGACGGCCCTACTCGGTGAAATTAGAGACTGCTTCTGATTTAATTGGTGGGGCGGGGATGAAGGACGTTGAAAATGCTCTTAATATTTGTTCAAGACTCAAGTGGTAGCTTAGACATTCTAATTAGACATTAATGTTATAAACGTAAATAAATTCATTATGAGACAAAAATTGCCGTCGCCCTTTCGTGCGTCCCTCCCTTCTATCTCTCGCTTCTCTCCCCTCAATAAGTCTATACCAGTCCACCGGATCTTTCTCGCACCCCTCCCGGTCTATTGTCTCCGCCGCTACTGCAGTGCTCAGCAGCTCGGCAGTCAGCACTACTGGTGCGCGGACTGCAAGCCTCGGTGGTGATTCACCGTCACAACTCACAAGGCAGTGGAGAGGCCCATCACTGGCGGAGAGCGACGGCGGAGCGGCGCAGAGCCGCTGAGACGCGGCACGCCGTGAGGGGGAGCAAGGACGCGGCGTGTCGCGGAAGTGCTCATATGGACTGGGGACGGCGCGGAGGGCTGGGGATGAAGAGATACTGAGCGGATGGACTCCCGGAGTGCTGGGGAGGAAATGAGGCGGGGTGAAATCCTGTTCGAGCCCTGTGGGATGTTATAGATAGGGGTGCAGTAGACAAAGAAGGATGCTGATTGGGGAACGGGACATTGTGGCACGAACAGTGGAAACCGGAACTGGAAATGCGGGTCTGCCGCGTGCGCTATCAGCATCACGCTTTGGGGTATCGCCCGAAGCGTGACGCATCTGTGTCATGCACGCCCGCTCATGTGGCGACCAGCAGGCCGGGAAAATATCCCAGTCCGTTCACCAACCAGCTGAGTTGAGCTCTCAACCACCGAGCGGGTTTTGTTTCGCCGCCGTCAGCCGGTGCTACTCGTCTCGGTCCATGACGAGTCTGCCGTCCGCTCTCCCGTCGCCCGCTCTCCCGTCGCTCGCTCGCTCGCCGTGGTGGGCGCTCGGCCCCTCCCCTCCCCAGTGGACCGGTGCCCCTCCCCACCCGCCCACAGCGCTGTGCTGCTCTGGAGCCGCCGGCCTCGCCAGACATTGGGAGGCCGGCGATGATGTCATGGCTCGATTGGCGGGAGGGGGAGGGGGCGGCGTGACCATTGAGCGGGAGGGAGGGAGGGTGGCAGGGGAGTGAATCTGTCCGGAGGTCAGGAATGGCTGCGTGTGTCGGTTTTGTTTGTGTCTTGTAGATGTGTATCGCTAGGATGGTCGGCTACTGAGTTCTTAGTTCTGACATCGTGGGTGTTCTGAATGACAGGTATCAGCACTTGGCATCTTAGGAAAGCTGAAGTACCTACTGGGTGACCTTCCAGTTTCCGTCACCACTGACTGTTCTACTGGCGTCAGGTTGTCTGCTGATTCGGCTGTCTTGCATCCGTTTGTTTTATTGGTGTTTGATTCGATTGACTGAGTTTTCGGTCCGCTGGCTAGATCGTATCCATCATTTCCATTTTCTTCTCACGGTATTTGACAGCCACCAAACTTAAACTCTCCTGTGTACGGGGTTCTCTTTAGCTATCTCGGATAATATTGAACTCGAAATCGTGCGAAGCAGACGTGTACTGCAGGCAGAGCCACGGAGAGCGGCGACCGGCCCGTGGCCCGTATCTGCTCCTCAGAAGCCGGCGGTCAATCAGGCTCGATTGGTGTGGCCTCGTCTCTAGCCAGCTCGCCCATCGTGCGTAATGATGGCGCCTGCTCCCAAAGTGGGGCGATAAGTGAGGCGTTGCAGGAGGCAGGGGATGCGTTAGGCGGTGCGCAGCAGTTGAACACGTCACGTGATCAAATGTTTATGGGTGCTGCTGTACTGTGATTGAACCTAGCGGCGAATGTAATGAGAGTATTGATGTCTAGCATTTATATAGCTCTCACGTGAAGAGCGGTGACCGTAGAAAGACGGACAGCTTGATGACCTGACCCAACGACCCAACCAATCGAATCGAAAGTGGCAGAGTGTGGCTGCTGTGGCAGAGCTTTGATGGGTGCTTCGTTATATACGGTCGATCATTTCAGGCCAGTTTTTAGCGGAACATCCATCAAACTGCATATAACTTCGTGTTTTGGACTTTCTCGTTGCGGTTTAGTATCCAAACAACGAATGTTTTACGAAGCTGGCCCTGATTTCCTCCATAAAGTCTGTTTATTTAGGACATACGCTATATCGCTACCACCCTCTTTTTCATTTCAATCGAGACATCGATACCCGTAGACGGATCCACATCGCACTAGGGAGTTGAAGAACGAAAGCTGCGCGCCGCCGGTGACGTAACGTCCATTGCTACGTGATCGGTTTGGCCTTGGCTCTATTGATTTCCTCGGGAGGGCCGGCCATTTTCCGGCAAAACTCGGCCGGAATGCTTTCCACAGGGTGCCGCGTGCTGAGTGGCCCGCCCCCGCCAACACTGGGAAACCAGACGGGGAGGGGAGACGCGTAAAAATGTGCAGGGACGGGTTCTCACCGCTGCACTGTCGCTGTGATGAAGGAGGCGTGCAGCGGTTTGTAGCGGCTCGTGCACGCCGGAGAGAGGCGACGATGGTGTCATCGTCTGACCGTCTGACCAGGCAATAACATAACCGTGCAATGAGACCGTGCAATAACAATAACCAGGCGAGTGAGATAATAAACGGGTTTTATACGCACATATTGCCTTCCCATGAGTGCAGCACATGTGGTTACGATTATTCGTTCCTACCGCTACATAAAGACGGGGACGAAAATCCTACATCCAGCATCCGTAACACGCACGGTTTCCATTGAACAGAAGGCAGATATTTGGTCGACTGCTCCGGCCAGTATCCACCACAGCTCATGCTGATAAATAATATGGTGTTTATGCTAATGCCGACCCACTTCGTAGCCGACCTCGCTGCCGCTTCCTTGCTGCCGGCAAAGATACTTGTTGCATACTCATTGCATGCTGGTCGCTGTCGGTATGAACGCCAAACGAGCGATGCTCAAGGCCTGCCCGCCATGCGAGCCATGTATTCTGGTATGTGATACAGGTGCCAGAATGTGCAATTTACCAATGCAGCAGCCAGCAGCATTTGTTTAATTTTGTATTGAGATTTGCTAGCTTTGGGCAACCTACGTATTGGACTAATCCGGACGTTACTTTTTTGGTGATTATCATGAACATGCTTGATGACGGATGGCGACCTTTTATGTTGTTGATATGGCGATATTTTTACATTAAAAAAATGATGCACATGCACGTTTGGAAAGCTTCAATATCGAGCTTTTGAAGCACGTTTGGCATTTATCCTGAAAGGGACAGCACGGTTATGCTGTGACGGTCCGGCGACTCGCGCCTCTCGTCCCGCCCTGCGTGCCGGTTGTGAGTCATTCGGGGCGGCCCGTGTCACGCGTGGTGTGTGTATCATCAGCCGTGACCCTCCCTATCCGTATCCGCCCGGGTCGGACAGAGTGGGTGAAATCAGTGGCGTGCATGGACACGAGAGCAGTGATTGGTGAATGTGAAAGCTGTAGACATGGGCGCGCAATATGTGTTGTAGACCCCACGTAACTGCTTGAACCACCTAGCCGACTTGTATTCGATTGCGAAACAGGACACGATTCACTGATTCTCATAACGTTCAATTCCAACTACCAAATCATGCAGTGCTGGCCTGCGTGAGAACTTGATTCACCGGTCGGTCACTCGTGGGAGCTCCGAACTGGGCGATGATCATTTCCCTGTTTCCGTCACTCGAGTTTGCACCGATGTCAGTCGACTCGGCGGTCCTATCGACCACATTTTCCCTGCTGAATCAGCGACAAATGCGCTACGCCGACCGCCGAGCACAGCTTGCAGAGCGGCGTGTACCAACAGTGTTTTGTGTCTGCTGATTGCCCGCCGAGTTTTAACTGGGTCAGCGCCGTTTGCGCTTGCCGTCTCTGTTCAGTTTCCAAGCGCGCACGACTGGTCACGCTAGGCCGACGGTCGGGAGCGGTGTTTGATTGGATACCTAATGACGTGCTCTGCTGCACACGGCACCGATTATTGGACGCCGAGTCTGGGCTCACGGATACTCCTGGAATAGATCCGGGGACGTCTGAGACTGTCTGCTCGGCGCGATCGTCGGGGTAGCAACGCTGCGCACCACGGGGAGGCACGACCGTGGCCCGCGGGCGGCTACTGAGGAGAACGCACAGCTGTGCGCAGTGCGCATGTTTACGTAAAGAAATATTATTAGCGAATTGAATAGCTCGCTGTGTGGCGTATGCTACTGATAAAAGAGCACAGATGGAAGCTAGAAATACCACAATTTGTCCTATCCACAGACCACAATACTGATGCCTACTGGTAAACATTCGATCGTTTTTGCACTATCCAGCTCGCTTTACATTTCAGCATACAGCGCTCCGTCATTTGAGTGTTGTTAAGCCCTTCCGGGCGTACGGTTTAGCAGCACGCGACTGCCCCTTCCGCCGGCACCGGGTCATTGTGGTCTGGACGGGGCGTGGTCGGATGGCCGGCAGGGCTCGACAGAGCGGGCCGACGCGGGGGCAGCGCGGGCCGACCCTCTGTGCTGTACCGTGCCGTGCTGTGCCTTTCCGTGCCGTGCCGCGCCGTGTCGCCGGCGGACAGTGTTGCGCCCTTAGCTAGAGGGTGGGGTGAGTTGGACTGGGGTGAACCCCAAGACCCCAGAGTCGTGCAGGGGTGACCGGCATGTTTCCGAGTAAGCCGCTTTCCGGCGGACGTAAGGCTTGCTCTATGAAGACCGCACGGTCGACGACGACAATCGACCGACGTCTGGCCCCCAATCGACCGTCCGACCGGCGCGGTCGGGGCGTCGGCCGGCCGCGGACGACCGGTGACGTGTCCGTCCGACCCGCCCTCGGCACCCGGTGTCCACTTGTTGGTAGAAGTCGGTCGCTGACCGGCTGGGTCCGCCCACAAGGAGCTGAGGGGCATTCGCGTGATTTGGAGCCAACCGTCTGCTATCCACGGTCCCACATAGAAGCGGTCGTCATTCACATAGACCCACGGTGTCCACATAGAATCGCCGCACAGTTCTTATGATTGTTGAACCGATTCGTACTTATGATTGTGGAACCGTCCGCCAGCCATCCGCATAACTAGTGTGGACCCGCTCCTCATCCCTCCATTGGCTCACGAGGCTTATATTTTCCATATCTGTCTCTTGTTAGCTCCTGTGTGCCCCTTGATCTTGCTTGTCTTTCTTTCACGTATATGCTGTTCCCATCTGCCCACCATGTTTCGTCCTCACTAACTCTCTGTTCGCCCCCATCTAAGTCCTGTTCATCTCCTGTTTCAGGACGCCCTCCTGGAGCAGGAGCAGCGGCAGTTCGATCAGGCTAGTCTGGACTACGTGTGTCTCCTCCAGGAAGTGCAGCAGCGCAAAAAGTTCGAGTTTGTCGAGACGGTGGGTGTCAAGGCTACCGGTTTCGCTAAACATGTCGCCACCTTTTGCCGTGTTGTGGTGACTCGCCGGGGTTTTACTTGTTCTAATTATGTGAGACCGGCAGGTCCAGCTGTGTTTGGTATAACGGTAACATGCTGTACACTGGGTGTGAAATGGCTCAGAAGTCACGACTCTACCTCTTTTTTGTTCCATAACGACTTTTTATTGTCGCTGGTCTTGACTATTACAGTAATGGTTGTTACCTGCTATGGTCTTTTTGCCGCAGATCTGTCACTCACGGAATTTAGTTTTGAGGAATCGAGGCGTGCTTATGACACTATTCTGGCGATTGTTTGCGTTTTATTCTATAAACGGCACCGTTTACTCTGCGTTGTCAAAAGTTGCTGACTGTCCTCTCCTATCGACAGCTGCTGAGTTTTATGTATGGATGGCTGACGTTTTATCACCAAGGACATGAGCTAGCCAAGGACTCTGAGCGCTCTATGACCGATCTCCAGGCGCGACTTCAGAAGGTAGGTGTTCTCTCACAAGATGGGGTAAGCTGTCTCCTTTGTTTCTTTTCATTATATGAATTATTTTAATTTATTTTAGTGGCATTCTTAGGGCTTAAATGAGCATGAGCCGAGCATACAATGTAAAAAAAGCGCCATCGGTATTGTTTGTAGTGCGTTAGAGAAAATAAACGTTAGGGTCGTCTGTTATACTCCGATTCGGAATATGCCCCCCCCCCCCTTTTCCTCGACACACCCAGTGGCCTCTCTCATGCCACCACCTCGTGTGCGCACGACCGATGTGATCGTTCCCCGTCGTGTGTGGTCAGGCCAGAGACGAGCTTACGCGTCTGGCCAATGTGACCATTCCGGTCAGATGTGTCTGACCAATATAGTTCCTCGTGTCGTGTTTGGTCAAACCAAAGGCGAGTTTGTGCTCCTGACCGATGTGACCGTTCGCTGTCTTATGTGCGTCTGACCAATGACCGTTCCCGTTGTTTGCGTCTGACCAATGACCATCCCCGTCTCGTGTCTGACCAGTGTGACTATTCCCCATCTCGCGTTCGTCTTACCAATGACCATCCCCCTTCCCTCGTGTTTGGCCAGACCAGAGACGAGTTTGTCGCCACCCGTACGGAGGTCGAGTCTCTGAAGAACCGTACTCTGGAGGTGCGACAAACGGTGAGTTAAAAACTCGAGTGAAAAACTCGGAGTGAAAAACTCGTGGGCAGAGAATTATAATGCATATTCGTGGGGCAGCTAAGAGGTTCTGATAAGCCCACAACACTTTCGATTCGTGGGGCCGTCAAGAGCTTGTGATAAGCCTGAAGTACCGTCGAGCTACCCAGGAAGGATTGGAATGTGAGACATGTTTCTGATTGTTGTTTGGGTTATGTCGCTACTATGTTGATTACATTCTGTGTTGGTAGTGCAGACAATGTGCTGAGTTTCGTGTTCTGCAGCCATGATTTCCAAACAGGTGCTGACCTACCTTGTTTTCCGTGATGATTTGCAGAAGTCTCTCGATGTGGGCAGTATGGACAAGATGTACACCAGACAGGGCTACCTGCACCTCTTGGAGAAAAGTGAGTATAGTCGATTACAGAATGATGTTCCACTTTTCACAGGCAATTATTTGCCTGGAGTGGTAGGCTGTGCCGCATCACACAGGCTGAGTTCACAAATTATAGCTTTGTCCCAATGCTCACAATCGACACGCTTAATTGCGTGATAAGCGGCACAACTTAGCGCTCCGGTCAACTGATAGCTTCTGAGGAGTGGAGCATCATTCTGTAGTCGACTATACATGATGTCGGCGTTGTGATGCTTGGTCATTTTTCTTTCCAAAGCTAAACGACGCTTTCATTGTGTGTTTTAGTTATTCCCGACGATGCAAAGCTATGTGGTGTCATCTACTAACTACGAGTAGCGCCAAATGTTTGATAATAGGCCAGCAGGGCGCTGTTGCGTTGGTTTGTAGCGTAAAGTTGGGCAGATATTAATTAATGTATCGGTTTACCTCGATACATTTATTTTTAGGACATTTCAGTCAAGTTTAATTACGCCACTCCCACATTTGACGACTTATTGCATCTTATTTCCTACAGAGGCGTTCGGTACAACGTGGACGAAGCACTACTGCATGTACGATAAGAAGTCGCGGAACTTTACTCTGATCCCGTACAATCAGATCACGGGCAAACTGGTGAGACATGACGCGCGGCTGATAGCGTCACGGGTCTCTGTCTGATTGTAATTATCAGTCTTACCGATTCAGTTAGCCTATCGATATCATAATATGCCTGCTACCTGCAGATTGACGCCCATTTGAAATGTATGTGTAATGTGTATCTTCCTGTTACCTCAACAGCGCGCACGCTGCACACATTCGTGCCATGTACTAACTTATCTCACCATTCATGTTTTCATTTTCGGCTTAACTCTCACAGTATGCATTCCTATGTAACACCGGTTTACCACTTTTAACACGTGTATCTACGTAACACGTATGTACCTAAGACATGCGCACATTGTATATTAGCACATGAACATCACGCCCGAGCACACTTTTCCAACCATCCCTTCCCTCCGCCCATGCAGACGTCGACGGACCAGATGAAGCTGAAGTCGTGTGTGCGGAGGATGTCCGACACGATCGACCGGCGGTTCTGCTTCGACGTCACTGCCGAGGAGCGAGACGGACAGGTGTACACGCTGCAGGCGCTGTCAGAGGACGACCGGAGACTCTGGATGGACGCCATGGACGGAAAGGAGCCGGTGAGAGACACGGCGACCATGTGTAGCTAGAAACGGCGACCATGTGTAGCTAGACACAGCGACCGTGTGTAGCTAGACACGGCGACCGTGTGAAGCTAGACACGGCGACCGTGTGAAGCTAGACACGGCGACCGTGTGTAGATGTGGTGCAGGTCTGGGTCTTAGATCTTTCAGCTCGCTAAAACTCCTTTGTTCAGGCTCAATACTCATCCTAAGGCGTGTATTACTGTTAACTCTCGATTGCTATCTCTTGACTCTTGGCTTTATACAGTTCTATCCAATTGATAAGATATTGTATGCGATGGTTTAGTACTTAATGCATCTGCACTTAAGGGCACTCAAATACTATGACCATAATTGCTGATAGTACCACTTGTATTAACCATTGTTTGTACGGTGCACGTACTCCAGGACTTAATCAACGTAATATCATATTCATCCAATCATTTATAAATTTGTAATTATTCGGTGTTTTCGCCTCTAAGAACGATGCTACACCACACAAAATTATCCCTAGGACTTCCCCATTCCCAAATTTACGGCTGACTCTCCTTTCTCCGCCGTTTCCCAGACGTACGCTCGGTTCGAGCACCTGGAGCGGCGGACAGACCACACCAGTCTGGACAGCAGCGGGCTGTTCTTCGTGAGCCGGTGTCTGGCGCAGCTGGAGGACAGGGGACTTCAGGACCAGGGCCTCTATCGCGTCGTCGGCGTCAGCTCGAAGGTAGGGGTGGGTTTTAGGGGGAGAACTGATGTGGACTTTAGTAGGTGTTGCTGTATGTCAGAACGCAATTATGTGTTTATTGTTGTTTATTGCATTTTGTTACATATACCGCGGGATGGTTATATTGATATCACTATCCATTAATTGCACACCTTTTGATTCCGTCAGCAACAATACTTAACTTCTCCAGTGATGTGCTGGCTCTCTTATATTTTCGATAGCTTCATAAGGTTCGGCCAGTTAGCATCTTAGTTGACAGCAAGTAACCTAGACTTACTGGGATGGATTGTGACACACCCGCTGGCACAAATTTGATCGTGATATTTATATGGTGTCTGACGCACCTATTAGCATGGCCTAGTGTAGGAGGATTTCCCAGCTGCCGACATGACAGCTGATATGCTATGTTCGTTGACAGCCGTCTTTCGTTTCGCCAGGTCAACCGGTTGGTGCAGCTGGGTCTCAGTCGGACCAAGTTTGAACAGGTCGACTTGGCGAGTCCCCAGGAATGGGAGAACAAGACGCTCACCAGCGCCGTCAAAACGTACCTGCGAAACCTGCCCGAGCCCCTGATGACGTTCCGGCTACACTCAGAGTTCATGAACGCAGCTAGTGAGTCACGGGAAGGGTTTTGCAATTGTTAATAATTTGCAACCGATGACGATGTTTAGTGTGCAGCACAAGGCTCTCCTGTGAAGCGTTTTGGATCTAGTGTTTATGGTTTCAACTGGAGTGCTGCTTGCATTGCTCATGAGCTAATAAGAAGCAGAGGAAAGTCAAGCTGTGAATATGAATTAAATGATCAAAGGCTGCAGTTGAGTGTATGTTGTCTCCGCATCTTGCTTTTTCAATTAACAGCGATTTGTTTTTGTTACAGAGACGGATAAGAAGGAAGTGAGGGTAGCTAAGGTACTCAGTCTAGTCAGTAAATTACCCAAACTCAACTACCAGCTACTGAAACTTCTGATACACCATCTGCAAAAGTAAGTACTGGCTTTCTCTGGGTGCTGACTGCAATGATTTTTGTTTTGCTACGTGCAGCTCTCTGGCGTATCCCAGCTTCTGGCGATGGTCTCTGATAGTTAACGTAAGTCGCACATAACATCGATAACTTTTGGAATTTGATATCCCATAAGTAACAGCTCTAATATAGGATGGTGCGTATTAACGTCTGCAACGTTAAGGACGGCTCGCATGAATACCATGAAGCAGAACAAGGATTCACATAACTTCATCGTGTGACCGTTCACAGAGTGAGCAACAAGAGTGAGCGGAACCTGATGTCGATCAGCAACCTGGCGGTGTGTTTCGGTCCGACGCTGCTGCGGCCGGAGGAGGACACCATGGCCGCCATCATCGACATCAAGTTCTGCAACACCGTCGTGGAGACGCTCATCAGGAACTATGATGCGGTGAGAGCTGATGCCAGAGCGAGCCAGAGCGCTGGGGCTTGGCTTGTTTTATGTCCGTTGGGTGGGTTGATACTGCGTATTGTCTTAACTTGAGATGCTTGCAATATTTACAGTTTGGGAATTCGAATATTATTCGGGAATGCAGCGTCATATAATATGACTTTGGGGCTGTGCTGTTCGGCAGTCATTGCTTTTTCGGTGTTGTGTGCTTGTTTTTTCTTGTTGGGCATTCGTTGATTGTCTTGGGAGTGATGGTTGTCCATTGTCCATTATGGTTACGCTCAAACACGATGTCCAGGTGATATGCTTTTTTCAGTCCTCTGTATCGCTTCGTACCATACGTCTCCATTCACCTGAAGAACCACCATCCTACCTTGCCGCTCGTATCCCTCCACTACCCTCCATCCTTCCTACCGCTCTTGTGACGTCCGGGTGTCTCACTAGATATTCTGCGGCGGCGCGGTGGAGGGTGAACAGGAGCCCAACGGCCGCTCCGTGTCCAACGGGCCGGCGCCGGCCACCAGGGAACCGCCCGCCAAGCCGGTCCTCTCAGCCTCCGCTCGGGTCAGTGTGACGTCATGGGTCAGTGTGACGTCACGAGTCAGTGTGACGTCACGTCACGGGCGGGCTTTACAGTAAAGTCGGGGGCTAAGACGGTCCGGGGTGGGCGCGACGCGGTTGAAGTTTGTGTGGGCTTCTAAGAACGGATGGCGTCTGATTAGCTTTGACATTTTGCTGAGCTTTCCGAAGTGTTGGCGTTAGCTTTTCTAAGATGTGATTGAACTGCATGCTTGTCGAAGTGATTTTCGTTGCTAGTGTTACTCATGGATTTCCGGTAAATGCGTCATAACTGATAAACAGCTTCAATTCAAATAAGGTGCTTGATTTATGGAATTACTGTGGTATTTTCCGTCTCATAAGCCGCCTATCATTGATAAACACCACAATATGTCCGCCAGTCACCTTGTATCCTCTATGACTAACCGCCCCTCCCTTCATCAGCTGGAGCCGCGCTCAGTGCCGCCGGCGCTGGAGCACGCGGCCCGACCGTCCACCCCGGAGCTGGGCAGGGCCGGCCTGGAGCGAGCTCTGGCCCGCTCGGCGGCCTCCCACCAGCCGCCGGCGGGCGCGCGGCGCGTGGCGAGATCCTCCTCCCCGGAAGGAGTCCGGCCGGCGCGACTTGCCTCCTCGCCCCCGGACCTGGGCCGGGCGGCGCGCACAGTCCGGCTCGAGGGCCCGGCCGGGGCGAGTCGGCGACACCAGTCTGGGTCGGATGGCTCCGGCGGCCGGCCGCGGTCACACCATGTCACCAGCACGCTCGGTTAGTGCGGGGGATAGGGGCGAGAGGAGAGGTCGGACTCACCGTCGTGAGTGGGCCGGGCTGGTTTGGTTTCTGGTCCGTGGCTGGTTTCTGGTAGTTTTACATCATGTGATCGTAGCTAATCATGAAGTGAGCTCAGCTGAGTAAAGTAAGTCATCTTGCATCTCTCTCAGACTGGCCAGGCGAAGACCAGACTCGTAATCTGAAGTTGGGACCTGAGTCGGGCTTGAGCTTGTTTTCTATCGCATTTCACCGTCTGCTCTCATCTATTCCATATCCCTTCACACAATGACGAATGTGTACATCCTGCCCCCGGATTTTATAACACACTTCTCAGTTTACTGACGCTTCGTCTCTCCCTCTGTCCTTCTCCGCAGTGACCAGCGACCTGGAGCCTCCGGAACGGGCCAGTCCCAGTAACCACAGTCTGAGCAGCAGCAACGAGTCACTATCGTCACGATCGTCACGAGATCTCCAGTCCGCAGGACCGTCCACGTCGTCACCTTATGCACGTGAGTTGGCGCTCGTGCGACTTATTGTCATGGCTGGGTTTGGTTACATCGCTCTGTTTGGTGCCAAATTAGCTGTTTAAGTACGAATTTTCTTTTTCAGAGGCCTTTGAATCTGTTGTTGCGTATCTTGAAGTATCAGCACTGTGTTATACATATGTTCGTTTGCCATACTTGGTAGAGTTACTATCGATGAAGCGTGTGGTAGATAATCTTACGAGTCTTGCATCTTTCGTTCATAACTATGAAATCGTTAAAACTGTTGCATTATTTTGTTGTTGTCATACAAAACATTACTCTGACGCTGGCGTCTGCCTTCCTCACAGGAGGGAAGCTGCGAGTACGGTGTCCGCCCAGTTACCGGTCCCAGCCAGACCTGTGAGTATTATATCGTAGGCACCCCCAAGATTACTTTATTAAGGCACCCCCTGCAGAAGCTTGCGCCTTTAGAATAACCAATTCCGCTGAATATACCTGTAGCGTAGTCATTCTTATGAATACCTGTTTCTTAGGTGTTGTTTTTATCCGCTGGAATACCTGTTTCGTGAAGAAGCCACCTTTCACTTTTCAAGAAGCCACCTTGTAACACGGATGCATTTTTTCTGGTTAATTTGCAAGTATCCTAACTACAGCATTAAATCGTCGATTCATTGGATGATAGCAAGACGTCGTGACGCATCGTTTGTTTGTGTGTCCAGGTCGGTGTCTGTACCAGTGAGCTCGTGCGGTCCGTCCGGCTCGGTCGCCCCCAGTCATCACAAAGTCGGGTGAGTTGCACGGGTTGTGCGATTAAATCGAACACGTCGGGGACTCTATCGGGAGAGGAAGCGGGCGTACCGAGTGGTTTTCGGCAGTAGCTTCGGGAAAAAAAAAACGAGGAAACATTGCCTTTCGCTCTTATTCACGAGGATTCGAACAAACACTGTCCGCATAAATCGTACCAATTCTGCCGTGTTGTCATTGTCATGCCATTGAACGATGCAACATTGAGCAAAACATCCAACGGTCTATTCCCTTGACTAATATTGTCTCTCTGTCCGTTTCAGGCGAGTTCGAACGCTGTATGCCTGTGTGGGAGAGAATGAGTCAGAACTATCGTTTGAGCCGAACCAAATCATCACCAATGGTAAGACATGTGAAAAACTAGTTAGTTTCCGAACTTGCAAGTGATTTTAACAGCTACCCAACATTTCTGTCATTCCATCTTTGGCGACTTTTTAGTTCCTTCTTATTACCAGCAATGATGTGCACTTATCGTGTAAGTTCCGGCGATTATGACGGAGCGCCACCCGTCTCAGTTCGCCTCCTCACCCTCCCCCCTGTTCTCTCCCCGCAGTCCGTCCCTCCCGGGAGCCCGGCTGGCTAGAAGGCACGCTGAATGGCCAGTTGGGGCTGCTGCCAGACAACTACGTCGAGTTTCTACCGTGAGCGGACGGTGGGCAGCTGGTCTGGGCACTGTACTCGCGGGATGACCCGCACAGGGCATTCTGGGACAGCGGGGGCACTCAGCGAGATCCACCCGTGGGATCCGCCGGTCGGGGCACTCACAGATCCGCTGGACCGGACACTCAGAGGTCCGCTAGTCGGGAACTCGGCGGGATCTCGACCTGACGGACCGAGCAGACATTCCGAATAGTACGGCGGCGAACGGGGCAGCGCCGCCGCCGCCACAGATGCGATATTCCATGATAGCGCCGGTGATATACAGACACTGGCGCTGTCAAACCCACCGGTGATTGTGCACTGTGCAGCATTTATATGGGTGCAATGTGTGTAGTTTACACGCTGAGACTGATTGTATGTAAAGCGAACCAGACACTATATTTACGGTAGCTCGTGTTGTGTACAAATGAAATGTGTGTGCTGCGAATGAGCTCCGTGCCTTTGCGAGATGTCCAATACATGGGGCCTCCACTGCGCGCCGTCCAGACTGGTGAGTTTGATAACACAGGTGCTCTGAAGGTCGCGCAATCGCGCTGTTCTACAGAGAGAAATACTTTGATACGGTGCGTCTCAGTCAGATTATTTTGTCACGCCAAGACGTAGTCGAGCATCGAGGATTAGCCCGCTCCGTGTCAAATATGCTGTTGGAAATATTTAACATGGCTTAAATAACAATTTTCTACCAATAATATATTTATTCCATATATTGTGGATCATGCACTCATAATGGAACATCACGTGTTCAACAGCTTGAGCACAGCTTGTGAGCGTACAGGCGACCAGATGCCCCGGTGAAATGCAGTTTCTGTGCTGCGCCAGGACGCCAGAATGCCGCATCCAAGAAAATACAGCAGGCGCTTCCAGTCATGCCCATTCATACGTACTCAAAACACAGCTCGCCCCTCGTATCCTGGCAAGAACAGTCATTTGCGCTATTCTATATAAAACATTCACATGAAAACAACCCTCGACAACATGGGTACAAAACGTCCCTTTGTAATTAAAACTTAACGAGTATTATTACCAACTATACCACTTGCTTTGGGATAACAATGCTGCTGGACATTGCATTGTGTTATTTACTGCCGGTACCATATACGCTGAAACATTCAGCGTTACGTTGAGTACTGCTTGAAAAACAAGCGCAAATACATGAGATTAGGTCGAACTCTTGGGCGGTGCGTCTTCGTAGTACCGTTTCTTGAGAGTGCGATACTTCCGCAGCATGTAGAGCGCCTCCAGCTCCTTAGAGACGAACTCGGCTTTGCAGAGCAGCTGTTCGATCTGAGCAGGATCGGTGACATCCTTGTTTTTCATGAACGCGGACTTCAGGCGTTGCCGGAAGAAATCATAACCCTTTGGATAATTCTTGCCCAAATGGAGCAGCTGAGAAAAGGTAAATCAGGTGAGCCCATTGGGGTCATGGACTGTATTTGCTACAATATTCGCACTTGGGCAGAGGATCAATATTAATTAGGGAAATATATTTCAGTTCAAAAGGATACCATCAAGGCAATGCAGTTGTCAGTTGCGGTCACAATTTGTCACTAAATCATATCTAAAAATAAAGCAAAATCAAACTGAATACATCACAGGCCAATGACTTACATTTTTGTAGGCTTGAATAACTTTACTTCTTGAGGCCAGAGACATCACTCAATCTGTCAACTCCGAGCTGTTAGCTGAAAGGACAAAACTGCAAATAAATTATGTGTTCAGTGTTTAATCTGAAGAGTAGATTGTGATAAATCAGTGGCCAAGGCCCTAAAATTAGATTATTAGGCAGGCAGAGTGTGGCAGTTAGGTAGCTTGGAACAAAACCTGGGTGGTTGATTTCAGGGTGGACATTCAGGGGAGGTAAAGAGAGGGCATGTAATTTCTGAATGTGACACAAATTGTGGCACTTTTTAATGATATTTCAAACTCTTGTCAGTTGTAAATTATTAGACTATGTAAGCTATATGTTTTAAAACTTGTATCGCTTTTTTGGTAATTCAAGGATGCTCACTGCTGCATGCCCCATGGCCACCTCCCCGAACAGCCTCCAATTTCAGGCCTGCCCAAGTGGGTGCACCCACTTGCCCAGCATTTTCAAGGCATCAATGCCAGTCCAGCATTCTTGTCTCCTTTATCTTTTAGGGAATGTTGTTATTCTGGGATGCCATTAAGGTCCCAATTCAGATATTATTGTAAAAATAAAATAAATGATGTAGGGCGTAGGCAGAGAGCAAAAATATCTTTTTAAGGCAGGTAGGTATCCAGGAGAATAAGTTTGAAAATGAAGACAGTCAGTACAATTTTTGAGCACAAAAGGTTTTAAAAAATGTTTAATTGGGTTAAAAACTGATGTTTTCGCTATGAAAACGTATAAAAACAGGTTAATGCAGCACTTGCTCCTCCCCACCTGCACAACAAACGTAGGTAAGTGCTAAAATTATTATAGGAGATAAGTTTGATTCAAGAAGGTCCAAAGTATGTGTTTGAAAAGGCTAAGAGAAATTTGATTGTGCAATTTCATCCAAAAACTTCGAAAATTGAGCTGGCATGTCAAATACGACGCCACTGTGACATTTGCAGCGCAACGAAACAGGTTCTGTATTTACTAATTTAACTAGTTTCTACGCAAAATTTGCGCTTAGAATTATCTCCAGTATTGTTTCAGTACAAATAATTTGATTCATTACATCTAGCTTCTGTAATTTTTACAAGAAAACGTATTAACTTAGATCAGCCCCAGCGGGGGAAACAAGAGCGTAAACAATAAACAAATCTTTAAGTTAAAAGAGATGTGTCAATTACGTCATCAGCTTTTGAACGGTACCGAAGAATGGCGAATGCTGTCTGCGCTTTCAAAATGGATGTTTCTGATGTAAGAAACTTCAATCCCATTCATATAACAATTGATTTGAGACAAAATAATAGGTGCAGTAGAATTCCATAAGTCCAGATGTTGATGTAGTCTGATAAATATCGTTTTGGCTACCAGCAAGTAAATTCTAGTGACGTCATTACACACACAGTTTATGTTGACTTTCGAAAGCCTCAAAGCTGGCTTATCTTTTGAAGCGCGTGAAGCGCGTGTGCGCAAGACGTGAAGGTGGAGAATCTTCGAGGTGCCTAATCATTTTGTTTTCAAGTATATCTTTCATTTTTCCGAGCTTTGTAGAGATTTCAACCTTTCGCCATGTGCTACTTTCGTTAAAATTGCTTGCTTTCACCGGCCACCGCTGCCTCTATTTATCACTGCAATTTGTAGGTAATGCCAGGATCAGGGTATATTGAATTTGAATTAGGGTAATGCCACTTTCACAATTGAAATTTGTGTTTCTTGTTATGGCAAACAGTGCGTGCATTCGGCATCCAGATAATTGGGGATAATTTTCTGGGATTAGGTACCTGTATCATTTGGTGTTAGGCAGACACCTTGCGGCTTGCACAGCGGTCATATCAGTCGGGGAAACTGTGGTCAAATCTTCCATTTTTAGAAAGCCTTCCATTTTTGGAAGGATTTTCTATATATGGGTACGCACCTTCCAAAAATGGGTACGCTGACGACGTCATCGTACCCAAATATAGAAAATGTTGCGCATATGTTGGAACTTCCCGATTTCCGCCGAACATGAGGCAAATGCGACTATCGCCCCTGGTCGCTTTCTATTCGCCATAGTGAAGTGTCCATAATCTAGCGTGGATGCCTAAATCCTAGCGTGGATGTATTTTAGGTAATTTTTCAAAGTAATGAGTCGTGGAAAATTGACAAAAATTTACCGACAAACGATGGTTTTATAAGACTTTATCAAACATTTTGTAAGCAAAAAGCATCAAAAACGAAAAGTAAATATCCTTAAAAGTACTTTAGTGACGGGCCATGCTTGTTCGATACCGCCGACTTTATTTACAGTGCGGAATTGTCTGGACAGAGTGCGGCGGTTTCGGGAGTGTAGTGGCGAGTAAAACTTGTATTTGTTGCCGTTTTCTGCATTTATTAGCATATTGTGTGGTTGATTTCAATTTTTTAAGGCTTTTGCCAAACATTTGGGTGGAGGTCTCGTCATTTTTCAATGTTTTTTCCGGAATATGGGACGAATTAAATAGGCGTTGCTGCGCCGTTTTTCGTGTTACTTTCTATCGAAGGAGCATGAATCTTCAATTTATATGAGGAATAGTAAGTTTAATTTAAACCATTTTTTGTCAGGGCTATAGCTGTGTTCCTCCTGGTTGGTTATTGACCAGCTGTTTTCTCTTCTGAATTTCTATGTGTCCTCTAGAAGTAGAAAAAGAGAGCAGTGCGCCAGGACACCATGCTATTATATCACTATGTACATTGACATAGCATGCCTGTATTACCAACACTAGCACTGCTGCTTCTCCTTATATCAATGATCATAAATGGCAAAATCAACTATTAATGTTACACATTTAAAAAGGCCGTAACTTAAATCAAAGAATGTGAATCACAGTTGGGAACACTGAGATTAGACCTTCCAATTTTGGAAGCCTTCCATTTTTGGAAAATGCATACCCATTTATGGAAGGTCCTTCCAAAAATGGAAGGCTTCCAAAAATAGAAGATTTGACCACAGTTTCCCCCACTGATATGCCATCAAGTAAGAGAGCCATTACCTACCTAACAAAGCGAAAACAATCTAAAAATGTGTTCAATTTCATCAATGGTCCCTGCAATACCAAATAATTATCGGGATCCTAGATAATTATCCCTCATTTTGTGAATGCCGAACGCAGGGAATATTTATTTACAGCAGCTAAATATCAGTTACATCACTGAGACATATAAGGCCTGGCTACACCACGGATCACATAATTAGGTGATTAGGTGATCCGTGGCTACACTAAGCATTTTCTGTGTAAGTTTTTTGCGAGTTTGCGACGCGTGCTTTGAGTAATATCGAATATCGTTCTAGACAAAGTTAAAATGAGCATCGCATCACTTTTATATTAGTTGTATATTACCTAAGGTTAATATAACTTACATTAACTAAAAGTTTATATAAAAACATCCCAAAGCTGTAATATCATTTTTTTCCTAGAATGCTATGCAAAACATGCAAACTGGCAGAAAACGTGCAGTGTAGCATGCCTTTAGTTGATACTTTTAACAGTGGATAGAGAAAGCTTTTAATCATAGCTAACCCTTCTAGTAAGACTTGTAACAGCCAATACTGCAAGCTGCAAGGTGTGGCTAGCAGGATGCAGGTTGATGAGGTGCACCAGTCCAAGTTCGAAATTGGCGCTAACCCTTCAAACAGAGCTGGAAAATCCACAACAATGGAGGTTGAGTCCGAAAATCTGTACTGAACCCCAAAATGACCAGTCTAAATTTGCACTGACCTCAAAGTAATTAGCCTGTCTGCCAGTGGTTATTGTCTTAGCCTCTGCTTTGGTCACAACAAAGGACAAGCTACATGATTCATGGGGCCAACAGCGTGACTCATAGCATACCTTACATCACCATGGGTCTGTTCCCGTGGCTCTTCCAACCTCCTCCAAGCTCCTCTAACCTCTTCTTGTTTCAAAAAATCGTTCCTGTCGCTCCTCCAAGCTCCTCTAAAGTCATGGAGTCCAGTTTTACTGGTCGATAATTCTAATCTGTCCACTCTCACCCAGGTCGCCGGCTGAAGTGCGATGTCCAAGCGCGGCGCAGACAAGCAGCTGACACACGATAACTGGGACGCCGAGGACAGCGGTGGGGAGGACGCCGGACAGTTCCAGGCGGCCTCTGAAGAGGTGCTCCGCGGGCGTGTCATCAAGAAGGCTCGCCGCAGGGTGAACCGCTCCGACGACAGCTCGGTAGGCCCCGCTGCTGGGTGCTGACTGCTGGGGCACCGCGTGATTCCGTTATTCCTGGCTACATTGCAATGTTTGTTTCTGTTTTTGTTTGTGTTTATCTAACATATCACCAGCTAATCCAGTGGTTTAGTAACCCGGTTATAGTTTAATGTCGTAATCTGTTTTCCCGCAGGGCGCCGCTCCCAGCCCGTTCGCCGCCTTCTCCGGGTTCAAGGCACCGACTGCCAAGCCGGCCGGTGGCGCGGACAACCCGTTCGGCTTTCTGGCAGCCGCAGCCAAGTCGTCTCCCACCGCCGCTAAGTCGTCTCCGGCGGCCGAAAAGACCGGCTCCGAGGCATCCAAGGCGTTCTCTCCGGCCGCGCTGCCCTCCACACCGGCCGCCAAAGTCTCCAGTAGCGATCTGTCCACCCCGACCACCATGTCCTCCCCGGTGCTGACTCGTCCACCGCTGCGCTCCGGAACATCCGGCGGCTCCGGGTCTTCTGAATACCACCGTCAGCTGCAGGCGCTCAACCGCAGCATGCTCAGCTGGCTCCAGACACATGTCGATAAAAACCCGCTCTGCATCCTGACGCCCGTGTTCAAAGACTACGAGACTCACCTGGCGAGTATCGAGCGACGCTTCGGCCCGGTGACGACCCCAACTACTGGCGGAGCGGCCAGCAGCGCAGTGACCGAAAAGACCACATCTGTCTCAGCATCAACCGGAGGAGGTTTCAGTTTTGGCTCGGGGACAACAAAACCTGCTGACGCTGCTTCGCCGCCCAAGTCGACTGGGTTCAGTTTCGGCACCGGCGCTGGAAAGGCAGCGGATACGGGCGGGACGGGTGGATCGTCGGCCGGTGGGTTCAGCTTTGGCCTGCCGCAGGGTAAGGCCGGGCTGGCAGGAGCGGGTGGGGCGCCAGCCGCTTCCGCCGGGTTCAGCTTCGGCCTCTCGTCGTCAGGGAAGAAAGCAGACGCCTCTCCGGCTGCGGCGGCGCCCGCCAGCACAGCAGGCTTCTCATTCGGCTTCCAGTAAGTCATTTGTCGTGCTCAAACTCTAGATTTGGTGTAAAACTAGTTGAAAGTTACGATTCATTCACGTCTTTTGGTAATTGGTTTGTGAGCTTATTCTTGCATACATTTTGCAATTTTTGTTTGAGCTTTATTTTTGTAGAATTGTTTATGCACTGCATGCACGTATGCATATTTCTTGCTGTTATTACATTATTTGACTGGGGTTTTAATATGTGCTGTGCCAGGTCGGGGAGCCAGGGCGGAGGTGCAGCGCCGGCCACGTCTTCAGAGGAGGCAGAAGAATCAGAGGAACCGCCGGTGCCTGTCGTCAACACAGTCAAGGAGGATGACGCCATATACTCAAAAAAGTACGTTACCAGTTCCCGGGCTCGGCTGAGGCATGTGGATAACGAACTGGGTCTTACTAGCTTATTTGAACCAGCTTTGAAGCACAATGCGTCTCTGTTCGTAAAGTGCGCGTGAAAAAAACTCGTGGCTCCCAGCTTATAATGCTGCACATTGTTGAGTTCTACAATGCTTCGCTAATTTATGTTTCAACGTTGAGTGGCATTCCTTGTTATAGTGTTCGTACTTTTTATTGCAACTCACTTTCATCTCGCATTTTTGCTCTTTTAGGTGCAAGCTGTTTTACAAGAAGGACGGGTCGTTTGTGGAAAAGGGTGTGGGAATGCTGTACCTGAAGCCGTGCTCGGACGACAAGTACCAGTGTTTGATCCGTGCCGACACCAACCTCGGGAACATCCTGCTCAATATCAAACTCAGCAAGTAAGTGCGACCAACGGCGCATGCTTGGTATTCTTTTTAACGTTCACTCATCGCTTTTCATGGCTACAACTGAGGACTAGTTTTTGCGGATGAGTATAATGCAAGCATTTTGTGAGTTGCCTTTTTCTCTGACTATCATTTTCTTCAAATGCATCAATTTTGGCATTCTGAAAGGGCCGATGGTGTTGGGTAATGGGTATGGTACGTGAGATAGTGACGTAACCAACGTACTAGCGTAGCCATAAATGTCGACACTTCGGCTTCTGTCGCTGTGTAGCTTTGGATCAATGTACCGGACGACCAGCTGACTGTCATCTTCTCCCTCCAGTTCGATCCCCACTCAGCGGATGGGCAAGAACAACGTGATGATGGCGTGCGTGCCGAACCCGCCGCTGGACCCCAAGAAGAAGGAGGCCGAGTCGTCGCCCGTGCCGCTCCTCATTCGAGTCAAAACCGGTGACGACGCCGACGAGCTACTTCGTCAAATTGACGAGCACAAGCGCTAGGAGGACGCTAGACGCGTTGGCTACTGGCGGAGGCTGAGACGCCTGGTTTTAGGCAGGCGGTTCAGCATCAGTGATTAAATGCCAGGATGCTGAGCGGGTGGGGTGGGATGGTTCAAAACTACTGAATTCGCAGACGCCATGAACTTTAGAAACGATGTGATTGTAGAACGCCGCGGGAACGAAATGCCGAAATGCGAACGACATGAGTCTCAGTGACCGTGCTCCGGCAGTTGATGTGATCATTTGGACCGACGCCCGAGTTGATTGGCGCATTACTGTGAGGTTAACTGTGGTAACGGGATGAGGTAATGCTGAAAACGGTTGAAAAGTTTTGTCTGCTGGACATTCCCAAATACTGTTCGTCTCGAGGCATGCATGTCGCAACGTATTTTAAAACATCACGATTTTAGCAAATATATTTTGAAATGTTTCGCTATCAGAGGCTTTCAACTAACGAGCACTGCAGGCGATAGCCGATATTCTTCCACTTTTCTTGATTCATCAATCATCGTATCGTGTACCTACTACGTCGGCCAGTGCAACGTCAAAGGAATCAAGTAACCAAGCCGAACACTTACCACTGCGTCTGCCTTTTACCTAGTGTCGGAAAAAATTGTTTAATTTACTAAGAACGTGCGAATTGGGGACCATTCACAGAACTCAGTTTTACCAGGATTCATATATGTAGCTGGATGGTGGGCAGGCAAGCCGCGAGGGCCTCATTTGCAAAAAGGTTTTCCCTGCCCTGCAGATAAAAGCTGCGACGATGTATTTGGCAGCTTGATTTGGAAGCGATGTTTCTATTCAATTGTGGCGCTTTTCTACGTTTACGAATTGCATTGTTTGTGTGGGCGTTGTGCGTGTGAATGGAAGTGTTGTGAGAAAGTATTGCATATTTTTTGTAAGTTATTTTTTTTGGGGGGGGGCTCATAAGGTGTTGAAGTTTTGCTGCGTCTGTCTAGGTCATATACCACCATTTATCTGTTACTATCGACAAATGCTTCCTGTTTCTTGAACGCCTTGAACCAGTTGCTTATTTACATAACATCTTTGCGTGTTTTATGATTATGAGTTTAATGTTAATATCTTTCAGATAAGCTTGTCGGCTATCTGTAGCTCTTCTCTAGTTTTAAAGCAAAGGTCATTAATGTCACCGAGCTAAGCACGTATTTGTTTAAACTTTAAAAGGCTCAAAATCCGGAAAATTCTGGTTCATGATTCCGTTGTGGTCAAAATCTGGTTATTTGATGGCCCGTAGTGACCAGAAGTTAGTATGAACTTTTCAATTAACGAGTGTTACTCCTTTGAATAACAGTTGTGTACCTACCCTGTGTTGTCCATTGATGTTGTTACCTTACCTTACCTTACCTTACCAATACAGAATTTTGAGGCCTATAAGGCCTGTAGGGATCTGATCTCATCGAGCTCCTTACTAGTGACAGTCATGAATCTTGGACTGGGATGTCAAAGGATGCATCACCCCAGTGAGAGTCGAGACGGGCTTTGAAGAGATTGACAGACGTAGAGAGGACCACAGAGGCAGGAAGCGCGTTCCAGTCGTTGATGGCGCGGACCGATAGAGAGTTTCTCCTGGGTCTTGAAGTAGCTTGAGGCTTCAACAGCTTCAGAGCATGTCCTCTGGTGACAGATGACGCTGCCCGCTCGAAAAACTGGTCCGGCCGAACGTTAACTCCACCCGTCAAAATCTGGAAGATGGCGATTACGTCTCCTCTCCGTCTTCGGTGGTACATTGATGGGAGCTTGAGGCGCCGGAGGCGTTCCTGATAGGGCAAGTGTCTCAGCTCTCGGACCAGTTTGGTTGCTCTCCGCTGCACTCGTTCAATCAGCCTCTGATCAGCTCGGTTGAAGGGCCCCCAGATGAGGTTCCCATATTCTAGATGGGGTCGTACCAGCGTTTTGAAGAGGATCGGCAGGGTAGTCGCATCAATGCAGCTGAACGATCTTCTTATCAGTGCGAGCATTTGGTTGCCCTTTGCAGCTGCAGACGCGGCCTGCTTACGAAACTTCAGGTCAGAGTCCAGCTGAACCCCCAGGTCCTTCTCTACTTCAACCGTCTTCAGCTGAAGACCATTCATGATGTATGAGCGCCCAGGATTCCTAGGGCCGAGATGAAGGACTTTGCACTTCGATTCGTTGAAAGGCAGTTGCCACTTCTCGGACCACTTGGCCACTTCCTCAATGTCTCGCTGGATTAAGCTTGTTCCAGAGGACGATGGTGTTCCGAAGATTTTGGTATCATCTGCAAAGACCTTGATGGAGCTCTGCACGGATTCGGGTAAGTCATTGATAAAGATGATGAACAGCATCGGCCCGAGGACTGACCCTTGAGGAACCCCACTGGTCACAGTCTCCCAAGGCGAGCAGTGTCCTCTGATCACCACCTGTTGACGCCGGTCTGACAAGAAGGAGGCAATCCAGCCCTTTACCCTACCTGTGATCCCGTATCGCTCGAGTTTATTCAGAAGTCTCAGGTGTGGCACCGAGTCAAAGGCCTTTCTGAAGTCGAGGTACACCGCGTCAACTGGTTCGCCATTTTCTATGCACTTGGTCCACTCATCCAGCACTTCAAGAAGCTGGGTCATGCAGGATCGCTGTGGTCTGAAGCCGTGCTGGTGGTTTGATAGGAGGTTGGCTTCTTCCAGGTGAGTCATGAGATGATCTCGAATCAGGGATTCAAGTACCTTGCAAGGAATTGCAGTCAAGCTCACTGGGCGATAATTGCCTGGGTCCAGCCTGTCCCCCTTCTTCAGAATAGGTACTACGATGCCAAGCTTCCAATCGTCTGGAAGACAGCCAGACTGGATGGACTTGTTGTAGATGATGGAGAGTGGGACCGCCAGCTGAGCAGCAGCCTCGACCAAGACCCTAGGGTGGATTCTGTCTGGCCCTGGGGAACTAGAGCTCTTGAGTCGCATCAACTTGTGTTTGACCATGTCGGCTGTGACCGTAAGGTCGCATAGGTTGTTACATCCAATAATAGCCATTTTCGGATGGATCGGCTTGCCACGTCCCACGATAAGTACAATACAATACATCATACATGGCCCAGGACCGGGGTGAATTTCAGGGTTTAAAATTGTCCACAGTGCCTGGATGTGTTAAATTCAGACCACTTTTGCACGGTTTAGGTAGATTCATAAAGCATTTAGTTTTTTTCTAACTAAATCATTCCACACTTTTGTGGGACTTGAAATAACTCAAAATAAAGATCTTTTAAACCAATGAAACACAGTGATCATTCACAAATTAAACCTAAGATTATTCAGTCATAGATATAACTATGCTCAAAGTTCTAACCCAAGACGTATGGATCATAAGCTGATGCCTGTAAGATGTGTTCCAGTCTCACTCTTCCCCTTTGGTCATCTTTTATTTTCCATTTTTCATTTTGTATGGATATTCTCTGGCATTATTCTATGCTATTGTTCACTGGACACTGAGCACTGAGCAGTGATATCAGGACCAATATTTCAGCTCTGTAAAGCTTGTTCAGAACTGAAAATGTGTGCTAACTTGATAAATATGTGCAGTGCATGCACAATATTTTGTGAATAGCCATGTTGTGCTCCATAAATTCTTTGTCTACCTTTCAGTCCTCATCTGTGCTTCTGAAATTCAACTGAAAAGATGGCAGCAGTAACAGAGCCCCTGACTCTCCAAAGAGGTGAGTGTCAGTGTAGCTTTGCTCTTCATCTTCTTGTACATAGGCAAAGATAGCATGAATAATAGGAGAATAACATTAATAATGGCACCAAATTTGGGCTGTTTTTATAGGAATAAAACTAGTTGCTGTTTGTCATGGTTCTTTCTGTTTCAGTCTGAATTTTGTTGATTAGATGTCATTTGTTGTTACTGATAAGACCATGCAAAAGGGTGAACTCTTGGTTATTGCTGAATCAGGTTGGGTAACATATCATGGGCTCATGCTTCATTGAGACTTATCTATTAACAATTAGATGTCTTGTGGCAAATTCTATCACCATAGCTGGCATGGCTGAGTTTCAAATGATACTATTAAAGGAAGAGGAAAGTGATTGTTTTTGTTTTTGTATTTTGTTTTTTTTTTTGTCAACATTTACCAATTTTCTATTTCAGATGTGAAGAGGGCTATAGAGCTTCTTGACAAACTTCAGAAAAGTAAGTAAATCAAATAGGTTTATCTAAAATACCTGTCATCAAATAAAGCTATTTTAGGTCATTCTACCAATTCATTAGCTGCCCTGTTAACATTGAAACTTGACTGCTTCATTTGAACGTCCTACTCTGAAATCTGAAAGACAACTTATATTTCATTAGTTCAAAATAATGGAGCCATCTTATTGATTATTCTCGAATGTGTGCTTTTACTGATGAACACGTCCCTGCAGGGTGAACTGCTTATCCAATAGTGTTATCTAACCCTGCTGATTCATCTGCCCTTCAGCGGGCGAGGTGCCGACGGCCAAGCTGGCCGCCCTGCAGAAGGTTCTCCAATCAGACTTCTTCAATGCTGTCCGCGACGTGTACGAACACGTGTACGAGACGGTCGACCTGTCCGGCTCGCCCGACGTACGGGCTTCTGCCACGGCCAAGGTAAGCTTCTTCTGCGGGCCGTACTGCGATTTGTGCAATGATGAGCGGAATGACGCGTCATACTCACTGTTTTACAGCTCATCTCGTGTTTTGTTTCGGGCTTAGTGTCATTAAAAGAGGTAGGTTGTGGAATTGCATCAGTTTTTTGTGCATGCAATGTATATGGCCGCTGCTGGTTGAGTGGCCTTGGGAGATAGGGTTTCCTTCTATTTATATATCTTAGTGCTTGATCGGTTTCGTGACGGGTCGTGGTTTCCGCAAGCGGTGTGCACACGATTGGTCATTTTTGAGCGGTAACTCCAATTCCATCGGGTAATTCCACCGCAGTGGTTTCAAGACCAATAGCAGAATCACGATGCCTGGTTTAAGACATGCGTGTCCGGTGTTCCGTACTTACATAAAGAATCGTTTTGTGTCTCATTGTTGGGCTAAAGTTCATTGTGGATTTGACATCCTCTCCTAATCCCTGCAGGCGACAGTGGCCGCGTTCGCCGCCTCAGAGGGCCACGCGCACCCTCGTGTCATCCAGCTTCCCAAGACCGACGAGGGTCTCGGCTTCAACGTCATGGGCGGCAAGGAGCAGAACTCTCCCATCTACATCAGTCGCATTATCCCGGGCGGCGTGGCCGATCGGCACGGCGGTCTGAAGCGCGGCGACCAGCTGCTCTCGGTGAATGGCGTCTCGGTGGAGGGCGAACACCACGAGAAGGCTGTGGAGCTGCTCAAAGCCGCCCAGCACACAGTGAAACTGGTGGTTCGCTACACGCCGCGCGTTCTCGAGGAGATGGAGATGCGCTTTGACAAGCAGCGCTCGGCTCGCAGGCGGCAGCAGTACTGAATGCAGAGGTGAGACTGGAGATGCTAGAATGGGCAGGGTGTGGGCGGGGGCGGGGGGGGGGGGCAGGCGGTTGCAGTGTTGAGCGCAGAGGTGAGGCTGAGACTGGGAGAGGGATAGACTGGGGTGTGGTGAGGACAGGGGCGGGGCAGCAGTACTGAACGGAACGAAGAGAGGAGGCAAGGTTGGATGAGAAGGGGCGGAGAGTGGTGGGACAGAGACTGAGACAAGCGTAGAACATACCAGGGGTTATGTTACCAGTATAACGCCTTTTGGGGCGACTAACGGAGCGAGCGAGAGGGTGAGCCTTGCACGTGCGAAATTTCGAGGGGGTATCTCCAGCTGACTTGTGCACGGCACCCTACTAACCGGTCTCTAGCGATGTGCCAAATTTGAGCACAATCGGCCCAGCCGTTCTCGAGATCTGGAAGCGGCACCCTGCACGTGCGCACGTGCAAAATGGGTCCCAACTGACTTTTGCACTGCACCCTACTAACCGGTCCCTAACCATGTACCAAATTTGAGCGCCATCGGTCCAGCCGTTCTCGAGATCTGGAATCGACCCCTGCACGTGCGCACGTGCAGCAGCACCCCAACTCTGGCACATGGATATGCATTGCCTAGTGGGTGCCTAGCTATATGCCAACTTTCAGCGCAATCGGCCAAGTAGTTACCGAGATATTGCAACAATTACAAAAGTGACACCTCTTCGTTTTGCACGTGGCACGTGCATAAGGGGTCACCCACATGCATCGGGAATAGTCCAATACTTGGTAGAAGGAATGAAGCTACCCTACAAAAATTACCGCGTGTAAATCGGTCAAGTGGTTGCTGAGATATAAGCGTCGCAAAAGCGTGACCACGGCCGGCCGGCCGGCCGGCCGCTCATACTCAGAAATTTCCGTTAATCTAAGGAAAGACTACGCTCGCTTCGCTCGCTCCGTAATTAGTGAGGGCTTATGATACCAACAAAATACCAACCAGTATAACGCCTTTTGGGGCGACTAACGGAGCGAGCGAGAGGGTGAGCCTTGCACGTGCGAAATTACGAGGGGGTACCTCCAACTGAGTTGTGCACGGCACCCTACTAGCCGGTCTCTAGCGATGTGCCAAATTTGAGCACAATCGGCCCAGCCGTTCTTGAGATCTGGAAGCGGCACCCTGCACGTGCGCACGTGCAAAATGGGTCCCAACTGACTTTTGCACGGCACCCTACTAACCGGTCCCTAACCATGTACCAAATTTGAGCGCCATCGGTCCAGCCGTTCTCGAGATCTGGAATCGACCCCTGCACGTGCGCACGTGCAGCAGCACCTCAACCCTGGCACATGGATATGCATTGCATAGTGGGTGCCTACCTACATGCCAACTTTCAGCGCAATCGGCCAAGTAGTTACCGAGATATTGCAACAATTACAAAAGTGACACCTCTTCGTTTTGCACGTGGCACGTGCATAAGGGGTCACCCACATGCATCGGGAATAGTCCAATACTTGGTAGAAGGAATGAAGCTACCCTACAAAAATTTCCGCATGTAAATCGGTCAAGTGGTTGCTGAGATATAAGCCTCGCAAAAGCGTGACCACGGCCGGCCGGCCGGCCGGCCGGCCGGCCGCTCATACTCAGAAATTTCCGTTAAAGGGACCCTCCCACCTTTAAAAAAGTTTATGAATTGGCATGAAAGTGATGTCGCTCGGTTCAGAAAGAGCGAAAACGAATATCTACCAAATTTCACCGAAAAATATTCACCGGTTTTCAAGATATTACGACTTTTACTTTTGTTTACTTTTTGGGATCTCCGCTGTTCCTAGCGACTTTATTTAAAAGTGCGGCATTTGTTGCGCGCAACGCAGCATATACCACCGCGTGCTACAAAACGTTTTAGTCAAACATTTAACGGACGTTCGAAAGCCTGATGACGTCATCAGATTTAAGTGCCTATACCAATACATTGTGGCACTTATTTGCACAGATGTCAAAATCAAACTCAAATTTCTTTGCGATGAAGTAATTGCTGGAGAAACGGTTTTCACGGCACTGATTTTCAAAGAACGTCCATCAAGATGGCTATCTCAACTCAAATCTAATGTTAAGGTGGGACAGTCCCTTTAATCTAAGGAAAGACTACGCTCGCTTCGCTCGCTCCGTAACTAGAACGGTGGTTTGGTTTTTGAATGCATACCTAGAAGAAATCCTCTTTTATTTGTTACTTATTTTTTCTCTTCTTTTCCAAGGCAACATTGGCAGCTACCTATTTATTAGGCAGCTATATTTTAACGTTTGAAAAAGGAATGTTATAAACTCGGTGTCATACGATTGAATAGGATGCTCACTTATAAAAAGCAGCGCGAACTTTTTTCGTTTTCTCATCGCTTCTCCCCTTCTTTTGCAGTCTGAAAACACCGCCACCACATTCTGGCGTCGGTCGCTAACGAGATGCATCATGTCCTCACTCTCTGGAGCACGTTCCCGTTTATTGAGAGCCTTCTGGCAACTGCCGATAGGATATGTGGGTCACAATTTTCCCCGAGTGGCCACGCGGCTGTCATCACTCCGAGACAGTTTGCGTGGTGGTCGCTAGTATGAGTGGAACTCCAGTAGGTAGAAGCTAGCTTACTCTGCGTGAGTGTACGCTCAGTTTTTGTGTTGTGCGGCTGTAGTAAGTGTGGTTTGAATTTTGAACCCGAAAGCGAGGTGGATCGTTGTCGCCTTGTCAAGGTGGTCTTGCGTTGTGACCCTAGTCGAGAAAAAGCTGCCGAATTTCATCTTGATGTGCAGTGTGCTTGGTTGATGACCCGTCCGGTTTTCCTAATGTCTATCTCGGTAGCGAGTTAAAGACCTGAGCTGAGGTAGATAATCTGCTAGAGCCGAAATTTACCGCATGAAAGAAAGGCCTACTTGTTTCACCTTACCCTTACGAGGGAACGTTTGGTGCAATGTACCCTGTAGGTAGGCACTAGATAGGCGTCCTTAAAGGGACCCTCCCACCTTAACATTAGATTTGAGTTGAGATAGCCAAAATGGGGTCCCTGGCTCACAATTACCGGTTTCGGCACTCACAACATCGAGAAATGCCTTAAATCGGAAATATTGAATTTCAAAATTGCAGCATTTTGATTCAGAGGGGCTGATGCTTAGGAATACCCCTCTGAATGTGTGACGTCAGCGCAAATATCTAACGATTTTTAAATGTTTGACTAAAACGTTTTGTAGCACGCGGTGGTATATGCTATTTGCGCGCAACATCTGCCGCAAACGCCGCACTTCTAAAATGAAGTCGCTAGAAACAGCGGAGATCCCAAAAAAGTAAACAAAAGTAAAAGTCTAATATCTTGAAAACCGGTGAATATTTTTTGGTGAAATTTGGTAGCTATTCGTTTTCGCTCTTTCTGAACCGAGCGACATCACTTTCATGCCAATTCATAAACTTTTTTGAAGGTGGGAGGGTCCCTTTAAGGTGTATACCGATGCTAGTTGTAGAAGTAATCGTGGCAGCTAGGAGCATTTCTCCGGTGTGGTAACACGAGACTAGCCTAGGTTGTGAATTCGCTCGGTCCTTATGTGAGTGTTTTGGCTTGTTGTGCCCCAATGGGTCGTTGATGGCACCTTTTAGTGTATCGAACCGAGGGAGAACGTTAGGAGCGGAAATGTGCGACTTGGAGGGTGTAGTGTATTGCACCACCCACGCGATATATACAGTCCGGTTAAAAGGAAGAACTCAAAACGCGCACGGCACAGACCGTCACCATCCGTGACCACCGTCGCCAACCGACTGCCCCGCCGGCCGGCCTACGGACACGTCACTCGCCCTCAGCGCCACCCCCACAACCTGCAGTTAACAGAACTGCCGCTAGGTGACACTGGCACACTCGTACGGTACGGAACGAAAGAGGGACACCAGTCCGTAACAGAACACCACATTCTTCCCCCCTGGAAAAAGTTAGAGTCTATTTGGCGCACGTCTCGTACGCTGGGACCTCCTCACCGGCTGCGTCCCGGAGTTCACTCTCGCGCCCGGCTGGAGAGCAGGTTCGACCGCCACCAGCCCGGCACCGCTCGCTGCCTCGCGCGGCGACAGCAGTACGCCAGCGTCTTGTTGCTCTGCCTGCCGCTCCGTCGCCGGAGGTGGTGACGCCTCCCGCTCCCGAGCGTCCTCTGCGTCTTCCGGTGACACAGCCACGCCGTCCTCCGCGGGACCCCGGCTGGCCTCGGTGTGCCGCCGGCCGACCCCCAGTGACACAGCCTGTCCGTCCTCCAGTGGCACGCCATCCTCCGCGTGCCGCCAGTCGTCGGCCTCCAGCCGCTCCCCGCGGCGAGGCACAGACGTCGGAGACACCGCACTCCGCTGACCAGCCCCCGGCTGGCCGCTCTGACCCACGTGCAGCTCAGCCTGAGACTGCTGCGGCGCCCGAGCTGTCGTCAGCCGCTCTGCGTGGATCCGGGAGCCGTCATCTAGCCTGTAGCTGACTGGTCCCAGGCGAGACTCCACCCGTCTCGGCTCGGAGTACCGTGGCCGTCCCTTCTTGGGACGCGGCACCAGCCGGCACCGGACCCAGTCGCCGACCTGGAACCGTGGTGTCTCAGCTGCACGCCGCGCGTCAGCGTACCTCTTCTGCTTCTTCTGCCTCTTCTGCACTCTGTCTCGCAGCTCACGATCTTGCGGTTCTTCCGTGGGAAGAGCCGCCGCGTGCAGACGTGTCCTCAGCTTCCGTCCGTGCAGGAGCTCGGCTGGACTCAGCCCCGTCGTGGCGTGAGGCGTGCTCCTGTACGTCTGCAGAAACTTCTGCAGGTAAGACGCTCGATCTTCGCCGCTCCGGTCCGCCGCCTGGAGAGCACTTTTCACTGTGCGATTCGCACGCTCCACCGCACCTGACCCGGCAGGGTGGTACGGCGTGACCCGGATGTGGCGCGTGCCGACACTCCTCAGGTAGTCTGTGAACGCTGCTGAGGTGAAGTGTGTCCCGTTGTCGGACACCAGCTCCTTCGGGTAACCTTCTCGAGATGCTAACGTCTCCAGAAACTGCACCACCGCCTCCGTGCTGGGTTCTGTGCAGAAGCCGACTTCTATCCATTTGGAAAAGTAGTCTACCAGCACTACCGCGTATCGGTGCTGGCGGCGCGCTTCCATTGGGCCGATAAAATCCACGCCCACCTTCTCCCATGCCGCTCCTGGCAGCGGCACAGGGTGTAGCGGCGCACTGCGAGTCCGAGCCGATTTGTCCACGTCGGCACACACGTCGCAGTTTCTCACCGCCTCTTCTATGTCCGTGTCCATCTTGGGCCACCAGTAGATGTCACGAGCCCGCTGCTTACTTCGGACGATCCCTTGATGTCCTTCGTGAGCCAGGGACACCATCCTCGTCCGCAGCGCCGCCGGCACGATCACCCGCTGACCGCGGACGACCAGGTCTCCCACTAGGCTGAGCTCCTCTCGGCAGTTGTAGAAGGGCTGCAGCTCTGCCGGGCAGTCGCGGCGCCGTCGCGGCCACCGCCGTGGGATCTGCTGCACCAGCTGGCACAGCACTGGGTCAGTCTGTGTCGCTTCCAGCAGCTCGTCCCGCCGCACTGCTCCGAGCTGGGCAGTCACTGCCGCCACCGCCACGACATCATCATCCAGTTCGCCTTCCTCTGCTCCTGGCAGTCGTGAGAGGCCATCAGCTGGGTTGTCACCGCCTCTGACATGCTCCACGGTGAAGTCGTATGCCATGAGACGTGACGCCCACCGTGCCACCCGTAGGCCGGCTCGGCCCACCCCCGGTGACGTCATCAGCGTCTGGAGAGCCGCGTGATCGACTCGTAGGCAAAACGGCCTACCCCAGAGATACTTCCGCCACTTTTCCACGGCCCACACACATGCCAGGGCCTCTCTCTCCGTGACATTGTATCTTCTTTGAGCCGGGGTGAGACTGCATGACGCAAAACTCACCACTCTCTCTCCCTCAGGGTGAGTTTGGGAGAGCACGGCCCCCAATCCCACGTCACTGGCGTCTGTGGTGACTCGGGTCGGCAGCGTTGGGTCGTACATGGCCAGCGCTCTGCTGTCCAGGATCCGCCGCCGGACGTCGTCCATCACCGCCTGAAGTTCGCCAGTCCACTGGAAGGGTGGCGCCCCCTTCCTCAGCAGGCACCGCAGTGGCTCCACCAGCGTGCTGTACGCCGGCACGAATCGGCTGTAGAAGCCGAACAGGCCAAGCATGGCCTGCAGGTCCTTCAGGCTAGCAGGTGCTCGCAGTTCTCGGAGAGCCTTGATGCGGTCTGGGTTCACTGCCACCCCCTGCTTGGAGATGATGAACCCCAGAAACTCCACTTGCTCTCTCCTCAGCTTGCACTTCTCGATGTTGAGCGTGATCCGGTGCTCCCTGAGCCTCTTCAGCACAGCCGTCAGCCGCCTCTCGTGCTGGTTGGAGGTCGCAGCGTAGATGATGACGTCATCTAGGTACACCTGCACTCCTTCCAGACCACGAAGGATGGCTTCCATTACCTTCTGGAACGCCTGTGGCAGACTCTTCAGCCCATAGGGACACCTCCTGTATCTCATCAGTCCCTGATGGGTGATGAACGTCGTCAGCGACCTTGAATCCGGATGCAGATCCAGCTGATGGTATGCTGACTTCATATCGAGGCTGCTGAAGATGGTTGCACCCTGAAGCTGTTCCAACATGTCCTGCATGTCGGGGAGTGGATGTCCGCTGGCTTCCACCGCCTTGTTGACCTCTCGAAGATCCACACACAGCCTCAGTTTCCCGTTCCGCCGTCTGGACACCACTATGGGGGAGATCCATGGGGATGCGTCGACTGGTTCGATGACTCCAGCCTGTTGCAACTTCAACAGATGATCCCGCACCTCTTCCCTCACGGCGTACGGTAGAGGTCTCAGCCGCTGCTGTACTGGGTTGACCTCCGTCTTCAGTCTCACCCTGTGCACGAACCCAGTGAGACTCGGCAGCTCCTCTGGCATCTGCTCCTCCTTGATAGCACACACAGTCGCCCCGTGAATCACGGACAACTTCAGCTTCTCCTGCAGATCTCTGCCCAGCAGGGGCACGCCAGCGTCTACCACATACAGTGAAACTTGGGAGCTGTTGCCGTTCTCCGCCTGCACCGTCACCTGCACCACCCCCTGCACTAGCAGCGATGACCCTCCGTAGGCCTCCAGGCGCACTGCAGTGGGCAGGAGGGGCAGATGGCGGAACTGCTTCCTGTAGATGGACAACGGCAGGATGCTCACGGCCGAGCCAGTGTCAGCCAGCATCCGCAGTGGCTGCTGGTCCACCCGCAGCTCGGTCCACAGGTTCTTCCGGTCGTCATCCGTCACGGCCAGCACTTCAACGGTCCTTACTGGCTTCCTCTTGGTCTGCTTCGTCTTCTTAGGTGGTTCCTTGCAGAATCTGGCGTAGTGGCCCTTCTGCTGGCAGTTGTGACACCTTCTCCAACGAGCTGGACAGCAGGGATCAGCAGTCCGGTGGGGACCGCCACAGCTGGAGCACGGCGAGACCCCCTTCCTGGGAGCAGTCACTGCGGCTATCTCCAGCTGAGCCGGGGAAGAGGTTGATGCACGGGTAGCTCCACCTCCACCCACCAGCCGCTGTCGCTCAGCAGCCACCTCCAGCTCCTCAGCCACCTCGAGGATGTGCAACACAGTCAGAGCTGGCTCCCGACACAGCCGCTCCCTCAACCTGTCGTCCCTGCAGCCCTCGATGAACTGCTCACAGGTCAGCTGCTCCCGGAGATCGCCGAAGGCGCACCTGGAACTCAGGTCCTGCAGCTCAGTGAGGTACACCGCTGGAGACCTGTCCAGCTGGTAACACCGCCGGAACAGCATTCTCTCGGAATGAGTCGCTCGTGTCTCCGGAAACAGCCGCTGAAACACTGCAGAGATCGCAGCCACCGGGTCGACTGCTGCAGTCGGTTGTCCTTCCTCCTTGACGCCATCTTCCTCCTGCGCCGGAATCGCCGCCTCCTGCGCTCCCGGTGCCACGCCCTGCGCCGGTTTCGCCGCCGCGAAATAGAGACGCCGCGCCTCCTGTCCCACACAGTGTAATAGGAGGGCCTCTCGTCGCTGAACAGTCCACTCGTCCCAACCACTCGCCACGGCGAAAATCCTGAACTCGCCAAGCCACTGGGACCAGGGCGTGGTCGGCCGTCCTGGCGCCACTAGAAATGGCGCTGGCGCACGCAAACAGTCCATCGCGGCGATCACTGTTATCACTTAGCGCAGAAGGATTTCAGTTCCTCGTCGCCACTGTAGTGTATTGCACCACCCACGCGATATATACAGTCCGGTTAAAAGGAAGAACTCAAAACGCGCACGGCACAGACCGTCACCATCCGTGACCACCGTCGCCAACCGACTGCCCCGCCGGCCGGCCTACGGACACGTCACTCGCCCTCAGCGCCACCCCCACAACCTGCAGTTAACAGAACTGCCGCTAGGTGACACTGGCACACTCGTACGGTACGGAACGAAAGAGGGACACCAGTCCGTAACAGAACACCACAGAGGGTCGATTATGTTGTGCGATGCCACACCAACGCTTTATTCGATTTGCTCATAACCGTGTATGTTTTATTGTGCTACGTGGTAGCAGATAAGTGCGAGTTTCTTGTGGTTAGAATCAGGCAGCACAGGCCGTCCTTTTTCTTCTTTCCAGTAACCGAACCAATGACGTATCGAACACAGAACGGTGTCTGTTGGTCTCCTAAATCGTTTTTATTGCGTTAGTTGTTAAGTGCTTTTTTCAACTTTCGTCCGCCGGTGATCGAAATATACAACTGGTCTCGAACGAGTGCTGTTGGGTTGGGTACGACGAATGGATGGACTCACTAACAATTGTAGATGGCTAATGATAAACTTGCGTGGAAACTCAACGCCTGAACGTTACTGGTTCAACGAAATAATGATAGCGCATTGCTACAGGCAGACGTGGTAGATCGTCTATCGTTCGCAAAATGCATGTCACGGGAACCAGGCGCAAAGTTAGCCCGGGGAATTAGCGCCCTAAGACTACTAAACATAAAAGTATGTTTTACAGTATCATTTAAAGATTTTTGACGCGTATGTATCGTTCGGTGCTCAGCAATACTTCCATCACCCTAGAGCATCGGTTGCGTTAAGCTTCCCCTTTTGCGGGTAATGGTGGGTTGCTCGCCAGACACTTTTTACGTTTCCTCACTGCGCATGAAAAGCCCGTGTTGGCTGTTCTAAAACTTTCGAATTTGGCGTAAGTGAGCAAATTGCATTATATGGCAATCGTGGTTGATGGGAGGTTCAGATTCTCTCAGCATAACAAAAAAAATCCCATGTTCGCATTCATTTATTGTTGGACACAAATTCCGCAGAATTGACTAACGATTTCATATATAACAAATAATGTATAACAGCAGCAAATATGCTTTAGTGACGATACATTAAACAGACGACCGATTGGTCTGTTGTCAAGGTTTTTCCCCTGTCTCTGAAACATCTAGCGCCTGTCGGTGCCGCTGGATTCGCCGGTCGCTGCACCCTGGGGGTCGTCGCTCGCGCCGTCGGCGGCCACCTCTCTGATCTGGCTAAGGGCGCTGATGGTCCGCAGCCGGCGAGGGGCGGCACAGACCCGCGGGGTGACCGTATCTACAACCGCCGCCTTTCGCATCCGCTCTCTGAACCCGCCGCATCTCTCGAACCAGTAGAACAGGATCAGAGAGCAGAGCAGGATCCCGAGCGGCAGCAGCAGAAGTGGTAGCTCGTAGTGCAGCATGCCGCTACCCCACACCGGGCCCAGCATCAGACCTATGCACATGGACAGTCGTAGTCCGGCCGCACCGACCCCCTGAGCGCCGCGAGACAGCATCTTGGACATGAACGACGTCACCACAGAGTTGACCAGCGGGTAGCCGAAGAACTGCACGCCGCTGCCGACCAGCACGACCCAGAACCAGCGCTGGTCCCTGGGTGGCAGCGGTGATGGCGAGGCGGCGCCCCAGTCCCACGAGGGAGAGTACCAGCCAGCCGAGCCGCCATCGGCGTCCACCGCAGAGTCACGCAACATGCAGATCGTCACCAGTATCTGAACGTGAGCCAGAATCATCACCAGAAGACCGCCAGAGATCAGTCGCTGGTCGTGCATGCACGGCAGAAACGGGGTCAGGAAGATACACAACAGCACTGCGCACTGCACCAGACCACCGGCGATGAAAATCTTCCCGGTAGCGTCAATCTCCATGTGAAGATCCCTTTCCACTAGCGCCGGCAGCAGGGCTTCCAGCGACGTCTGCGTCATGTAGGCGGCGAAGTTGCAGAGCAGGAGGGCAGCGATCGGCCAGCAGAGCAGCTCGCGCCACTCGCGGACCACGGAGACAGACGGGGACGGGGAGACGGCCGGGCCGGAGACGGGAGACGGACGACACGGGCCGAACGGTACTGGGCACTTGTCTCCGTGCGGGCAGTGACTGGAAGGCTGCTGGTGGTCGGGCGTGTGCGGCCACACCACATTCGTATGGTGCGCATTCTTCGGCGCCAGGGAGTCTGAAGGTTTGCCTGAGGCGGCTGTCGTGGCATCGGCGCTGTCCTTATCATCCTCACTACTCGCCGCGAGAGGTCGGTAGGGAGGCCAGGAACTGCACTGGTTCGGACTCGGCTGGGGCAGGGAGAGAACCAGCGGCCGCTGCGGGGTGTGCGATGTCCCCTCCTCGGTCGCCGCGGCTCCCGGTTTTCCTCGGGACACGGGCGTGTTCTGTGGAGTTGGACCCGTCTGCGGAGCCGAGCTCGGTCTCTTGTTCGGAGTAGACTCTGCAGTCTTGGGAATTTCTCTGGCAAGCCGACGCTGACGGGTCTTCTCTTGCATCGCTTGCTGGCCAGAGCATTCGGGGCAGACCCGGCCCTCGGGCGTCGTCCCCATCTCCGCCGAGGCCACTCCAGCTGCGTCCTCCACCACCGGTGTCAGCGCCGGCCGTCTCATCTGCACACCACTGCCGCTCTCATCCTTATCCACGGTGAGGTTGGAGTAGAACAGTGTCAGCAGCACCATGTAGCCCAGGTAGCAGAGCATCAGCAGCAGGCCGGGAGCGTTCAACAGGGTCACGCGGTGTCTGAAGAGGTCCGGCATCCTGGTCAGGTAGGCGCCCACCGCCGGACCGCACACGATGCCTAGCTGGCGCGAAAACGTGATGACCCCGATGACACTGGTACGGTGTGTTAGCGAGGTGGTGCGCGTCAGCTCCGCCAGCATGGCCGTGTTGGCACCCGAACCCAGGCCAGACAGTGCGCGAGAGCCGATGATCGTCACCGGAGAGCCGGCGAAGAAGTACATCGCGTTGCCGATGATTTGCGGCAGGGCGGCTAGAACCAGCAGCGGACGAGTTTCGACGAACATGTCGGCCCACAGACCGCCCACATACCCGCCGATGATGTTCGCGGCGGCGTAGCTGACGATCAGCAGACCAAACAGGGTCGTCTCGCGGCCGTCCTCGGCGCCCAGCGAGCCCAGATAGTCCATGGCCGTGGGGAAGATGACGCCGTACTCGAAGCCGCCCAGGAAGAAGTTACAGATGATGACGACGTAGGAAAGGCGGCGTCTGAGCAGTCGGCGCCGCTGCTCCGTGCAAGACGTCGCTACCAGTTGCAGCAGTCGCCGACACATGACGACAGATCACGTGACTCACGGTGACACAGATGGACGAGGTCACGTGAATCACGGTGACACAAGCTGGCAAAATCACGTGACCCTTTGACACGGAACCCGCGGCGGCACTCGGTCGCGGCGCTGCCGCGCTACCCGCCCCGGCCGCCGAACAGAGACTGACCGGGCCGGCCAAACGACCGGCCGGAGCCCGCGGCACTGCCGGGTCACGTGCCGAGGTCGCATAGAGATGCAAAGTCGAGACGGAATGAGGCCGAACTGGGAGAGGGTAGAAGTAATTGTTCCCAAAGAGCTCGTTTCGGGTACAATTTATGGTTAGGATCAAAGAGTTAACGACTACGAAATCAAAGAGTAAAGAGTAGACGGCGACCTTACACGCATAACTCCAATATTCACGCGTAATTTTTTCGTCATTCACTGAATATAATTCTCATAAAGTAGACGTACTCAAATTTTCATCACAATGGATATATGGCGAAGGGTTATAGGTCACTCGCGCCCCGTGGCCCGTTGGCTGTTTTCGAATACTCCATCCACTCGTATAGCAGGGATGGCGACAGAAGTCGCGACTTTAGCTGACCTGTGGCTGACCTCATGTGATGCGATCAGTTTATTCAAAATATAGACACATTTTGGATGGAAATCCATTCATTTTTCTCTGGCTGGGTCCAATATTCCAATAATTAGGTATGGTCGATTACTTTGAGCGGCCGAGATATCTTGAAGATATCAAAAGCACTACGAGGTGACCTTTAGATTAGTAAGCTTCAAAAGAACCAAATGATTGGTAAACCCGATGAGTTCACTGTTCACATGGTCCATTTTTCCTCTTTTACCAACGGGACAGCTTTCACATTCCACAAGAAAATAGCACGGCCTACTCATCGGATTAGAACACGTAAATGTGTCAGCTTATGCACTACAATAACCTTCTACTTTAACAACATTGATTTCTTATCATTTTGTTGGAGCTAAAAAAACTCACATGACCGAATCACAGGTCATCACAAAACTTCATCGTGACACTTCTCACAGCAATACATAGAGCCAAGATTAATTTACTACTCGAACAGCAGTAGTCGTGGCTCGTGCCGAAACGTTATGCAACTTTTAATAGGTTCTGATGTGCCACAGTGCAATATTGATATACACTAAGTGACCAAGTGAAAAGATGGTATTTTATCTCCACCTCAGGCATCAGAGCTATATGCACATAGTACATTGCACACTGCACAAGCTGCAGTCTAGCCTATAATCGTTCTGCAAGACGCCGCGTGGACGTGGCTGCAGAGCCACAGGGAGCTATTATCTTTGCACGCTGAAACAAGAACGAATGGCTCACATAAGAGTGTCAATGTCATTACACATATTGCAGTGTCGACTCTGGTGCATTAGAGCAAAAGTGCCGGCTATTGAGACTTTTGTAGCGTAAATTGTCAAAGTCATGTCACCTACATGAAAACAAAATCACCGTAAGAATACGGGTAGACGAAAGTGAAGCAGTAGTGTCACAGCAAGGTGACAGTGTCGTCATGGAATGCATCGCGATGCATGCTATAGTCTACGTAATGATGTCGGCTTTCACTAGTATCCAACGTGTATTATGCATAAAACACGCATGGCACTGCAACCGTCGCACAAAACAGTGACACTAATGCTTGAAACTAATAAATAGAAACTGCAATGCTGCATAAAGCGGTAGCACCATTCAATGTCGGTAACTTCAACAGAGCACACAACAATAGCAACAACACCCGGAGACTACAACATAACACACGGCAGTAGCACGATGAAGACGAAGTGGAGACTGCAATAGCACACAGAACAGTAGGGGAAGTTGGGGCAATGCCGGAGTTGGGGCAAAGTCGAAATTCGAGATATTTCGAAAACCGTAAGACATGGATGCCACCTGTCAGTGATGCTCTGAAGCTTAAGTGACTACAATTATCGCATGTTTGTTACGAGTCGTCATTCGGAATACTTCGACTGTGAGGGTGCCAAGAGCGTTTTCAAGGTACGTTTCCCTTGTACTACATGCGTCTTTGAAGCTGCATTTTTTACTCATTATGCTACCGTTTGTCTGGCCAATTCGGTCAAGTAATCTTTAGCATGTCTTTGCATAAGTGTGCTGCCTATTTGAAATTTATACAGCACGTTGAAAAGTTATGGGCCTGCAAATGAAAGTATGGCTGGCTGGGGTAATGCCGAAAACGTGCGATTACGCACGTGTTAAAAGCACGCTACGTGAACTTTACTGCTGTAGAATAGCAACGCGTATTTTTAGTCACACAAATTACACTTTCAACCGACACAACGGCCTGTTACCTATAAGGAATGATTTACCTGGCATTTTCTTATTATATCACACAATTATAACTTCCAGTGTGCACCGCGTCCTCAAGCTCTTGAAACGTGTGTCAGCTTTGATGAATGCTGGATAAAGTTTGAGATAAAATGGCAAAACATCAATGTCGGCATTCCCCGTAGATCATTTCTCCCATTTTCGGCTTTCCCCGCAGTCCGGGGCAACGCCGAAAAAGTCACTTCTTTGATATTTTTAGTTTGTGCGCTTAACGGTATGCGAATTCATCAAATGCGCCTGGTATGTTTGAAAGGCAAAAGACTGGCCTCTCGAATGACGCCAACAAGAATAGCGTATGTTGTCTTCCTTGCGTGCTACGGGCGTCAGAAAAAAAGTCTTCGGCGTTCCCCCAACTTCCCCTAGCACCGAAGGACGGAGACTGCAATAGATCACACGAACGTATCGCTGTCAGTAGACTGCAATGCTAGCTGGCTACGATACAAACAGATAGGAGGTGATGGATACTGGCGGATGCTTGCCGCTGGGTTTAACGCTGAAAGATCTAGATACGGCTACTTACCTATTTTTGATGTACCCATGCTGATTGAAAATCATTCATTTGTCAGCCTTTGAAAACATTCTTACGGCAAGTAAGCAAAAGTGCGAGCAGCGGTTATTCTTTCCGTTCATTTTCATTCCAAAGAGAACTCAACCGACCACTTTGATTGCAAAATAGGCTTTGTCACCCTAAACATGGTCCTGTTTTGGTTTTCATTGATAAACTTCACCAATTGCTACCACTTCCTATTCCTAAGCGTTCTCTTTTGCTTCAGAAATATGAATCACACGTGTGCGCAACCGTTTTTCAACGCATACACACGCGTAATAAGTCAAACGCAAACGTAGGGGTGAGTCACCTCCACACGTTCGTGTGCAGAAAACATCTCACTGCACACCGTCCTTTCTCTTTGATCTGTCTAGCACTCCGCTTCTTCAAACAGCCATCATCATCGTTCCATCATTCACACACATACACAGATACGCATCCCCCATCGGTAGTTTGCCCACCGCATGAACAGCAGCTGGGCGATTACCATCGGCGATTACGGCGATAACGAGAGCCGGACCCATAAGTCTCCCGCCCCGTCCATTCATCACACTCCGCTCGGGTTTCCAGTTTGCGTCCGGAATCCCGCCCCCTAGACCGGCGCCGCTGCAGATTGCCGACCTGTCCGCCGGCCAGGTTCAAGGCCGTGCGGCGGGGTCAAGCGGCGGGGTCAGTGCACGTGTGAAGGGTCGTAGCCACTGGAGCGGCGCTAATGCTCGGGGCACTGCCCTGCCCTCTGGACCCGGCGGCGCCGAGCTGTTGTGGAGGCCGGTGCGGCTGCCGGCGGCGCCGGGCCCAGCAGTTCAGGCAGCGTGTAATTTGGAAGGGACGCCTCTCATCTGCCGGTGATGTGTAAACACCTCGGTGGCCCAACAGATTAGGCGTGATTCTATTCCATACTGGCGAGAAAGTGAGCATGAAATTAAGAATTGGAATGAGAACGGATGGCTACAAGAAAAGTGAGAGTTGAATGCCGAATGACGAATACCGTATTCTATCAGGTTATAGCTACCTCCGGAAGACGATGAAGTAAACAGTGCACACGTCTACAAAAGCTGAGGGCATTAGCAGGCACTTGCACATTCAACCACTTCAGCATTGTATGCAAAAATATTTAAATAAAATTCTGGAAACTTCTATATCCGGCTCAACTATATTTTTTTTAGAAAGAGGTCGATGAAATCGTTCATTCATCATATCCGGCTGACTGCGTTAACAGCCACCTGAGAACCGCACACCACCCATACATTAACGCGAAAAGGTGACACCAGAAAATAGTCAATCATTAGGCGGGCGTCCAGCGTCGTCCGAGTTCGAGCTCCTCCACGATTGCCACACAGCTCGGTCGCCGGCGGCGGCGGCGGCAGGACCGGCCGGCCGGCCGCGAGTCGGCGCCGTCACCGTCGACAGAGAGGCCACAGTTACGTCAGCCGCCGCCGTCGACACGACCGTCACCAGGCCGAGCGGTACTTTCTAGCCGGCAGATGTGCGGGCCGCGGTGGGCGAGCTGCTCGCGCCTCCGCCGCCGGCAGGCCGACACCGGGAGTGGCCTTGGTATGCTGATCTTGGTATGCCGCCGTCAGGTCACGTAGACTCGAGACGCTTGTGTAACGTGTGCACGCCCTTTTTAGTCGGCCGCTCCCGTCCTCTCTCCGTTCGTCAGTGCTCTCTGCCTTCCTAGTTCGGAAATGGTTTGGCGAAACTGCCGGGCAGGAACGAACGGAATGCTGGAAGTGGGCCATTGACGATCAGAGGGTATATGGAAGGTTTTACGATGGGTGGCCCGTCTAGTAGTAGTAATTTGTCGATGCGTAAAATATTAATTGGTCATTTACCATACATGTGGTTAAAAGAATGACATTGCAAAAAGAAAATAGGGACTTCAAATTGGGAAAAAGACAGAGAATGGTGAGTTACATGCCAGCTGGTTCGGAAATTTCATTCATATTTCGGTCGGAATGCTTAACAAGACTGAGACATAGACTTTAGAGCAGACAATCAATTATATGCCAAAGTGACCGTGCCGTTCCCATCCTCTTACCGGTTGGTAAGTCGATACCGAATCAAAAAAAGTCATTGTTTCTTCAGGCCGAACTAAAACCGATACGGCAGAGGAAACTAAAGAGTTTCTCACTCGTGTTACATGGAACTAAAAAAAAAAAAAAACAAGAAGCGCAGTACAGTCTAGAAAACCAACATCTTTTCCAACAGTCAAGGTCCATCTCCTAACGCGTATTTTATTCCCATATCTCGCTGGGCCATATCATTTCGTGCAGCTACCGCTTAGAGCGTGCCTCTGAAATCAGGCGGTGATTTATTGCAGCTGAACGCTTTCAAGGCACTGTCAAATGTACCGTGATATAATAGACACTGCTCAGTACTCATAGCTCGGATTTCGCTTTTATATTTCACACCATATTGTCATTTGCCATTTGTCATTTGTCATTACATTGTGTCACCATGCATGTCTTGTGCGTGTTTTAGCTCATAATGTTTGACCGTTTAGGAGCCACGACATGACACATATCCGTATAATGCATATTCTCTCCTCCCAAAACTATCTCATTCATCTTTCTCACATTGACCGCATGAATGACAATGCGTCCAGGTGCAGCCACTGGCCCCTCCGGTGGTCGAGTTTCACACGCGGTCTCTCACCCACATCCGTCGCCCGGCCGGCTCTGACGGATAATTGGAGGCGACCTCGGCCACCGTTCCGGGCGGCCGGTGCTCGTCCATTCACCACGCGCAGCGCGGCAGGAGTGTGGCCCCGGGCGGTCAGCCCAGACACCCTGCACGGGACGTGGCCTTCAGAATGTGCTGAGGAACGACGGAGCGCGACCGGTCAGAGGATTCGTGCAGATTGGCCAGTGAAGGGTCAGCGCGCGACCTGTCTAAGATGCATTGAGCATTGCATTGCATTGATGCATTGTATTGCATTGATGCATTGAGCGGGATCTGTGGAGGAAGAGTGAGGCGCGACCGGTCAGTGAAGGCTTAGAACGCGACCTGTCGAGGAAGGATTGAGTGTGGCCTGTCTAAGACGGATGGAGCGTGACCGGTCAGTGAACGGTTTGAGCGCAGACCGGTCAAAAGAGGGAGTGGTGCATACTGGTCAGGGATGGGTACCGGGGCAACCGGTCAGAGGATTGAAGAGTTATAATGTTGCAGACCGGTCGGAGGAAAATTTGGTAGTGAGACTGGTCAGGGTCCGTTTGAATTAAACTGGTCAGAGGACATTGCAGAGACCAGAAAAAAAGGAAGGTTTGCAGTAGTCGGCCGGAGTCGGAAAATGTTCAACGGGTATAGGCGCGGATGTAAGGAGCCTGAAATGACTAGGAATAGTTCAGATATGAGGAACGCAGTGAAAAGAATCCAGATAACATATTAGGAAATTGGTATGATATCGATAAAACGGAGCTAGGGGGCATGTTCTACAATAGCCGCTGCCGCCAAATCGCATAATACTGATAGACGACAGAACTTTGATTCGAGCATTTGCCCACAGCGTGTCGCGTGACTTCTAGGGGAAGGTGGGGTAAGACGGACCAGCTAAGGTTTGAGGCCGCATATCTTGCTACACTGCTCTCGTAATTCATATTATTTATAGTCTTCGGAATGCTTAATCCTTCCTCTGTTGATATGTGTAAGGACTAAATTTCAACTTAAAGACATCTAGGTGGTGGATGCTCTTAAAGAGGGACATGTCAAAAACTCAGACAAGAAAAAACGTGGGGTAAGACGGACCACCCAGCAGTGCCTGCTATCCGTTCATGTGTGTTACACTTCTGCTCTGTACTCTTGTAAGAAAAAGTAACCAGAATGGTAAAATAACAAAATGAGCCTTTATTCTTTACTCATGTGTGATGGAAGTGCAGCTAAAAGCTGGGAACGTGTGTGTTGATTGTCGTTTGGCATGAATGCATGCTAACTGAGCACTTGCATGCATGGCTCACATGCAACAAAGACTCCTTCCTGAAAAATTAGCTTACTTAAACTTGTGTCAATGCTTTGGAAAAGAACTTTCCATATGCAGGGTACAATGGATGGACCACCACAGGGTAAGATGGACCACAGTGGTCCGTCTTGCCCCAAATCTAAATTCTGTCATTATCATGACGTATATGTCAAATAGCCCAACATTGCAAAACCTTGCCTTTCCTAAAGTGTGATTATAACTAAGTTTATAACTTTGTTCTTCACAGTTAGGTACAAAACAGAAACTAATCATGCAAGAAAGGCGCCGTAATTGAATCACCCGTAGACCTCTTATATTAGATCGGTTTGACGAAAAACAACATTTTTCTCAATAACTCAAAGGCTATGCATCCTAGCAGCATGAGCTCAAGGTGGCCATTGTTACGAAGGAAAACAAACATAGTGAGTGCATTAACCCTATTAGTGGCAGGGGGGGGGGGTTGTTTTTATCCACCCCTCAGGTTTTTCGGGAATATCTCCGAAACCGCTGAAGCTACGATGCTGAAATTTTCTGACTTTTCCTAAAACTATTTGGGCACATTCCCTGAAAATTTCAAGTTCATAACTTTACCAGGGGCGGCTCCAGAGCACTGGGAATTGGGGGGTCCTATTCGTGAAGCGAGTCATTTGGGCGAAGATCACGATGCTGCACCACTGCACCAGTTTTACGAACAGTGAATGAAAGGTATCATGTGATAACATATACAAAGTTATTGTGCATCCTCTTTTGACACGTTTTTGCTATAATAGGCGGATCCAGGCGTCCAAAAAAGGGGGTTATTTTTTTCCTCCCAACATAGGTGCCCTGACACCGCCTATGCATGACCAATACAATTTTAGTCGTTCTCTCATAAGAAAATTGTATCATAACAAGACCATTGCCACCCTTTTTAGAAACAGTACCAACAAAAACCTTATTTACTATACTTTTTGTGTACCCCCAATCTCAATGATCTGTATCCGCCTATGATTTTTGAAAATGCATATTTTTAGGATCCATGTGAATTCCTGGTTCATTCTCTATCGATCGGCAAAAGTTGCGTTAAGATTGGTTCAGAAACCTGGCCGTGATAAACAGTCTAAAATGTATCTGCAATTTGCCCTTTTTACCCCCCTCTACCCCCCTATTGACATTTTTTAATTTTATTTTTTTTAGAAATGTAGATCTCGTTGAGCCGAATGCCGTTTGAATTTTGAAAATCGGCCGGTTAGATCTCGAGATATCAAGGGGGGGTCGTAAACAGCCCCCCCTGCCACTAATATGGGGTAGCCAGGAGCCTGCCACTAATAGGGTTAAGCAGTAGATACCAGCAGCGGTTCAGCCGGGAGGGCTGGTGGTCCGTCTTGCCCCGCTGGGCCGTCTTACCCCACCTTCCCCTACATCTCCGTCGGCAGTAAACAGCCAGCGCTAAAATGGATCAAACCCGGCTCTCATGACCACTCTTCGTCAGCTTAGCGGTTCGTCACACTCTCCAAACAGAAATCCTGAGACAACAGTCAATATTTGCGAACATTTAACAAAGTCAAAGGCTCACGCCGGTACCAGAATTCCAATTGCTTTTAGAACACTAACCTGTCTGTGTGTCTGGCAGAAAGAAACCGCAGAGGTGCTGAGAGTGATCTTAGAAATCGGGCTTAGCTGCAGACGTCAGATTTTGTCAGTAATCAGCCCGGCGGCACTCGAAAATACCCTTCTGGATCCATGGGGTGAGGCGGGATAATGCCGGCTTGTAGTACTTTCGAGGAGCATTTGAATACTTACCGCCGGTCCGTAAGTGCTAGTGAAACTTGGTCTTTCTATGCAAGACAACAGTCATGATTCAATGAATTCAAAAAACATTGATTCATCTGCATGCGATCGTGTTACAAGGCGAGCTGTGCCACAAAAAGACAACACGATCTACCAGTTTCGCTCGCACATTTCTCTCTTTCTTACCACCGAGTTCGATGAGCAAAACATCTCCAATCGAACTATTCGATTATCTTACCTTTCTCCCACCGTCTCTCCTCTCCGGTGTTGCATCATTTCTTCATCTACTTGCTTCTCCTGCCCACCATGCCGTCGCCTCGTCTCACCACGACTGGGAAGCAGCTGCAGTTGCCTAAGGAATGTGTGGTGTTTGCTGCACGTGCACCTGTGGGTGGTGACTTGTACACCATCATGACGGGATGCAAATAAAAGTGAAAGTGGGGATCTGTGTTGCTCGGTGCGCACACACTGCTCGAATCTCAATGAGCTGCCCGCAGCAAGGGTGTCGAGAGCCGCGCGAGCCAAGGGCTCACGGGATGAGGGCTTTGACAGTGCAATATAGTAAGGACAGTGTCCGGAGGGGCTTACAGTCATTTACAGCACATGTAGCAAGTAGTTAAACGTACCAAGATGCGGTGTTGTTGCATTTGCAATTGCTATAATTATGAGATGGGAAGAGTGAAGAAATGTTAGGCAAAATGTTGTCAGGGAATCTATCTTTTGTAACCACTGAACCAATTTAACTGGCCCGTGCAACCAGTTGCCAAACAATATCATGCATAATGACAATGTGATTGAGAAACACTAAAATAAAGTGTAATGCCCAAGGCCCTAATGGCAGATAACTAAACCCAGAGATGGTGGTGGTACTCTTTCATTGACAATCTCTGGCTGTACAATCGCTGGTCTCTGGATGTTGTGAATTGATATTCAGAGGAAGAACAGCATCTAACAAGATGAGGTAATACCGAGGCTTGCAGAAGATGTGATAAAAAAGAGGACATGCTTTTCTCTACAGACAGGATTTTCCAGTTATGCTACTCCAACATATCACCGGACATCCGCCTATTGATCGCACACACATCAACTGACCTCATGGAGCGCCACGTCACAACCCCTTTTCGTCACGGCCGGATCTTGGCAATGTCAGGTCAATCGGTTCTTGCGCCGGTCCGGCCCCCGTCTGGTGTCACCGTTGCCACACAAGACGTCGGCTGCGCAACGAGCCGATCGCTCGCAACGGCGGACGTTGTTCAATCGAATACGCCACAGGCGCCGTCATCCGTCAGGTGGATAGAGTTCCACAGAAGACGAGCGTCTGCAGCGAGCGCTTCCACATACCTCACGGGGACAAGGTCGCACCTGGCGCTCCAACGAAAGTAAAACCTCGACCAGACGGCCGCCGCCGCGGCTGACACATCTCAAACGACCTCATGCATGAATGCAGAGCGTGACGCCGCTCACCACAGACGCATCTTCAACCGGGACGCTGCGGTTGCTTGTGGCGTCTCGTCGCCCCCGACACACACACATACACACACGCACGCGCGAGGGCGCCGGCGGCGCCGGCGGCGGGGCGTGGGTTGCGTTATCAGCCCGAGGGCTGAGGCGGCTGTGACCTCCAGTCTGCGGCGTCGGAATCACTTTTACTCGCGCGGGCGCGACGGCGGAGGCGAGAGTGCTGCGCTGGCCGTGGCAGTGTCCCACGGGAGCTGGGGTTGTCGACGTGCCGCGAGCGACCGCTCCACCGAGACACGGCGCCGGACACGTGCCGAGTGTCCCTGACAGGACACTGGCGCAGGACACGGCTGAGGTGCGGCAGAGGCACCAAGGGAGTACGGACCGGGTCACCAGAGCCAACGCTGCCGGAGGAGAAACGCAGCGGGAAATATGAAGGTGGGTTCGATACTTTTTTGCGTTCTGTAGTTGGAGATTTGTAATGTGATCTGTTCATGATACGAGTCCGGCCTGGGATTTTCCTGTATATTGATCAATCGATTAAATGTGCGGTAAAGCTCGCATCAAATCTCTGGTAAATAGTTAATAAACTTATGAATCGAAGATGACATTTTATCATCTTTTATGACATAAAATTGTTGGCTTAAATCAAAAGCTTGGGGAACAGCAAACAAGTTTGCATGCCACGTAAAAATTGAAGGAGCCGGCATCTTTCCTATTAGCCTTTTGCATTATAACCAAATATATTGGGTGCGCTGCATTTGCCAGCAGTCACCGAACACCAAAGATCGGCTCGGTGTATCAGGTTGAGCCATCAGCAATATTTTCAAATTAAGCTTACACACATCGAATGCCTTACAAAAAGTCACAACTTAAAGGGTCTCCTTCAATAAACGTCTAAAAAGCGCTAGTCGCGCTTATCCTCCGAAAATGACCGCTAGAAAAGAATATCTTCAATGTAGAGCCATCCCGTAGAGATCCCGCATCAACCTTGAAGAATGAGCTACTTCAAGGTTGCAACCGCTTCGATGCAGCTTTGGCTATCAAAAGGACGTAAAGATTGCTCTCATCGTAAACCGAGTCCAATCCCATGGGAACCAGCTTGCTGAGTTGCTGAGAAGCAGACTGGCTCCCACACTTCATTGCGTGGTAACATTGACCCTGTGTAATATGTTTCTGAATACCTGGATACTGTACAAAACGTCAGTTAGCTGGTTGACACCTTTCATGAAATGGCCGTCGACCCGCGAGGCAGCATTCGATGTCGCCATCAGCTGTGAGCAAACTGGTACGCGGGTGCATGAGTGGTCATTGTGGTGCAACGAATGTAAAGCAAGCTTTTCACAATGCACTCATATTGCAATGCATGTACAGGGTGTCTCAAAAGTTCGTATACACATTTCCCATGCCCATAAAGCATATAAGAACCGGCCACAAATTTAAGGTTTTTGTGTCTGTGTGCACACTAGACAAATATGCATGCTTTGACAACTGATTCGGGAGGTTGGAAATCAAACCCTTTGCTGTATCTCCAAAAATATTTGCCCATACCGATTTTCGTCGCTCCGTCAGCTGCCGGAGGCTGATAAAAGGTTACCAGCTTTCAAGCTCTTGTAAGGGAATCCCCTGCAGTTTCTGCGTCGGAATTAGGTTTGACGAGCTCCCCGGCAACATCCGCTTCTCCCTGAAAGCCGACAGCGTGCATCGACACCATCCGTGAGTATTTTGTAGGTCTTCTCTGGCGCTAACTCCTTCATGAATGACTGGCGCCGACCTCCCAAGCACCATTTTCCTTTTCAAAACAACCCCATTCCTGAACAAATGGGAAGTGCCAGGGGAAAAATTTTCGCAGCATATCATAGAAGAATGTGTCGGCCATCTGTTTCTTAGACACATTGTGCAAATTTTGCAAATCCCATTCGCTCGTCATTCCCAATGCCAAGACCTTCGCTGGGTTGCGGAGTGTCTTCCTCAGGAGAGGTTCTGCTTTGTAAACGGCCAAAACCTGTCCATCGTGTGGTTTTGTCGGGATTTTGTGTCTAAAAGAAAGCTGTTCGCTCTAGATCTGCCTCTTGAAACTTCGTAAGATAAAACTTTACATTAATTGACACTTTTGGAGTGTCAGTTGTCCTTGGTGTTGATGATTTTCGTGTTATTTTCCCCAAAAATTTAGCGTTCTAGACATTATAAACAATTTCAAATGATACTTTGTCTTTATTTTACGATGACCTGCAATTTTTGAAACTGGGTAACCTCTGTCTGTGAGCTTCTTGTCAGTTTTCAATAGTTATGCCTTCATTTTCAGCTGCTTTCCGGAGCACGAGTCTGCTGCCATACGAGGGTCGTTCAAAACGCTGTTAGTCTCGCATGGTTTTGTCCTTCAAAAATTTTAGCCACCGTTTTTATTAGATGATCATCATGTTGTACTCATCCTCGCCGACACTTTGCCATGTGTCATTTCCGACTTAACCATTCCCATTACTCCTGAAACAGAGAGTTTCTCAGCCGACGCGATTTTGCGACCTCCATTTTCATGCTTGACCCATGGTCAGAGATGAACCCTTTTTGTGGGCTCATGAAGGGTCGGATGCGCTTGAAAACAATGCGACTGCTGGGGGAAGGTTGTTACCAATGCCCATGCAAAATTTCGACTGTTTATTTCTCGTTTATTCAGAATTATTGACAAAAAAGCATGGCTGGTACCTGTATGCGAACTTTTGAGGCACCCTGTATGTACATATTGGGTGACCCAGAGCTGCATGTTTAGAGCTTGGCACATAAGATCAGTAGCAATACCTGCGGATTGCGCATAGTTCCTTGCAGTATCAACCCACGTTCTATTCGTATTCGCATATGATAGTTCCGTCCACTTATTGTCCTTCTCCGTGCGCCTTTCTCCTTCTCATCGCTTCCCATTCAGAGGCGCGTGCCTTTCGCATGCCCTCTATGTAAGGACTTGTGTTTTCCCACGCCTTTTCCCACGACTAATTGCTGTGCCCATGCGCTTGGGTTTATCTTACAATGACAGCTCACACTCACATCACACATGATTCCTGTCATTCTCGTTTCCAATGCGAGTGAGAACATACTATACATATCCAGGAACGTATTTCTGAATGATTACACATCGTCCCTCGTTTAACACAATTTGTCTGACACATAGTGCGGACGACACGATCAGTAACTAAGTCCTATCTCCACGTTACTATGCGCGGCTATGTCACACGCGTTGATTAAAAAATAAATCTAATCGATCGCACCTGCCTGCACTGCTGCTCCCAGGCACAGCCCGTCACGCCTGCACAACATCACACATGCCGAGCAAGATCCATTGCCCAGACCCTGACCCTCGCCACGGGCGCTGGCGCAATTCAAGTTCATCGGTGGGATTTCGTGTAGTGAAAGTTTCACGTCAGGCACGATTGGGTGTCGGGCTGACATCATCCAGGCCGCTCCGCTCGCAGCCTGGGGGCGGCGGCCGGTGCTGAAACCGTGCCGGCCACCCGTGGACCGGGCGCGGACCTCAGACGGCGCACCTCAATGCGCCGATAGTTGGCGAGAGAGGACGGCGCGGCGGCGCGCTCCCACTGAATCACGGCACATGGAGGAGTGGCCAGGTGCTGTGGACCGTTCGCAGTGATTTAGCTCGAGCGGCGCGACATGAAATTGCAGCGCTGTTCAGTGTTCCGTGTATTGTACGAGTATGGTGTCCGTTTCATTGAGCTATAGATAAGTTTCACTGCACTTCTTCTCTTTTGTATAGGAGTCCTAAGGCTTGTATATAAACAGAATTAGATGCTAAGCAGATGTTTTGATTACATTCGAAAACATTCAAAATTCCACCCGGATGGGTGATCTTTTCAGTCCACTTTGCAGTGGTATGCGTAGCAGTAAAGGCACATATAGCCGACTGTCACTCTTAGCACACAAGCACCTATTTAGAAAACGCCAAGTCACGCGTGTCCTTTCTCCCAAAAACCGGCATGTTCCTGACGAGCGTCGAGAAGACATTTTTGCCGGCTGTCCGCCGGGTGACGACTTGTCACGCCTCATCCTCCCTACCCAGCCGCCGGCAGCAGAGTGGATGGTAACAGATGCGGAATCCGACTTCCGAGCGGTTCCATGAGCACCAGGACACGCCTTCAGCCAGGGAGCGCGTGGACAATGCATCGTAAATGCTTGTCTGTGCGAGCATTATGAATGCGAGACGCGTTACGGGTTAAAAAATGACAGCAAAAAGATGAGTGACGGTAAGTGTCGGAAATGATGTATCACTTGTCCAGTAAGCGGATATAAATGTCGGCATACAAACAACCTGCAGCCAGGCGACGAATAAATCATGCTCAATGCGAAAGCAAGCGCGCCTAAAAGCCACGCAATATAGCGTAGCAAATCTTATGCCACATACAACACTAAATCGCCCATTAGCGATCGTTTATCGAAGCACGACACTCAATTAAATCACCTGACAATAAATTATCCGAAATCAGATAGCGCACCACATATCACTCACGTCCATCTCGTCCAACACAATCCCCAAATCACACGAGTCACCTTCCGTTTCGGTCAGAGGTGCCCGTCTATTGAGCCCCATCGGTTAGAGAGGAATTCCCTTTGACCGGGTGTCCCATTACCTGACCGGCTACCGCCCAAAATATGAGGTGATGTGATCCCGCTCCCCAAGCCCGGCCCGGGCCACTCTGCCCCTTATATCGTTGTGTCGACCACGCGGTGTTGTTATCTTTATTGTTATCACCGCTGCCTGCCTGGTAGTTGGTACCGCCGCGGTATCGCTTCACGGCATCTGCTGGTGCAGCACTCACTGCATCCTTTGGAGGTGTGTCACTGTATCAGTTTGTATGTCCCCTATAGTGGCATGGCGTTGTTATGTTACCGTGGTACAGAGCCGATTCTCAGTTATCACAAATCCTGTATCACCGTGTAGTTAGCACGGCGGAACGTCTCTGTCTCCAAAGTTTGGTGCTGTGTCCCAAAGTCATGTGTGCGACGCTAAATAACTAAATAAGTCCGGCGTCGCTCATATCGCTGGCAGCCTGGTGGAGCATGCATTGAAGCGGTGTTGCTGATTTTTTATCAGCTGGTGCCGCGGTGTTCAATGAACTCTTTCTGATCCTTTGTCACCTCACCTTTACAGTTGGAGTGACACCTTTGCTGTGCACATGCAGTGAGTCCGGTGTAGTGTTGCTGCATACACCGTATAGCTCTGCGCTTTTGTCACTCTGTATTGCCCGTTCCGCCGTGTCGCCATACCTTCGTGTGATTGCGCGCCTCGCTGGCGGGTCTAGGCAATCACGGCGGGCAGGGGCGCGGGCGGGGGCGGGGGCGGCCGAGAACACGGTCGCGGTAGGGCGGCGGCGCGAGGCGACTGGCCGGTGATTACACACGGCATGCGTAACTCGCCGGTACCGGCGCCGCAGCTGGCCGGCGGCCATGGCACGCGACTGACGCATGGTGGACAGCGAGGCGGGCGACGCGTATGGAAAGTGGAGCGGACAACACATGTGGACAGCGGAACGGGATGACGTGTAGACAGAGGAGCGAGATCAATGTGGACAGTGGAATGGCCTCACGTGTAGACAGTGGAGTGGCCTCACATGTAGATATCTAGCACAACTGGCCCACACATGTGGACAGTGAAGCAAACGACCCAAGTGGACAGTGGAACTGCTCACTTGTTTACAGCAGAGCGGGCTTGCATTGAGAGCGGAGTGGAACAGGCTCACATGACACATGCAACGGACTCACATGTAGGCAATGGAACAAGCGGCACACACATGAGAGCATTGTAATATCGGAGAGAGCAGCAGACAGCGCGGCGGCATGCGGAAGAGCAGGTGCAGCCGAACCGGCCAGCGTTTGGACTTCGATAATGTGGAAAGGAATAATCGACCATCCAATGCAGCTGAACAAGCAGAACGGGGATCGCATTAAAAGTGGTACCTACCTATTTTGTTGTGTGGCTTACACGCCGTGGTCATTTTCATAGCAAAAATGAATTAATTTCAGTGCAAACTTCGTTGGCATCTAAAGTAGTTAGAAGCGAAACAATTATTCTAACTCGAAAGAACTCGAAGGAAGCACCAAAGCCCTGATGGAGAGAAGAGGTGCGGCGGTCCCATTAAAACCACGCCGATCTCCAACCAAAAGCACTTTCACTCGCGGAGTCTTCCGGAAGTCCTGCTCCGAAGAGAGCTGAAAATGGCGCACTTCCGCCGCATCCGCAATTATCTCTCCATCCTATATCGATCGACAAAAGAAACACTATTGGTTGTATAACATTTGGGTCCTGCTAAATATGCTACACAAGGCCAGACACGAAAAGTGATTAAGAACAAATATTAGTTGCGCAAAATACTGGAAAAGGCAAAATGAAGTATGAACCAAGTTGAGCATAAGGGCTTTTCAATTAGTTTAAAAATAGTATCTAATTAAACACCATTGCGGTAGATTCCTTCTCCCGTAGTCCAGTGGCAATCTTCAGCTCAAACGAGTCGTTCACCTGTACATTACCCTGCTTCCACACACCCAGCTATAAAAATTCCGTCTAATCACCGTACTGTGACCGCCGTGCCGCCCGCTGACCTGGTGCCCCGTGTGTGCAGGTGCCGCTGACGTGGCTGCTGGTGCTGCTGGTGATCCTGGTGACACTGGTGCCGCCCAGCACACCAGCCAGAAGGTGGCGACGGTTCAGGATACGGGTACCACGCGCCATGCACGCTCTGCGCCGTGTCGGCAAGGAGTCCTACTCCCGGGAGCGGTTCCTGGCTATACCGCAGATACCGTACCCCTACTACCAGAGGTGAGACTATGCTGTTTTAGCACTACTGTTTATAAGGTGAGTAATGGGCGTCCGTTTCAGAGAAGTCTCGCTCCTTTCAACTGCCAGAAGTAAAGGAGAACCATGGACGTAAAAGTTGTATGTTCAGAAGCATGCCATGAAGGCAGTCTGAGTAAAATATAATTGCTCTATGCATATGACTTCATTAGTTCCAGCGAGTCATACTACCACTGTTTCCTAATACCCCTGGCCCAGGTGCGAGCACCGAAATTCGAGCCTTTCAGTACATAAATTCCAGTGCAGTTAACCCAATTGATGTGTGACGCATGACGGAATTGACGTGTGTGATGTCCCGCCTTTCATTCAGGGTCGTCGTGCTTCGGCTGTCAAAGTGCAGCTATCAGAGAGAGGAGTACTAGCTCCCAAAACAAGCGATAAAACAGTAACACTAAACTGCACCAGATGTCAAGCTTACGTAAAGCTCCGTTCCGTTGTAAGACGATATGCTAATGTTAATTAACATGGCCCGGAAGTTTCGTCGATGGCACACATGTGACATGTGGAATAGGCACCACTTTGTATTTTCTTCTTTTCGAATGTTTGCTTTACAAAAATTAATCATTAATCAATAATAAATGATTCTAATCGTCTGGTCTGAAAGGTAAGAAATTACATACATAGCGATAGAACAAGAGCATTTGACGTAAAAATGCGACAGTGATAAATTGCTTGGCGCTTATCTGACATTAAAATGGCGATCCGCGATAGCACTTAAATACCGCGACAGCGAAAGCGGTACGTCATGTCCCTCGACCCTCACTATCGAATAGTACCTATACCAGATCAACCACGATTCTCTGTTCCGAAAATAGCCAACCGGTTTCCAGGAAAACGCCAGGTTCTGAAAATGGCGTCCGCTGGAGCGCTGACCCATCCACGGCAGAGGCGGCACGCGCTACAGAGGTGGCACGCCCTCCACACGCTCAGGTGGCGTGATCTAGACAGAGGCGGCACGCGCTCCACAGTGTGGAGGGCGTTTGGGCTCCACAGTGTGGAGTCCACACGCTCAGGCACTGTTCCGTGCTTCTATCCTCAGGATACTGAAATCCTTCTCCTCCACGCCGCAACCCCACTCCGGGCTGGACAGGCAACTTTATCTCATGCGGGCTGCTCCCTTGGATCGGCACCGCTGCTCCCGAGGGAGCGCACCCCGTAGCCGGGTGCAGTGAGTGCCTTGGGGCTGGGTGGCCTGTCCTCTGGACGGGCTCAGCCCCGGCGACTCACTAGGGTGCCTGCCCAGACCAATGTCTCCCCCTAATTCCTATCATCCTTCCGGCTCTGCAATGGTCTTGTCGACCGAAAGGGCCTAACCCAACAAAACAAACAAACAAACAAACAAACACACGCTCAGGTGGCATGATGTAGACAGAAGCGGCGAGCGCTCTAAGAGGCGAGATGCCCTCTGGACGACAGGCACCTGTCGTCCTCGCTGTAGACAGGGGCGACGTGCGCTCTAAATAAGAGGCGGCGCGCGCTCTATGTAGACCAGATGCGCATTGCCTTCTAGACAGACGTGATACGCTCAACAGGCGGAGCACACCCAGCAGAAGGGCGGCGCGTTGTTTTGAGTCGTCTCCCGCTCCCCGCCTGGCGCCCCCCTTTTCACCCGTACCGCACTGTTGCAGGCCGCGGTACCGGTACCCTTTCTACGACCGCTACGGTCACGGGAAACTGCTGTACGGGTACGGAGACGGACACCTGTACACCTACACCCAGTTCAAGCCGCTCGACGGGTACAGCAAACGCCGGTAGACGACAGCCCGTCGCACGCCCGGCAGCCTGGGCAAGTACGGTAGGAATGACAACTTCTCACTCTATAAACTTCTAGCACATTTTACCATTATTCTGCATAGTTTTGAGAAACAGCGATCAACGGAGAGATGAAGAACTATGGTACCTTTGATCAATGAACATGTAGTTCCCGGTTCTGAAAACCACAGTATAAAGTCTTAATTCGTTTCTTCTATATGGCAATAACCATTCATTTCACTATTCGACAAGCATGATGCGTGGTAGTAAAACATGTCTTTCGCCAATCACGCCCACTTAGTCCCTATTGACCCTATTTAGCATTCCCGCATTTACGCCTCATTTCACACGCCTGATGACTACACGCATGCGTAATCTGATTTCTCCTTAATTGCGGTCTTTTCATATCAACACGCCTGTGTCGATCGGGATTCTGTCCCAGCCGCGCCCACACCCTCGCTCTGACGAGGCTCTATAATGCTGCCTTTGTGTTCCAGGGTTCCCGGCCAGCCGCCATAGCACCGGTATCGTTTATTGAGAGCCTTGTTTCTGTTCTTTGCCGACAGACGAATAGCCGTCGCCGCCGCCTCCGTACGATACAGCGCGTAGCGATGAAGGTTTGAAGACGGCGCCAGGGTAGGTGGGGAGGTGAAACAGAGGCAAGAGGCTACAGACGTCCACGATCGGTCTAATTATGGAGATCAATTGACTGGTTCAACAGAGATCAGCTGTCTGATCCTACGGAGAGCAAGCGATCATACAGAGATCATGTCTGACCCAGCGGAGATCGTCTGATTCTTCGAAAATCATATGACCGTCCTAGCGGCGATCGTGTGATCTTTCGCAAAGATCATCTGTCCGAATCTACGAAGATCAGCTGGCTGATCCTGTGTAGATCGGTTGTCTTCCTACGGATGCTATGAATATCACTGGTCTAACCGAGCGATGGCAGCTGGCGTTATCCAGCTGGCGGCGGCTTAAAGAGCTTTGACGAGGCTCGCGGCGTGCGCGGTGGACTGATGTTTTAGAAGCCGAAGTGTGTGGACTGTGGAGGCATGGAAAGATGAGCAATGATTCGCTGGATGATTCGAGTGTGTAGCTGATGTGCTTTGAGTGTGTATCCGAGAATCGAGAGGGTTTGAAAGAGTGTAGTGCGATCTCATGAACATGTGCCTTCTCTGTGTCGCTACAAAGTGCAAATCGAGAGTTCTATTAGAAAGAGAACGATCAGCGGTTAAAAAACGCATGAGACAATTTAACGCCAAGTTTAAAGGTCAATGCGTAAAGGTTATTTCTGTAATAATCAAATATCAACCGACCTCGTCCCATGAAGCTCGGTTCGTTGAATGAGGCTACTGACATAGCCGACTCTGCTCAAGCCGTGTTTCTTGTTGTAAATAAGCAGATGCAGGTGAATAAACATTAAACATCTAAGTGACGAAACCCGAAGTGCTTATTGTATTGGTCTTAGGTAACGTGAACGAACATATAACAACGCATGCACAGTATCATAACCGTAACCAAAGCCACCAACTTTGTTCAGATGCCATAGTCTGCTTCGAATCGCGTGTATTGAAGTGCGATCAAATATTGACCTGAGCCTAGCCTACGACATTAAGCGCCCTAGATTACCCTCTTGGACCGCATAAAAAAACTCAACAAAGTGACAAGAAAATGCGTTGAGCGAGCCAGTGCGCCGCTATTCACTCAAATCAAACACAATCAACCGCAAATGCTAACATCAGCTGAACGGTGACTTCAACCGCGACAAACACAAGTGAACAGCTTCCCCGCTATCTTTGGCACCAATCTATCCCATAACCAGGCAAGAGTCGATATGGAATAATGACTAACCCGACTGAGATATCCACCACCACCGAGGTGCCAGGCCTTTCTCACATCAAACTAACAATAACGCAAGGAAGCGAGGCCGAACAGAGCCATAGAGTTACGGCACAAATACGAACACTAGAGCCACCTCCCGGTCAGTTACTGAAACTAACCACAACGACGGTCCTCCAGGTGGCGTCGCTGACACATGAGTTTCATTATACAGCATACACGTATTACCAATTGCAAAATATATGGATGTTTAAGCAGCCTATAAAGAAATAAAAAAAACTATAAACAATTTCAAACAGGACCATCAATGCGAGAGTTTATATCCGCCACAACAATCTTGAATAATATTTCCGAGACGAACTATGAAAAAAGATGCTACATCAAAAACAGACACCAAAATTTTCAAAACAACGATGCTTAGTCAAACATTAACGGCAAGTTATTTGCACTACAGATAATGTTTCTTAAAAAACGAAATGTTTTTATAATGGAACGATAACATCACATTTCCTGGTATGGAGTTTGTAGAGCCTGCTTTACATGGACATCGCGGTCCAATATGCATTAAAGCGACACAACCACAACCTTTACACACACGGGGTTCTATTTAACCTACGCATAACAAAATCCGCACTCATACCATCCTGAAACAATCTAGCAATAGCTAAACCTCATATACGGTACGTAGAATTTCAACACAATACAAATAACTTTTACAGTAGCCACTGAGACGATGTCGTTCTTTCTTGCAAACTTCCCTTCAGATCATTGCCAGTTTAAAAAAGATTTGTTAAACACCCACCACCATTTACCCCTTGGTTTACCCCCACCTCTCCCCCAGTTTGAGCTAGGTAGGTTTACCAGCTGTCAATAACTCACAACCCAGTGCGACAAAAAATGATGTTTGTGGAATATCGTAAACTGATCCCGGCAGTTTGAACAAAGTGCGTGCCATGCTGGAGGAAGCCCCCGAGAATATCATATCATATCCTCAGTTGATACAAAATGTGTGCCTCGGCCACTGCCTTCAACCCCAAGATGTTGAGCATACGTCCATTTGCTGGGAGTCTGTGGTGGCTTCTTTGTGCGTGCCGGCAGTGATAGTCGAGAGCAATGGAACCAGAAGAGCTACGTGATATCAGACACATATCTAGCGCTGCCTCGTCAATCGCCAGTGACATTGGTCGAAACAGCTGACAGAGGTGGTTGTGGCGGCATCAGAAGACAGTGGTGACAGACCCATATAAAGAAGATCTTTTAGACTTGAGTACTCACAATAATATTTGAGCCAGCTGCGTCTTGAGCGCTTAAAGCTTCACACTGAAGGAGCTGGAAAGAGATGAAAATATTAGTAAATTCATTGACTTAGTACGGGTTATTTCGACGAATAACCACACTCGCACTAGAAGATTCATGTCATGTCTTCTCTTTGCTCAGATAAGCTGATCAATAGTTGAACTACCTGAACAACACCCGTGCCGATTACAGCAAAATATCGAACAACAGGTGAAATTACAACCTAAGTTAATTATCGTAGAATTATCGTAAAATCTTAGACCTTTGCATGAACGCCCACTCCCCTCACGCAAACTTACTCTGTGAAGTCAGGACACTTGGAGATGATGTGCTCAAACTCGGCAAACGACAGCATGCCATCGTCATCCAAATCAGACTCATTGTTGATGTTCTGGATGAGTTGCTGCAAACCAAAAAAGATCACAAGTTAGGATGCACGCATCACTCGCGCCAACATCAAATCAAGTAGGACAATCCCATTGCATTTGAAATACTGTTCGCAAAAACTCACAATGCAAAGACTTGTGCAGAAAACGAAAAAATGAAATATCAATATTTGGACAGTTAAACACGCACAGTGCATCAAATGAAGGCGCATCTTATTAACAAATGTTGGTACGTTCCAAACGTACCATCATCTCCATTTCGGTGATGCGTTGCGGCGCCGTCAGCCGGTTGATGAGTTCCCTCAGATCCTCACGGCCGATCATATCGTCATTGTCAAAGTCGAAGATGCGGAACGCGTACTCGGACTTGACCGTCTTGGGCGCGTGCACGCTGAGCACGGACATCATGTCGAGGAAGTCCTCGAAGGTGCAGGAGCCGTCCTGCAGGGAACTGAAGACCTGCCGACACCGAGGGAGAGGGTCGGACTCGGGTTGGTGAGCGTGGAGGGCTTGCCAAGGAAAGCGGAGGGATGCTGCACCCCCGTGCGTGCATTGGCCGGTGCGTACATCAATAAACTCGTCCAGGCCGCATCCAAACTGAGCTGAAGAGGAACCCAACTGGGGTGCAAGATGAGGTTTGTTAGGTCGGTATAAGTAAGGCCTGGATGATTTATTAGGTTCGCGTAAGATGCATTAGAAGGCTTTAATACCATACCCTCCTTCAATAGAAGCATTGAATCTGTCATTATTGATAAATGATTAAGTTATTCTGACGGGTCAAACGTCTCGGAGATCACATAGGTACTCGTACACATCAGCTGAACCAACTGAAAACAAGAAACGTTGTGCAATGCACATGCTGTACAAATATCAATTCAAAACACCTCATCAGTCTCCTCTGACAGATCCTGATAGTTGTTATTTCGATTCGATTCGAGATTCGATTGCATTCGATCATTCGAGCGAGCCATGCTCAGTGCTCACCTTACAGATGCGGTCGCCAAACGGATTGGCTCGCAGTTCTGGGTAGTTGAGCATCACACTCATCTCCAGACGTGCATTTCTGTTCTCTGACACGATATCTGGTGCAAGAGCCTTGAATTTCTTGTGAGCACTGGGAGGGACAGCAGTACATAGTTAGCAAAAAAATGAGAGTTGGCAGAGGCCAGAGGTTATAGCTGACAAAAGCATCTCACTTCAATCATTTTTCTATCATCAGCAAACTATGCTTGAATCAACAAAAGAAAAACTATAGATATTGACTGATATTGAAATCCTTTATAAAACTCCCATTATAACTAAATAGTAGAACACTCACACAATGATTTCTTGTCTGGTAAAGTATGTAAGATCTTGATAATCTTCAATCTCCTCCTCAGTTAGGAAGTCTTCCTGCTGCTTGCTGCTCCCCTGACCCATTGCATCGAACAGTTACTCCTGCTGAAGATCAACAAAAGCTATATGAGCAAAACACTTAGTTTCATTGCAGAAGAATATCCAATATATGTGCTATCTTTGATATCAATAATGCAGACTAGGAACGCATAATATGAGGAAAAGCAGATTATAGGTCTGTATGAAAATGCAGAATGGAGTAGTAGCCCACTACCCAGCACCCAGTTTGAGATAAATCCAACCTGCATCTTGATCTCCATGCTACCATTGGCACACGCAAAGGGTGTTGAAGATTGCAGGACTTTGCAGTTTCCTGTGTTAAGAAGTTAAAGCTGCTTACGCTATGCCCAACATATGTGATACAAGCTGTGAAATCAAGGTTTTGCAACAGGCCTGCTTGAGCAGATATAGGACTATAAAACAAATGTCATGTATAAAGATTACATGCCTGCATATCTCTCAATGTCATTGATGATAAGCATAGACCATAGGGGTGTTCACGGGCACCACAAACTGCTGAATGCAGTGTGTGAGGTGTGTGCAGCAGGCATAGGGGGTAGGGGATGGGTAGGCGGTTCAGACGTCACGGCTGCATGTGGTGGACGGTCCGCTGCGGCCAGTCCCAACCGGCCACAGCGGTCGCTGTGTGCGGTGACGGAAGGCTGATGTAGGGACGCAGTGGGCGGAGCTTGAAGGCTGTATATGGTCTGGCCACGCCACACACAGGGCCCGTGAACAGCCCTCATGTGAGTTCCTCCATTGAGGAGCTGGGAAATTGCACTATACTGATAAAAAAAAAATTGCAAAATGCTCAATAAATCATTTACAATGTGGCAATTTACTGATTATCACCAAGGGACCAGGGAGCTTTCCATCTGCATTTTATGCATATTTTACTTCTTTTTGTGGTATTCTAGCTTCTACAGTCAGTGCATAGTGTTTCTGCTGTTATCTGGTCATATTAGTTTGTTTCTAGTCTTGTAAGGAGCAATAATAGTGATTGGGTATTCCTTTTCCACAAAGCTGACAATGTCAGGTAGGTAAAACAAAAACAAAGGAAACAAATCCATGTAGGTAGTTCACGAAGTGAAAGGTGTCAAAAATGCATAAAATGAAAAGCAACATACCCAAGGCCAGAAGACAACGAAACTCTCTAAACAAGCATTTCTTTCTCAACAGTTTCTATCATCACTGAAATGCGCGGCTGCCCACACAACATCCCCGAGAAAATCCAAACGACAAAAGCTGCAAGAGACGATTTTCCTTTGTTTGGCAATTTTCAGAAATCCTGTTCATTACCTAACTTTTTTGGTGTGAATAGTGTCAACTGAAAGCAAGTATCTAACTTTGGCCAATCAAAAGCCAGATTTGTCCAGCAGAAGATGCATATCAGTCCCACGCACAAGGGGGAAAAGCTCAAATTATTGAGCGCTCAAAATATTGAGCGTGTGACGTCAGAGGCTCCCATAGGCGTAATGCTGAGGGCTCAAAAAATTGAGCCGTTTCAGGAACACGTTTTGCAAAAGCAACTCGCAACACCTAGGGAGAAATGGCAACACCCTAGGAGAATCACTAATGATGCAAAACAGATTAGGCTTTCATATTTTTCACTGCTCAAGCTTCAATGATTGGGGGAACACCAATTTCTAGGTCGAAATCTTACGGCATACCAGGATGCCTTAAAAACAGGCCAATATTTATGTCGAAATAAAAGTTATTTTTTGTCCATTCACGTTTTTTACTAGGGTTCTGTTGAAAAGAGCATTTTTCATACTACCCAAAATGATTGCGACTCAATTTCACATCACCCATATCAATATCGGAGAATATTTTTCATTTGGCGGCGCCGTTTGTTTATTTCGTCGCGACGTCTCCGGTCGCGTGGCTGTCGTCGTCCTTGTGTTGAAGGTAAGTTTTTATCGTTTAAGTTATATTTAGATGTTAAAAGGTACACTGAAAAGTTTGAATATGCTGTGATTTTAAGTTTGGAAACACGTAAACGTCAATCAATTCACGTTTTCCTCGATTTGCGTGCAGATAAGTAACTGTCGACGAAAGTGGCGCCATCCGATATGATGTTTTGAGGGAAAGAGACACAACATATTTACGTGAAAATTTTTGTTTTTTAGTGGTCTAAGTGCTTCAAAGAGGCTGTGAATGTTTTCTTCACACAATTTTTCATTAGGTATGATGAAGTAAAAGGTAGTTTCAGTCTTAACTTTCATATAATTGACATTAAAACATGATAGTCCACTGCTATCAGTGATTGAGTACCTTGATATTTGGCATTTCTTATTAATTTGAATGTATTCTCTATCCATATGACCTGATAGTAGGTGGCAATACTCTGCCAATATGTTTCCATAGTTTTCACATTCATTTTCCAGTCCTTTACATAACATCACAATTTATAATCAACAAAACTCAACTCCTTCGTTACTTCACAACACTGACAGCATGACAGACTGACAGTCAACTATTATGTGTGTGAATGCTGAAATAGTATGGCCACTTTGCTGACTGGCTCATTTGAAATAAGATAAAAATGATCCTTTATATCATTTCCATCTGGAGGATCGGAGTCAACGGAAAAGGAAGGCCACTTTCAAGCCTCAAGGTCTAGGCTGCCAAACGCCAGTTGGCAGTCACCACCAAATTTATAATAGATTAATTCATTATTATATTTTGAGACCCTTAGGTCACTGGATCAGCATCACATTTTCAGTTTCAATATAGTAAAGGTTTTTATTTGTATGATGTGAAATATTTTCCTGAATCACAATTTAATTATCCCTAGGTACCTGGTAGAGGTTTCGGATTTAATGCTCATTGTTGGTGTGCAGTCAGGATTTTTTGACAGGTCCAGATAGGGAATCCTGATCAATTTTATAGTAAAGTGGTCTCCTTATAATCACCACACAATTTATCAAAAGCATTTGTAGAATTCATTCAAGGAAGAATTTTATCAATGTTGCACCCATTTCTTAGACGACCTAGGCTGCATCTTTTTTTAGTTCCTGTTGTATGACATATTTTCCATTTTGTTCCACTGCATAAAGAAAAAAAAATCGTTTGAGATCACCAAACAGCTTTTCTTTTTCTGGCAGGTCTGCACAACCAAGCGGTGGTGAGGACGTCGGCCGTCCCTGTGGGTAAGGTCATCTGCTCAGCCTTTGTGGAGATCAGCAAGACGTCACCAAGATGAAGACTTCGCTGGAGCAGAAGCCGCTGACCCGTGTCCGATCGGGCAGGTCATGCTCGACGGCACGAGCCACAACTTGAACGACTCGGTGACATCAACAACATGGTGGAGCAGGTGAATGAGTTTGGCGACGTGTTGTGCGACTGCAAGAAGGGTTGTCTGCGTGTTCTGACCGGCGGAGCGGCGACGCTGCGCAGTCTGTGCTGGTGGTGAGCAGCTGGCCGTGGTGACCGCGCGCGCCCACATGCGCCGACAACCTGTGCGGCTTCGACGGCCCCGGGACAGCCCGATGCCGCCCACTATGCGACGCCGACCGCGCACTGTCCGCACGGCCACATGGAGGTGTGCCCGCGCCTTTTGCCCGCACGCCGCTACCTCGCAGCTAGTCTGCAACCACGCCGTCGCCGCCTGTAGCCCGATAACAAAACGGCTGTCTGATAATGCCGCGTATTCTTTGTGATGTTGCTACTGTGATGGTTGCTACTGCTGGTCTGAGACTCGATGTTTCCATTCGTCTTTTACATGTTAGGGATTTGATAATGATAAGCTTAGTCCGAGCTTAGGTCGTTTATATCATTTGTCATATGGCATATTTTGGATCAAAGCAGTACGACACTGCCTCCTGCTTTTGTGATGTATGCTGGCAAGACGCAGGTTCCGGTCGCAGGTCACCCGGTTCCAATGTGGTCGGGCTGGCATGCGATAATGTGGTGTTGTTTTGCTCGTCTCTGTGTTCCACACTTGATGATGTTTGTGAATCTAACCCACATTGTATAGTATTTTTGTTTGTTTGCGGCCGATGGCCTTGTAAGTTGTAACCGTGGCAATACAGTTTTTCCTGTATACTTCTCCAATATTCAAGCGTGGGTGGATATCTTTCTGTAATCACGTATTCCCTTCTCCCTGTACAGTCAGAAAATATCAATACAGTATTCATACGGATTATTCAAGCCCTGTATAATTATTTGAGGTGTGCCGAATCCGAAAGGCGACCGATAAAACTACTAGCGGAAAATGTGACATGATGCCATGGGTTTGTGAAAAGTTTAGGTACCACGTAGCATTCAACTTCCTGCATTTCTGTTTCAACTCAGTTTAACGTATTTCAACGAACATAACATCAAAAATGGCAGCCAGTACCGGCTTCACCTGTCACGGAGAAGGCTCAATAAATTGAGTGTAGATGCTGGCCGGCACTCAATTTTTTGAGCGCCAGCTGACTGTCGTCTGTCGTGGCGCTCAATTTATTGAGTATCGCGGTCCCGAACGACAAGTGGCGCTCAAAAAGTTGAGCGTCTTTAGGGCATTTTCTTTCCAAAAACACCGATATAAATTATCACGGCGAGTGTTCGAGAAGAAACCTTGTTGCTCTCTCTTGCCATTGATACCTTATTTGGATACGATATTTGCCGTAGTGTGACGCTAGAGGCATTGTAAAATACCATCGTTTCGCCTATTCCTTCATAATGGGGCCCGCTCAATTTTTTGAGCGCTCAATAATTTGAGCTTTTCCCCCTTGTGCGTGGGACTGATATGGCGAATTTTTTGGCATTATCGAACATAATAAAATAACTGATTTTTGAAACATCTGCGCCACATCTGAAAACAATAATGTAGCTACCAATTCACATGAATGAAGTTATTTGACAGCTACCATAAAATTGGTGTCCCTGTGAATGCTACGGGCAGGGGACAGACTGCCGCAGTGGCGGATCCAGGGGGGGGGGGCAAAATGGACATTTGCCCCCCCCAAACGGCATGATTTTAACATTACGCCTATGGACGATGCATGGAAAGAATCGATAAATTTTTATGGTTTGCCCCCCCCAAACCTCTGAGCTGGATCCGCCTCTGGACTGCCGCCAGTCTTATAATCACTTAGCTTGCTTTGATTATCCCTCGCCGGCACAGGCCATTTTGAGTCTTTCGACGGCACAAGGGGGGGGGGGTCCCCTTGGGTGCCCGACGGCACCCAAAAGTCGGTTGCGGGACCTGTTAGAACTTCGTAAAGTGTGGCTGCTACGGTTTTTCGGGGTGCTGATCACGAATATCATGTTAGTTTTGATCACAGATGATGTGCTCATACATTTAAGCCAGGTCGGGTCAGGTCAGGTCAGGTCAACCAGTAGGGGTCCTGCCCGGTATTCCTAGTAGGTGTCAACCGCCTCTGACAGCTTCGTAACATGTTACGAAGGCACCAAAACTACTTCGTAAATGTTCATATGGTTGCTAAATTCGAATTCAGCTCCAAAAACTGGCCTACAAGCATGTAAAACTCGAAAAAGTGAACCGAGATCATCAAAGGTCAATGACCTGACCAGACCTTCAGGTGACCTTGACACCCACCCTTATGCATGGGGGCAACATCATATCACATGTTTGAACGCTTGAAACCACGAAAAGACTGCAAACGCGCGGCTAATGCGAGCCGACATACGCCGAATCGCGATTCCGGCCAAACATGGTCTCGAAAGCAGGTCACAGGTCAAAGGTCATTTGGGTCAGGGTCATGAAATTTTCAGGGTAGGTGTAAGATTGATCAACTCGAAAGTTTCGTCGCGATCGGCCGCTTTTAACGCGAGTTATTTGCGAAAAACCGAGGGGTCCGTTCGACCTCCCCCCCCCCCCCTAATCCCTATACGGGCAAAATATAGAAAAGGGCATGTGCGACACATGTTTTATGGGTCGTTTTACTCATAGAATTCAATAGGCACACTCAATAAGTGATATGGACCACCTCTGGATGAATTTCAGGTCGAGGTCAGGTCAAGGTCAGGTCAAGTGAGGTCAAATTTTGAAGTTGGTTGTTAAGGCCTAAAAAGATGTCTATCTGATGCAGTTTTTCACGGCGAATCGAATGGTACTATTTTTGTTTCCGTACGAGGTCTAGAACTTCAAAAAAAAAACATTTTTCAAAATTTTTGTGTGTCGTGACGTCATAAAATTTTGAATAACTCCCACGTTTTTGAACCGATTCTTCTAAAAATTAGTATGTAGGTGCACATAGACCACTTCTCTGACATATATTCCGTTTTTTTAATCACTCAAAATTTTGGATTTTATAATTATTTTCCCAAAAAAGTCAGTTTTTTTAGAAAAAAAAATTGGGCCAAAATCCAAAATTTTCAAAAAACCGAGATAGCAATTTGATAGTCAAAGTAAAATCACGTATAACCTTTTTTGTTACGTCTTGATTTCTTTAAAAATGAAGGTGTTAGCGGCGTTTGAAATTTTGCCGTTTTCGAGGCGAAAATGGTGAACATGACGTCACTAAAACGTCAATTTCTCAAAAGATTTCCGACGGATTTCGCTCAAATTTTCAGGGAACGTGTCAAATTGATGTATGATAAGGTATTGAAAGTTTGACGTCGCTGGCTTATCGCGTTTAGAAGTTATTGGCGAAAAACGGGAGGGTGCAGATTCTGCCCCCCCCCCCCAGGGGGGCGCGGGATATGAAGTCATGTATGGTATATGGGGCCATTCCGACCCGTCTTATTGGTAAAAATAGGAAGTTGATTTTCCCCCATTGACTTATAATGGGTAGGTCGAGAAATTGACCTAACCTTAGGTCACCGATATCAAAATTCCGAGATATACAAATTGTAGCTACTAATGACCTAATAAAATCCTGCGACTTTCAAGGGCCCCCGACATCTACTGTAGCTCTGTCACGGTGACAAAGTTGCAAAAAATAGACTTGAGGTTGGGTCATTCAAAGTGACCTGGTGACCTGACCTTAAAAGTTCGGAGTTTCAAACTTGCACACCATGTGTAAAATTGATGAGAGAATAGTCGTACCAAATTTCGCGGCGCTGCGCGCCGCGGTTTTCCCGCTATTCGCGAAAAACCTCAGGGGGAGAGGCGGATATCCGCCCCCCCCCGTCGGTGCTCGTGTTAACTTTACACCGCTATTACTAGAAAAGTTGTGAACAGATTTTCTTATTTCTTGCACAAGAAGATCCGCAATTCAATTCTGGACACGTAGCCAAATTTCACATTAATATTATGCATAGGTCACGGATATCTTATTACGGAGCGAGCGAAGCGAGCGTAGTCTTTCCTTACCGCGCGCGTCCGTACCGGAAATTCAAAGGTAGTGTGCCACCTTTGAAAGATTTCCCATTTTATTTTTCCTAGGATAAGAAGCTTCTGTTTTTACCTAATATCGCAAAAAAATCAAAAATGGGCCTGGAATAGTGCCTTTTTCGCCTAAAAGTTTTTCGGTTTTTAGATATGTATAACAACTGTAGTGGGCTCACCTGCAAACAGGCGTCGGGCAACAATCGCGAATGCGGCGCACTTGTGACAATAAGCAAAGGTCATTATAGTGTTACGACCATACGACGTACGGGAATGAGTTATCAGCTGTCTAATCGTAGACAACACAATGTCGAGCCTTAAACTGTAAGCCCGTATTGGTATTGTTTCTTTTATTTGGCTGTCGAACATTATTTATGGTTTGAAATATGATTTTATGTAAAATAATTGATATGAAAAAGCCGTCTTATAAGTTATGACCCCATTTCACCACACGCAAGTGGCAGAAATGACAATGATCAGCTGACGCATTTTTCTTGGCCGAAGTCAGAGCGCGCGGCCCGACGCACCACGCGTATTTGGAAATTCCGACCTCGACGAGCATCAGAAGCCACCTAACAGGCGTGTTCGAAACCGCAGGAGATGATGATGAACGGGTTTATCGAAACTTGATTGGATGAGCATATCGGTAATAGCGATTTCAGTGTGTGCATTTATTGTTCATAGTGGTGTGAAATGTGGTTGGGGTACGACCGACAACCCGTCGGGGCGAATTTCGCACTGGGGTACTCAAAATTTGAAGAATTTAAGACGTTTCCATGAGTTTTGAAGGTATGGATAAGTTCTAAAAATCCGGTTCTCCTTATCTGGGCCATTAACTCCATACGGTCCAAGAAAGCTGGCACACTACCTTTAAAGAATAACGGAAATTTCTGAGTATGAGCGGCCGGCCGGCCGGCCGGCCGGCCGTGGTCACGCTTTTGCGAGGCTTATATCTCAGCAACCACTTGACCGATTTACACGCGGTAATTTTTGTAGGGTAGCTTCATTCCTTCTACCAAGTATTGGACTATTCCTGATGCATGAGGGTGACCCCTTATGCACGTGCCACGTGCAAAAAGAAGAGGTGTCCGTTTTGTAATTGTTGCAATATCTCGGTAACTACTTGGCCGATTGCGCTGAAAGTTGGCATGTAGGTAGGCACCCACTTGGCACTGCAGACCCATGTGCCAGAGTTGGGGTGCTGCTGCGCGTGCGCACGTGCAGGGGTCGTTTCCAGATCTCGAGAATGGCTGGACCGATGGCGCTCAAATTTGGCACATGGGTAGGGACCGGTCAGTAGGGTGCTGTGCAAAAGTCAGTCGGGACCAATTTTGCACGTGCGCACGTGCAGGGTGCCGCTTCCAGATCTCGAGAACGGCTGGGCCGATTGTGCTCAAATTTGGCACATCGCTAGAGACCGGTTAGTAGGGTGCCGTGCATAAGTCAGCTGGAGGTACCCCCTCGAAATGTCGCACGTGGTGCAAGGCTCACCCTCTCGCTCGCTCCGTTAGTCGCCCCAAAAGGCGTTATACTGGTGTCATAGGTCACGCGACATATGTTTTATGGTCCATTTAGACTATAGATTTCGAATTCGGTGTCGTCTGTGTCATTTGAGACCATTTTCATCTGAATATAGCTGAGGTCAGGTCACTTTCAGGTCAAAAAAGGTCAAATTTCAAAGTTGTATTTTTTTTTAAACAAAAACATGTCTATCGGATGCCGTTTGAGCTCAGAAACACGATGGTGCTATTTATATTGGTGTACGATGTCAAATTCGTACAGAAAAATTGGTTTGAAACATTTTTAGATTGTGAAATTTTTGCTATAATGCGTATAACTTGGCCATTTTTTGAAGATATCTGCCTAAAACTTGCTAGAGTAAGTCATAAGCATGTGTTCTATCATATATATTCCGTCTTTTCGAAAAGTCAAAAAGTTTTTGAAAAAAAATACCAAATTTTAAATTTTGATATAAATAATTTTAAAATTATCAGAATTTTGAAAAGTTGAGATAGGTAGCAATTTGATAGCGCAGCCGCAGTCCATTCTAAGTCCTCTAATGCAAAGAAATTGGGTCTAGCTCAAAAACTGAGCTCGAGTTGGGAGCGATTCCCGTGGTTCAATGTTTTGCGTCGAAATCGGCCGAACATGACGTCACTCTGACGTCATTTCCGGCCGACTTATGAAAGATACGAAGTCCAAATTTTGACACAAGGTGTGAAATTGATGCAGCCGAAGGTACTGAAAGTTTCGCGGCGATAGCTGAAGCAGTTTAGAAGTTATTGCAGAAAACCGGGAGGGGCTATGAATAGCCCCCCCCCCCCCCCCAGTAGGGCGCGGTGCATCGATTGAGTTCAAGTTATTGCAGAAAGAACAATATTCTCAAAATATTTTTATTTGGACGGTTTTTGCGCATGTAGGCTAACCCTACCCGAGGTTTATCTACACGATAGGATTCGACTTAGGTCAAATATCGGAAAAATCGGAAAGTCCATCACGTCTTCTCCTGTTGTTACATACAACTTACACCGAAAATCAGTCCGAGCATAATTTGCAGTGGTAATGACACCAACCTACCTGAGTCGGACAAAAATGGCGATTGTTTTATACGGGCCTAAAACATACAGCCAGGTGGCAAAGGCGCGACCAGCAGTCTGGTTCATTTGAAAGAGGCACAGGTAATACACTACAATAGAGATGCGAATACACAATGGCAAACATGTAACACCGGGACATACGCTGTTCTGATATTTACTTCGACGAATACAAGAAGTCATTGTGGTGTTATCTATCACACATTCGCCTCTTCGATAGCCCCTTATCAGCGCGGCGGGGCGACTTCTGTCCGTCAGTATGTCCACACAGTCTGGCTCGTGTCGAATGACCTCTGACTTCTGTCCCGCTGAGTGGCGGTTCTCACGACCACAAAACGCACACGGCGCCCTCCCCATTCACGTGAGCGAGCTGGACCCATTCACCGGGCTAGTTCCCGCCCGGGCCGGCAGATGGCAGGGCGGCAGCGGGTTATTGGCCTGTGGCGTCCGTCACCCGGCTCATTTCCCGTTCGCCGGATGGGAGCCAGCGAGCATAGGGAGGCCGCCCTGGTGTGGCGGGCAGAGCCGGGGGAGAGCGGCCGCACCGCGCGAGCCGCTCGACGCGTCTGCGCGGGGAGGGGAGTGTGGGGAGCGGCTCGGCGGCAGCTGCCGCCACGAGACGAGCCAGTCGCGTGCGATGGCCGCTCCGGAGGAGGAGTACGCGGTCGACGTGAGCTCGCGGCTGCCGCGCCGGGGCAGCCGCGGCGACCAGTCCGGTGATGGCTATTACGTGCAGCTTGACAAGGGAATTGACTCGGACCTGGAGGAGCTGGCGGCGCCCTCGGCCGGCTCGGACACCGCTCAGACGCCCAGTGTGGACAGCCTGGACACGGCCTCCAGTGACAACACAGAGGCGACCATGCGGCTCAACGAGGACGCCGTACCGCCGCCGCCGCCGACCCCTCCGCCGCCGCGAGTGTCTCCCCCTCCGCCGCGACCGGCAACGCCGCCGAAACAGAGGCGGGGGTCGACCCCGCCACCGCCGCCGCCGCCGCCGCCGCCGACATCGCCGCCTGCCGCCCTGGCGCTGCCGCCACTGCCAGTCAAGTAAGGATTCCGTGGGGGACCGGTCACCCGTCACCTGGGAGTGGGGAGTGGGTTCATGAACTGATCAACTGAGTAGCTTGTGTTGTAACTTGTAACCTAGTTTACGGCTTCACTCGGCCTATGCTGCATGCATTCCGCGGGCTGCCGATAAAAGCATGGTCTTTACCACCGAAAACATGTGAAGGTGAATGCTTATGTTGCGTAGTGACTTTCAAGCTACGTAATGTCTTATGAAATGCCCCATTTATTTAGGCAGATAAGTTATCTGGATAACGAGGCAGAATCAGGTACGATTTCGAGTTTTCTGGTCCGGATTGGGATGGCTGGATATTGGAAGCAATCGCCTCTTATGCGGTTGGCCTGTTTGTGAACGAGACATTTCTGCGGTATATTTAATCACATTTTTATTCCCTAACCGTATCCAAGTTTCTCAACTCCTCGAGTGTTTTACACGTTCACCAGGGTGGCTTCCGGTGAATCGAATCCTATCACCACAATCTCTTATTTATAACACTTGGTACGTTCTAAAAGAGATTATATGCACTTAATAGTGTAAAATCATGTTTTCCTCGTTTTTATTCGTTTCAACAGAAATAAGGTGTTCTTAAGAGGTCACATGGGCTGAATATAGTGAATAGTGTGACTTGGCAGCTTTCATCCAACCCTCCATTAGCACTAAAGAGTCCAACCCTTCACAAGGTTCCACGATATAGGTACTGGATCGTAAATTTTGGGGAATAAATATGCATTGACGCATTTGGGAGCCAGAGCTTAAAATATATATTGCTGTGTAGAGCACGGCAGCTACACGATGCGCCATGGCTGCAAAATATTTGATAACCATGAAAACTTCCCGACGGGCCGCCCTAAAGCTCGGCACTCAGATGCGAGTCGCCGAGCCCCGCAGCTATCACTTTTGCAGCTCAGATCAATAACCGCTGCAACCCATTCCCCAATAAGACACGTAGCAGCGTTATGAACCGGCACTGGTCTACCAGTCAATACGGCCGACGTGTCGGTCTCAATGCCATAAATATCACGCTCTAAACTGCTCGCTCATAGCAGCCATGGGTGAACTCAATCAGCACGATCAAATAAAGCCCACATGACCCTATCTGGCGTAATAGGCCGCCGACCGAACGTGCCCTTGCAATATTCCGTGTTGCAATATTATTGCACCATTTGTTTCATTGGCTGTGACAGTGCGGCATTATGACGACGTGACGGTGGCAGCTGGTCACACAGTGCAGTCGACTGAGAGCCGTTAGGGAGAGTTACTGTGACGGAAAACACCCTCGCTGATGGCTCGTAAATACCAGAAGGTAAACAGGCCGGCGAGAGAACTGTGCGCGCCCGATCAAGGACAGAGATACTGTTGGTGCTCGGTGCACGGATCTGCATAGGCTGCTGCGTATACGCGTGTGAAGGACTGTAGGCGAGGTCCCCTGCCGGCAGAGGTAGCTATTGTTCAACAATCCGAGCCAGACTAAGGACCGTTCCGAGTTGATTTCTGCCGGCTGGTCGGGCGACTCAGTGCGAGAGGTGGTTGGTACTGGTGCCACGCGCTTTGTTTGGACTGGTGAACTCAAGCTGGCAGTGGTGGCTCGCAGAGCTTTCCTTCCACGACTTTATCACAATAGATTATTGACATTTTATATGATAGGCACAAAGCGGCGAAAATACCGTCACACCCCGTAGTACTTACAACAATAGCAGCACCACTGGAACTCCATTGTGCGGCCGTCTCCAGTAATTCCAGGGGATCCCGGGTGTAATCCAGGCCTATGAAGAGACGCTCGTATTGTGGCGGACGATCCGTCAGTCCCGATGTGATATAATACTAGCACAAGGTCGGCTTCGCTCCCTGGACGCCGGAATCGGTTATAAGCGCAGTCACGTGACCTGTGACGTATGAGTGCGCTTCAACCCGACGAACTGCACTTAAAAAAAGCTAAGAGTTTTTAGCTGTGATTCGTTTCATAGTGGCGCTAAAACATTTTTTCGATAGTGAGTGTATACAGAATTGACGTAGAATTATTTAATTGCATGCAGTTATAACAAACAATGAATAGTCTTAACGTGAGATGTTTTGGCGTCGGGACATATTTCTCCACTTTTTGGGGGGAAACTGCACAGTCATGCACTTTAACTCGACATGCTATGTCGATACTAGGAGCAGTCTGTCGATTTCGGAAAACTTAATGAGGGTGCACTTTGGAACTGCACATTTGACCGACATTGTGTTTCTTTGTATGCTTGAAGTTATTCCTTCATGCCGTCCATATGGGCACAGAGTCCATGTCGGGCAGCGTTCGCCGGCCGCGTGATGGCGCGGCCGGTCTGGCGCAGATGATCGTTCCGTGGCGCAGGTCGTTGTAGCGTCTCCTTGCTTAGAAGGTTCTGTTGTGTGGGTACATGGCCTTGGTTGTGTCAGTGTATGGGCGACAGGCGTTCTTTGGGTCAGCGATATAATCTCAAGGTATGTATTACTCAATCCTGTTTCATGACCTGACCTCCCTCCCACTCTGTCAGCTGCTCTGTAACCTCACACTCCCAGCCCCTCCCCTTCCCCCACTGTCAGCCCTGCCCTCCTCTCCTACTCTGTCAGCCCCTCTCTCTCCCACTCTGTCAGCCCCTCTCTCTCCCACTCTGTCAGCTCCTCCCTCCCCCACTGTCAGCCCTCTCTCTCCCACTCTGTCAGCTCCTCTCCCTCCCACACTCTCAGCCCCTCTCCCTCCATTTTGTCAGCTCCTCCCTCCCACTCTGTCAGCTCCTCCCTCCCCCACTGTCAGCCCCTCTCTCTCCCACTCTGTCAGCTCCTCTCCCTCCACTCTGTCAGCCCCTCTCCCTCCCACTCTGTCAGCTCCTCCTTCCCCCACTTTCAGCCCCTCTCCCTCCCCCACTGTCAGTCCCTCTTACTCCCACTCTGTCAGCCCCTCTCCCTCTCATTCTGTCAGCCCCTGCCTCCTCTCTTACTCTGTCAGCCTCTCTTTCCCCTCCCTTTCTGCCAGACCCTCCTCCTCCCACACTGTAAGCATCCCCCCCTCCGACACTGTCAGCCCATTCCCACTCTCACTCTGTCAGCCCATACCTTAACTCCCACTTTGTTGGCCCTTTCCCCTCTCATTCATTTTCCTCCCCTCCCACTCTGTCTGCACCTCCCATCCCATTATGTCAGCCCTTCTGGCCAATCCCACTCTGTCACTCTGTCAGTCCCGCCCCTCTCCCTCCCCCACTGTCAGCCCCTCTCTCTCCCACACTCTCAGCCCCTCTCCCTCCATTTTGTCAGCTCCTCCCTCCCACTCTGTCAGCTCCTCCCTCCCCCACTGTCAGCCCCTCTCCCTCCCACTCTGTCAGCTCTTCTCCCTCCCACTCTGTCTGTCAGCCCTCCACTCCCACTCTGTCAGCACCTCTGTAGCCTCACACTCCCAGCCCCTCCCCCTCCCCCACTGTCAGCCCTGCCCTCCTCTCCCACTCTGTCAGCTCCTCCCTCCCCCACTGTCAGCCCCTCTCTCTGCCACTCTGTCAGCTCCTCCCTCCCCTCACATTCCCACTCTGTCAGCCCGTCTCCCTCCCACTCTGTCAGCCCCTCTGTCCCCTCCCTTTCTGCCAGCCCCTCCCCCTCCCCCACTGTCAGCCCCTCTCCCTCCCACTCTGTCAGCTACTCTCTCCCCCACTCTGTCAGCCCATACCTCAACTACCACTTTGTTGCCCCCTTCCCCTCTCATTCATTTTCCTCCCCTCCCACTCTGTCTGCACCTCCCATCCCATTATGTCAGCCCTTCTGGCCAATCCCACTCTGTCACTCTGTCAGTCCCGCCCTCCCCTCCCCAATGTCATCCCCTCTCTCCCCCACTCTGTCAGCTCCTCCTTCACCCACTGTCAGCCCCTCTCCCTCCTACTCTGTCAGCTTCTCTGTAACCTCACACTCCCAGCCCTTCCCCCTCCCCCACTGTCAGCCCCGCCCTCCTCTCCCACTCTGCCAGCCCCTGTCTCTCTCACTCTGTCAGCCCCTCTCCCTCCCACTCTGTCAGCTCCTCCCTCCCCCACTGTCAGCCCCTCTCCCTCCACTCTGTCAGCTCCTCCCTCCCCCACTGTCAGCTCCTACCTCTCCCACTGTCAGCCCCTCCCCCTCCCACTCTGTCAGCCCCTCTCCCTCCACTCTGTCAGCTCCTCCCTCCCCCACTGTCAGCCCCTCTCCCTCCACTCTGTCAGCTCCTCCCTCCCCCACTGTCAGCTCCTACCTCTCCCACTGTCAGCCCCTCCCCCTCCCACTCTGTCAGCCCCTCTCCCTCCACTCTGTCAGCTCCTCCCTCCCCCACTGTCAGCCCCTCTCCCTCCACTCTGTCAGCTCCTCCCTCCCCCACTGTCAGCTCCTACCTCTCCCACTGTCAGCCCCTCCCCCTCCCACTCTGTCAGCCCCTCTCCCTCCCACTCTGTCAGCTCCTGCCTCCCCCCTCACTGACAGCTTCTCTTCCTCCCACTCTGTCAACCTCTCTCCCTCACACTCTGCCAATCCCCTTCTCCCCTCCAATTGCCAGCCGCTCCCTTCGCTCACTGTCTGCCCCTTCCTCCCCTACCACTCGGTGAGCCCTCCCACTCCCCTCCCACTCTGTCAGCCCCTCTCTCCCCTCCACTTTTTCTTTCCATCTCGCCCACTGCGTCTTGTTCTCTTAAGTACTATACTTCGTTTCCTTCACAGGTTATCGGTGAAAAATTACTTACGACCTTAAATTATACCGTATGACCTTTGATTATCTCTATATGGAGCCTCTGTGGAAAAATGTCAATGATATAGAAAGTATGACATATGCATGTTGTAACTGTTGATGTGCTTCCCAGTCTCGGTAAATTTCAAGATCCTCTATCCATAGGTCTGGTCCTGGCGCAGCTGCCAATTTAAGAAAAGCGTGTTTCGCGGTGAGGTCGGTTAACATGACATGGTGCCCTGACCTTAAAAAAATATGCACAAATTGCGAATGCATATCAAAACAGCTATAATAAATTTGTCGGCGCAGCGCCGTAAAGTGGATATGCTCTAAGATCAGTTACAACACTGAAGGTCTGTACTCAACCGTTTTATGCCCCTGCTCTTGCGTTTAGTCAACTTGAAGCGTCCTTTATTTCTGTCTTTCCTTCCAGGAAACTTGCGATGCCGAAGATCCTGACATGCCACCAGTGTGGTGCTCGCGTGCGGCACCTGCAACTGCATCTCAAGCGAAGCCACGGTGTAGCAGACCGCTCCGCTCGCGGCCAGATGAAAGATGCAGCGGTCGCCGACGCCCTAGAGTCGATGTTGCTCGACGGTCTCTGCGCCAGTGATGGTGCGAGGAACAGTGCGTGGAAGGAAGAGGATCTGATCAGCCTCTTCTCCCATTCTAAGAAAGGATGGAGGCGGAAGCCAACACGACGGCCCTTCGGCAGGAGCGGCAGCTGAGGTCGCTATTCATTATTCAACGAGGTATGTGACACAACTGGACCATCTGAAATCATGAGAAAGAGATTGGACGACATCGAGAAGGTTCTTCTCAAGAAGGTCCCGCATCACACTGCCACTGTCAAGTCAGTGGTCATTGCGCTGCTCGAGTTTGAGCGTTTCGTGAGTGTGCGGGAGGCAGAGCTTGCTGCAGAGTGGGACGCGACGAGCCAGCGTGACGAGCTCGTTTGATCGGGACATGGATTCGAGTGGCAGGAGTAAGCGTGCTAGGAGGCGCGTGCTGTAGACAGTACTTACGAAGGAGGCGACGGTCAACGCTCGCTCGTTTGGCAGAAGGTGTTACCGTCACTGCGTAATCGTCGAACTTGCGTTGTCACCGTGTGGCTTGCGAGAGCTAAAGCATAGTGACGTAATTGACGTGTGACACGGACGGGCTGATTTAGAGTGGCCGGTGCCGGCGGGAGCGGCATACGGTTCGATGCGTTGTGTGTTCAGTTCAGTTTGTAAGGACTGCTGCTCTGGGGGAAGGGCGTACCACGTGTTTTTCTATCCTGTGTTAATGTCCTGTACCATGTCTATGGTTTAATGATGAAAAAAAAACTAGTAAAAAGCTCAGAATCCGCCCGAAAAATTGCGTGCAAATATATCACGTGAAACTGAATGGCATTTAACTGTGTTTGAAGAGGAATGCGAGTTTACACCTGGTGGTGGCAGGATTTTTTTTTTTATTCAGAAGTGAGAAATTATGATTTTAAGTTATCGTAGCTTTCCCTATCGTGTGCCGCGGTAAATGCATAAGTAAATGCCTTCTAACTGATGATGTACTTCCATGACTCCCTAACCCCTGACCCCTCTACCCAACGACCCCCACACCTCATACGCCAACCCCACACACATACATACGGGTTAACATACATACACACAAACACACACACAATTTTAAGTGCGGTATCGGATGAAAACAGCCCATGTTAACTTGACTTGAGTTGACCTGAGTTGACCCCGAGAAGTGCAAACTTGTCATTTGTGTCGCTAGAACCGCACCAATCACCTCCAACCGATTTCGCATAACAAAATGTCAGCACCAACGATGCATCGCACATAGCACACGATATTCCTTGATCGCGGCAAAAAAAAGCAGCAAAAATTTTGCTTTGACCTGACCTCGCAAGGCCAAGGTGTGGTCTAAGAAGTTAACCTTTCACATCGTTCGACTAGCAACATCCGACAGAATCGTTTGGATTTTACCCCGGAGCTCTGAGCACATGGCCCCCTCCCACAGTGGCGTAGCCAGAGGGGGACAAAGGAGCCATGCCCCCTGGAGGTCCAGGGGCCCCTATTCCAGTTGGGGCCAGGGCCCAGCCCGGGGCCCCTATGCCATTGGGGTCCCTGGTTGACAAAGCGGGGTCTTGGCGACGCAAAGGCTCCTGCCACAGATCATTTGACGCAGTTGCGTGGCCAGAATTTGACCAAGGGGGCCCCAATTTAAGAGCTTTGGGGCCTATTGAATCCAGGGGGCCAGGTGGATTGGATGGGTCCAGCGGTGTGTGGATTGGTCCAACACAAAATCAATGTGTAAATAAGCATATTTTATTGTAGAACATCTGAAGGGCCCTCTGTTGGTTTAAAAGACCCGCTATTTGGATGAGGGACCCTCTTTTGGACCCAGAGGGCCTTCTGTCTGTCTGAGGGAGAGGGATCCTCGATCGGCCTGAGGGGCCCTTTGTTCGTCCAAGGGCCTCTGTCCACTGGAGGGGCTTTTTCCCACTTGAGATCCTTCATCGATTTGAGGGGCCCTCTGTCAGTCTCAGGGGACCTCTCCCGACCTGGGGGAGGCCCTCTGCTATTCTGAGGGCCCTGCCGGTCCATGGGGCCCTCCATCGACCTCCTCTGTTCATTTGAGGGGTCGTCTGTTGGTCAGTTGGTTTCTGACTGTTGGTCTGACCCCATGTCGGTTTGGAGACCTCAGATCGGCTCCACTATCGATCTGAGGGGCCCCTATAGGTTTGAGGAGGCCCTCAAATGATCTGAAAGGGCCCTTCGTTTGTCTGAGATGGTCTTTCGTCGGTCCGACAGGGCCCTCTGCAAGTGCGAGGGGGCCTCTTGTCGGCCTGGGTGGCCCTTAGACGGCTTACAAGACTCTCATGGACTGTAAGCCGTCATCCGATCTATCTGAAGGGCCCTCATCGGACCTACGGGGCCCTCAGACGTCCCTCAGGGCCGGCTGAGCGATCGGTCCTACTCCTTATGGTCATGAAGTTTTTTTTTCATATAATGAACTTAAATACGACATTTTTTCCTTTATGCGCCCTTATCTAACAGTAAAATGTCATTTTACGGCCCATTGCGCTGATATCTGACAATTTTGTGACGATCTAGAGCGCAAAATTCAAAACTGCGCCATAATTCTACTGGAAGAATTTCTTTAAAATGGTATTTTAAATGAAATAAGATGTATTTAACAATAAGTCGGGTATTTTCCAACATTTTTCAACACTGCGCACAATACTAGCACACCCTTTCATCTATATACAGTGTTTTTCTAAAAAAATTTGCACTCGATTTTGGCTAAAATGTCAAGTGAAACTTTGATTCACCGACATCGCCCTGTGCGGATAGTTGACGCAAATTTTCTTTAAATGCCTATTGCACTTAAAGGCGATGGAAAATACGATGCTCCGAATAAAACTAGACAAAACAGACCTCGAGCATCACATTCATATGCAAGAATGCAGTGAATTATTTTTATTTTTCGAAATAAATGATATTTTAAAATGTCCACTGGCATTATAGCAAATTACATAATGTCGACTCACGGTGCATTCAGTCGACGAAATGTGCAGATTGAAGTGGGAATGAATGTTATTGAATACCAAAGCATAAGATGTTGATATCAAGTGTCCAATGCACCCAGTGTCATGCTACCACTTCGATTTATATGTTTCCGGCATTTTCAGGCTCATGTCATGCAAAGTTTAAGAACTATTGGTCTTTTTAATTTTTGTTCAGTCAAAGCGCACTTTTGTGTGCAATATCTCGATGACAGTCGACTGAGAGTGCAGTCGATTTGAGGCGCACCGTGTGCAATGAGGGCGCAAAAATGTCACCGTAAGGCGCAACCGGATTCCCGGGTGAGATAAGAATGCATTATGCATTAGGGCGATGTGCGTCGGTAAACCGCTTGTGGTTCTACATAAATCCAGATAGGCGTTATAAATGGTCCTGTTGGATGAGTTTTCTGCTCAAAATACCGGCCCAGTTCGGAGGAGAATGTCTTAAAGCCAGACGAGTGCCTACACAATTACACATTTCCATGATACGTAAATTAATTTCAACATGTTACGTCGCATAATGAATAGGGGAGAGTGGGGTAAGATGCCCAGGGTGGGAAAGACGCCCCACCCACCCCACCCCCACCCCCCCCCCCAGGGGCGAAACAATGAATCGAACCTGGAAATTAACCCGCGCCCCACTGGGGTCTGCGTATAACACGCCCTACTGGGGGGGGGGGGGGCTATTCATAGCCCCCCCCTCCTAACTCCGAAACTACTGGGCCGATCGTCAAAATTCAAACGGCGTCTGATAGCCCCGGAAAAACTGTCGAACGAAACCTAATTTCATTGACCTCGAGGTCACCGATGACGTCACAGGTCAGGTCAAAGTAAAAATTATTAGCATTTTGGCTTGTTCACGTTTTGGGCTCTTGCCGCCGTCTTACAAGTCAGATCAGGCTCATTTTTTGTTCACACACTCGTGAACAGATGCTCTAGATACCCTGGGGGTACCAAACTTGTACTTTGATTTTCAGGTCAAGGTCAGGTCATCACAGGTCACGAAAATATTATATCATGCGTCGGTCACGTGACACATGTTTTATGGTCCATTTAGGCCAAAGATTTCGAATTTGATGTCGTCTGTGTCATTCGAGGTCATTTTGAGTCGAATTTAGCCTAGGGCTCTCAGAGCCAGATGCCGCCCAAAAAGTCGCTGTGTGGGCCGAGAGACCGGCATGGGTAGCACCCGACCGTACTGGACTCTCAATAGTCCCAGATCGGCTTTTGTCTCTCTTTTCTCTTTTTTTTTCAGGTCAAAAAAGGTCAAATTTTGAAGTTATAATTTTTCAACAGAAAAGGTGTCTATTGAATGCAGTTTGAGCTCAGGAACACGATGGTGCTATTTATATTGGCGTACGATGTCAAATGCGTGGTGAAAAATTGATTTGAAAAATTAATAATTGTGAATTTTTTGCAATAATGCGTATAACTTGGCCATTTTTTGAAGATATTTAGCCAAAACTTGCTAGAGTTAGTCATAATAACGCGTTCTATCACATATTTTCCGGTTTTTTTTGAAATGTCAAAAACTTTTGGAAAAAAAATGTAAAAATATAAATTTTGAATTTTATTATATAAAATTTTCAAAATTTTCAAAATTTCGAAAATTCGAGATAGCAGTTTGATAGCGCTGTCTATTCTGAGTCCTCTCATGCAAAGAAATTGGATCTAGCTTAAAAACTGAGCCCTTGGGAGCGATTGCCGTGGTTAGATGTTTTGCGTCGAAATCGGCCGAAGATGACGTCACTCTGACGTCATTTCCAGCCGACCTATGGTAGCTAAGAAGTTCAAATTTTGACACAAGGTGTTGATGCAGCCGAAGGAACTGAAAGTTTGGTGTCGATACGTCAAGCGGTTTGGAAGTTATTGCAGAAAAACGGGAGGGGGGGCTATAAATAGCCCCCCCCCCCCAGTGGGGTGCGGGTTAATGTTCTTAGCGTAAAGTGGAAGACTGCCTTGTTAACTGCACAAAAATTTGCGAAGCTCAATTGGACAACGGCTGGCTGGTGACCGCATGTTTTTTATTTGCTGCTTTCAAAAAATATTTTGGTGTCAAAACATTGTAAATATCAAAGAAGGTAAATCATTTTTATGTCCCTTGCTATGGTCGTGATACATTAACATGCGTGTACTGTGTCCCAAACAGTTTGTTTCAGGGTGTAGTTTTATGGCTAACAAATTGTACTGATTCAATGTTAATTCGGTACCTTGGGGTAAGATGCCCCCAGCCGTGATGGGGAAAGACGCCCCCCCCCCCTAAATCCGTAGGCTGGCCTTCAAGGAACCCGTCAAATCATCTATTACATACTTGTGATGAGAGACAAAAGCCGATCTGGGACTATTGAGAGTCCAGTACGGTCGGGTGCTACCCATGCCGGTCTCTCGGCCCACACAGCGACTTTTTGGGCGGCATCTAGCTCTGAGAGCCCTCACGACGGCCTCTGTGGGCCCCATTATTGGCTCCAAGGACCCTCACGACATCCTTTGAGGGCTCCCATGTTGGCTCCACGGGCCGCGCTGGCATCTGAGGTCCCCACCACGATGGGCTCGAGGGCCCTCAAGATATTATGAAGACCTATAAGGGCCCCACAGCGGTCTCCGAACGCCACCACGGAGGCTAGTTTGGCCACGCTGAACTATGATGGCCCTAACGATGACCTCTGAAGCCCCTTACGACTACTTTTGAGGGCCCTTACGATGACATTTAGTGTCTATTGCAAGCTCGAAGGGTCTACTGATTCGTTCAGGCGATTCACGTGCCCATTTATGTCACTTATAGTGCAGGGGGCATCTTCCCCAACCCCAGGGGCGTCTTTCCCACCCTGTGGGGTAAGATGCCCCCTTTAACTTCTTCAGGAAAATGCTTAATAGCATAAAAGCTATCATATTTCAGGCACGAAAGTGTGTTGTTTTTTGGAGAAAAATGATGTCGGCTTCCGTTGAAACTCCAAGTTTTTGCTTTCCGATCGTCATTTTCGAATAATACACGAGATTGTAAAACCCTGGGCATCTTACCCCACTCTCCCCTATGCTCCACACAAATATGTTAAGGAAACTAATGTTTATTACCTAATTTGTTAAAAGCATCGAAGATAAGCTAGAAAGATTATATTACATTAGTTAGAAGCTTAAGTAACTTAAGTCTGCAACTTTAACTTAGTTAGCTTAGTTAACTGTAATCAATGACTCATGACTGCACGTCTGGCGAACTTTGGTCACCTTCCTATTCAGCAATCTCTCCGACACAAAGTTCCTCGGATGCCGACCACCCTGTCACCGATGATATGATGCTTTCCTGCTGACGTCAGAAATGCGTCATTAATGCCTCGCACACCCTCGCCTGGCTGCACTTATTCTCATGTTGATGATTTTTTTGCGCTTAGTCCAACGGGCTGATGTATACGTCTAGATTTATGCTTGTAAGTGGCTGAGGCACGGCAATGTGTACAGTATTGTGCTTTGGATTTATATTCCTGAGGGCGGATGACGCACCATGTCTCTGTTATTTGAGAAGATTTCTTCTTGTTGAATAGCCAAAATGAAAGAGAATGAGGGCATGGTGATTTTTGTTCAGCTGTGTAGTGTTTAGCCCTCAATTTTTCTATGTGTCTTTGATGTCTCCAACGAATGCTATTTTTGTACGTCTTTCTTTTGCTTGGCGTTCCTGGAATTGCTGCCTTTAGCAAAACAATCAACAAATACTCGCCACGGGATGCCGTCGCACAATACTCAGGATATGAGAATTTATGTTCATACTTCGGTCGGTGGAGCTTAGTGCCCCAGGGGTGTAACCAAGTTTCCGTCATTCGCTTTCATTTCCCCAACAAAAGCAAGCACTATTTACTACGCCGCCCGCCTAAATTACTGCTCCCATAACATCCGTGCCCGGCGTGCGTCGTTTCCGACGACCCTTATCCGATGTGTCGCTAGGGCTCAAAGTAGCGCTGTGCGTCAGCCATAGAGCGCCCTTATCGAACGCCGTCGGTAGCGTCGCGTCGTTGCGTTGTCTCCGGGCGGATGGAGCTGTGAAATGGCCCCGGGGCGGGGGAGGGCTGCCGCCGGGAGCACCCGGGGAGCACCCGGGGAGCGCCTGCGGTCTTAGTTCGTTTCGAATTTCCCCCGAGTGCCGGCGGAAGGCGGCAGAGGCGTCGGAGACCGGCGGTGACCCTTTGTTGACACAGAGGGACCGCCGGGCTGGCGAGAGCCACCTCTTTCTCTGCCACATCACCATAACAGAGCCCAGGCCACCTGTTGACCGGGCTGGCCGCCACGTATGAGCCTATCGGCCTGGTGTGACCGGGTTTATGGGGTATACGGTCATGTAAGGACTATGGAATGTGGTGGTGTGCCTCAGACACTGGAATGTCTCAGACATAAAATTGCTGGGATGACGGTGTTGTTATCAGCTGACGAGCGCTGAATGCATTGCTATATACCTGGAAGGTGCATGGTGTAACTGATTCCCATTGGAGCAGATGGAGGTCATTAAGACTTGATATGTGTTTGTGTGCCTATAAGTGCTAGGCTAGTGCAAGTTGGCAGCAACAAACAATAATGCACTGCTACTTAACCTGCCCTGCTACGTAAGCCGGCACCTCAATAGAGCCTTGACCTGTTTCGATAAAAAGTTGGTGATTCTACCAAACATGGCAGGAACACATGTCATCAATTGGAAGCTATTCAGAGGAGCATTGTTTTTGTCATGTCTGCGTTTTTATGCATCTCAGGTGTGAGGAGCTGAGGGGCAATGCGTCAGGCGAAGTTCGGAGCTATATTTATCTCCCGCACAACATGTAAATCACATCGTTGGACGAAACGTGTCGTACTAGTAGGTATTACATTCCTGGATTTGTGAAAAGTTAGCTTTTTGTGGAACATCCAATGAGATATTCGTTATTTAGAAGGGCCGAGTTTTTAATGCATTCAACCTCCGCCAGTTTTAAACGGACGAGTGCCGTTTTCATTGAACGGCTATCAGACCAACCACAAAAACAGGTCCCACTGCCGACCTGAATTTCACTGGTCATAATTCACCAATAACGCTGCAAAGAGGGCTGGGACATGTGGTGACAGGATCGCTCAACGCGATGGCAGACGGTGATGGGTCTCTGGCAGATCTATCACCACAAGTCATCAAGTTGGATGCTACCTTTCCACCTCTCTTGAGTCATTTTACCACCTCTACCGCTGCCTCCCTTCCCGAGAGTCCGTGAACGCTCGGCGTCTCGCTGGCTGGGAGGAGCCTGACCTGTCCTCCCCGTGTTCCTGTCCCTGCCCCGAGCCTGGGAGCCGTCCCGCTGAGAGGATATCATCTGACCGTCGCCAGCTGGCGCGCGGGGACTGGCGTGACCTCCGCCCCAGCTGCCACACGCACAAATCAGGCCTCTCCGCCTGACGGGACGGTGTCGATGACAGCGACAGTAAGCAGACGGCGGGGCTCTGCGCGAGCGGTGTCTGGCTGCGCGGCGGCGGTTCATACTGCCAGACATGCTGGCTGTGTGTGTGCGTCGGCGTGATACATGTGTGGCGGAACATCAGCGTGTCGAACACAACATAAACGCGCCCTCTCCAGTTCCACGTCTGATGACTCAGACTTGTGTGTACGAGTACTCGTATATCATCAGTGGCGCGGGAACTTCTTCCAGACTGGGGGGGCTGAACCATCATAGAGATCAACCTAGGGTACCCCCAAATCTAGCTTTCTCATCGGTTTTAGGCCACTTATTTTTCAGACCTTGGCCTTTTCAACGAAAAAAAGAAGAAAATATTTGCAAAAAAAAAGTGAGGCATTCCGTCTCAGCTGAGTGAAGAAACTACCGTTTTGGCATCCTGGAATAAAGTTTTAAGCTGCCAAATGAGTTGCCGAGTCAGTAAAATAGGTAGATTTTTCACTCACATGCTTTCTTCCTTTGTGACTCACAACCCCTAATTTGGGGAGGACAGGCTTCCCCAACGGTTCCTGGCCTCATGAAAAGTTGTGAGGCACCGCCCCCACGGCCCCAGAGTTGTGAGGGCAAGCTTCCCCCCACTGCCCTCTCCCCCGGTTCCCGCGCCTATGTATGAATCTATGAAATTGTGTTGGTAGATTTCCGATTTCGATTCCTCCAGCTGGGGGGCTCAAATACATTACGAGCCCCCCCCAGCCGAAAAGTTGGAGGGGCTCAGCCCCCCCTAGCCCCCCCGGTTCCCGCGCCACTGTATATCATACACACATCCGCTTTCGGTACCAATATACCTAAGTAGCTTTTCTTCTCTCCCATGGCTCTATAGTTTCCCCTCTTCCGTGATTTCTTTCCTCTCTCTGTCAGCTAATGAGCAGTGTTATCGCCTGAATGGCTGCCCGCCAATCAGCAGTCTTGGGCGTGTCCCATGGCTCTCCCTCCGTCTCTCCCTTGACTTCTCCCCCAGGACCAACTTGCCGGATCCTCTCTTGGCTTCAAGGATCATTGGGTTTTCTCTAATGGCAACTCGACCGTGAAAGTCGAGTGTCGGCACTGCATTATTTTCTCATGAATGCTCGCCAACATGCTATTTGAAACAGAATTATTTCCAATTATTTCCATGTATTTATTTCCAAACTTCAGAGCGTATTTTGTAATTTTATTATCTCATGTCAGAAACGTGCAAAAGAACATAGCTTACCATGCAGCGTGATGGAACTTACTATGTCATTCAGGCAACACGGTTATTTAATGTTGAAATAATGAGCTGTTAGCTTTTTGTCAGTCTGTCTCCTAATTCATGCACCGCTTGCTGTGGGCTCTGAACAACGGACATTGTAAGACTGCCTTGGGCCATGGGCAGTGTGTCGGCCGTGGGTCGTGGGTCGTATGGGTATTGGGTGGGGGCGCCGGCCAGGTCCTTACGGGAGCTGTCTGCCCACCGCGGCCTCACTGATTGGACGGACAGATAAGGCCGTGTGGTCTGGTAATGATCTGTCAGCGGAGGTGAACCATCAGCTGGGGAGGGGGATGGAGAGAGAGAGAGGAAGAAAAGAACTGAGCAAGAGAGAGAAGGGAGGTAGTGGGAGACAGTGAGGGAGAGGGAGACAAGGAAGGAACGAACGAACGAACGAACGAACGAACGGAGGAACGAACGAACGAATAAAGGAAAGAAGGAACGAATAAAGGAAAGAAGGAAGGGACGGAGAGAGGACGGACGGACGGACGGACGGACGGACGGACGGGCGGACAGATGGACGGATATATTAGGTATATTTATTTTTGATGCATTCATTTGCCTACGCCTCTTCAATAGTACTTGTTTTGCCCCTGATTGGCTGGATGTTAGCTGTTTTTGTATGGGTATAGGCACTGATATATTTCCAAGTCTACGTCGGATTCCACTTTTATCGATTGATAACTTATTTATTTGTTTTTCCTTCTTTACGCGTCTGGGCGCGGGGCGAAGCGCACATTGGGTTAGCGGCGTGGGTTTCGCCCTGGGAGGTTCCGCTTACGCTCGGCGCCACACCCAGATGTTGAGATTATTGCAGCGCAGATTGAGTTGAATGAGAGTGAAATGTAAACATGTTTTCGTCACATCACAGAATAGCGTGTAGGTTGTGCTGCTCAGTCTGCAGCTGCGTGCAACACTACAAGGTCGTGTACAGGGCTCCCGTCTTTTCATGGATAACGTGAATTGATTGATTACCATAAACACTAAACAGTGGAAGTCACTGTCCTTGGACATGAGGTTTCTTCCGGTACGATGTTTAGGTAATCGTCGAAAGATAAAACATGACTTGTTCGTTGGGATGTTACGATGCTGGGGTCGTGAGTGACAATGTAGAGTTCATGAGTGCTAACATGAAAGTTGGTGGCAGACACCAGTAGACCTGTTACGAGTTCGAATGTTGTCGCCCATTTCATCAAGCGTCAATTTTTAGGAGATATTTTATCAGTCAAACATATAAGGCATATTCACTTACCGAACCGATTTACATGTTGAAACCAATCGATTTTTTTCATATGCGCTCCATGAACAGGAACACTACTTCAGGAGAATTTTCGTCCATTTAGGTAATCCGCGTCATTCTATTTATCCGACTGACCAGAAACTCAGTAACAGACTGCGCGGCAGTGGTGCGCTCCATTGGATACTCATGGACTGCATAGCATGCGCATCAAATCATGTCAAGTCTAGTGCATTGTCCTTTCTACCCCACACCGACCGATGCCACCGCTCCACAGACATCAGGCGACATCGCGCCACCACGTACGTGCCTCAATTTCACGCTGTCCTCCGCTGCGACCTTCCCAGCCAGCCATCCGTTTTAGCCAAGGTCGTGCCAAGGTAGCGGCAGCTCGTCCCGCGTGCCCATGGGCCATGCCTCGTTCGGGAGTGATTGACGCCGCCACAGGTGTCTAATATAGGTACTAAAGTCGGAATGTCATCAGGCCGTGCTCGTCACGAGGATGTCACCGTCAGCTCCGATAGAAACTGCTGATGTGGCACCAGCCGGTTGCTGCCATGACGGCTAAATAATACATTTTATAGTGGGCTGGGTCACGGTGGTTACAGTGGCGTAGAAACAGACACTGCGTATGGTAATGGTGTGATAGGAAGACGGATTAGTCTGTGAAATCCGACAATATGTAGATTTTATGGTCATGGCTGTTAGCTGGGATGATGAAACATGAATGAATGCATATGTCACGAGCTCTTTCGAATTGTGTGCGTCAAAAGTATCTGGGATATTCGGCCTCGGCTGTTGAACTCGAGGCCCGAGGAAGGTATGTACTCAAATCTGCGCTTTAGCTGCAATGTGTGGTGGCATAGAAATGGCACGTCTGGGAATTTTGGCTCGTCACGAAAATCGCTGATTTATAGAAAAGGAAAAGATTGCAAGGAAAACGACTAATTTTTACGCTCTTCATCTCATAGCAAAGGTGATTTGATAGAAGCGGAACTATGAGTTGGTATGGTGTTCTTTAAATTATGTGAAAAATGAGATATTCAAAGATTTTCAAAGAACGAAGCACAGCATTGTAACACTTTCATTCACATCAGTATCAATATTCATATCCATTTCCTTTTTTATGAAATGCTAGCATGCTGTCTGATGATATCAAACGAAAGGTCTTCTGTCTTAACTTATTTCCGTTGTTGAATATGCTAACGAGATTCACTGAAAACAAAGCAATTGAGCCATTTTCTTGAAGGATTTTCATTTTGTGGTTTATCTTAATGAAGATTGCCGATTGGCGAGGTCAATTGTATAGTTTGGGCCTAAAAACACTAAAAAGAAATATCGAGCAGCGGTGGGCAGAGATGGACAATTAAGGATTCTAAGGATCTCTGGGAACTCTCAATGCCAGTGCCAGTGATTGCATCCTGTATGAATAAATCGTCATGAATACAATAAAGTCATGATGAAATCGCGTGCGCCGTGCAAGGCAATAAATGTCATAGCAGTGCTGCCAAGACTAGCTATCGCTAAGACGTTTCCCTATCCTCTGAGCAGTGTGCGCCACATTCCTTTATCGTTCCGAGTCCATTGTGCGCCCCCGCTCGGTCTCAGCTCTGTGAATGGCATTGCCACAAAGCCGGGCTTATTGATCGCAGCCGCTCCACTTGTAGGAGCGTTACGGCGGGTGTGTGACCCGCGGGCCACCTGGGTACCTGTAGTACAGGCTACTACCGCCAGGGGGCAGGTGTACGGCAAGAGGTGAGAAGCATCGTGCAGAGCAGAGCTATCAAAACGGCATTACTTTGACGGTTGACCTCCCTATCATGAGCTCTCTCCGTAAGAGCTTTGCGAGCCGCGAGGCCCTGCTGGCAAACGAGTGAGGTTTTATCTTGCTGATGCGATCAGACAATCCCGCTGATGATTTAAGCCTGAAACAGACTCTTTCCGCAGTCAGGAAATCGCATGCGAGAGCCTATTCAAATACATGGAAGCACGCTCGCATCAATCGCAAGCACCTCCCGCAAGCGATTGATGCGAGAAGATTTATAATGTATTATGCGAGAAGAATTATAACGTATTTGAATAGGCTTTCGCATGAGTCGCATGCGATTTCCTAAATGCGGAAAGAGTCTGTTTCAGCCTTTACATTCTCATAGTTATTTGTCCCACATCCGTCTTTTATATTTTCAAAGCTAGCCATTTCCGTTCTGGATCGCGTTTTTTCGTGTTTCGGGCTGACCGCTATCGCGCTAAATAACCGGTGGATAGCTGTTCCTCTACGATCGTACTCCTCCGGGATAACCGTTAAAAAAAAATCAGTACCTATCTTTGGCCATTTGGAGTGCGTCTACTTTATTTGTACAAGAAAAATTATCGGCAGTTATGAAAAAAGACATAAAAATAAGAATGAATAACGCACTCGTGTGACTTCCTTTACTTGTATAGGCATATATACCATAAATATTTGTGCTTATGTTTTTACGTTACTTGGCGCTGTAAGCCAATATGCCAGAAATAAGACTTACTCAACTTCTGTCCCAAATATCTCTAATAGGTATTTGGAAACTCATTATAAATTCAGGTAAAAATATCAACATTTGAAGCTGCGCAGATAAAACATATCTCCAATGTCAGCGTAACTTATTACGAGCGAGCGAGCGCAGCGAGCGAAGTGAGTCTTTTCAATATAACGGAAAAATCTCAGTATGAGCGGCCCGGCCCGGCCCGGCCTGTAACGCTTTTGAGAGGCTTATATCTCAGCAACCGCTGGACCGATTGGCCTGCGGTCTTTTTTGCTGGGTAGCCCCATCCCTTCTACCCCGTAATTGACTACTTTTGATACATCTCAGTGACCGTCGTGGCACGTGCCACGTGAAAAGTCAAGGGTGTTCAAGCTGTTTTGCAAAATTAGTGATTTTGAGAGGCTCATATCTCAGCAGCCGCTTGGGCGATTGACTTGCGGTAATTTTTGTAGGGTAGCAGCATCCCTTCTACCCAAAATAGGATACTCTCGATGCATGTGGGTCACCCCCAGTGCACGTGCAAAATACAACAATAAGAGGTGCCAAATTTGTTCCCATTTCAGTAACTCGGTAATTACTGGGGCGATTTCGCTGAAACTTGGCATACAGGTAGGCACCCACCAGGCAATGCATTCCCATGTGTTGCGGTTAGGGTGCTACTGCACGTGCGCACGTGCAGGGGGCGTTTCCAGATCTCGAGAACGGCTGGGCCGATTGCGCTCAAATATGGTACACGGTTGGGGACCAGTTAGTAGGGTGCCGTGCAGAAGTCATTTTGGACCCCGTTTGCACGTGCGTGCGCACGTGCAGAATGCCGCTTCCAGATCTCAGGAACGGCTGGGCCGATTGCGTTCAAATTTGGCACACCGCTAGCGACCAGTTAGAACGGTGCTTTGCGCAAGCCCGTTGGAAGCACCCTCTCGCCCTTCCGCATGTGCAGGGCTCACTATCTCGCTCGCTCGTTCTTCGCCCAAAAGGCGCTTTACTGGTATATTGGATACGATCAAAATTCACATGAATTCGATCACGAACGGTGTTCGATAGGTTATTGTCGTCAGCACTCGATAAAAAGGGGTGATAAGACAGTTTTAGTGACCGCTACCGTATCCACCGCCGTATCCACCACCGTTTCCACTGTGTCCACCGTTTCCACCGTGTCCACCGCCGTGTCCGCCGCCGTTTCCACCGTATCCGCCGTTTCCACCGCCGTTTCCTCCGCCGTGCGAGGCGTATCCCGAGTAGGTCACCTCGGCGTTGTGTCCGCCGTAGCCGTACTGGTCCGAGTGGTACTTGACGTGCTGGGTGCGGCCGTCCGGCAGCGCCACGCTGTAGTAGCCCTGCGCCGCCTTGCCGTCGTTGCTCTCGCTGTGGGAGAACTTGGGGCCGTAGTGCGGGTCGTCGACGCCGTAGGAGAACTTGTAGGAGGTGGGCACGCTGTGGTCGCCGCCATAACCGCCTCCGTGTCCGCCTCCGTGCCCGCCTCCGAGCCCGCCTCCGTGCCCGCCTCCGTGCCCGCCTCCGTGCCCGCCTCCGTGTCCGCCTCCGTGTCCGCCTCCGTGCCCGCCTCCGTGTCCGCCTCCGGCGCTGACGGCGGCCACCAGGAGCGATGCAATCACCAGCACCTTCATACTGCTGCTGAGCTGTGGCTACACTGCTGTGGACGCTGGGTGGACTGGTGGTCTGACCGCTGGCCGTCTCTGTTATATACATACGGCTGGGTTCGGGGCTGGTGATGGGGGCAGCCGAGGGTGACCGGGCTGACCTGGGCTCCCCTCACGGCTCACGACTGGCGACGCAGCCGGGTCACGTCTGACAATGCTCTGCCCTTGGGAGGAAAAGTGTTACGGTTGACTAACTATGATGTGATTTGGTGCGTGCTCCAATGCAAACAGCAGGTGTAATGAAGTCACTGCAAACCTGAAACTTCGTAACACGGCTAATCTCGCAACATGTGATAAGCGATGCCCCTTGTATTGAAGGCCTCAGGATCACTAGCTCAAATGAACCCCGGTATTTCAGGCTAAGTTTTCCTTTTAAGTGAGCACTGGCGGATCCAGAAAGGCGGTCTTGCACACTGCGAGGGGCCCAAGACCCCTAAGAAAATCTCAAAATTCTAAAAAGGCGGGGGGCGCACTGGCCCCAAATGACTCCTCTCCCCATGGATCCGTCAGTATATGTGAGTGAGTTCTGCAAACTATGCTTACAATTTTTTTTTTAGTTTAACATTTGTTTTTCTGATCCCTTGTTCCCAAAGCAACAGTACATTACGGATTAATGAAGTCTAAAACAATGTCTTTATAATTGTTTATGGTCTTTAAATATAACAAAAAAAAACTATATCAAATTGCAATATGCATGTTTGCCAGAATCGGTACGGCACGAATCGGGACCCGGCTGTACCCCAGTCGTGAGGGCAGCCCGGTCACCCTCGGCTGCCCCCATCACCAGCCCCGAACCCAGCCGTATATAACAGAGACGGCCAGCGGTCAGACCACCAGTCCACCCAGCGTCCACAGCAGTGTAGCCACAGCTCAGCAGCAGTATGAAGGTGCTGGTTATCGCATCGCTCCTGGTGGCCGCCGTCAGCGCCGGAGGCGGACACGGAGGCGGACACGGAGGCGGGCACGGAGGCGGGCTCGGAGGCGGACACGGAGGCGGGCACGGAGTCGGCTATGGCGGCGACCACAGCGTGCCCACCTCCTACAAGTTCTCCTACGGCGTCGACGACCCGCACTACGGCCCCAAGTTCTCCCACAGCGAGAGCAACGACGGCAAGGCGGCCCAGGGCTACTACAGCGTGGCGCTGCCGGACGGCCGCACCCAGCACGTCAAGTACCACTCGGACCAGTACGGCTACGGCGGACACAACGCCGAGGTGACCTACTCGGGATACGCCTCGCATGGCGGAGGAAACGGCGGACACGGCGGAAACGACGGTGGATACGGCGGCGGAAACGGCGGTGGGCACGGTGGAAACGGTGGACAGGGTGGTGGATACGGTGGAAACGGCGGTGGATACGGCAGCGGATACTAAAGTCGTTGCACAGCTTCCTCTTGGCGTAGAGAATGTCATTAGCGAGCTCATGGCGGGTTGTCGTGTTGTATTTCATGCATGAATGGCTCAGTTTTAGCTTGGATACCGACTGCTGTTGCTCACATCATGGGTGGAAATAAATAAGACTCGCAAATGTCGCAATACCTGATGGCTTTCTTTAGTTCGTCTCGGTCCAGGGGGCCGGATGAGACACTCACCACGTGAGTTTGCTCCAGAGATAGGTGAAGGTCTAAAGGTACCGCGGGACTCAATAATCACAGCAAATGACACAGAACACTCTACCTCATATGGAAAGGTTTAAGGTAAGGTCAATCGCGAATCCTTTTAAAAAAAAAAAAAAAATTGCCAGAGTAATATTAACACGCGCACTGCAGGGTTTCAACCAGGGTTTCAGTTGTTTTCAACCCGCCCCCCCCCCCTCTGATTTTTTCGCTGTAACTCAAAAACCAGTGACGCTACGACTTTGAAACTTTGTATAGCTGGTCATCAAACAATTTTACATTACTTCTGAAAACATTAGTGTTAGGTCATGCAAGGTCAGGTCACCAGGTCACGATAAGTGACCTCACCTTATAAAAAGTTTGACGCTGTGCTACATCCACACCATTTGACTGAATGCTATGAAACTTTCAGAAACATATAAGGAGACCATAAGGAACATTTTTTATATTTCGAAATTTTTATTTCTGTGACCTTAGGTCAGGTCACTTTTTGGGGCCCGGCATGCAATTTCGGACATAACTCGAGAAGTATGGGACATAGAAACGTCATTCTTTCACCATCCCGCTTATTTTATCAAGACGCGTCGATCAATATTCAACTTGCCCTAGTTTGGTCAATATTGGACCTAACATGACCTCAATCTCAGGTCACCAGAGGTCACCAACGGTTTTTCTTCAATAACTTTTAATTGAATAGAGACAGAGACTCCGTTCGACGTTTATCGTGTTTGTCTCGTCAATGCGGATCGAATGATATGCAACATGACCTATTTCGGTCAGGTCATGACCTTGACCTAAGGTTAAATTTTGAACTTGACCTTTCGAGGTCAACTTATATACCATTCGATGCGCCTTGACGAGCTAAGAACGATGGTGTGTGAAATATTTCTCTATCTCTTTGGGAAGAAAAGTTATTGCAGAAAAAGCATTTCCGGAAAATTTGCAATATTGATCTGACATTACATGACCTCTATAGGCTGAACCGTTGACCTTAGGTCAAATCTGAGGACAGCTTAGCGAAAGAGCGTTTCAACAGCTATCGAATGCTTTTTTCGCAACTTTCTAGCTCATCTAGTTCCCGAGATAAAGCGGAAATATGGAGGATGTCGAGATCGCTAAAAAAAATCGCAACATTTTGAGTTTGGTGACCTCTGCTGACCTCGTTTTTTACCTGACCCAAAAATGATCTTAGTATTTCTTGTAGACCTCATCTCAACCTATCCAACGCCGTTTTCTGCTTGTCGCTACGTTGCACCGTTTTCGAGATCTCAGGGGAGGGGGTTGTTTTCAACCCCCCCCCCCCTGCAGTTCGTGTTCGGCTCAGACCCGCTGCAGTGCGCGTATGAAACATAATAAGATTATTGTCATGCGCATAGACATTGTCTATGCGCATGACAATAGTTTTTTTTTTGTCTTGTCTTTAAGAAAAACCCTTACCGGGACGGTGCCCCTTACCGGGACGGTAAGGGTGCCCGATCAGGGATCTTGCTTTGAAAGACTTGGTTATATCTTCACAACCGTGCAACCAATCAGCTGTCTATTATGTTAGGTATGCCCATCACTTGGCTCCTAATCCAATACTCGGTGTAGTTAGTTCACATAACCACAGAAGACCGTTACAGAGCGGATTATGAAAACGACGTTAAATTCTGTTTGGAGTCATCGGAGATAACCAGATAACCAGCGTTGATTGTTATCTTAACCCTATTCCTGGCGGGCTCCGCCGGGACAAGAAACTGGCGGGGGGGGGGGGCCGATTCGCCCCCCCCCCTGAGATCTCGAGAACGAAGCAAGATAGCGACAAACGGTAAACGGCATCGGATACGCACGGTCAAGATCTACAATTTTTAATAAGGTCATTTTCAGGTCAGGTCAAAGATGACGTCACAGGGGTCGAAAAAGTCAAAATGGCGGCGCTAGATATGGAGAGAGTTTTTCTCGAATAACTTTCGAATTAGTCAAGATAGGAACAAACTAAGGGTATCATCGTGATCCTCTCGTCAATCCGCATCGAATGATATATATGTTGACCTCGCAAGGTCAAGGTCAAAGGTTGACCTCAGGTCACGTGACCTCGAGGTCATCATGTATATCATTCGATGCGTCTTGACGAGCTGAACACAATGAGACCATCCACGCGTCTGTATCTTGTTCCTGTACGGAGTTATTGGCCAAAAACCTTTGCTGACCTTTGATGACGTCACATGACCTCACAGCTGCCCAACAGCAAAACAGACCTCAAGGTAGTGAAGTTTGATCGTATATAAAGTCATGTATGGTATATGGGGCCATTCCGACCCGTTTTAGTGGTAAAAACAGGGAGTTGATTTTTCCCCCATTGACTTATAATGGGGAGGTCGCGAAACTGACCTGACCTTAGGTCACCGATATCAAAATTCCGAGATATACAAATTGCACATACTGGTACCCTAACTAAAGCCTGAAGAGAAGAAATCGATCGGTCAAAAACTCTAGCTCTGGCGTGATTGCAAACTTTTCTGAGGTAGGGTCACCAAACCGCCTCTGGTGACCTGACCTGAGGTCAGATCAACTCAAAATTTTCAGACATGTTGCGTAGAAGCCTTTTAGGAAAAGTCAGAAAATTTGAGCTTCCTAGCTCAACGCGTTTGGGAGAAATAACCAAAAAACCTCAGGGGGGGGGGGCTCCTGAGGCCCCCCCCGCCAGGAATAGGGTTAAATTGTAGTTCTTGTAAAACCTCCCCAGTAATATTTAAATGGTATTGAAAAGTCGTCTAATTTTTATCTCCTTTGACGCTTAACGTATTTCATCATATTTCAGTATGTAGAGCAACCAAACCATTACTATTTCTCGGATGAAACCGTCCGGCTTGAATTGATTGTCAAATAATCAAAAGCGTAATAGATCAGCATTCAATAATTAAAAAAAAATATATATATATATATATATATATATATATATATATATATATATATATATATATATATATATATATATATATATATATATATATATATATATATATATATATATATATATATATATATATATATATATATATCTCTTTCCTTTTCACATCGCCGCTAAAAAACGCGTTTTCTAGTTGACGGTACCTTCCTTTATCCTTACTCAACTATACGCTGTGCGCAATGGATCCGAGAAAGAGAAAAGATATTTGAGATCTGCTTCCACGGATCTTGATCTCAGAGCCGATGGGATCATAGATCCAGCTCTCTCGCTTGCCGATAGACCCATTGGAGTCATAGATGCTTTTTTTGCATCGGGATATGTTGAGAACATTACTCCTTGGGTACTCAATTTTTCGACACAAAAGTAGGTATTTTATTGTTTTGTGAATTTTTGTTTGACATGGAATCATCTCCAAATATGGTTTGAAAGGTTGCGCATTGTGGGATCCAATTGGAACATAGATCCCTGTTTCTGATTTGTCGATAGATCTATGAGATCAAGGATCCATTCAGATCATAGATCCACCTCTCAGCTCCATGAACACGTCTGGTGATTGGTGAAAGATCATCGACCTATAGGCCGTGGGGGAGACCCTGATTACATCGAACAATAAAAACGATCATGATCACTCAAGAAAGTACGACATGTCGTATATCTTGTATATTCCACACGTAACATAGAGTCAAAGAAGTCTCTCTTTTGCCTTTTCGACATTCATCCATATAAAATATTTCAAATTTAAAGCGCAGATGCTCATCATGCATATATTTTAAAGACGGTGATCGCTAGCGTTAGTATCCACCACCGTATCCACCGCCGCTTCCACCGTGTCCACCACCGTATCCACCGCCGTTTCCACCGTGTTCACCACCGTATCCGCCGCCGTTTCCATCGTTTCCACCGTGTCCACCGCCGTTTCCGCCGTGCGAGGCGTATCCCGAGTAGGTCACCTCGGCGTTGTGTCCGCCGTAGCCGTACTGGTCCGAGTGGTACTTGACGTGCTGGGTGCGGCCGTCCGGCAGCGCCACGCTGTAGTAGCCCTGGGCCGCCTTGCCGTCGTTGCTCTCGCTGTGGGAGAACTTGGGGCCGTAGTGCGGGTCGTCGACGCCGTAGGAGAACTTGTAGGAGGTGGGCACGCTGTGGTCGCCGCCATAGCCGACTCCGTGCCCGCCTCCGTGTCCGCCTCCGTGCCCGCCTCCGTGTCCGCCTCCGTGCCCGCCTCCGTGTCCGCCTCCGTGTCCGCCTCCGGCGCTGACGGCGGCCACCAGGAGCGATGCGATCACCAGCACCTTCATACTGCTGCTGAGCTGTGGCTACACTGCTGTGGACGCTGGGTGGACTGGTGGTCTGACCGCTGGCCGTCTCCGTTATATACGGCTGGTGCCGGGGGCAGCCGAGGGTGACCGGGCTGACCCGGGCTCCCCTCACGACTGGGGTACACAGCCGGGTCACGTCTGACAATGTTCTGCCCTTGGAGGGAAAAGTGTTACGGTTGACTAACTATGGTGTGATTTGGTGCGTGCTCCAATGCAAACAGCAGGTGTAATGAAGTCACTGCAGCAAACCTGAAACTTCGTAACACGGCTAATCTCGCAACATGTGATAAGCGATGCCCTTTCTATTGAAGGCATCAGTGATCACCAGCTCAAATGAACCCCGATATTTCATGCTACGTTTTCCTATTATATGAGCACTGGCGTATCCAGAAAGGCGGTCTTGCACACTGCGGGGGTCCAAGACCCCTAAGAAAATCTCAAAATTCCAAAAAGGCGGGGGGAGGGGCGCACTGGCCACAAATAACCCCTTTCCCTCATGGATCCGTCAGTGTTTGCGAGTGAGTTCTGCAAACTATGCTTACAATTTTGCTTTTTTAGTTAAACATTTGTTTTTTTATCCCTCGTTCCCACAGCAACAGCATATTACGGATTAATGAAATCTAAAACTATGTCTTTATAATTGTTTATGGTTTTTAAATAAAGCAAAAAAAACTTCATCCAATTGCAATATGCATGTTTGGCAGGATCGGTAAGGCATGAATCGTGACCCGGCTGTGTCCCCAGTCGTGAAGGGAGCCCGGGTCAGCTCGGTCACCCTCGGCTGCCCCCGGCACTAGCCCCCAACACAGCCGTATATAACGGAGACGGCCAGCGGTCAGACCACCAGTCCACCCAGCGTCCACAGCAGTGTAGCCACAGCTCAGCAGCAGTATGAAGGTGCTGGTTATCGCATCGCTCCTGGTGGCCGCCGTCAGCGCCGGAGGCGGGCACGGAGGCGGACATGGAGGCGGGCACGGAGGCGGGCACGGAGGCGGGCACGGAGGCGGGCACGGAGGCGGACACGGAGGCGGGCACGGAGGCGGACACGGAGGCGGTTATGGCGGCGACCACAGCGTGCCCACCTCCTACAAGTTCTCCTACGGCGTCGACGACCCGCACTACGGCCCCAAGTTCTCCCACAGCGAGAGCAACGACGGCAAGGCGGCCCAGGGCTACTACAGCGTGGCGCTGCCGGACGGCCGCACCCAGCACGTCAAGTACCACTCGGACCAGTACGGCTACGGCGGACACAACGCCGAGGTGACCTACTCGGGATACGCCTCGCATGGTGGACACGGCGGTGGAAACGGTGGATACGGCGGTGGATACGGCGGTGGACACGGTGGTGGACACGGTGGAAACGGCGGTGGATACGGCAGCGGATACTAAAGTCGTTCCACAGTTTCCTCTTGGCGTAGAGAATGTCATTAGCGAGCTCATGATGGGATGTCGTGTTGTATTCCATGCATGAATGGCTCAGTTTTGGATTGGATAAAGACTGCTGTTGCTTACGTCATGCGTGGAAATAAACGTTAAGACTCGCAATACCTGGTGGCTTTCTATAGTTCGTCTCGGTCGAGGAGGCTGGATGAAATGGATGAAACACTCACCACGTGAATTTGCTCCAGAGTTAGGTAAAGTTTCTAAAGGTACCGGGTCTCAATAATCACAGCAAATGACACATAACTCTCTACGTCATATGGAAAGGTTTAAGGTAAAGTCAATCGCGAATCCTTTTGAAAAAAATCTGCCAGAGTAATATTGAACATGATAAAATTATTGTCATGCGCATAGACATTGTTTATGAGCATGACAATATTTTTTTTGTCTTATCTTTAAGAAAAACCGTTACCGGGACGGTAAGGGTGGCCCTGCCCGATCAGGGATCTTGCTTTGAAAGACTTGGTTATATCTTCACAACCGTGCAACCAATCAGCGAACTGTCTATTATGTTAGACAGTTCGCTGATTCGGAGCCCATCACTTGGCTCCGAATCCACTACTCTGTGTAATTAGTTCACATAACTACAGAAGACCGTTACAGAGCGGGCTAAAAAAACGATGTAAAATTCAGTTCGAAGTCATTGGAGATAACCAGATAACCCGATTTGAATGTTATCTATCATTGTATTTCTTGTAAAACCTCCCCATTAATATTTAAATGGTATTGAAAAGTCATGCAATTTTCATCTCCTTTGACGCTTAACGTATTTAATCATATTTCAGTATGTAGAGCAGCCAAACCAACTGTTTCTCGGATGAGACCGTCCGGCTTGAATTGATTGTCAAATAATCAAAAACGTAATAGCTCAGCATTCAATAATCTTAAAAAATCTTCCCTCGTTTTTTACATCGCTGCTGAAAAACGCGGCGAGTTTTTCAGATGACGGTACCTTCCTCTATCCTCACTCTACCATACGCCGTGTGCATGGATGCGAGAAAGAGAAAAGATATTTGAGATCTGCTCCCACCGATCTTGATCTCAGAACCGATGGGAAGATGGATCCAGCCCTTTCGCTTGCCGAGAGACCCATTGGAGTCATCGATGCATTTTTTTTTTTGCATTGGGATAGGTTGAGAGCATGTAACTCCTTGGGTACTCATTTTTTCGACACAGAAGTAGGTAGTTATTTTATCGTTTTGTGAATTGTTCTTTGACATGGAACCACCTCCAAACATGGTTTGCAAGGTTGCGCATTGTGGGATCCAATTGGAACATAGATCCCTGTTTCTGGTTTGTCGATAGATCTATTAGATCAAAGATCCATTCAGATCGTATAAGCTCCACTAAGATCGTATAGATCCACCTCTCAGCTCCATGAACACGTCTGGTGAAAGATCATCGACCTATAGACCGTGGGGGAGCCCATGATTACATGGAACATCAAAAACGTTCTTGGTTAGTCAAGAAAATACGACATGTATATTATTATTTTGTATATTTCACACATAACATGCAATCAAAGAAGTCACCACTATTGCCTTTTCGACATTCATCCATATAAAATATTTCAAATTTAAAGCGCAGATGCTCATCATGCAGATATTTTAAAGACGGTGATCGCTAGCGTTAGTATCCACCGCCGTATCCACCGCCGTTTCCACCGTGTCCACTACCGTATCCACCGCCGTTTCCACCATGTCCACCGCCGTGCCCACCGTTTCCACCGCCGTATCCACCGTTTCCACCGCCTTTTCCGCCGTGCGAGGCGTATCCCGAGTAGGTCACCTCGGCGTTGTGTCCGCCGTAGCCGTACTGGTCCGAGTGGTACTTGACGTGCTGGGTGCGGCCGTCCGGCAGCGCCACGCTGTAGTAGCCCTGGGCCGCCTTGCCGTCGTTGCTCTCGCTGTGGGAGAACTTGGGGCCGTAGTGCGGGTCGTCGACGCCGTAGGAGAACTTGTAGGAGGTGGGCACGCTGTGGTCGCCGCCATAGCCACCTCCGTGCCCGCCTCCGTGCCCGCCTCCGTGCCCGCCTCCGTGTCCGCCTCCGTGTCCGCCTCCGTGCCCGCCTCCGTGCCCGCCTCCGTGCCCGCCTCCGGCGCTGACGGCGGCCACCAGGAGCGATGCAATCACCAGCACCTTCATACTGCTGCTGAGCTGTGGCTACACTGCTGTGGACGCTGTGTGGACTGGTGGTCTGACCGCTGGCCGTCTCCGTTATATACGGCTGGGTTCGGGGCTGGTGCCGGGGGCAGCCGAGGGTGACCGGGCTGACCCGGGCTCCCCTCACGACTGGGGTATGTATGTACATACACAGCCGGGTCACGTCTGTGTCACATTTGGTGGCGCCGGGTGTCCCTGGGAGAGGGCTGTCCCTCGGGGCCGCCCCAGTCGACACCTGGGGTCACCGCCGGGTCGTGATGTCAGTGGTGGTGCTGTCGTGTCTCCGGTCGTGGCCGTGAAGGTGGAACGACCGGCGCGGAAGTGCAAGTCAGGTTACGCTCGCTTTAGCGGAATTAAAGTTGTTTACACGATTTGCTGTAACTGTGCATTAGGAGTTAGGACGATAATGACTTTGAAAACGACGTGACTTGTGACTGGGCGACACTGGTAAGCTCTCGGGAAATAGCATAGCATGGGCGCTGTGTAGTGTTCGGTCGTCTTTCTTCTTTTTTTTTTTTTTGTCAGCATGCTGCCACCTTGCTGGCTTTTCTGGTCATTTGATTTGTGAACTTCACCTGGTATGTGCGGTTGACCAATAAGAGGCTATTACCTTTTACCATGAGTTGTAAATGAGATGAGAGAGATTCACTTCATCAGCTTTCCTTAGCTAATCCTTAGAGCCCTGCGTATTATATAAAAAACGTAATTTCGACGACCAAGGAGTGATTGAAACTGCAGTTGCCCTGGAGTTGTTAAGTGCAAAGTGGGATCATCGTCTGATTTGTGCGGGTCAGCTTGTGTAGCCGGTCTCTCATAGCGTGCTTTCCTTAAGCACAATCGGCCCAGCCGTTCTTCAGATGTAGAGGGTGATCTATGCACGTGCACAAATGTAGCGAGGCCTCAGCTGACAATTTTGCATTCCACTCTTCTAACAGGTTGTCAACGATTATTTTGAGCACAGACAGCCCAGACGTTCTCGATAAGAATATAAAAGCGACCGTTAGAACAAATGGAACTATCTGACGCAGCAGACGCCTGACGATTGGTTGAGCCGGTGCGTCGAGACATGCAAAAGTCTTGAATAGCGTCACGGGCCCTAAACCGGTCGGGCCACTATTGATGAGTTTTTCTATCATTAAACCATGCATTTCTCGTTTGCTCATTAATAGGTTATGCAATTGAAAGCATTTTCAAATGCAGTGTCTAACTGTCTACTGTCTTGTACGCTTATGTTTCCCTTCTAGACACTCCATGGACAACTAATTGTTAGACGTGACACGGCTATACTCCAGTCGTGAGGAACTGAACCGCTTGGGTCAGCCCGGTCACCCTCGGCTGCCCCCGGCACTAGCCCCCAACCCAGCCGTATATAACGGAGACGGCCAGCGGTCAGACCACCAGTCCACCCAGCGTCCACAGCAGTGTAGTCACAGCTCAGCAGCAGTATGAAGGTGCTGGTGATCGCATCGCTCCTGGTGGCCGCCGTCAGCGCCGGAGGCGGGCACGGAGGCGGGCACGGAGGCGGGCACGGAGGCGGGCACGGAGGCGGGCACGGAGGCGGGCACGGAGGCGGCTATGGCGGCGACCACAGCGTGCCCACCTCCTACAAGTTCTCCTACGGCGTCGACGACCCGCACTACGGCCCCAAGTTCTCCCACAGCGAGAGCAACGACGGCAAGGCGGCCCAGGGCTACTACAGCGTGGCGCTGCCGGACGGCCGCACCCAGCACGTCAAGTACCACTCGGACCAGTACGGCTACGGCGGACACAACGCCGAGGTGACCTACTCGGGATACGCCTCGCACGGCGGACACGGCGGTGGAAACGGCGGATACGGTGGAAACGGCGGTGGAAACGGCGGTGGATACGGTGGAAACGGCGGCGGATACGGCGGTGGATATGGCGGCGGATACGGCGGTGGACACTAAAGTTGTCTTACGATAACTAGGTATGCCGATGAATCATATTCCGCTACCTCTACGTTCTGTGCTCTTATTTATTTCATCTTATGCACGTCTTATATTAAACTGAGAGACAAATACAACACGCATTTGATTGAGCATGAGATTTGGTTGAAGTTCATCGAAAATGAAAGCAACTTTTATCAATTCCTCACTTCTGCCATTTGCCACATTAAAACGATATTGTAAATCCCAAAACACTTCCGCGTGTGGCAGAGAGTGCGTGCTGGAGGCTGGTTTGTAGGCCACCACCTGCTTAGTGTTGTGAATCAGTCCCCCGCGGGGTCCTTGTATGGCTACTTCTCGACAGCCCGCTGGGGATTCAGACTTCCGTCGTAGGACTTCCGCTGAGTTTGGGCAGCTTTACACGGAAGCTCCACCGTCTCAGCTTTCAACAATGCCTCACGATATCTTTTTAGGGTAAAATGTAAAGGTTTATTGAAAAAGAATTATGCGCCATGGAACTGTCAGCTGTCTGAACAATTTTAAATGTAGTACGTTTATAACCTTGAACTTTTTCTCTCTGAAGTTTTTTTACGTTTATCATTGCTTGAACCGTCAGTGTTCTTTGGGGTGGGAGGGGGGGGGGAGTTAATGGAGCTTGTATGATCTGACTAGTTAGAAATCCTATCGGCGTTTATCGTGAAAAAATGATGATCTGCACATTAGGTGATAATCTTTCTATCTATCGACATGACGCCCATAGATCAGAGCTCGACCTCCTAGTTCGTTCCAGAGCTGTCGATTGTCATCCTGTATCGACTGCCATAGCTCAATGGCGATGTCGGTCGGGATTCGATAGGGTGTGATGAACGACTGCCGCCGGTGGTCGCAACAGCCCCCCCCCCCTGAGTCCCCCCCCCCCCGCTCTCTCAATTGGTGCGGGTTGGTGACGGCTGAGCAGTGTTGCCAAACGGCGGGACGGGGCATGGTGCTTAGCGGTGTGGTGCTGAAGTGTGCCGTGCAGAGACTCCGAGTGAGCTGCTCGTATTGGCTGGAGTGTCTGAAATAGTGGTGTGGGGCTAGACTGTGCATGAACATTGAACGCAGTCTCTCTATTTCTGTAAAAGTCGAGCAGGCAGTTATGATAAGCAAGGTACCATGATTAGATCTACTGAAGTGAGCTAAAAGGTCTGCAATTGGTCTACGAGACGCCTCAATGCACAGGTTAAAAAGGAAATTATCTATGTGAGTGAGTCGCGTTGTCACGCGCATTGCATAGCACCGTCAGGTTTCGTTTCAATCTTAAAAAATAAGTTATGTGCATCGTAATGAAAACGTAACATAAACTCATACATTCAACCTAAAAAATGTCTACAATTATTATTTTAATGTAATTAATAATTATTCCAATATTTATATAATTCGGCCTGATAATACAATTGTTACTGCAATTTTTAAAAATATCAACACATTTATCTCTCATTGCCCTAAGTAATGAAGTGTCGACATACTGTATCTATATTGAAAGATACGTATAAAAACCGTAAAAAATTGCAGTTCAATGTTCATGTTTCAACTCTTGATAATTCCATTGTATCAGTTGATCGGTACTACTCGTTGTGTATACGATTCATAAGAAGTTTCTGTGATAATAATATGCTAACTCATGCAAGTTTCCATCCCACTGGCCACTGAAGTTGAACCACTAAGCAAATTACATTCCTTTGCTGAAAGCACATCTACTCTAATTACTTATTTACATGACTGTGCATTGTTACTGTTTTATAGTACGCGATTACGTTTACAAAGAGTGGCCGGGTGCAATCGTTTGATCGCGACGTTTACGGTTTCCTACGTCAGGGTGTGCTGCTGTCTTTAGTGTGTCTGCAGCCAAAATGACCGCTTCGATCCGACTACCCTTCCGGATTAAACGGGCAAAGGTCACGCCAACATTGCGCTATTCCAGACGAGGACAAACTGAGGGTATTTGCGAAGGCAAGAGACTGGATGAACTTAGCACCCAACAAATCATATATTGCAATGATTTATTTAAAAAAGAGCAATTATCACTGTATGTCTTTGCAATATTATGATTTAGGGATGCCCGTACACAATTTTCTTTTCATTAGACGCGTCATGATACCGTGTACTCAAACCAATTGTCGGTCTGTTACAGAGACTAACAAACCTCTCCGTCCTATTTTCCAGGTCGGGAAGCTTCCCTCAGCTGCATTCCCGGACCTCGCCCGAACGGGTGGAGGTGACAGCCCCCGCGTACCCACCGCCATCGCCGCCGGCACCGGCCCCCTCACCGGCCCCCGGTCCCTCGCAGGGCCGCGCCCTGGCCGAGGGACCGGGACCGGGGCTAGGACCAGGACCGGGACCAGGACCACCACCCGGACCACCGCGAGTCCCCGTCTCCATCATGCACACTGATCGTCGTGATAGGTAAGATTGATATCCAAATATTGTAGCAATTAACTGTCATTTGGTAATTAGGTTGTGCTTACGACAGTGGACGCTACGAGTGTGTAGTTTGTTTTCTACTGCTGTGCCATTTGAGCCTGACTTCCTGGCTCGTGCCGTAGCTCTATTATTCACGATCCGTTTACGTGCAGCTCATCGCGTTTGGCCGGCGTGGCCGGTGGGTCTGACGGTGTTTTATTGATCGCAGTCACGCCACGGAGGAGTTTCTGGCCAGCTGCGCGGACGGCGACTCGGACGACCTGGACGAGATCGCGCCCTGTCTGGACGACGACAATGACCTGGCGTCGGTGCACACCAAAAGCATGAAACAACAGAGCTGGTGGGTATCGTTGATATTACAATAAAGGCGTCAGATATATGAAGTAGTTACACGGAACATTGAAAAATGCCTACCAATGTTCAGCTCCTGATTAAGGTAAGTGACAGAAGCGAAACCTTTTGATGCGGGTTAGAAGTCACGCTATTTGCGCCATATGATTTGCAAACGGTAATTTCGGAAATGTAAGTCGAGAAAGCCAACTTATCTTTATGAGTTTGTGAACTTTCAAATGTGTCGCTGCCCTTTACCGACGATATTTTTACAATTGCCTATAGGCTAGCGTTTTTTTTTTTTTTTTACTGGCTCCTGTATGTATAATATTGTTATTATTATTTTAAGGCAATTTAGTAATGTACTGAAACAATTAAAACCATTGGATAAAGACATGTTTGTGATTGTTAGTTTATTGGGGCTTTAGGGTGCCTCGAACGTAAAGTTGGTCACAATGACTTATCCGTGGTCTTGCCACAAGTCGGACATCTTTGGTTTGGTTTAACAATTCGCAAAAAAAAAACGACCTTCTCGAAGATTACCAGCCCAGCAGTGTGTTATGGGGACACATTGTTGGAATTTCAATCAGTGCCAGCAACCGTCGCCAAACTTGTATCGCTGCCAGCGTTGGTGCATTCAACTGGGCTCGAGCCAATCGTCTAAATGCGCGTCTTACACCACGCAGACTCTGTGCTGTTGGAGCGACTCGAGCCGACAAAATAACCCCACACCGCTGAATACTTATTTGTTGTGTTTATGGACAACCATTTCAAGCGCAGGTGCCGACAAAAATTACCAAACGCCTAGTTGATAATCTGTCGCAACATCCTGCATTGCAAGCGTGACATCGATGGAGCATAACCTAAGGTCAGTTCGACACAGGAAGCGGGTCGTTTAGGGAGGGGAAGTGGGTCTGATTGGACGTGATCCCTTCGGAGATCGGCTGTGAACGGGCGGGCCAACCGTCGCTCTCTCGTGTGGCGCCTGCCGAGCGGTTGTGTGGGGCAGTTGGTTCGAGCGGCTGGCGGCGGGCGTGCTTGTGAAGGATTGGAGGGACGCTACGGAGGCCAGACAAGTGCGGCAAGGTTGGGGTGACTGGTGGTGAATGAAAATCGTGAAGTGAAGAGTGAATTATTTTGCTAAGCGGAGAAAATCGAGCATTGAAAAGTAAAACGGAACATTTTATTCAATTGACGAGTGGAGAAGAAACAAAAGATCCAAACTTAAGGAACCAACGCTTTTCTTATTCTTGGAAATATTTTATTTTTTTAATCTCAACAGCTAAGCTAAGCTACAAGCTAGAACTCAGTTTCGCATGAATCATTGAATCCAACCACCAATGCTTGCTTATTTTGTTGTTCTTTATTCCAAATTGAAATAGAACCACCTCCAACTGTGCCTATCATGGGCGACAGCAGTCCACGTCATCGGCCGCCCAGTGTAACTTTTACCCCGCCGGCCACGCCGCCACGCCCCTGGAAACTGAGGGTCGGGGGTGAGGGGGAGCCGGCTGTCCTCTTCACTCTGGATGAGGAGATAGATCAGGAGCAGCAACAGGAGAAGGAGCAGGAGTTTGTGGAGGACGGAATTGCTAGCAATGCAGACAGTGCAAATTGCGAGTGGCTGAGAGACCGACTGTCTCGGCTTTACATCAGGTGGGGCAGTTGTCATGTTTCCAAACGATGAAGATATTCGAAAACACTTCTGATTCTTGTTTTGTTTACGGGCTACGTTCGGTGTTGTTCAATGTTGTACCGACTAATACATCCGGTTGGTTGGGTTGAGGCTGATTCACGTTGTTCTGCTCGTACAACTCACTTCTATTTTCTCACCGGCAGTGAGTCGCTGATGCTGGTACTGAGTGCGCTCTACTGTAAGCTGCTGGTGGTGATCGGTCTCGCCTTCCCCCTCTCCGAGGTCATATCGCCGGAAATACCGCCGTTCTATTACAATGTGAGTCGAAGTCCGGCCCCTGTCGCTGCTTCCATTGTTCTTAACTTCAGCAGGATTTGTCTATGTGTCGTATTTACACTTCAAGCTATCCCTATAGCTTTGTCATCATTTGTCAGAAATTACTCGAATCGGGTAAATGTGAACCTTGATGACATCCAGCTACTTCTCTGATTGCGATTTGCGTTGGTTTTCTGTTAGTTACGACGTTAGGGCGTGATATTGGACATTGTTACGCTAATAGGCGGTCAGCACGGACATGCCCATCGCTCTTACTGTGCTCTCTACCACACATCTGTTTCAGGCATTCTACATATTCTTGTACAGCGTCAGCATTCTGTTCCTGTTGTACGTATACATGTTCCTCATGCGAGACCTGTCTGGGTCCTCATCGTCGCCGGGCTCTTCAAAGCTGTCCAAGCTCTCCAGTGCCAGCGTCTCTAGGCTCAGTAAGTTACGACTGCAGCGAGAAGTGTCATTTACTTTTAGTCATTGAAATGAACTCGTTTAGTTACTTGTGAGCTGGACTTGATCTGTGCTGTGAAGTATAAACTAACAATTTATTCACGATTGGTCAGTTTTTTTTTATGAAGCAGGACACTCCTCATAAAAAGAGATCAATCTGTTGCATCTTTGAGCTAGGTCATAAGTGATTTACACTGCTTTTCTCCCGAGCTGAAAACGTAACACCTTATTCACGCTGCCCGAGGCATCCCTGATGTCTGCCTCCATGTCATTTTGCCAGGCCCGAGAGGCGGACGGGTGGCAAAGAAAAGTGACGATAAATCGCGTAAAGGCTAGTTTTGACAATTTGCGCTTGTTTGTTAATGTAGTGTTGAATCAGCATTCCTACTGATCTCTCTCCCTTTTACGATAGATGTTCTTTGTGCAATATCGGTTGATATATTATTTGTAGAGCAGTGGAGCATGAAACGAATGATTTAACGCAAATTAATGTTCAAGCACAATGTATGTCATTACTGTAGTGCCGGAGGCCTGCTGTTTTGCACTGTATTTCCCCACCATTTGTTCCGCTCGACCTACTTTATTAGACCTTTCATTCACGACCTTCCACTGTGTTACGTTTTAGATAGACTTGTGCACGACTTCATATAAAAACACCTGTTGCATAGTGACAAATGGCAATGCTATGAAGGTGTCCATTCTGCTGTCGGTATTTCCAGGGGTATGCAAGGACAAATGCGCCTCAGTGAAGTAATTATGCAGTGATAAATGAGATTGAGTGAAGTACCTTATAAGTTGTTGTTTTTTTTAATTGGAAATAACAAATAATATTGTACGCCCTTTGCATGCATGAATTCGTACGCGTGTTGCAACATTTTTAAACTAGCCCACGGTGAACTGATTGAGCTGGCAACCGATGGTCATATATACCGAGAATGGCTCGAGAACTGTTCGCTGTTTCTTACAGACCGACTGCTGCGCCCGGAGGCTTCACAGCGGGACAAGCTGGGCCGTGACCTGGACTCCATCAGTCAGACCAGCCGCGCCTCCCAGAGAAAACCGTACCAGGTGCTGGTGGCCAACTACGGCAGCTTCTACCTCCGCATGGGAGCTGTCCGTGAGTGAGACGGTGTATCAGGGAAAAGTGGTTTGAAATATTTTCGTGTTAATTAAAGACTTAAGGCCTGATTAGGATAGTCATAAGCAGTCTGTATCATCTGAAGTGCCTTACTTTCTCGCTTTTTCAAGTTGATGAAATTTCCATTGTTCATGGGCTTTTAAACGCCACTTCACTCAGTTGTATTTGCAACGCGATGACATTGCTTTCTGACTGGCGTGCATAGCGCATGACCTTATTCATTACAATTGACCCCCCCCCCCCCGACCCCTGTTCTTTGCCCTCAGTGTTCGGAATCGGCAGTATGATCTACTGTGGCCTCTCGATGGGCCAGTATTTCGAGATGCCTGCCCTGGACGAGTGCACCAACATTCTGGTGGTGGTTACCCCCGGACTACGGCTAGCCTTCACTTTTGTCCAGATGTACTTCATTTTCCTCAACGCCAGTGTAAGTACGAAGGTGATATGCATAATGTGTACGTTTATATTCAGGAAGTTAAAGTAAGGTTAGTCTCGGTGACAACTTACTTTCTGAGTCTCGTGTAAGTTCACGATCTATGATACATCCGACAAAGAAGCTCCTTTGTGCGACAGCAAAGTTGGACTTGGAAAAACGCTACTAGCGTGAACTTATTGCGCCCATAAACGCACTTTCTGCTTTGCAGTCAAGTGGCGTAGTTTGAAACGCTATTTTCTTCTTCAGAGGTGGTGAGTTCCGAACATAACAACTCGAGAAAAACAAGCCAGTTCATTTCCTTCAACGACACGCGTATTGATCTGGCTTCCCCAAACACCCATTGTTGTCTTTCGGACGTTCCCTTTTCAGTGAAGCGTTTCATCACCTTGTAACCTTCACTTGCTCCTCGTTTAGAGCCATTTGTTTCGCACTAACACCCGTTAATTTCTCTGTCTACAGATGTGTGTGAACCAGCACAAGCTGGTGGCGCGGTTCGGCCTGATGCACATGGTGGGCACCAACCTCTGTGTCTGGCTGAACGTGGTGATTGAGGAGACGAAGCATGAGCTGGTGCACCTGCTGCACAAGCTGGATCATGACGCCGACTCACTGCGAATTCCCGGGGGACTGGACGACAGCAATGAGTGTAAGTTGGGTGGTAATGGTTGTCTTGTTGATTGATTAAATGACTGATCATTCATTCATTCATTTATTCATTCAATCATTCAATCATTCATTCATTCATTTATTAATTCATTCATTCATTCATTCATTCATTCATTCAATCATTCATTAAGCCATTCGTTTATTTATTCATTCATTCATTCATTCATTCTTTCATTCATTTACTGACCTTTGCCATGTTGAATTTAGGGCGCGGTTAGAATAGTAGAGAAAAGTCTCATGGAAGGAGAAGAACACCGCTCAGTCTGAACGAAGCATATTTTCAACAAAAGTAAGTGGTAATTATTCAACTTAGAACCTCTCCATAACCGGCATTCCTTCGTTTTCCAGTGGCATCCTCGTCCTCCGAGAGCGCTGAAGTGAGCTCCGAGACGGCCACGCTGCTGGAGGACCTGGGTCACTTCAGGTCGACCCTGGACGGCACCTCGCTCACCAAGTGTATGCGCTCCGACATCATGGGTCAGCTGGTGAACTCGGCGGCCCCGTTCCTCTTCCCCTGTACTATCGAGTACTCGCTCATCTGCGCGGCCACGCTTTACGTCATGTGGAAGAACCTCAACAAGCTGAACACGGTCTGTGTGGTGCCCGACCTCAGCCTCTCGGTGGTGACCGATAAGCTGAAGAAACATCAGTATTCAGTCGATTGTGCAAGGTGAGTTCATTCAAAGAAGTCGTCACCGTTTTTCTTTGTAGAAGGTTGGTATTTGTATGTGAGCAATAAGCAGGGGAGCATTACCAGGTCCTGTATGTTATTGAGCTGATGATAACGCTTTTAAAGGTCAATCGTGACCTCCATCAAACAGAAACCCATAAAGTAACGCGACTGTCCCACAAGTCAAACACTTAGCTAAATTGAGCTATATGTTGAAATGAGCACTGCAGAGCCGTGATGTTCCATGAAGAAGCACAAGTTTATGTGAGGAAGCATACAGTAAAAGCTGTTTACTTTCCTACGTCAATCCCTAAGATATATTAATTTACATTTCATGTCCTAAGAATCGCACGTTAAACTTGCGAGCCAAGTTTTACTTTAATTCATAAGAAGGCGCTGTTAATGGAAAACATTTTAGCAATGTGCTTCGTTCTGAATACTTAATGATGCGACGTCCACTTATGAATAAGCAATGCCTACTTTCCACGCTGTTGAATGTGTTGCTGTCGCTTTACTGCCGTCAAACATTCACCGTAGCATCGGCTGCCAAAACACGCTTACCATTCTGCACTTCCAGGGCTTCCAAGGGTCTGTTTCTGGGAATACTGGTGTTCGTCGCCTCGGTCATCTCTCTGATTCTATTCTTCGTGCTCATCAACAACGGTGCCACTCGCTCGGTGGCTATCATGAGTGCCAGCATGACGGAGCTGGTGCTGTACAGCGTCACCGTCCTGGCCACGCTGGTCGGCATGATACAGATCCAGCGACTCAGGTGGGTTCGCGAGGGCAGTGAAGAGGCTAGTAGGGATGATACAGAAACAGCGACTCAGCCTTGTTTGCTTGGTTCAGGCTGGTGGTTACGTTACCAACTGCTCCTGTGGAATAGTCGAGCACAATGAAAGCGACCGAGTTATACCGCTCAATTGCTAAATTGCAGACACTAATGACTCGTATTTTTCAGGTACGATTCGGAGCGAAACATCGAGCTGGACAACATCCTATTGGTGGTGGCGCAGACGGGCGTCTACCTGTACGCCTCCTTCAACATCATCGGCTCCCACTTCTCCGGCGACCTGTACCAGCTCATCACCGGCATCATGTCCATAGTGCAGGTGAGGTGCAGGCACAGGTGAACCAGGTGAGCTAGATACAGGTGAGACAGGCGATGTGAGAACTGTCGGCTCGGGGTGCGAAAGATATGGCACGGATGAAGACCGAAATATGCTTTATTGCACGAGGCGTAGCTGAGGACAATAATGCTTGTTGAAATCTTGGCTCGAGGCTGTTAGGCGCCTGTCCGACCGCCTCTCCGTGGTTTATAAAACAACCATATGTCCGCCAATAGACGCTAACGCATGGTAGATTTTATTCGTATGGCAAGGTGGCCATGAAGTGAACAAGTGAACAATATTATGTAGTGTTTCAGCCTGAAGCCAGACGCTTAGTCTAATTAGAAGAGGGCACAAGTATATATTTCTATGATGTATGTGATTGTGCATATTAGTGCGTTTCTAAGTGTCTGTAAAGTGTAAATCATGCTGTGTGTTGCATTGTGCAACGTAAAATTGCAGTTCACTGTCGTCATGCCAAACCTGTCGTTTACTTGCATCGACCTGTAGTTAGTTGCTTTATACGTGTAGTTAGTTATGCGCAGCATTGCACATTTGTTCTCACATCTGTACTCGTATCGAAGCCTTTATCTCCAATTTTGTAATGTAAATTGTCAGATGATCGACCTATGAATGCCTTGACCTATGACCTATGAATGACCGACCTATGACCTATGAATGAGAGAGAGAGAGAGAGAGAGAGAGAGAGAGAGAGAGAGAGAGAGAGAGAGAGAGAGAGAGAGAGAGAGAGAGAGAGAGAGAGAGAGAGAGAGAGAGAGAGAGACATCAGCGTAGTTCACATTCTCCCCCTAGATGTCTCTGCCATCAAACGCCTGAATGAAGCTGTACCGCATGACAATCAAGTTCTCATTGTATCGGCTAGATGTCTCAAGAAGAATCCCGATATGCGCCACGTTAAGGCAAAGGTGTAAAAAAAATATGAAGCTGGGTTGTGTCAAATGTCAATATAATGAAGAGCTTTTATATACCTCCCACGCTGTTTCCTTTGCTCTTGAATGGCATACCGATGTGTCACTTTTTCAGGTGACGATGCAGACGATGTTCATTTTGGACGCCTCGTGTCGCCAGGCCAGCCGAAGTAGTCAGGTGAGGATTATAAATGAACATATTCATCAATAATCTACATCAACCGTGCATAAATAACACTTCGCATATTTGTCTCCTACTAAGAAAACATAAAATAATTGCACTTTGCTGCGTTTTTTTTTTCAATCTTATCGAGCTGACCATCATCCATGGCATGTATAAAAAAACGTTCTCCTATACTTTGCACGTTTGCCAGCAGGTGTCCGTTCGTTTTAAGAAGGCTGTGATCCCGATTCCCTTCCCCTCAGGTGCGGCACAAGCCCGGGAGAGAGGTGGTAACGTTCCTCCTCATCTGCAACCTGGCCATGTGGTGTATCAACACGTTCGAGACCTCGCGCTCGGACGCCCACCCTAAGCAGTTGCACTTCTTCGGCTTCTGGGCGTGGACCATCATCAGCCACGTGTCGATGCCTCTGGCCATATTCTACCGCTTCCACTGCACCGTGTGTCTGTGCGAGATCTGGAAACGCGCCTACAAATACAAACCCGACTCTGTGTAACTGCATTCCACCAGTATCGGTAGAATGACGTCAAGTGGAGCGAGATGTTTCTACTTCTTCCGGTGAGTTCGGTGTGTTTTACGGAGAGTTTCTCCGACATTGGAGATATTTGGTTGTTTAGTAGTCATGTGTGAGCTGTGTAAGGTGCCAACGATGCAACTATGGCCTAGGAGGATAGGAGGGTAAGTACTCTGGAGGCGTCTTAGTCAAGTCGGCTTGGTTCTCGGTGGTGCTGCGTAATTATTTGTACCATCGAAGGTTGTGTTTTTTACAGCTCTTTCGTATCAATTCGAAAATAAGACGCTTGCAACGATGTTGGAGAATCTCTGATTGTTTTACAAATTAAAACAAAAGCTTTTTTGAAGTGCATCCCCCTAAATTGATTTCATGCTTGGAAAAAGCATTGATCTTGTAATGTAATAATTGTCCTCGTCAAAGCTGTATTAACGTGCAGTCGGCCACGGTCTTTGAAGCCACTATAACTATAGTTCGTTTTTCTTAAGTTCGACCCTCACTGTACTGGCTAGCGCACATTGATTTCACAGACGATTAATTTTACTCAAAATTATTTCTCCCTGGCTCTTATTTTCCAGACTGCTAGCTCGTAGTTGCCTTTATATACAACCCCACAGGGATAGACGTCTTGTCAGAAATTATAAATGAACTGACCAATAGATCAACGGCGTTTAACAGAACGGTATATCATCGGTGTTAAAAATCTTATTTGGAAAATATTATTCATGTCTCCAGTACAATGTGCGCTAACCAGTTTTCTAAGTAATTCAGATAGCAATTCTCGTGCTATGTTCAAAAAGATGTTTACAGTGAGGGTCGAACTTAGAAAAAACGAACTATACCTTTATACTTTGAAGCTACTAATATATATATTTCACCTAAGAAATGACGATCCACAGTGGAAATCGGACGATAATTTGTCGAGACCAACAGCGTTGACTGATATTCAACCTATTTGATATTGTGCCATATCGTTAGTACCCTAAGTCAAAAGGGTTTGATATCATCCCTGCATGTGGCAGGTGACATACGTATTTGAAAGGCCTGAATTAGGCCTATCTGGTCGACAGTTGTGTCAGCCTGGGCATTGTGGCATTCTGTATAAAGTGGGAGAAATCGGCGCATTTTGTCATTCACCTGTGTCGTGGAGAGAGATGACTTGCTTATCCACAATGTTCCGTGTTGTGATGTTGTATGTTCCATGTACCTATTGTGGCACGATATTTATGGCCGCTATGAGATCAGTGCCCGAATGATATTCGAGCCCTCTAGCCGATCAGAACTATATGCGTGTAGGAACGTGTAGATTTTGTACGATTTCTGACGGACTTATGTGTGCGTTGACGGCCCTCAGTCACATTATTTCCGGAATAGTATGAGGTATTGCTGTAATCTTCACATGAATCGCATCTGGTTTTCCTTTGTAATCGTTCTGCGATCTTACGTCGTCTCTGGTAAGCTGTCTACACTACATATCGGTTACAAAAGCTGTTTTGCTTTACGGAATTCCATCGTTTGAGTAAATGACCGTATCGTTACCCAGTAGCTCATAAGTGTACTGTGAAACCACGTATTTATATGTGCCACCCCTGCCATGCCCGTATGTACTGCAGCAGCAGTAACGCCTTCTATGTATAGTTCAAATATACTCCCTCTTTGTACATTTATGAGGCAATTTTCGGTTCAAAGAGTGTGACGGTGGTACTGCAAACGGACTGTTAAGGTTAAAAAAAGAAGAAAATAGCTTGGTGGAACCGGTAGACCACTGTTCAATTGGTCCCTTAAAATATGCGTCGTTGCTCATAAATGTCTGACAATGGCTGGATAGAAATGGTCCATTATATGAAAACTATGTGGGGTAGCAAGCAAATATGAAAATGTTGCCCGATGTGACGCCACTGTAACCCGAGGGTGAAGACCGAAACATGTTTTACTGCCCGAGGCTTAGCGGAGGGCAATTATGCTTGTTGAAGTATTCGCCCGAAGGCTACAGTGACGTCAAAGAGGGCAATATTTGTTTTCTTATTGCCCCTACCCCCAGTATTCATTTTATTACATGGCCCACCCCAGCTCGCTAATAAATTTCGCTAAATATGTCGCTGCTCAGAAGAAAATTGAAAAAGGATTGCAAAATGAACTGTTTACAATTGTCCGTTGTCATGGTTTCATTAACAAAAATACGTAATTTCTTAGAAGGAAAATTCAGATGGAAAGCTTGCCGTCAACAAGCAAAATTATCACTTACCTGGTTTACTCACGAATATTGTGATGAATCACATTTACAAATTTGTAAAGCTTACACCGACTCAGGTGACTGCGTATTGTATAACTTGTTAGCCAGACAACACTGTAAACCAAATCTACAAGTTGGCTCTTTGTTACAAGTTTGGTTCCAATTCGCATAGGCGTCACCTTGTCGATACCTTGCCGATTCACCAACCCCAGGCTTGTTGGCCAACAAACTAACAGTTTGTCTACAAGTTTGGTTCCAATTCGCATAGGCGTCACCTTGTTGAGTACTAGTTTGGGCCTTGTGGACCTACCAACTTCTGGATAGGGTTCACCAACCCCTGGTTTGTTGATGAACTAGCCTTTGACTTGGCATTGCTAGCTTACAAATCGTCAACAAGTAAGTGTACTAACGCTCCGTTCGAACTTGTTCTTCCTTACAATCGCTTTGTTTCCGTTGATAACCTTAAGAACTTACGATTCGCGTTCGTTTTCAATTGCCACGATACTGATTCAGAAAATATTTTCTATACGGACAGGTTATTTTTTGGCTGGAAGTGGTGCACAAAACCATGACTGGCATCAGTTATTGCTCAAAGGCTTGCGCTGACAAGAAACGAAATACTGATGGGTTATATAATCAATGAATGCATACACCACATCCATTCGGAAGTTTCTGGAATCATTAGTATTTATTACGGTCACGTAATTAATACTAGGTATTGACTGGAGACAATTCCGAGTGCATATTTTCGAATGGATGTGGTAAATGCATGAGGTAGGTATACCCAGTAGGTATACCTATCGTGCACCGTCAGCATATAAGTCTTTGAAGCAAGAACTGCTGCGTATGTGGAAGAACATGGTTTTGTGCACCGCATCAAGCCAGAAGTATAACATGCCCCTATGACGAATAATTCCTGAACATTAAGCATAACAATCATGCAGTTGCACGATCACGCAGATAATTCGAATAAATCATGATCGCCAACTAGATTAGCTTTTACAGCCCATAGGTATATGTCCATCAGTTAAGTTAAAAATACAAAGAGTTGAATTAAAGGCAAATAAATGTATTTATATTAAAAAACACCGACCGCAAAACATCTGCTCACATGTGCATGCACAGGTCTGGCCCACTTAGGGGAAGCGGGGGGAGCACCGCCACCTTAAGCATTTCTGCTCACCGAGCTGATATGCGTAGTAAAAACGAAGCTCTTTTGCATTCATGTGAAAGTAGGAATGTTTTCCTACATGTTGGCATAGTGTCCAGCGCTCCATTATAAAATTTCGCTACTTTACAGACGTCGAAAACAAGTCCTGCATTTTTCGTCCTCCAAAAAATGTGCGGGTAGCACCGCCACTGATGGCGATGTTATCCACAGATCGGCCTTACGGTGATAGCCACCCTTGGAAGCGTTACTGCTGTCTGAAATAGTAACTCAAACTCATATACGAGGGGCGTTCAAAAAGTTCTCGGCCCAACCATGAAGGAGTTGGAATTTCGGCCTGCAACGCGGTGTGTTCATTGATGTGTTATTGGGATGTCCACTTACGTAGCCATTAACCAATCTGCCCTGTGATTGGTTCAGGCTGCTAATTAATCGTAACATAGTTTGCTATTTCCGGTCAGAATGGGTGACGCCCAGAATAGAACAGTGATTTGGTTCATGTATTGCAGAAAAATGCATCAAACGTTATTCACGAAAAGCTAGTGCCAACACATGTTGAGGTTTGTCTTTCTTACAGTAGCGCCAAAAAGTGGGCATCTCTGTTCAATTTTGGTCAACAGATCATTAATGGTCACCCCCGCAGTGGCCAGCCATCAACAGCATTGACTCAAGAAAATATGAAAAATAAGCACTTCTTTGTGAAAAATGACAAATGTTCTGGTCTGAAACAACGCAGCAGAAGCGGAGTTGTCTATCAGGTTCCTCAAAGCCATTCTTCGACGGCCTATTAATATGTTTAAGATTTCTGCAAGATGCATCTCCCGTTTGCTGACTCCAGAGGAAAGGCAAACTCGAAAGGAGGCGTAACGCAAAATTTGTGGCCCCTATTTCGAAGATCCAAAAGAGTTCATTGAACTACTTGTTACCGTGGAGGGATTGTGGGTGTCACACATTGACCCTCAGGGCGTGACCGAATTGTACAAGTGGAAGCACACTGAGTAAAGGCCACCAAATGTGTGCGACGTGTTAAAGTCAGACGGCAAGGTGACGGTGGTTGCATTTTTGGATGATGGCGGGGCTCTGCTCGTCAACTTTCTAAAACAGGGGCGCACAATTAATGATGAATGCTACACCTTCCTTCGATAACAGTAGCGAGCAGCAGATATCAAGGAGAGACTAGGGAAGCTGACTAAAAGTGTGCGCCTGGTCCAGGACCACGCACCAGCACACATGAGCAGGGTGACGATCAGCGAAGCAGTGAGCTGTGGCTTCGAGTTGTTGTCACAGCCACTTTTTTCTTCGTCCCTTGCACCCTCAGGCTGCCACCTCTTCCCCAACATAAGGAAATCGCTTAGCAGTGGCAACCTCGCTGACAGCAAGGAGACAAAAGCAGCCGTCTTGGACGTGCCAGATGCGTCCAAAACCCACTTGGCTATGGAGACCCAGGGGCCTCTCGCGAAGCGCTGCACGAAATATTTTTGTCTTAACGCTGGTTATTTGACTAAATGAACATTTTTGGTCTAATAAGTCGACGTCGTATCTCTGCTCCTTCATGGTCGGGCCGAGAACTTTTTGAACGCCCCTCGTAAGACGCACAAGAATTGGTTGTTAGTTTGTCACAGATCAGACTGTTTGTTGCGGACAATATGCATACAAAGCATGACAAATTCACGTTTATTTCGAAACATCCAGTGAAGTCAAACGTGAGGTTAAAAAACAGACGACGTTTGCGGCCTAACTAAAGCTCTTCTCCGAGCTGAGTGAATCATCATTGCGGCTTTATCCATTTTTCCACCCCTTGGGGTAGCACCGCCGAGCAAGGCGATGAATTTTGGTGCGAGGGTTGTCTCTGGCGTGCGCAGGCATGACCATATATCGCCGATCCTAGCTGCGCTGGGCTGGTGTGACGTGCGCGAGCTGGTTGAGCGCCGTGACTGCCTCGGCGTCTACAGGGCGCTGAGGGACCCGCACGCTCCCGCGGCGATCCGCTCCCTGTTCGTCCCTCGTACAGCGGTTTCCCGGCGCAGCACCCGGTCGACTGAGGCGGGCGCTCTCGAGCTGCCTCCATACCGCCTGTCCGCGTCGCGCCGCGCGTTTTCTTACCGAGCGGCCGCGGCGTGGAACCGCCTGTCGCCGGCTGTCACCAGCTCTGTAACCCGCGCCGAGTTTCTGCGCCGGCTGTCGATATAGTTGAGGGTCTGGTTTGTCCGACTTTGGACCGTGTTTTTATATACCCATCTCTTGATTGTGATTTACTGTGATATTGACTGTGTCATGTTTTTATCTATGTACTCTGACTCGGACTAAATATTAAGCCACTATGTGGAAATGTCCTCAATACACCGAACTTGAACTTGAACTTGAACTTGAGCATGGCGGTGTTACCCCACTCACAGTCATGGACCGACAACGCCGCGACAGCAAAACAAGCCGGGACGCGATTCTTCTGTAATTCCTTTCTCAACAAAGAGCACTTCATGCCCTCAAATTTAACGTAAAAATCAAGGCATTTTGACTTGAAATGACCACTTACTTGCTGCTCAAACATGCCAAATGATTACAACGATGGTTTGAAATTCATAAATTGGGCAATTGCGATCTCAAAATCAAATAAATCATAGCGAAACCTACCTCACGCGGCGTCCCGTTTCCGTTCGGACACCGAAATGGCGGGTGTTTACATTTACAATTCAGAGTTTTGCCGATAGAGAGGATGGCGGTGTTTCCCACATGGCGGTGCTACCCCCGCTTCCCCTATATTGCGCGCGCAGGGGAAGGGAGGCGTCTCGACCACGGGTATAGGCACGATTAGTGCGTCCCGCAGGCCAGAGGAGGCCTCACTCACAGCACGAACACCACAGTTCACAGATTTCACTTTTTACTGCACAAATGCTGGAACAGCCCTCGTCGCTGCTCCAGGCTGCACGGCGGACGCGCGACAACTGCTGGTTTGAAACCGCCGCGCCGGGGCCCGCTAACGGCGGGCGGCGACCGCTGATTGGTCCGCCAAGTCTGACGTCAGGCGCAGCTGACCATGTTTATGCTGACCAGCTGACCAGTACAAGTTAGGCGCCGGTTAAATAACCATGCGGCAACAAGTTTCCAAAACTGGTTAAGAAACAAACGTTGAAACAAATGTAGAGTTGGTCTGGATACTGAGAAGTTTGTGTGCATAGTAACTATTGACTCGTGGTTGTCACCTGACAAGCAATGCACCAGACAACGGCTTGTTTAAAAAGTATCAGTTGGTAACCATACCAAGAGATGATTGGTTATATTACACAAGACTTGTCAATTTGGTTTACAGTGAAGGTTAGCGCTCCTCGGCGCGTGAGAAATCAGCCACGTGAGCTCGTGGGAAAGGCCGAATGTTCCGTGGGTGACCTCCCGCAAGCCTGACATCCGTCTCCTCGCCCCACCCTCCCTCTCCCTCTTTCCCATCCCCCATCTCTCCATAGCATCGCTTACACGTGCTGTGCAGTTTTTTCAACTGTACCTACGAGCTTACGAATGAGCTTACGAGCTTACGAGCTTATGAGCTTACGAATGGTACGACAAAAGTATGCAACATAAAATGCTGCCATAATTGCTGTCATTTAGTTAGGTATAGCGTTATTAGATTTAGGCAGGACTTTGTCCTCTGTGATCTACTCATCTAATTCAGATCTTGAAGCTCTTGGTAACTGGCATAATTTATATCCGATTTATTCCGAGAGTGGCGCTAACGCTAACAGACATATTTTTTCAATCACTAAATCTATCTTCTTTAACTGGAGGACGTGCCCTTTTCCCATTTGTATCACCATTCTTTGTTCCGGCTTATACGGTCCCCGGTAAATGATAGAACAAGCTCACATCTGGGCGACAGTGCCGCGGCTCTGTAGCTCGACGTTCAGGACGGGCTGACCCGCGCGGCAGAGCACAAACTGGGTGGTCGCTTAGTCCATGTTAGCGCCATCTTTTCAGTTCATAGTCCTTCCTCGGGATGGTTTTGGTTTTCTTGGTCCCCAATGGACGTATCTAAATGTCATTTATTACACCAAATATCAATGTATTTCATTTCCAGGACAACGTATCTTGGCAAGCATGAATACTGGATAACTAGACAAATCATACATATGATCATAAATGTACGGCACTTATTGTCGGAATCATTACATGATTCACCACGTTTCCACCATCCCGTCATCATTTAAAGGTTTTCCAGCATGGCCAGGAGGTCGATTTCTGAGAGCATGTCGTTGACGGCACTGAACATGGCGTCCGATATGGCGTCGGCGATCGGGCCCCGGAACAGGTTGATGATGAGGTCGATGATGGGGTCAATCAGCCACCCGAACAGGCTCAGACCGTGGATGATCACCCTGATACTCCTGAAACAGTGTGGAAATGATATGAGGGGAAGCGTTCAACAAATTGCCACAAAGTTATCGGTTTGTTTGTCTACTACACCCATGGAAACAATAAATAAACGGAGCGTTAAACGTGAAAGCATGACGTGTTAACCATTCACAACTCTCTAGTGATGTTTCTTGGATTATCTTATGCTACTGTATTTCAACGCTTCTTACCCGATGTCGGAGACTCGCAGCTTTCCCAGCTCGATAGCCAGGTCCTGGGAGGAGATCTGCGCCTGGAACTCGGCCTTCGTCCCGGTTAGATGGATCTCGGCCGAGACGTGCGGTCCGATGCCGAACACCTCGATCTTGAGGCTGTAGCCGGCCACCAGCTCGTCGAATCCGAGTCCGCCGTCCACTGACAGCCACTCGACCTCGTCGTAGACCAGGTGGGCGTCGGCCGTGCGGTGAACAGACGACAGGCCGTTCACAAAGCCGTTATACAGCTTCACGCCGGTATTTCCCAGGACCTGGTGAGGTGGAACCAATAATGAGATTGGCATGCGTGGAAAGTTCTTCTTTGGTAGCAAAGTGGACATGTAGAGTCATACATATGTTGCTTATTTGTCAATAGATGCGATGAATGGATGATTTTGGGTTTGTGATTTTAGTGCAAGTGCTGTTTCAGCCTCTAAGAAAGTGTTTTATAAACTAGTTTTAAAGAAAATAAGTTTTCTAAAATAATTACAAAGAAATAACCTTGTTACTAGTTAGTAGTTGGCGAGATTAATTAGACGCTGAGTTGATCTAACTTTACGGCATAACTTATGTAATCAAACGGGCTTGACTAGCGAACTGAACTACAAGAAAAGTATGCTGACGGTCGTACTTCAGCATCCATCTCCGGCAGCGGCATCGGGTCCAGGCTGTTGGCGACGATGAACGTCTGCAGGTTCGGGATGATGTTGTCGAAGAAGGAGTTGGCGTTGGCGGAGCTGGTCAGCTTGACCAACTTTGTCGACGGGGCCGTCCTATCGGAAAAAAATAAACGCCATCACAACTCGAATATCAGCAACACCATAACACGGACCGAGCAAAACACGCGATAATTATTGCATTGTCATCATTTACATCTAACAACTTATCATTTCTATCATTTCATCAAATGCATTACACTGAAAAAAAATTAACCCAAGGCTGGCGAGTAAACCGGTGTTTTACGGGTACCCCTATCCGCAACCATTTTTAACCACCCTCCCAGGAGTAGTGCTAGGTCCCATTGCGGTGTAGTCGTACTTGCTCTGAGCGGATATAACCGCTGTCAGCGAACAAGTCCGCTGAGAGCAGGGACGACTACACTGCAATGGGACCTTACTGTACTCCTGGGAGGGTGGTTAAAAATGGTTGCGGATAGGGGTACCCGCAAAACACCGGTTTACTCGCGGGCCTTGGGTTAAATTGTTTTCAGTGTAGGGGAAAGTGGGGTAAGACGGGCACCATAACTTTGGAGCCATTTTTCGGCCGGTTAGAAACATCATAGAAACGGAAAACTGAGTGAAAACCTTTTGTAGACATTTTACTTCCATTTGCCAGAAGATGAGGCTTAGACCTGATTCAACAAATAAACTGCAGCTATTTTTGCAAAACCTTGCAAAAACCCGTCTTACCCCACCCCATGGGGTAAGACGGTCACATGGGTAAGGCAAGACGGCCAGCTTCTTTCACCGACCAGCACAGCTCGCAACAAATGCCCGAGATTAGCCGCATTGATACAGTCGCTCGTTGGTCTCAAGTGCTTCGGAAATGGTAGTATACCAGATTCGTGCAGAAGGCGCATGCTCGTATATAGGCCCTAGTTCATAAGCCATGTAGAACCGTTTTTCACATTCATTATTCGAGAATAAACTGTGCTGAAGGAATATTGCTAACATGTCTGTGAGTATCGGAATCGAACATATTCTCATTAGAAGTGCTTCTTTTTTCCTACAGCAACAAAAATATTTTCACCATTACAGACCCATTGGATTCATAGTTGCCCGTCTTACCCCAAACCACAGGGGAGCAATGCCGCTTCAACCCTATTGGCCGTAGTGTCTAACGGTGGCGGCCATATTGCGCAGACCAGAAACCGGCTACCGCCTGTGTTGAGGAATAGGGAATTCGGGACCTCGATTTACGTTTGCGGCCGCCGTATCCGTTACGTTCAAGTTACGTAGATACGGAACCCGGCATCTTACGTAGAATTGAGTGGGGAACACGATCGTATCTTCAGAATTCCTCAAATTCACTCGCCTGACCTACCTTTGCCCCGGCCGAGGGGGTTGATTGAACCCACCTCGCTAATGCACCGCTAATTAAACTAGAATTAAGCGGTAAAGTGGTCGTATGCGGCAAAGTATAATGCAGAGTGAATGGTAGGAACCCGCTGTAAGGGTCTCAGGTCAACCGGTGACCTCTGAGGTCAGGTCAAGTGATCTAAGGCACGGGTTCGGTTTTTGGTAAATAGCTTCGCCAAAAATGGCCGTAGAGCCGCGATTTTGGCATCATCGTGTTCAGCTAGCTCAGGCGCATCGAGTGATATACTTTTTGTTCGGGTCAGGTCAACTTAGGGTGTTGACCTCAGGTCAAGGTCAGGTCAGCACCCCCAGGTCACGAAGTTGGTCGAAAGAGGTCATGTCGCATATCATTCGATTCGGCAGGTCTTCCTGAGTCCATTGGTGGCTTTCCCGACTCGCTAGCTCAATTTGATCGGGAGTTATTGAAGAAAAATTGTGACCCTTGTGACGTCACAGATGACGTCACGCAAGGGCAACAATGCAAATATGAAGCATAGAACCTTGCAAAAAGTGCATGAAATCATGATTCGATATGCTTGAGATAGTTTCAGATCATTCTCGGCGCCAAAATAGCAATTTTCATATTTCCCCATTGACTTATAAGGATTTAACGTATTAGTTCCTTGTAGCTGAGGATTTTTTAGGATTTCATCTTGTTCTCCACTCAATTCTGCGTAAGATGCCGGGTTCCGTGTCCACATAGCTTGAGCGTAACGGATGCAGCGACCGCAAACGTAAATCGAGGTCCCGAATTCCCTATTCCCCAGCACAGGCGGCGGCCGCTTTCTGGTCTGCGCAACATGGCGGCACCGTTGGACACCATTTGGCGGCCGATGCGCATTCCACATTATAGAGTTCAGTGCCCCAAACTCAATGTCAGAAGCTCAGCACGATTTTTCTCTGTGGACAATTTGATACAGACAAAGCAAATCCGCGGTAAATGAGCACTGTGGCATATGAGTGTACCACAAGTGATTGCGAGTTTTTAACTCTATAGTGCTGCACACAAAAGCTTGCACAATACATTTTGGATGTTTTCAATGAAATGAGTGTTTTAAAGAAATCAAAATAAAAGATTATCGACTGAACACAAATTCACCAGACTTCAATGGTGGTGTGTAGGGTGGACCAAAAAGGATGGAAACATTTTGAACTCTCATAAAACATGCATTATTGCATGCATGTGACTGGAAATGATACCAAACGAGAGTACATTTCGTGGAAATTCATAACGGCATCACTCTCATCTGCTTTCTCTCGTTTTCAGTCTCTCACAGCAAATGTTCGAAGAGACCACTTTCGCGAGACAGGCACAGAGCGGCCGGTCTGGTGGCTGACGCGATAGCCCGACGACACATGTTCGCTGGTATGGCTCACACAGTCTTGGTGATCGCTCTCTTCAGGTCACATAGACCTTCCTTGTATATACCTGGCCCTTGAGATGATATGATAAAGAAGTCACTGCACAGCAGCAAGGTCACCGAAATGGTGTGCCCTCAGCGGAAAAGGAATCGTGGGTCCACTTTGGTTCGAAGAAGGGAGCGGCGACACTGTGACCGTCAATCAACAGCGCATACCAGGCGGCGCTAAGGAAGTTCTGAGAGCAAGTCCAAACGAATCATGGCAGCCTCATCATAGACCTTATGTGGTTCCAGCAAGACGGTGCGCCTCCTCACATCGCAAAAACAACGCTCAAGTGCATCGAAAACCACTTCGGTGACCGGCTGATATCCCGCGGTGCCAGTCGGAACTGGCCTACCTGCTCATCCGACCTGACCCCTATGGATGTTTTACTGTGGGGTCATCTCAAGGGCCAGGTCTACAAGGAAGGTTCAGAAAGCCTCTGAACTGAAGAGAGCGATCAGCAAGGCTGTGTGAGCCATACAAGCGGGCTATCGTGTCAGCAGCCAGGCTGGTCGCTCTGTGCCTGTCTCGCGAAAGTGGTCATTTCGAACATCTGCTGTGAGAGACTGAAAACGAGAGAAAGCATATGAGAGTGATGCCATTATGAATTTCCACGAAATGTACTCTTGTTTGGTATCATTCCCAGTCACATGCATGCAATGATGCATGTTTTACACGAGTTTAAAATGTTTCCATCCTTTTTGGTCCACCCTGTAGTGGGAAAGGCAATTCTGGTCCTAATTTTTCTCGCTCGTAGCGCTATTGGTTTTGTCTGCAGAAGGGGTGCCCGTCTTACCTACCCTGACCGTCTTACCCCACTTTCCCCTAATATATTAATTTATTGAAATCGTAAGGAAAAATATTACCACCTGGTCCAGCGTTGGAAGTGTTTGACGGCCGGAGTCTCGGCAAGGGGCAGCGACGCGTTCCAGAGCAGGTCGTTCAGCTCGTCAATGATGGTCGGCAGCAGGTCGCGACGGGTGTCGTTGACCAAAATATCCACCAGCAGCGGGCCAAAGTCGTCGGCAAACTCGTCAATCACAGTGGCCAGCTCGTCGTTGTCGAACAGGTTGTGGATCTGGATCTGTAATCGGGTGCGGCGGCTTAGCAATATAAGAATTAAACGGTGGTCACAAAGATTTGACGTATAACAGGGTTTAAATGAATTCCCGATGTTCATTTAAACCCCTTGCCCAACGAGGGGCATATACCGCAGTATGGTCAAAATGATTGCCTTTTCTTATGAAAATGATTGTTCTATTTTAATGACAAACTAAAATGAAACGAGAGGCCAATCGACATTAAAACTATCATTGCATGCGGCGTTTTATCATGGCTCACGTCCAGAGTGTCAAAGTGCAGATTGAAGTCGAGCGCCTCGATCTGGTAGTGGTCGCTACCATCGGATCGGTTGTGTTTCAGGTCAGCGTCGACGGCGGCCGCCAAATTTCCCAGAGCCACGCTACCAGAAGTGCGAGGTCATTAGTCACTTCGAAGGATCAGATACAATGATGAATGATAAAGACCTTAGTCAAAACAACGCGAAAACCGCCTAAACGCGAAAACCGCCTCGCGAAAACCGCCTAAATTCATCGCATGATGTTTCTTTTCATGGATAATTTCTCCAAAAGAACTATGGTGATGCATTAGCATTGAGTCGATATCACTTGCATCAAGAGCTATTGCGTAAGTTATTGTGTAGGGCTGACATAGTTTGTTATTAGGGGAAGTTGGGGGAACGCCGAAGACTTTTTTTTCTGACGCCCGTAGCACGCAAGGTAGACAACATACGCTATTCTTGTTGGCGTCATTCGAGAGGCCAGTCTTTTGCCTTTCAAACATACCAGGCGCATTTGATGAATTCGCATACCGTTAAGCGCACAAACTAAAAATATCAAAGAAGTGACTTTTTCGGCGTTGCCCCGGACTGCGGGGAAAGCCGAAAATGGGAGAAATGATCTACGGGGAATGCCGACATTGATGTTTTGCCATTTTATCTCAAACTTTATCCAAAATTCATCAAAGCTGACACACGTTTCAAGAGCTTGAGGACACGGTGCACACTGGAAGTTATAATTGTGTGATATAATAAGAAAATGCCAGGTAAATCATTCCTTATAGGTAACAGGCCGTTGTGTCGGTTGAAAGTGTTATTTGTGTGACTAAAAATACGCGTTGCTATTCTACAGCAGTAAAGTCCACGTAGCGTGCTTTTAACACGTGCGTAATCGCACGTTTTCGGCATTACCCCAGCCAGCCATACTTTCATTTGCAGGCCCATAACTTTTCAACGTGCTGTATAAATTTCAAATAGGCAGCACACTTATGCAAAGACATGCTAAAGATTACTTGACCGAATTGGCCAGACAAACGGTAGCATAATGAGTAAAAAAATGCAGCTTCAAAGGCGCATGTAGTACAAAGGAAACGTACCTTGAAAACGCTCTTGGCGCCCTCACAGTCGAAGTATTCCGAATGACGACTCGTAACAAACATGCGATAATTGTAGTCACTTAAGCTTCAGAGCATCACTGACAGGTGGCATCCATGTCTTACGGTTTTCGAAATATCTCGAATTTCGGCTTTGCCCCAACTCCGGCATTGCCCCAACTTCCCCTACGATAGGTGGCAGACCTGCAAGGGCCTCCTCCGTAGAGCGGGAACAGCTCGGCGAGCACGCTCCTGCTGTCGATGTAGTAGTTGCAGTCCAGGCTCAGCGTCGGCAGGCTCAGGGCGACGGCAGCCTTCAGGGTGAACATGTTCACGTGCACGTTGTCGATGATGAACGTCGAGAGGTTGTGCAGAACGGCATCAGTGATGTTGGCGTGGATGCTGCGAAGTGAAGTTGGTTACTTTTAGAGGCGGTGCTTCGAGGACAGCGATCATAAAGAACATCATCAAATGGCGCAATTATCATTTTAACATCTTAACAGCCATTAGCCGTGTGTAACCATGTTGACGGAACTCACATGGATGGAGCGATTATGAATTTTGCATGCTATAACATTGAGCGATTCATCTTTTCCATTGAACAATGCCATGCAAGGGTTCAATTGTACATAACGTGGTCCATCAAGTAAACCATGCAAACATTAAGGGACAATTCATAGTGTCCAATAGAGATCCTATAGGCCGCAGTCTCACATCGTGGACGGTGAGTCGACGTCGATGGCCAGGTCTCCCAGCGGCAGCGGCTCGGGAAGGAGGCTCCTCAGCTGCTCCAGCAGGGCAATCAGCAGGTCGTCAATCGGTCCCGAGACGGCAGCGTCACTGGACGACCGCGCCGCCGCTGCAGGAAACCCATCGCAACAGGGATGGCAATTTACCGCGTGCTTTAGATAGCAATACCATGCTTTTAATTGTCGGGGTGATATCGCATAACTTAGATGAGGCTCTTTATTAACGTCCTATATGATCAGTCACTTAAAGCGCAGTTGCAATGTGGAAAAACGTTACCTCGTCGTACGTACTTTTATTTGCTAAGAAATGTCGATTAATTACATTTACAATAAAGGCAACACTACTTTATCAAAAAAAATTATGATACAGCACTAGTGCACCGTGACATGAAGGTCAGTCATTTATCAATCTACGTAACTCGATAGCAAGAGAAAATGTCATTTTTATGCGTACCTGCCTGATAATAGCCATCCGCTATGGGATCCGCTTCATGGGATGCGTTTGAACTTTACCACTTACCAGCCTGAACGGAGGCCAATTTCGGCAGCCCACTAACAGACTGGGACACCAAAAGGCACGTCAAAAAAGTCCGGAGCAGCATCTGCAAAATTGGAGCATTAGCTTACCAAATGATATATGTAAGCATAGTATGTGCATTTAAATAACTTTCCCACCGTTGAATAGAATAAAAATAGTGCAAAAATAAGTAAAATAGCTCTCAGCTATACTGAAGCTCACAGAATATGAATAAATCTCTTGAAATTATGTTGAGAAAGGCGCCAATAACAACTAGACCTACGAATAGCAACGGCTATGTTTTGATGCTAAGTACAAAATGGCATTCCTAAGTCGACCAAATCTAGGCTGCGTTATATAATAAAGATCAAGAAGCAAAATAAAACGTGGGGATGTAGTTTGAACACGCAAAAACAAGCGTACCTTTGAGCAGCAAGTTACAATGTGTGCCTCCGATGGTAGTTTCTGCGCCACTAAAGCATCAGCAGCAGCTTTGTGAAGTGACGTTGAGCCATGTACCGTCTCTAGGGGCCAGCCATGTGTGTCGTTCTCAGGCGTCTCTTATCTTCAACACCAGAGGAAAATTTACATGATATGCTTGGATTCAACTGCGTAATAAAAAATAACTAAGATTGAGATATGTTGAAATGTCCTTTTGCTATATATAGGATGTGCTTTGTACATGGCAGGCTAGCTTTCACAAACGTTATCTATGCAAAGTCTTACCAATGCCGAGACACTACATTTGATCTGATGTGTTATATGTGTAAAATCGTCTCTTACCTACTAATTCCCTTTACATATGGCGTTTTTCGAATGACTTTTGCATCCACGGCTAACTGCGTCTGTAGCATAGAACTATGCAGATCTGATGCGTAAATATATGAAATAGGAATATCCAAACAACTCTTATCAAAACGTGTCCTGGGCCGTTTAGCCTCTGCAAACTCGGGCTCCAAGGTCATTGAGAGCGTCACCTGCTCCGCTGGGCGCCGCTACCCACGTCCCTGTCCCTGAGCCCAGTGCTTCCCGCACAGGCCAGCGGGAGAGGCGAGATATACACGCCCCGATAGCGTGAGAAACAACAGACGCTGGCTGTCCCCCGCCGAAAAACTACATTCGGGGATAGTCGAAAGATGCTATGGATACGATGTTTACTGGCCTGGGCTTTTCTGGTTTGCAAATTGTTAAAAAGTTGTGAATGACATAAAATGAAAAACTCGCGGCACATCATTCGTTAATAGATTTTTTGCAACTTTCAAACTTGCCCAGGAGACAAAAAACAGAAAGTGTAATCTCAATAGTTTTTCTTCCTCCTTGCTTCCTCCTTTCACAAGAGCAAAAAAACTTTTATTGAGCCTTAAAACTGATATAGGAAATATAGACTTCAGATACGAATTTTTACATTTATGTACGCGTGAGTAATTCACGTTTTGACCGCTTAGGTTCAGTAGCCAGTAGCCACACAGCATGAAGATACACACCACTTGTTCTTTTTCTCTCTTCCGCATCCATTTAGAAACATAAAATATCACAGCCACACCTTAAAAACGACGTGGGTGCTCCTGTGAAATGAGGGCGTTATAACAGGGCGGGGCTCCTGTGAACCTACCATGTGTGAGCTGTCTCACAGATATCCGGGCGCCAGTCAGCCCACGGGCCCGAGGGCCAGTCGCCGGGGCATCGCTGGTGGGGACGCAGGCCTGCCAGAGCTGCGACAGGGCAATCACAGCTCGCCAAGGTAGAGTTCGGCTGGGGAGGGTATCTGAATGTGAACTGCGGGAATAAGGTTGGAGACCAGTGAACTTTTCTCGTTGCAAAGTGATGTCATATCAGCGTCTGATCGTGCTTAGTAACTCAGCAATATGTGGTCAAAATTGCTGCTTTCTTTTGAGAAAAGGGCTCATCTCATGGTTTGCGGTGTACATTCAGATGCATGTTTTTGCTTTTGGAAAAACGTCACAAGCATTTTATTAAGCTTATTTCGTTTTTGGTGCAGACTTCCAGCCACCGATTCCGATTAAGTTCTGTCGGTGACAGTCACGCTGTTTCGAACGGTTTCACATCGCAATGCCTCACGTACTGTGCTCGTTCCGCCCAGATGCTGCTGAAGCCACTGGCGGTGTGTCTTCTGGTGACACAATGTGTCGGGGCGCCCAAGAGCTGTGAGTAACAGCACGGTAACGTTTACTGTCTTGCTGGCACTGGCTTCGGCATGAACTATTCCATATGATATGGTCCGAACCATTTATAGATGTACTGCTTTCTTTTCTATTTTTATATTTTCTATTTCTTTTTTCTATTTTTTTCAAATTGGTTTATTTTCTATTTAGCCTTTTCCAAGTATGGCCTTTTCAGTTTTCCCGTCAAGACAGCCCATATTCAGCACATCTTTGTCTTTTCACGCATGCTAACTCTCATTCATTACATTCTGTTGAAAATTCTCAACCAGTAAAACGCCTTTTGGGCGAAGAACGAGCGAGCGAGATAGTGAGCCCTGCACGTGCAGAAGGGCGAGAGGGTACTTCCAACGGGCTCGTGCAAAGCACCCTTCTAACCGGTCGCTAGCGGTGTGCCAAATTTGAACGCAATCGGTCCAGCCGTTCCTGAGATCTGGAATCGGCATTCTGCACGTGCGCACGTGCAAACGGGGTCCAAACTGACTTTTGCACGGCACCCTACTAACCGGTCCCCAACCGTGTACCAAATTTGAGCGCAATCGGCCCAGCCGTTCTCGAGATCTGGAAACGCCCCCTGCACGTGCGCACGTGCAGTAGCACCCCAACCGCAACACACTGGAATGCATTGCCTGGTGGGTGCCTACCTGTATGCCAAGTTTCAGCGAAATCGCCCAAGTAATTACCGAGTTACTGAAATGGGAACAAATTTGACACCTCTTATTGTTGTATTTTGCACGTGCAGTGGGGGTCACTCACATCGATCAAGAGTATCCGACCTTTGGTAGAAGGGATGCAGCTACCCTATAAAAATTACCGAAAGACAATCGCTCAAGCCGCTGCTGAGATATGGGCCTCTCAAAATCATTACTTTTGCAAAAATGCTTGAACACCTTTGACTTTTCACGTGGCACGTGCCACGACGGTCACTGAGATGTATCAAAAGTAGTCAATTACGGGGTAGAAGGGATGGGGCTACCCAGCAAAAAAGACCGCAGGCCATTCGGTCCAGCGGTTGCTGAGATATAAGCCTCTCAAAAGCGTTACAGGCCGGGCCGGGCCGGGCCGGGCCGGGCCGGGCCAGGCCGGGCCGGGCCGGGCCGCTCATACTGAGATTTTTCCGTTATATTGAAAAGACTTCGCTTCGCTCGCTGCGCTCGCTCGCTCGTAATAATAAATATTCGCAGAACAGTGATTAACCAATAACTTTAATGCAATGTTAACCAATAAATATAGATAATGCAACAATAATCCAGTTGAAGCCCTATTTCTCACTGACCTGAGTGTCCACTGCGCGGCTGCACAGCGCCGCCGGCCGTCGGCGGACCCATCGATGAGCTCATCGTCGCTCTTCTGGAGGCGTTCAGAGACTCCCTGAGCGAGCCGCAGCCCATTCCCGACATCCCATTCAACCTGGATGAGCCGGGACTCCTTACGTAAGTTTACATATATGGTGGTTTTCCATTGGCATCAGAATCAATTCCCACAAAATGAAAATTATAGAGTTGTGTTTGATTTAAAGAAAGTGAAGAACACCAAAGGTGTTTCAACTTACAAAGGTAAAATGGCCGCTATTTGCCGATCTCATCCCGGCATGCGTATGTGGCTACAACAAATGAGCACATTTCGATCATTTACCTACACCGACGAAAATATGCCGCTAGCATAGGTGTAAATCAATATTTTTACATTGCATGCTAATCTTAAATCGTGTAGACGTTTTAATCTTATACGTGATCGTGGCACAAGCCCTAAAACAACTGCAGGATCTATCGGACAAGAGTTTCGTGCTCTTTAGCATCGCCTCACGTCGCCGCCTCTTTCGCTCGCAGCATCCACCTGAACATCACCGAAGCTCTCCTGCACGATCTGTCAACGTTCGTCATCGACAACATCCACGTGAACATGCTTACCCTGAAGCTGGACCTGGCTCTGAGTCTGCCCACCCTCAGCCTGGAGTGTAACTATGCCTTCGGCAGCGGCAGCGTCATCGGTGACCTCTTTCCTCTGTACGGCGCCGGCCCCGCCAGGTCAGTTGTACGGGTCACTCCGGGCCGGGCGCGGCGCCGTGTTTGCATTCCGTGGTATAATTGTAGTCGGATTACTCCATTCCTTTCGGGCTTTTTTTGTACTATGACTTCATACATCATTGGACGTGTGCTTGGGGATGATTCAATGAACAAACTTAACTAAGTTAAACAATAGAGTTTCGGTTTTGCCTAATTAATATAACTATATCCAGTAGGATTAGAGGAATTTGGCTAAAATTAGGGAAGTTCTTTAAGTTTCTCAGTGCTTGTGCGAGGATCATATTAAAGCATTTTGATTAATGACCTTACCCTCCTAGTTTGAAAAGGTTAGATCAAAACACTTGTTTATTAATAATTTCGAGCACAGCTCTTCATCAGAATACAAAGCTAAAAAAAGATAAAAAGTGTTCTTCGTGTTCTTCGAACCTTAAAGGTAGTGTGCCAGCTTTCCTGGACCGTATGGAGTTAATGGCCCAGATAAGGAGAACCGGATTTTTAGAAGTTAGCCATACCTTCAAAACTCATGGAAACGTCTTAAATTCTTCAAATTTTGAGTACCCCAGTGCGAAATTCGCCCCGACGGGTTGTCGGTCGTACCCCAACCACATTTCACACCACTATGAACAATAAATGCACACACTGAAATCGCTTTTACCGATACGCTCATCCAATCAAGTTTCGATAAACCCGTTCATCATCATCTCCTGCGGTTTCGAACACGCCTGTTAGGTGGTGCGGTAGACCGCGCCCAAAGCCAGGGCCCCGGTAACGTGAGGTAGCCGAGTCGGGGCAGCGTGCGCTGACCCAAGCCGGGGCCGCGCGTCCTCCCGGTGTCATGTGATAGCCCGGGGCTGCCCGCGGGGATGCGGTAGACCGCGCCCAAAGCTGCGGCCCCGGCTTGGGTCAGCGCACGCTGCCCCGACTCGGCTACCTCACGTTACCGGGGCCCTGGCTTTGGGCGCGGCTTCTGCTCATGCTTTGTGGTTCGGTGGTGGTGCGTCGGGCCGCGCGCTCTGCCTTCGGCCAAGAAAAATGCGTCAGCTGATCATTGGCATTTCTGCCACTTGCGTGTGCTGTAATGGGGTCATAACTTAAGAGACGGCTTTTTCATATCAATTATTTTACATAAAATCATATTTCAAACCATAAATAATGTTCGACAGCCAAATAAAAGAAACAATACCAATACAGGCATACAGTTTAAGGCTCGATATTGTGCACTGATAACTCATTCCCGTACGTCGTAACTCTATAGTCCTTTGCTTATTGTCACATGTGCGCCGCATTCGCGATTTGTTGCCGACGCCTGTTTGCAGGTCAGTCCACTACAGTTGTTATACATATCGAAAAACCGATAAACTTTTAGGCGAAAAAGGCACTATTCCAGGCCCATTTTTGATTTTTTGGCGATATTAGGTAAAAACAGAAGCTTCTTATCCTAGGAAAAATAAAATGGGAAATCTTTCAAAGGTGGCACACTACCTTTAATGTATCCTATACTACCTAATCCTTTAATTTAATCCTATACATTTTACGACTGTACCCCGTCAGCCCCCCCCCCACCACCACCCCTCCCCCTTGGCTATTACAATAAAATAGTAAAATGGCTGTGGATGATTACGAGCGAGCGAGCGCAGCGAGCGAAGCGAGTCTTTTCAATATAACGGAAAAATCTCAGTATGAGCGGCCCGGCCCGGCCCGGCCTGTAACGCTTTTGAGAGGCTTATATCTCAGCAACCGCTGGACCGATTGGCCTGCGGTCTTTTTTACTGAGTAGCCCCATCCCTTCTACCCCGTAATTGACTACTTTTGATACATCTCAGTGATCGTCGTGGCACGTGCCACGTGAAAGGTCAAGGGTGTTCAAGCTGTTTTGCAAAAGTAGTAATTTTGAGAGGCCCATATCTCAGCAGCCGCTTGGGCGATTGTCTTGCGGTAATTTTTGTAGGGTATAGCTGCATCCCTTCTACCAAAGGTCGGATACTCTTGATCTATGTGAGTGACCCCCAGTGCACGTGCAAAATACAACAATAAGAGGTGCCAAATTTGTTCCCATTTCAATAACTCGGTAGTTACTGGGGCGATTCCGCTGAAACTTGGCATACAGGTAGGCACCCACCAGGCAATGCATTCCCATGTGTTGCGGTTAGGGTGATACTGCACGTGTGCACGTGCAGAGGGCGCACCCAGATCTCGAGAACGGCTGGGCCGATTGCGCTCAAATTTGGTACACGGTTGGGGACCAGTTAGTAGGGTGCCGTGCAAAAGTCAGTTTGGACCCCGTTTGCACGTGCGCACGTGCAGAATGCCGCTTCCAGATCTCCGGAACGGCTGGGCCGATTGCGTTCAAATTTGGCACACCGCTAGCGACCGGTTAGAAGGGTGCTTTGCACAAGTCCGTTGGAAGAACCCTCTCGCCTTTCCGCAAGTGCAGGGCTCACTATCTCGCTCGCTCGTTCTTCGCCCAAAAGGCGTTTTACTGGTGTTATATTCGTGGTTACGAGCGAGCGAGCGCAGCGAGCGAGCGACTTCATACTGAACCAGTAAAACGCCTTTTGGGCGAAGAACGAGCGAGCGAGATGGTGAGCCCTGCACGTGCGGAAAGGCGAGACGGTGCTTCCAACGGGCTTGTGCAAAGCACCCTTCTAACCCGTCGCTAGCGGTGTGCCAAATTTGAACGCAATCGGCCCAGCCGTTCCTGAGATCTGGAAGCGGCATTCTGCACGTGCGCACGTGCAAACGGGGTCCAAAATGACTTTTGCACGGCACCCTACTAACTGGTCCCCAACCGTGTACCAAATTTGAGCGCAATCGGCCCAGCCGTTCTCGAGATCTGGAAACGCCCCCTGCACGTGCGCACGTGCAGTAGCACCCTAACCGCAACACATGGGAATGCATTGCCTGGTGGGTGCCTACCTGTATGCCAAGTTTCAGCGAAATCGCCCCAGTAATTACCGAGTTACTGAAATGGGAACAAATTTGGCACCTCTTATTGTTGTATTTTGCACGTGCACTGGGGGTGACCCACATACATCGAGAGTATCCTATTTTGGGTAGAAGGGATGCTGCTACCCTACAAAAATTACCGCAAGTCAATCGCCCAAGCGGCTGCTGAGATATGAGCCTCTCAAAATCACTACTTTTGCAAAACAGCTTGAACACCCTTGACTTTTCACGTGGCACGTGCCACGACGGTCACTGAGATGTATCAAAAGTAGTCAATTACGGGGTAGAAGGGATGGGGCTACCCAACAAAAAAGACCGCAGGCCAATCGGTCCAGCGGTTGCTGAGATATAAGCCTCTCAAAAGCGTTACAGGCCGGGCCGGGCCGGGCCGGGCCGGGCCGGGCCGGGCCGCTCATACTGAGATTTTTCCGTTATATTGAAAAGACTCGCTTCGCTCGCTGCGCTCGCTCGCTCGTAATTAAGGGAAAATCCTGAGTATGAGCGGCCGGCCGGCCGTGGGGACGCTCTTCAAAAGCTAATATCTTAGGAACGGGACATCCGATTGACAAGCGGTCTTCTTTACTGAATGTCACTTGGACGTAAAAGTTCTGTGGTGTAATGGCCACCATGCGTTCTTGCCAACCACCGCACGTGGCGCGTGGTAAAGTTAGACATTTTTTAAGAACCCCCAAAATTGCAACCTCAATAACGGCACAACGGTTGGGCCGATTGAGTTGAAACTCGGTACACAGTTAGGTCTCCATCAGATAATTCATCTGCATGTGTTAAGGTTGGGGTGCTACAGCACGTGCGCACGTGCAGGGGGCGCTCCCAGATCTCGAGAACGGCTGGGCCGATTGCGCTCAAATTTGGTACACGGCTGGGGACCAGTTAGTAGGGTGCCGGGCAAAAGTCAGTTTGGACCCCGCTTGCACGTGCGCACGTGCAGAATGCCGCTTCCAGATCTCAGGAACGGCTGAGCCGATTGCGTTCAAATTTGGCACACCGCTAGCGACCGGTTAGAAGGGTGCTTTGCACAAGCCCGTTGGAAGTACCCTCTTGCCCTTGCGCACGTGCAGGGCTCACTATCTCGCTCGCTCGTTCTTCGCCCAAAAGGCGTTTTACTGGTAAATAAAATACTTCTATTATATCAACAGGTCATTACTAGAATTGTGATCAATCTACCAACTTGAATCGAGGTCTTACGTCATGATTGTTTGCAGCTTTGCCATGGAAGGCATGGTCCTGACTGCCAATGCCGATCTGAAGCAAAACTTTTCTGGTGGACATGACCACTACCAGATAACCGATCTGGATTTCTACTACCACTTCGACACTCTGGACGTAAGCGGAAACATTCTTAGATTTCCATTCTATCCATCAACTCATCAACCTTTGATAACAACAAATTAAACATTCACAGTACATACTCAAGCTTTTCTATTATATCTTTATATTCATTACTCCGGACTTTTGATCAAATCTAATAAAGTTCTATCTCCTTTACCAGGTCCAGATGCACAACCTGTTCAACAGCGAAGACATGGCCACTGTGATTGACGGCTTCGCCGACGACCTGGGGCCGATTCTGGTGGACGTGATCGTCAACGAGACGCGCACTGACCTGATGCCGGTCATCATCGATGTGTTGAACGACATTCTGTGGAACGCCACCATCCTGTCGCCGAGCCCGGAGGACGCTGACGAGGCTCCTCTCAGGTCAGAAAGGCGTGCCGGGTGGGTCATATAGCTCGGTCGCCATACAAATGTCGCTGCTTCCTCTATGCCAGTGGCAAGAAAAATGCAGATAGCTTGAGGTGTGCGTAAAAAGATTGTATGCTTGTCTGTTGCTGTTAGAGATGAACAAGCGTAACTGCAGGTTTTTGGTCCTGAAGTCTAAATTGGGTATGACAGTCGTGATTTTACACCAATAACCAATACCATACCGTTTTCAGTGAGCCGTTGAAACCAGTGCCGGTAAAACTGCCTATCCGGGATGGCGTGGAGGCTCGTCAAGCTCCTCTTCAGAACCTCCCTAAGATCGACCGCGTGGGCCAGGCTGATGTGCCCAAAATCAACATCAAGGTATCGAGTTTCAACGCACAGCGTTCAGCTGCGTGATCAAGTGACGTTTTATACGTGAGGCGAATTCTGGCGATACAAAAGCTTTTTCCAATTTTGGACCATTTGTAACAGAATGGCTTCGACTTATTGTTTACACTGACTTCATGTTCTCAATCATTGATTGATGTTAACAAGTTGTTTTATTTCAGAGGCGCCAAGGAAAGTCTCCGTGATACTGAAGATCACCTAACGTTCTGTGCCGTCCTCTAGCAAATGAAGAAACAGCCGGTCTTCTTTCTGAATGACTTCTACTTCTCTGTTGAAATCGTCATGTTTACGTCTATATTTAACCGTTAGATGTAATTAATATGAATTCAATTACATGGTTCATGCAGTTGTTTTTGGAACGAACAGTGATGAAAACAAAACAAGTTGGGCTGTAATATTGCAAAATAAAGCAAGGAATTATCATGTTATGTTGAATGTTTAGCTCAACCATATATGATATAGCTACACTACATATATGACTGCCAAACGAAACTTCTTTAATGGTATAAAACTTTGTTTTTAGCCTCATATATGTATTCAGTACTCTAAAGGGAATATGATTACTATGGGCTGCATCCCTCTTTTGGATTTGGCTGGAACACTTGGATGTATAGTCATTCACTGCTGGTGTTTATTATGCTCTGCTGATCCATGCGACAACACATCAGAAATCAAAACGGCGCGAAACAAGGTTCCGAATATAATTAAATGTCTTGTACTTGGCATAGCACACTTATTTATCGAAACAACGATACTTTGCGAAAAAGATGGTGCATGTGAAAATGAACTGCATTTATACACTAAAAATGCTTGTATGTTATATAAAGTGGATTTAATGATAACATGTAACGATCTGCTTGCCTACTATGCTTTGAAAGCGAACATGGGATTATGCATAACGACATACGAAACATTATTACGAAAGTTGGGAATATAATTCATTTGAACACTCTTTGGTTGTCCAATAGGTGTCTACTACTGTATAGTCATATCAGCGCTTGCATATTTAGATGCTCATTTTTGTGCACGAGTGTAGTACATCCAATAAATAATATTGAACACACCAAAAGTGGTAGGGAAAATAATCTTTGACACGTTATCAATGACACTCGAGTTACCTTTGTTGAGCCAGCTAAGAAAGCGGTTCACTAGGCCCTCATTCTGATCGAGCTGCTCTTCTGAGTCTGCCGTCGCACCGAAGGCGATGCGCCGTTTGGTGACCTCTGCGTCCCCGGGGAGCACTGTAATGGTGGCCACCTTCCTCGGTCTGACTAGCAACGGCCTCACCCGGCTGCCGACGCCCAGCCGCAGGTTCTTGAAGCTGTAAGCCAGCGTGAACTCCCCCATGGCAAAGAACACGACGACGATGCAGAAGAACATCCAGACGTCCATGGCTTTCATGTAAGAGACGGGTGGCAGGGAGCGCTGGGCGGTGGTGAACTGTGTGGCTAGAGTCAGCAGCGAGGTCACCCCCAGCATCACGCGGCCGGAGACGTTCTCCACCGGGATCCAAAAGCTGAGGAAGGAGACGAGCACGATCAGGATGGACGGCAGGTACATCTGCACGAAGTAGTAGCTGAACTGGCGGTCGAAGATGAAGCTGGCCTCGACACAGGTGTGGTTCAGGTATGAGTTCTCGTACTGGTAGTGATAGGAGCAGTCGCGCGGCTCTACGCTGCTCAGGGTGTACTGCGGAATCTTGAACTTGAAGTTGTTGAAGTAGATTCCCGGTGGTTGGAACGTCAGGTTGATGTACTTGGCGTAAAAGTTGAACGACTCGACAGGCAGGGAACATCGCTGACGGTCCATGGGGAAAAATCGAAAATCGAAAGCACAAAAGTTGGTGATCGCTAACCGTTCCGAGTAGAATATGCTTTTGTCTGCTCTGTTGATTTTGAGAGCTGCATTCCAACGGACAACATCGTGTCTCGATGACTTCTTTGCTTGCTTGAAGAAAAGATCCGGCAGCCAGATATCCTCCAACTGGTCAGTATCCATTACGATGAAGGGCCGATGCTCGCACACAGGAAACAGCAATCTGTAGTCGTGCCATATCATGCGGAAGTACAAGTCGACTGTGAAATCCTGTCTCATTTCACTGATTTCGGTGATGGAAAGAATCCAGAAGGTGACCTTGAGCTTGACTGGCTGACCTTTGGTGAACGGAGGCATGTATTTGTCGTAATCCTTCGGAAGGACGTTGTAGATCGGCTGCACTCTGCACGTAGCATTGTCGGCATTTTCCTCGGCGGATAATCTGTGGGGAATATAACATCTTTGTCAGTTCAATGTAATGCTTGCCATAAAGCAAAACAATGCTTTTAACCTGCATTTGAATGACAGTGTCGCTAAGTAAATGATTTACATAAAGTAATAATGAATTAACTCCTTTAACCTTCGCCCCAGTGGGGGGGGCATATGTTACCACCCTGTCGCAATTTTTGCGTGTGAATAAAAAACCGCGACGCCGCTTGGAGTATCCTTCTGTTTATCAATTTTGGACAATGTGTGAACAAATTTTACCCCAGGTCATGTCAGGTCAGGTCACCAGGTTAAGTTAACTGACCAAGCCTAAAAAAGTTTGCAATGATGTCCAGCCTGCAGTGTTTGTCAGAGAGGTTTGAACTTGGTGGATTGCATGATGTTATGGGCGCCTATAATTTGTTTATCTCGGATTTTTTATGTCCGTGACCTAAGGTCAGGACAGTGCAGTGGCGTGACCTTTCCATTATAAGTCAATGGAGAAAATTAAAATGCCTCTAGATCCGTGTGTACGCATAGGAACAGTCCAAATATTTCAGAATCACAATGATTTGGACCACCCATGACGACCAAGGTGTCTTTTGGCTGATAGCCTCTAGAAAGGTCATCCCAGGTCATTTGAGGCTACAAACAGATTTTTGCCAAAAACTCTCGATTGGAAAGAGATAGAACGCTGGGGATGGCTTCATTGTGTTTGTCTTGTCGAGACGCATCAAATGATATCCAACATGACCTATTAAGGTCACCACATGACCTTGACCTGAGGTCAAAATTTGACCTTGACCTTTCCAGGGAGTACAAATATATGTTTCGAAGCGACTGAAGGAGATAAAAACGATAGTGCCATTGCCAATTCTTCATCTTTGCTGGTTCAAAAGTTATTCGTGAAAAAGTTGTATCCAAAAACAGCTATTTTTACAATATTTGACCTATGGAGGCTTAACCGTTGACCTAAGGTCAACTTTGATATGACCTTATCAAAAGAAATGTTCAAAAGCTATCGATTACTTTTCCATGCGTTTTTCTAGTTATCAGAGTTCCTGAGATAACGGCATGTTTTCTGAAAAATATAATGACAGTTGGCAAATCTTGACCTTTGATGACCTCTGGTGACCCCAATATTGCTCTAAGATGAACAATGACTGAACGCATTGCGTCTATCTAGCCCTCTTAGTTTTTGAGTTAGAGATGTGTGGTAACATATACCCCCCCCCCCCCCCCACTATGGCGAAGTTGGCTGAGACCGCCACACAGTGATGCAAATGTGGTTCACGAGTGGCCATAAATACCAACAAGTCAAGTTTACCAAACCGAGTAAATCGCGATATGGCCAACCAAAGAAATGTTGGGGTCATCTGAAATCACATAGAGTTCATGTTTTTGTCAAAACCGGCGTCGTGTATGATTGTCAGAATTTGTGACATTTTCTATGTCGTAAAATAACCGTCAGGTACTTGCAAGTTCAAACGCCGCTAGCGTGCGTTCATTTCATACAAACTGCAAAAATTATACATGGCAATGATCCCTTAAGCCTGCTGCTTCTCATGATGGGTCGCAAAAAGCCGTATCTCTTTTGGTTTGGCGGTAATTTAACCATCTGTCATCATACTGCAATCGCAGTATTTTGCTAAAAATGATTTGCTTTCGTTTCACCTGCAGCAGTTTACAGTACACAGTTGTGTGTGCCCGTTAGTCCACTATTTCTTAGCCTTCCCCAATCATTTCTTAGCCGCACCGTGAAAGAATGAAGGCGCTAGCACAGGGCAGACCGGAGCTATTGAAGTTTTTGTCGGGCGCGGTCGGGTGTCGCGGTGGGCGGCGGGTAGGCGGATTGCTTTCACCGCGGATTTGCAATTTCGACAGACGGTTGACTTTGACCTGCTATAAGTAGGTCAAATATTGACCTTAAGTCAAAAAAATATGTTCACTCGCGAGGTCTTGTCAAGAGCAAGCCGTTGGTTTTTGTCGCGAGGCGCTAGGACGTTTCGTTTAGGAACAGCATGGGTATGCACCGACCAACCCCCGCTGTGGCCGCCCGCCCGCGGCGCGGCCGCCCGGGCCGCCCACCGCGCCGCGGCACCCGACCACAACGGACGAAAACTTTAGTAGCGCCGGCAGCCCTGTGCTAGCGCCTTAATTCTTTCACAGTGCGGCTCAGAAATGATTAGGGAATGCAATGGTATGGTGGACTAACGGGCACACAATGTGTAAACTGCTGTAGATGAAACGAAAGCAAATATTTTATAGTAAAAAACTGCGATTGCAACATGATGACAAATAGTTCGATCAACGCCAAACCAAAAGAGATACGGCTTTTTGTTACCCAGCATTAGAAGCAGAAGGCTTTGGGGATTATTGCCATGCATAATTGTTGCCATTTGTATGAAATGAACGCACACTAGCGGAGTTTGAACTTGGGAGTATCTGACAGTCATTTTGCGACATAAAAAATGTCACGACTTCTGACAATCATATACGAGGCCGGTTTTGAGAAAAAAACATGAGAATCATGTTTTTCAGACACCCCAAACATTTGGCTGACTGGCCATATTACGATTTATTCGATTAGGTGAGCTTGAAATTTGGGCCTTTTCAGTATTTATGGCCACTCGTGAACCCCATTTGCATCACTGTGCGCCACTGGGGCGCGGGTGAAAAGTTATATGTGAAATAAAGTTGGTGAAATTGAAGAAGTCAGACATTTAAATGCGCTAGAATTGCCGTATTTACGTTTCCAACCTATATTTGCTTTCTATGAAAAACAGAGGTAGCTCTGCACTACTGTAGTGACAGCTTCAGCGCGTCGTTCTATCAGGGTAGACTGTGCCGCCTAGCACGCATGTAAGGCGGAGCAGTATCCTCAAATGATGCGCGTTGCCGTTATCCATGCATCGCATCCTTCTTTTGATAGATACAACTGCTGTAGTTTCAGTTTCCTAGCGAGGTCACTTAGTCTGGTAAACGTCTGAATGCATATGTATGTACATCAATGTAAAATGCTTTAAAATGGGCGTAATATAAGAAAATAGGCAGCTACACATACTTACAGTTGATTTTTGTAGCTGTCTTGAGCGTTACACGTTTGAAGATTCCAGACAATCACAACTATCCACACTGTCCATCGTGTTGTCAGCATTTCTTTACACATAAGAGCCATTTGTCTGCTTGGCTCTTCCCCGAGATACTAATTATCAGACTCAACTAGCGATCAAGTCACCAAGTCTTTCACCAAAAAGCCCAAAAGGTGCTTTATGAATCACAATTGCTCTCCATCCCTAGCGCCAAAATGACGAATCGCTAGATTTACCGTCATTTCTGTTCGGTACCTCACGGATCCAATGTGTACCCACAGCTGAGTGTTCGAACGGCCAACCTGTGACGCTCTGTAGTCACTGACTCGATGTATGTTCTGAAAGCACAGATGGCTGCAAACAGCGACCCGCTCGCGGTTGAGCGAGGACTGAGGTGCTGCCCAGGCGGGACACTCAGGACCGGTCAGCCGTCAATATTCTGAACGACCTCTTCGATTCTCATCATCCATCGGCCGCGTCAGCTGAAATCGATAGTCCTATCGCGTCTTCAATAAAGACAAACAGCCGCTTCGGAAAGCAACGGTTTACCTGAAACGCATATGCATAAAGTCATGTCATGACCTCCTAGACTGAGTATGATAGAATTGCAAATCAATGCAGTTATTGGTATGTGGCGGTTAAGTCGAAGATCAGCATCGCTTATAAAGAAGCAGTCATGTATAAAGCGAAATTTCCCTGCAGCCCATGCAAAACTATTTCATCAAAACGTTTTCCACAAAATGTCCATTTCGACGGGTTCTGTCGTTTCGGGGCTAAACAACTGACCTCCAGTCTAATCTGGGAGCATTTATATGCTGTTGAAGGAGATTTAACCCCCGCCCGGTGAGGGAGTTGATGCAACTCACCTAAGGGTTTTCGCAAGTAGCGTAAAAACGGCGGCGTGTAACGCTGCCAAATTTGGCATACCCTCTAGGGCAGCATTCGGACACTTATCTTTCAAATTCAGGTCTCAGTTATTTTAGGTCAGGCTACCAGGTCACAAAAACCTTGTTCAGGATAAATTGGACGACAAAGTTGAGCGGAAACGGAACGACACGAGCTTTTCATTAATAGCGTGAGTGCCATACCACATAGCGCTACTTAATTTCAAGTACAACTTGGGGCGTTCATTTGACGCGTGTCCTGGAAGTTTTGAGTTCCAGTGACCTCAGGTCAGGTCACAAGGTCACAAAAATCGGTACATTGTCAAACTGACACTGAAAATACACTATTTTCCAGGAAATCTATCTAGGAGTTCATCAAGTTGATTCAAACTTGCAAGTTGAAGGATATGCTAAGCTCGCCGAGTGCCATCGCGTACCTCCCAGCTTTCCAAGTTCAGTTGACCTGAGGTCATCTAGAGGTTATGACAAATTATAAGGACATTTTCCCGAAGGGTTCCAATTGTAAAAACATGAGAGAGATATGCTCGATTTAACGTTTTTATACCTTAGTTTGAGTCTACTTGATGTTTGTATGTCGCAAGAACGCTGAGATCGGGTCAAATGAGGTCAACGGAGGTCAAACCACGTTTTTTGCTAATAACTTGGCTCACAATGACGCTAGAACTTCAAAAATAGCGTCATTGTGTTTCTTGTAATCAGCCGAGTTGAATGGTATGCAATAGCCGTTTTCACGACGGGCTCTCCGGCGAGTGCACCTGATTGAACCTGATTTGACCAAATTTGCACCTAATTTATTTTACAGCAAATATCTTTATCTTATGAATTCATTTCAGTGTTTTAATCGATGATACTCTCTGATAATATGACAAAGCAGGCATATAAGCAAATAGTGCAACCCTAGCTGATAGCTACTAAGAGACACACTGAACCTGATTTGACCAAATCTGCACCTGTCTGCACCAGATGTGCACCAATGTGTACCAGATGGCCGTCGTGAAAACGGCTAATATGATGCATTTTGAATAGCCTACGAACCTAATTAACCCTCGCTGGCCGAGGGGGGGCGGCACCCGGCCCCCCCCCATAGGGTTTTTTTCGCGATAGCTCCGAACACGCTGGCGATAGGGAGCTGAAACTTGGCATACCTGAACCTTGATTCAAGTCGGATCTTTTGACACCAACCGCATTTTCAGGTCAGGTCAGGTCACTGACCTATGACGTCATAAGTGAACCTCTGCACGGTCTTCAGATGTCGCAACTTCGCAACGCCCTCACTGCCAGAGGAGATGTCACAGGGAAATGAAACTTGCAGGATCTAGTATCCATTATGAGTCTCACAACTTGTATATCTCGGATTTTTCCTAAAGGTCATATCAGGTCAGGTCATTTTTGTGACCTCACCATTATAAGTCAATGGGGAAAAATGAAAACTGCTATTCTGGCGCCGGGAACGATCTCCAACTATCTCAAGCACACAGAATCGTGATGTGATTTGATGCACTCCTTGCAAGGTTAGATGCGTCACTTTTGCAATGTTGACCTTGCGTGACGTCATTTATGACGTCATCAAGGTAAAATTAGTTTTTCGTCAATAACTCCCGAACAAATTGAGCTAGCGAGTCGGGAAAGCCACCAATGAACTCAGGAAGGCCTGCCGAATCGAATGATATGCGATATTACCTTTTTCGACCAACTTCGTGACCTGGGGGTGCTGACCTGACCTTGACCTGAGGTCAACACCCAAAGTTGACCTGACCCGAACAAAAAGTATATCATTCGACGCGCCTTATCGAGGCGAACACGATGCTGCCAAAATCGCGGCTCTTCGGCCGTTTTTTGCGAAGTTATTCACCAAAAACTGAACCGTACCTTGGGGCACTTGACCTGACCTCAGAGGTCACCTGTTGACCTAGGACCTTAAAATCGGGTACCAATCTCTGCGTCTCGTAACGGCGCACACGCTCGTTTTTTCCGCGACGCGCTAGCTTCACCAGGGGCGAAACGGCGAGGGGGTGGTCGTACCCCCCCCCCCCCTCGGCTGGCGCGTATGTAGAAAACCAATAGGTCCGGCGAGGGTTAATCATATTATAACTATAACTATAACTTAATATGATTATAACTATAACATATATAATATGTAACTGATATTATTATAACTTAATGGGCGCACGCTAAACTTGGGACTCCAAAATTCTGCCATAGAACCGGAATAGCGCGATCGGGCAGGGTCAACGCAACAAGCTTCGCGACGCTTACCGGGGGCTTGTGAATCCTTCCATTCAAAACGTTCGGACTAAATTAAAAAAAAGTTAATCAAAGTTCACTTAATTTTGAGTGAATTTTGAAGTTCACTAAAATTGGTAAAAAAGCATACCGCTCGATGCGCATTGATGTGATGAGTTCACAGGTGCTTTTTTTGTTCTATCGTCACTGCCCAAAAGTTATAGGCGAAAGACTTTTATGCTCCCAAACCCCCCCCCTAAATATTGACCTATAGTCACCAAATATGCATAGAGGCGAGATATTCTATGGGCCCACCTACTCTGAAAATTCGTTTCTAAGTGCCATAGGAGCCAATCTCCAGGGGATCGTACCCCCTCGCCGTCACCGTCATGAAAAGTCCCTCGCCTGGCGAGGGTTAAAAGAGCTAAAGAAATCGGTTTTCTGCAACGTTGTGGCTCTGTTGGTTCACGCCAATGTGTTTAACCCGGCACCGCCTGGGCTATTTCCGTACCCACATCAGCCTGGGGGGGGGGGGGGGTCGGATACGACCCCCCCTGTTATCTCGAGAACCAATGGTCGTATCGCGCCCCGCGAGGCGGCGTTCGTAAGGTCTCTACGAGACCTTCCCAAAGCATTCTTAAGATTTTAAGATTGAGGTCAACTTTCGGGTCAAGGTCAGGTCAAAGGTCAAATTCAGGGGTTTTGCATGATTAGGCTTACGGACAGCGGAATCGATAGCTGCTGCTCGAAACTCACCACAAATGACCTCAAAGACCTAGTGAAGGTACCATGTGCGTATAGGGGTCATACTAAGTACGGGTCAAGGTCAAGTCAGGTCACGAAAGGTCACGGTTTTCACTTTCTGCTACATGGGCGTGCGACACATGTTTTATGGCTTATTTTTCACGCCAAATCCGATGGTTATGGTTATATGTGACCCCAAGTCACTGTGCTGGTGATAAGTGTGCATTGAAAGCATAAAAAATCGTTTATACCATACATAACTAAACGAGGGCTAAGAAAAAAGTCAATTTTTCAACTTTTTATTTTTGACATAAAAATGCACTTTTCTAGACGAGCTTTGTCCCAGAAATCTATTGGTGCCATTTGTTTTCACATGCGATGTTCAGAAGTGCCTCTAATTCGCGAAAATGCTTATGACGTCACCATGCCCTATGCATGTTGGAGCTATTTTTTACAATTTGGGGGTCAAAAATCAAGATAGAAAGTTGAAATTTGGGGCATCTAATGTTCTAATAAAGCTCTATAACATATATTCCGGTTTTTTGGAAATTCTCAAAATTTTGGATTTTATTAGCTGTTTTCCAAAAAATATAGTTTTTTGAATTTTTAGGGGTGAAAAACGCATTTTATGGAAAATCCGAGATAGCCATTTTAAAGAACTCGTTGAGCTGCGTCTTTTCATGTCCTTAATTTGCAATTTGCTTGAAACCTCGATTTTTGGCGATTTTTTAAACATTTACCATTTTTGACTGAAAACGCCATGTAGTTACATCACTAAAATCGATATATCTCAGAAATTTTTGAAAAAAAAAAAAATTCTTAAAAATTGCAGAGAAGACGTCAAATTGATGGGGGAGAAGGTATGCGAAGTTTCAAGTTGATAGCGCAAGCGGTTCATGAGTTATTCAAGAAAAACTGAGGGGGGTCGGATCCGACCCCCCCCCCAGGCGGTCGCGGGTTAAAATGTCAGAAATTGAGAGCATATGATCTTTCATGATCTCGTTCGGTGACCATACACTGACCAGAGGAAAGATTAACTTATTATTATAGTGAAATAACTGGCTGATTACGGAGCGAGCGAAGCAAGCGTAGTCTTTCCTTAGATCAACGGAAATTTCTGAGTGCGGCCGGCCGGCCGGCCGTGCGGACGCTTTTGCGAGGCTGATTCATCCCTCGCCGGACCTATTGGTTTTCTACATACGCGCCGGCCGAGGGGGGGGGGGTACGACCCCCCCCCCTCGCCGTTTCGCCCCTGGTGGAGCTAGCGCGTCGCGGAAAAAACGAGCGTGTGCGCCGTTACGAGACGCAGAGATTGGTACCCGATTTTAAGGTCCTAGGTCAACCGGTGACCTCTGAGGTCAGGTCAAGTGCCCCAAGGTACGGTTCAGTTTTTGGTGAATAACTTCGCAAAAAACGGCCGCAGAGCGCCGATTTTGGCAGCATCGTGTTCGTCTCGCTCAGGCGCGTCGAATGATATACTTTTTGTCCGGGTCAGGTCAACTTTGGGTGTTGACCTCAGGTCAAGGTCAGGTCAGCACCCCCAGGTCACGAAGTTGGTCGAAAGAGGTCATGTCGCATATCATTCGATTCGGCAGGCCTTCCTGAGTTCATTGGTGGCTTTCGCGACTCGCTAGCTTAATTTGATCGGAGTTATTGACGAAAAACTAATTTGACCTTGATGACGTCATAAATGACGTCACGCAAGGTCAACATTGCAAAAGTGACGCATCTAACCTTGCAAGGAGTGCATCAAATCACATCACGATTCTGTGTGCTTGAGATAGTTGGAGATCGTTCCCGGCGCCAGAATAGCAGTTTTCATTTTCCCCATTGACTTATGATGGTGAGGTCACAAAAATGACCTGACCTGACATGATCTTTAGGAAAAATCCGAGATATACAAGTTGTGAGACTCATAATGGATACTAGATCCTGCAAGTTTCATTTCCCTGTGACATATCCTCTGGCAGTGAGGGCATTGCGAAGTTGCGACATCTGAAGACCGTGCAGAGGTTCACTTATGACGTCATAGGTCAGTGACCTGACCTGACCCAAAAATGCGGTTGGTGTCAGAAGATCCGGCTTGGATCAAAGGTCAGGTATGTCAAGTTTCAGCTCTCTATCGCCAGCGTGTTCGGAGCTATCGCGAAAAAAACCTATGGGGGGGGGGGGCGGCACCCGCCCCCCCCCCTCGGCCGGCGAGGGTTATATCTCAGCAACCGCTTGACCGATTTACATGCGGTAATTTTTGTAGGGTAGCTTCATTCCTTCTACCAAGTATTGGACTATTCCTGATGCATGTGGGTGACCCCTTATGCACGTGCCACGTGTAAAACGAAGAGGTGTCAGTTTTGTAATTGTTGCAATATCTCGGTAACTACTTGGCCGATTGCGCTGAAAGTTGGCATGTAGGTAGGCACCCACTAGGCACTGCATACCCATGTGCCAGAGTTGGGGTGCTGCTGCACGTGCGCACGTGCAGGGGTCGTTTCCAGATCTCGAGAACGGCTCAACTGATTGCGCTCAAATTTGGTACACAGTTAGGGATCGGTTAGTAGGGTGCCGTGCACAAGTCGATTGGGACCCATTTTGCACGTGCGCACGCCGCACGTGCAGGGTGTTGCTACCAGATCTCGAGAACGGCTGGGCCGATTGTGCTCAAATTTGGCACATCGCTAGAGACCGGTTAGTAGGGTGCCATGCATAAGTCAGTTGGAGGTACCCCCTAGAAATTTCGCACGTGCAAGGCTCACCCTCTCGCTCGCTCCGTTAGTCGCCCCACAAGGCGTTATAGGGGAAGCCGGGGGAAGCCCGGGCGCGGGGGAAGCCCGGCCACCCCGTTTCCGGCTAAATTATTCGCAATAAAATGCTCAACTGTTTGTCCTTTCAGCGTGGCAGCTAAGGTAACGCCAGCAAAAAAGTTAAGGCTGACAAAAATTGCATATTGTTAAAGTTATAGCGCAAAAATGATATTTTAGGGGGTTTTAGCTAAAAAGTGAGATATGTTGCACTGTTAAGCCCGGTTCCCACTGGGCCCGCCACCCGTCAAAACGGGCCCGTCGCCGTCACCGACCGTTTTGAAGGCCGCTTTTCCCAAGTTAAATATGGTAGCCATGAAACGGGCCATCTGGTAGCACTTATCGTGACAAAAACAGCGCGCGTGATTCGTTCTACGCGCAGTGTTGGGAAACGGGGAGGCCGGCTGGCCGGCGGCGGCTCGCTGTGGGGAGTCTGTCCCGTGTCCGGCGGGCCGTCCCGGACCGCGCGGCGGTGGCGCGTCTTCACTGTGGGATGGTGGGGGTCACCCCGAGCGCCGGCGTCCCCCTTACCGCCTTCCGGCTGAGAGGGGTAAGTTTGTCGAGAGGTTTGGTGCAGTGTGCACGTGAAGTGAACGTACTGGACAGTGGACAACCACAGGTTTGCTTCAATTATTTCAAACACCTACTATCATGATATTTTCCAGACAGGACCACACTTCAATCAAGTTGACTGCCTAAAATATCATCACATTTCCATCCAAACCGCTGGATAATCAGTAATGTAATATTGTGCTGGGGGGGAGTCTAAAATACTCCTGTTTGAGCTGTTAAATTTGAGCATTGTCCTCATTGCTAGACCGACATATGCACCAAAGCGGCGCAATGCCAGAGGAGTTTAACGACAATTTCTCTTCAAAATGTACGACATTCTACGCTATTTTACTGAAATAATCAGTTTTACATGTTTTACAGTCATCTACAGCCTCGTAACTCGTTCAAACCATATTCACACGTAAAATGAGAAGGAGCACAGAAGCACCGACACGAAAAACGGGCCCGTTCCGCACCAAAACATGAATATTTTCATGTCTCCGAAACGGGCTCCGACGGCGACGGGCCCGTCGCAGTCAGCTGTTGCGCCCCGTCATGTGGCGTCGACGCCCGGTTCCCACTGAGCCCGTCAGGGACGGGCCGTAAACGGGCCCGTCAACGGCGACGGGCCCGTTTCGACGGGTGACGGGCCCAGTGGGAACCGGGCTTTAATGTTATACCATACAGTACTAATATTTATACGAATTTTATGTAAGGACCGTTTAAGTGTTTGTAGTGAGGGGTGACGAGGCAGGCTGGCTCAAGTATGACATTTTTTTCGAATATCGCTGTTCTAAAATAAAAATTAGCACATTGGGGTAACCCCGGGCGAGTGGCCAAGCTTACCCCCAACCGAGAGCAATGCCACTAAACCACTGTTTTCCATGAGATAATAGGTACTGAGCAGGTTTGGTTTACACGTAGATCAAAGATAAATTTCGAAAATAAACATGTTATCATAGACAAAGCCAGTCATGTCACTTAAGGTCAAGTAGGGTCAAACTACGTTTTTGCAGATAACGCGACAGACAATGAAGCTAGAGCTTCAAAAATGGTGTCGTTGTGTTCTTCTTCATCAGCCGAGTCGAATGATATGCAATATGATGCATTAAGATAAAAAGAAAAATAATTTTTAAGGAATTTTGAAATACACATTTTTTGTCAATTTTGCATCACGATTTTCATCGACCTGTACTGTATATGTAGTAGACGGTAGCTAAAATACCAGTAGTGACATAAACTCTAAGATGTCCAGAGCTAATCAGTACCTTAAAGGTAGTGTGCCACCTTTGAAAGATTTCCCATTTTATTTTTCCTAGGATAAGAAGCTTCTGTTTTTACCTAATATCGCAAAAAAAATCAAAAATGGGCCTGGAATAGTGCCTTTTTCGCCTAAAAGTTTATCGGTTTTTCTATATGTATAACAACTGTAGTGGGCTGATCTGTAAACAGGCGTCGGCAACAATCGCGAATGCGGCGCACATGTGACAATAAGCAAAGGTCATTATAGAGTTACGACGTACGGGAATGAGTTATCAGCTGTCTAATCGTAGACAACACAACGTCGAGCCTTAAACTGTAAGCCTGTATTGGTATTGTTTCTTTTATTTGGCTGTCGAACATTATTTATGGTTTGAAATATGATTTTATGTAAAATAATTGATATGAAAAAGCCGTCTCTTAAGTTATGACCCCATTTCACCACACGCAACTGGCAGAAATGACAATGATCAGCTGACGCATTTTTCTTGGCCGAAGTCAGAGCGCGCGGCCCGACGCACCACCACCGCACCACAAAGTATGAGCAGAAGCCGCGCCCAAAGCCAGGGCCCCGGTAACGTGAGGTAGCCGAGTCGGGGCAGCGTGCGCTGACCCAAGCCGGGGCCGCAGCTTTGGGCGCGGTCTACCGCATCCCCGCGGGCAGCCCCGGGCTATCACATGACACCGGGAGGACGCGCGGCCCCGACTTGGGTCAGCGCACGCTGCCCCGACTCGGCTACCTCACGTTACCGGGGCCCTGGCTTTGGGCGCGGTCTACCGCACCACCTAACAGGCGTGTTCGAAACCGCAGGAGATGATGATGAACGGGTTTATCGAAACTTGATTGGATGAGCATATCGGTAATAGCGATTTCAGTGTGTGCATTTATTGTTCATAGTGGTGTGAAATGTGGTTGGGGTACGACCGACAACCCGTCGGGGCGAATTTCGCGCTGGGGTACTCAAAATTTGAAGAATTTAAGCCGTTTCCATGAGTTTTGAAGGTATGGATAAGTTCTAAAAATCCGGTTCTCCTTATCTGGGCCATTAACTCCATACGGTCCAGGAAAGCTGGCACACTACCTTTAATATTTCACTTTCCGTTAATATTTGGAAAACACATAATGGTTTCATCAACTCGTTGTAAAGCGCTGGGGAGGTGGCCGGCGTTACCCCTATGCCGGGCTTACCCCAGAAAAATCAACACTTTTTTAAAACTCGATTTTCTCAACCTTATACTTATTCCACGAAACCGAATTTTTGGAAAACACGGCCAATGAACTTAGCTAGCTAGCAGGATATCAACATTTTATACAGCACGTATGGTACATACCTATGTAATAAAAATGAAAAAGAGCTTACTATGCCGGGCTTTCCCCGGCTTCCCCTACTGGTAATAATCGGTCTCTATTTTTGTGTCTTACTGTCTCTATTAACCCGCGCACCGACGGGGGGGGCGGATATCCGCCCCCCCCCTGAGGTTTTTCGCGAATAGCGGGAAAACCGCGGCGCGTAGCGCCGCGAAATTTGGTATGACTATTCCCTTATCAATTTTACACATGGTGTGCAAGTTTGAACCTCCTACCTTTCAAGGTCAGGTCACCAGGTCACTTTGAATGACCCAACCTCAAGTCACTTTTTTGCAACTTTGTCACCGTGCCAGAGCTACAGTAGATGTCGGAGGCCTTTGAAAGTCGCAGGATGTTATTAGGTCATTAGTAGCTACAATTTGTATATCTCGGAATTTTGATATCGGTGACCTAAGGTCAGGTCAATTTCGCGACCTCCCCATTATAAGTCAATGGGGGAAAAATCAACTCCCTGTTTTTACCACTAAAACGGGTCGGAATGGCCCCATATACCATACATGACTTCATATACGATCAACCTTCACTACCTTGAGGTCTGTTTTGCTGTTGGGCAGCTGTGAGGTCATGTGACGTCATCAAAGGTCACCAAAGGTTTTTGGCCAATAACTCCGTACAGGAACAAGATACAGACGCATGGATGGTCTCATTGTGTTCAGCTCGTCAAGACGCATCGAATGATATACATGATGACCTCGAGGTCACGTGACCTGAGGTCAACCTTTGACCTTGACCTTTCGAGGTCAACATATATATCATTCGATGCGGATTGACGAGAGGATCACGATGATGCCCTTAGTTTGTTCCTATCTTGACTAGTTCGAAAGTTATTCGAGAAAAACTCTCTCCATATTTAGCGCCGCCATTTTGACTTTTTCGACCCCTGTGACGTCATCTTTGACCTGACCTGAAAATGACCTTAGTAAAAATTGTAGATCTTGACCGTGCGTATCCGATGCCGTTTACCGCTTGTCGCTATCTTGCTTCGTTCTCGAGATCTCAGGGGGGGCGGTCATCCGCCCCCCCCCCCCCCGTCGGTACTAAGTTGGCGCAGACCCCCGTCGGTGCGCGGGTTAATTGTCGAGCTAAATGGACGTGATTATAAATGTGATTACACATAATCCTATCACTCGTATCAGCAGCTGACCGTTCTTACTAGTTCAAAAACATCTTTTGTCTTTTTGTATGCTATATTTTTGACATATACCTAATCAAAGCATAGGTGGTCCAGCCTCGAGTACGACGAAGATCAGCTTATAATTACCGTCCAATGAAGTAAAATAAATTAGGTGAAGGTTGACATAAACACAAACACTAAGTTGTTTTTCTTGTCTCTACACGAACGGTTATCATTAATCTGCTTCTGAGACAGGTCACACAAATGCAACAAAGTTAAAGACAATCGCATCGAAGTCTTTAAAGACTTCGAAAGACCAGAATAGGATACCTAACTTATCATTTTTGTTGCCACACCGGATAAGCAATATAAGTCGTCTACCTGTACTAAATTACATTCCAAAAATGCACTCTGGTTACATGCAACTCACCACAGAAACAGAAGCATCAAAACAGTCATGGTTACGGAGCGAGCGAAGCGAGCGGAGTCTTACGTAGAATAACGGAAATTTCTGAGTATGAGCGGCCGGCCGGCCCGCCGGCCGGCCGTGGTCACGATTCTGCGACGCTATATCTCAGCAAGCACTTGACCGATTTACATGCGGTAATTTTTGTAGGGTAGCTTCATTCCTTCTACCAAGTATTGGACTATTCCCGATGCATGTGGGTGACCCCTTATGCACGTGCCACGTGCAAAACGAAGAGGTGTCACTTTTGTAATTGTTGCAATATCTCGGTAACTACTTGGCCGATTGCGCTGAAAGTTGGCATGCAGGTAGGCACCCACTAGGCAATGCATATCCATGTGCCAGAGTTGGGGTGCTGCTGCACGTGCGCACGTGCAGGGGTCGATTCCAGATCTCGAGAACGGCTGGACCGATGGCGCTCAAAGTTGGTACATGGCTAGGGACCGGTTAGTAGGGTGCCGTGCAAAAGTCAGCTGGAGGTACCCCCTCGAAATTTCGCACGTGCAAGGCTCACCCTCTCGCTCGCTCCGTTAGTCGCCCCAAAAGGCGTTATACTGGTATTACATACAAGGCGTCATCAGTATCTGGTCATATTCCTAGCCAGGTCAGCAGGGTGCGATCACTTGGTTGAACTTATTTTGCAGGTAAGAGGTCACATTTGCTTTAAATGTTTACCTAAAATAATACAGCTTTAAATGCATCCTATAGGGAAATAATTCCAATAAACTATACCAAGGCCACAAGAAGTGCAAGCATCCTTCGTAAACACATATCCCTCCGATTGCTAAAGAACTGCCTTCAAAATAACCTAACTGATAATGCAAAAGCATTTCAGTCTTTACATAGCAGCGAACTAAAGCTCATCCAAATGTTTCTGATCTTCAGTCATGTGGTCGTCATCTCGCTGAAAGCCCTCCATGGACTTGGGTCGGCCTCGCTGCTCGTGCTTTGCCTGTCGCAGCGTCTTCTTCAGCATCTTCTTGTCGTTGAGGTCCAGCTTGCCGTCGAAGTAGGTGTGGTTGATCTGGTCGATGAACGTGCTGACCTTGTCGGGCAGCTGGCGAACGTCCTTGCTCTCCTGCTCCTCCCGCTGATGCTCAGTCACGATGTCTTTCAGCGGAGTCACAGAGTTAATGCCAAGGAACTTCTTAAAGCGACGCATGACAAAGTCGACCACCTCGTAGTCGTTCGGCTGCTTTGTGACGTCATTCTTCACCTGTTCGAAGCCTTTCAGGATGATTGTAAGCAGCACCTGCAAAAAATACGCTTCTTTAAGAAACAAGATGACAGGGCCATGGTGCAATGCAGACAAAAGAAGGCTAACTTCATTGCTGCGCGGGACGCGGGTAGCAAAAAAAGGTTGATCACTTGGATGAAACGCCAAATGTTCTCTTTATCTACAAACCGTTGTCATTCATGAAACGTCATAACTCATCTACAGAGAACAATTAAGATTTTATCGCCTTTAAGGCAAAAAATAATAAAACAAAATTGAGCCAATTATCGATACTCACGTTGACGAATATGATGTTCATGTAGATGGCGAACAAGAAGAACATCATGGCTGCCAGGAAACTGCTGCGGTACATCTCCATGAATTCAAACTTGTTCAGCATCATGGCGAAACACGACTCGACCGCCGAAAGGAAGTCTTTGAAGTCATCCATGTAAGCCACCAACAAAAGGTTGAACAGGAGACCGAACGACCCGATCGCGATGGTGAAGATGGCAAAGAAGCCGGTGAGATCGTTCCAGGTCTGCTTGAGAGTAGCTGACAGCATGCCAATACGCCTGTTGAAGCGCAGAAGCTTGATGAACTTGAGTGTGGCGATGAACACGATGATGCCGATGATATATCCGTAGAGATCGTCAAGCAGCTGAGCATAATTCAGTCGGACATACCCGCCTCCATTCGTGTCCTTGAAGATGGTCAAAATTTTGTCTGTTTCAATGAAGCGCATGATGTATACAATCAAGCCAGTAAAAGAAAGAAGTATGATGGCCCACTCAGCGTACGCCGAGTATTGTTTGAAATATTCTTTCCTTTTCTTGCGGATCAGACGAACCTCTCGGACGATGAAGTAAAAGATAAACAAAAAGTACAGAATTTCGCAAACAATCACGAATGCTTGTGAACCGGCCTGTTTCAAAAGTCTAATGCCGTCAAATCGCCACCAAGGATGCATCCCACCCCCAGGAGTCATCTCAACGTAGATCGTTGCGACACCGAAGAGATTTGCTTGAGCGTTGTAAACGGAAAACTCCACAAACACTGCTCTTGTAAGTGAGTCTATCCAATTTTCTCGTTCTAGCTGTGCCATTCTCTCCAGCACATCAGGTGTTCTTCCAGCGAAATGGAAAACGTAGCCTCCTCCACCATACACGTCCTGTTTGGCGACAATAGGCAGACCCTGGAGCTGGCTACCGGTCGAATAGCGGTATTCCACGCGGTTGCAATCAGCCCTGCTGCCCCGTCGCGTCCAGTTGGCACAGAAACTGCTGGTCTCTTCGCTCACAATGCTGGTGTAGCCCTGGCAGCCCCCAATCAAGCTTCGCATCCCACTGTGAATTGTGCAGGTGTCCGGGCGGGAGCGCACTTGTCGCATCGTTGCCCTGCCAACAATCCTATTCACTCGGTCGTCAAGGAAGCCTCGTAGCCCGTATGCAGGGGTTATGCCGTTATACCAAGTCTGTGCGCGCAGCTCTTGGAGTATGACGTTCTGCGACCAGTACCAGAATGCACTAGTATTAGATACTCTCGAAAAGTCTAACCACCTGTGAAAGTTGGTGTAGTCTCCGATTTTGATAAAGGCATTCTCCAGGTTCTTTTGCAGGTAAAAAGAGTTGGGATCCCTGTTGTCGTAGCTCAGGACAAAAAGTATCCAAAGGAAGAATGAGTAGCTAATGATCTCTCGGACAATTACACCCATTTCAATTTCTTTCAGCCGCTGTTTGCGCATTTTTTCGAGGGTTTCTTTGTCGTAGGGACTGCTTCCACCTCCAGTGGTGCGTGTTTTTCCCGAGGCAGCCGCGAACCATTCTTCATCAGGTGCCAACTGAGGGTCCTGCTCATCCTCGTTGGCGTCGTCGGAGTCAAGGTCGACGTTCTTAAAAATGGCGGAGATGACGAGAGCTGACAAGAAGACTTTCAGTGGCTGTATCAGAAGAATTGAAGAGAAGAGGGAAATGAACAGTGATGTTACCCATTTAGTCGCCTTCTCGTTTCCAAAGGTAATACCGTACGCGTAGACAATGAAAGCGGAACCAAACAGACAAACGATGCATAAAATCCATCCGATGATCACACCCCACCATGGCAGAGTGAATCTTCGCTTTTTCACCTTTTTGTTTTTGGCTGACGTATCACCATGACTGGAGCTAGCAAGTGATCCCTTGCGACTTGAAGACTCTTCAGGTTTTTCGTCGGTATCGTTTCCACTGCGACCGCTTTTTGCACCACCTTCAGTTTTTGCTTCTGACATGGCCTTGTCTATCCTCGACATACGGAGCTTCCTCGGACGAGACTTGCGGAACAAGAAGACGATCAGCAGGGAGGGGACAAACACTATGATGTTTGACATGATACCAACTGCGATTTGCTCTGGAGACAGCGAGAGCGGGCCAAACTTGATCGAGCCGGCAGACGGCTTCGAAGGCACGCGTTCGTACCACATGGCGTTCACCATCATTGACAAGAACAGCAGGGCGAAGCAGCACGAGACTCTCTGCATCCGAGTGAAGCGCGAGCGAGGCGGTCGAAGGAACACGGAGAACCAGAGGTGTCCGTCGGACAGTGACTGCTGAGACTGGTGGGGAAACACGGTGGCGAAGTCTCGCATTTGTTCTTTGCCGGCTACCGGGATCAAACGGTCGATAAGGCCATCGTCGTACTCGACCGCAAGCCATTCGTTGCAGACAAATGTGGTCATCTCTCCTGTTTGAACATTGCGAACCAGGATATACTGCAGATACCATGAGGCGAAGCGTCCCTTGCCTGAGTTGTCGTGCCAGATGCGAAGATACTTGAGATCCCCGAGATAACAAGGCACCGACATGACAAAGGCATCTTGTCCACCTTTTCTGAAAAATCGTCGTTTTGGCTTTCCAAACGTGCGTTTTCCGCTGTCGTAATCGTCGCCGGTCAGTACAAATGATACCGTTGAATCTGTTGCTGCATCTGCCTTGTGTCCAGTGAACACCATGATTTCGTACAGGTACTTGTGCTCCACCTTGTTGTCTGGTAGAGGAAAAGCTCCGAGCTTTTCAACATCTTTCTTGTCCTGCCATCTTGCCCAAATTAGCAGCAGAAGATATAAAACGAGAAGGATTATGAGCGTCATGTAGATCGTCAGGTTGTCCGTGAAAGAAGCATTCGCAAATACGTAGGCAAAGTCAATCGTATTAGGCTGCACAAACAAGCCTGAAGCGAACGATGTCAAGTGGGAACTGTTGCATGTGATAGAGCGTAGGTCTGCCTCCGCCACTCGCAAGCCCTCACTCGACCACATCTTCAATTCTTCGTCGTAGAAAGAGCATGAAGACGTGTATGTCTGCAAGGTGTACTCACTCATGGTGAACTCAGTTCGTAGTACTTCCCTACTTTTGACGTCGCTGAGTGAATTGCCTCCGGTGCTGAGACTGGCGATCGTGGCATTGTACTTCGCACTGGATGAGTTGAACTGGCCTACGCCCACGTACACTGCACCACGGCGATCGTTGACCCAGTCTGCGGAAACAAACCATCGATATTTTGCTGTAGCATTGATGTCGTCTGGTTCAAGAGCTTCCTCGTAAGGGAACTCTGTGACCATCTTCAGTAAAGAGTGGTTGCGTAGTGTCGGCATGTGACCAAAGCTGATCATCACGAATACGTCGTTGACAGGACCATTGTATGCCGTTAGCTCTATATTGAATGCGCTATGCGGTTTCGATATATTGATGGTTGAATAGACGACAGGGTTCACCTTTCCTTTCAGAGCATCAGCAGAAATGATTTGAGTAGGTGGCGCTGGACAGTCTGTACAATTCCGATTAGTTGCGTTGTTGTACGTTTGAGAAATCCTCATCAGTATTCCGCTCGAAATATTGGCGACTGTTACTGGCTTGAGATTGCGATCGAAAACATTTAGGGCTAGCACACGTGATGTGACTGAAATGCTGCTAGCTCCAGTCGCTGTCGTTTTTGAGTTCTTGGCATTGTCTGTAGCAGACACAGCAATTGGTTTGTTATCGTTGATGGTCATGTTTGATGGCCACGCTATTGTTGCTTGGCCGACAGTTTCGTTCATTCCGCTAAGACTCTTCTTTATTGCCATTTTTGTGGCTCCTCCTTTGGGGAGAGGTACCTCGACCTCCTCATCAAGGACCATCCGCTGCATGACTGCGCCCTGAATGTTTTGAACCGCTATATCAATGCGATCATCCAAACCTGACGTCTTCCCTCTGGCAATGTCCCTTACGTTGCATTTCTGTTCTTGTTCAAGGCTAAGATTTTCCGATATGGACTCATAGTCTTGTGCGGTGTCGATGGGCAAAAACGGTGCCTTGTCGAGGTCTGCCAGCGGAATGTCCTCGCAAGACTCACTGGTAGTGCTCACTGCCAAATGGTCTTTCGAGATCGATGCACTTGCCATTACATTCTTTAATAAGTCCAGCATTTCATCTGCAGTAGAGTAGTCAGCATCTGCGGCAGATTTGGACAGTGATTCCAGCAGGTACGTGGCCAGCTCAATCGCATTCATATCTAAGTTCAGGGAGTTTTCTGAACCGTATGACATGAGCGCATTCATCGCACTGGCTATCAATTCAATAGATTCCTTATACGTGGTTGCCATGTTGCTGATTGCCTGAAACATTCTGTCATTGTAGGCCGCCTTTTCGACGTCTGCTTGTTGAAGTTCTTCGAGCGTCATCGTGGTTCTGTCTGTCGTCTTATCCAGCGAAGCAACCGCCTGAATGATGGGAATGGCACTGCGTGAATCACCAGTGCCCGCCAAGCTCAAGAGAGCTTTGCTATCCAGGAAGGCTTGCAAAGCCTCCTCTGATGGCGCCTCTGTAGTTATTGCACAAATGTCCTTTCGAGCACTGGCGCCGTGCTGGTCTTCGGTAACGTAATGTAGCTGGTTCGTTCCCAGAAGCAGGCTAGTGTTGAGTTTTGGCGTCTTTGTGGCAGCCAGCACATGTGCCTCTCCATCGACTGTTGTGAAGAACTGAAACTTCTCAACAGGAAAACCTTCCGGGTCCAGGGGCGTCTGACACTTGATCGCAAATGTGTCGATAACTGCAAAGCTACTGCTTCCAACAGGTTCGCATGTGCATTCCTTTCCATCTACCACCGGTGGCAGGTTCACAGTCACAAAGTAAGTCACCTGGCCCGGGTCGTTGCCGACTACGCCATCTGACGCCTGCAGACCGATTTGGAACTTTGTTATTCCGGAGAAATCTGAAAACAGGGTCTTGCTGATGCGGACCTCTTCCGCGTCTGGCGTGGGAAGGTACTGCTCAGCATTCGGTACTGCCGTCACCGTGCCATCGGCACTTTCTGTGGAAAGCGACCAGGACCAGGATAGAGGCATAGGGCATTCGCCATCGGTACAACCGCCACGCAGTCCAAGATTATGTTGAGGGTTGACGGTCACACCTCCCAAGGATGGTGAGCAAAGAAGCTCATCAGCACACTGCACTTCGATCAATGGTGGATCGCCTCGGAGCATTTCTACTTGCACCTCTGCCATACTGCTTCTGACGTCCTTGCTGACGACAGCCGTGATGACGAAAGTGACCTGCTGGCGATACGGCTGCAAGATCTCAGTTTTCAAATCTAGAACTCCACCGTCAAAGTCCAACTGGCCAGGGCCCTCACCGAAGCAGCCGCCCAGATCCGGGCTGGGCACTGCAGCCGCCGCCTGTCTGGCAACCAGAGACTGAGGGGGCGTTGTGGCCCCCAGTGCGCCTTCCCTTTCCTCACCTGTTCTCCGACAGTACCATTTGAAGGTGAAATCCTTTGATAGCACATCATCTGGGTCAACCGAGTACATAAGTGCGTCGAGAACAATTGTTTGGCTCCACCCGCGCACTATTTTAGACACCGCACCTTTGATTATACCAGCGTAAAGCGGAGTGCGCTCGACTTTTAGATATGCCTTGGACTGGGTCTGGAATATATCGCCGTCTGTGAGACCCTCGTCTTGCATTGTCATCGTGTACTGAAGCAAATACAGACCAGGCTTCAAGAAATTCCTCGGTATGACCAAGTCAGCTTTGTCCCAGTGCGGAAGCTGGTGCATAATGTGTGCAGATTCTGATTCTTCTGTTTTGATGTGTATAACTTCCCAACGCTTCTTAGTCGTCATAGAGGCATCACAATTCAACACTGCCTTTGCCTCGATCACTATTTCTTGCGACTTGAGATAAGTAGGTGGATCTTCCCGCTCCTCTGATGCTCCCACGATGGAAACGGTTGGATTGGAACAAGCAACATCGGAAACGCTCACTAAGAGCTCATAGGTCTCATCGTCTTTTGGATTGAACACATTAATTGTCACGTTGTAAATACCTTTGTTCCAGTAGAGAAATTCAAGTGGCATCGGATTCCTCAGAGCTGTGGGCATGTTTACCGCTGATGGATATTTTTCAGCGCACATGATCTCGTCTCCAAATGTTGCCAGTGGAGAATTGTCGCCAAAATGAATCGCAAGACACATTTGCATTGTACTTGCCGATGTCCAGCTTGCCGTGAAATTCTTTAGCTTGAAGTTGTCTTCTGACTGTTGTTCAGACATTGCGATTTTCAGTGCGCTGATCTCGGTAATTGGGTCCTGAATAATCACTCTGACTGTGACAGGATCTGTCGTTTCGTAAGTATTCTCGCCGACAAATGACAGAGGGATTTCTTGGTTAGTGTTGATGTGATAGACGAATTGCTCGGCGGTGGGGTTGTCCTTGTCTTTGAAGGTGTATGAGGCCATCTCTATATGGCCACCGTCGGAGTCGTTGAACAGCGTTACTTTTGTCATGGTTCCCTGCAGAAGGTTGAAACCAAATGTGAGGTTGCGGTCATTCCGGTACTGGTTCTCATCCACGCCCATGCCCGTCAGTAGTTCTTCGGCACGTCTGTCGTCCAGGTTCTGTAGAATCAAACCCTCGAGGCCAATGATTTTGTTCTCTATCACGACTTCAATAGTATCAACCTGCTCACTGATTTTGTTTCTCATGGTGATTTGGACCGAATACACGCCTCTACTGTCGAAGCCATGGTTAACCGGTGCCACGAAGAACCCGTTGACGGCTGCTGAAGTCGGAGTGTTGTCCGCCAGACTGAAACACAAAAGTTATGTGTTAGCTATCATGCATTATAAATGCATTAGTGACTTAGAATGATTCATTATTTCCGAAATAAGAAGCACGCGCTGCCCCCCACATGGTCGCACTATTTCTTATGAATTGGCAGCCTACGACTACGAAAGCGAACCCAGTCAAGTAAAGTGACCTGTCAAGTAATGCCTATCACGTTACATACCTTCCAAAAGTGGCGTTTGACATATGTATGCTTCTGTAAAATAACGATATTTTACAGAATTAATTATGTAAGGCCCACGTTCATGCATCACCATCACGGAATGATTTAACAAAAATAACTTAAATAAATCGATGCTATTAAACGAACGCTTAAAAGCCCCAACTGATATGGAAATAATTATCAGCAGCTTGCGTGGGAAGTGGAAACCAAAGCAGCTATGTTTGTTCGTTGGATTTTAGGCCTTGGACCAAACTGGACAAAGCCTGAACTAACTACTTCTCTACTAAACGTTGGGCTGAACAGTCGATCAACATTGACTGTCCTAGAACGCAGCTCGCCTCGACAACTCACTTGATGGAAGCGTCAGAGAGCTGAAGACCGGTTATCGGGAACCCGTCTCCGAAGTCTATGTCCATGTGGGCGTCCGTGGGCAGCTGGGCGGTGCTGGGCAGGCGCATTTCAAGCACCACAGCGGCCGGTATCTTGGTGCCCGTGACGACGGCCAGGAACTGGCTGTCGGCTCCCAGCTGCGGCAACCACTCGGCCACCACCGGGTGCTGCACGATCACCGTCAGGTCGCTGTGCGCCGGCTGCAGCGGCACGCTGTGGAGGTTCGTCCCGGTCACTTTCAGTGTGAATGTCCCCGACGTGGCGAATTGCACCGTGTGCGTGAACACGTCCGCCGTGGTGACCGACTGCTGAATGCTCTCCTGGAAGTTCGCCACCCCGGACGCCGTGTCAAAGGTGTAGTTGAGCTGGACCGGCGCGCCCTGCGAGATGGTGACACTGAAGGTGACATCCACGTTGGACTGGATGACGAAGGCGCCGCTGAAGTTGGCGCCCGGTGCCGGGCTGGCTTCTGGCGTCACTGAGGCACTGTTCTGCTCTACCTGAACGGTGATGGTGCCGACGGGGATCTGGCAGGCGGTGGTGTTGGTCAGAGTCGTGGTGCTGCCGTCGGTGACGGTCAGAGTGATGTCGCTCATCGCTGCGCAGGTGTGCCCGATGCCCATTGGTGTCTGAGGGATGCCCACCAGCTCGACCATGTACCGTTTGTCGGTGGACGTTGCGCCGAGGTCTCCGGTACCGGCTGACGTCGCCATCCAGGACACGGAGCCAGTTGAGCAGGTCACCTGAAAACCACACCCTTTGCAGTCAGACAGAAAGACCACACTCATACATTTCATGCATGGAATGGACTATTTTAATGGCAGCTACACATGAACTGCACACATAGTGCATTGTTGCATGCATTTGTAAGTTAAGTTCCAATTAATTTTCGACCAGCTAATCAATAATCATGTTTATTTTTAGTAAGCACGTTGGTGGTATTCAGTAAAATACCTAGCGGTTTTAATCGGTTTTATCTTTTAAAAGTCACCTTAGCAAACCAGCCAGGCTCTGCCCAGGTGCCCGCCGAGGACAGGTCGAGCTTTCCATAGGCATCAGCGGCGGTTGTGAACGTAGTCGGTGCCACTGACGAGGCGACCAGGCTCGGAGCTGCACGTGCAGCACACGTGCCGTCCGACATGGAACACTGCAAAGAATAAGTCACACACGTTAGTCAGTTCAGTTGTATTGAAATTCAAGGACTCTTGCACTGGAAATTTGTCAACCTTTTTATGACTTTTGTAATACGCGTAATGTTAACCCGCGCCGTGCTGGTGGCCTGAACTTTCCGCCGAGTGCTGGGGGGGGGGGGCGTTTTCACGCCCCCCCGTCTAACTCGGCTCCTGGGCCACGTAGCGACACGCGGTAAGCGGCAATCGAAAGAGCGTCAAAAATAAGGACGAAAACACTTCGGTCATTTTTTGGGTCAGGTCAAAGGTCAGGTCACCAGAGGTCACCAAAGGTAAAATGTTGACTATTTCAACATTTTGGAAACTGCCAACGGCTATCTCGAGAACCGATAGAGCTACAGCGCCGCGGAAAAGCGCATTCGATAGCCCTTTTACAGACCTTTCTGAGTAATGTTCTCAGATTTGACCTCAGGTCAACGGTTTAGCCTCCAGAGGGCAAAAACTCCAAAAATAGCCGTTTTTACGAAAAACGTTTTTTCGTCAATAACTTTTGACTCATAGGCGCCATGACATTACTTTTGCCAGCATCGTGTTCCTCTCGTCGAGACGCGTCGAATGAACTATTTGTTGACCTTGAAAGGTCATTTTGAAAATTTGACCTCAGGTCAAGGTCATGACCTGACCGAAAAGGGTCATGTTGCATATCAGTCGATCCGTATCGTCGAGCTGAACACATCTGACGTGTTTTCACCGCTCTAGCACGTCTCTATCAAAAGTTATAGCCAAAAAACTGCTGGCGACCGTTCATGACCTGAGATGACCTCAGGGGCACACAGAGGGGTCACAGGTGCATTTTTCCTATTCAGTGTGTCATGTTTACCTATGAACCGATGTTTGAGAGCGTTTTGAACGATATTCGTCCAAAAGAGGCGCATTTCAATTTTCTCCCATTGACTTATAATGGAGAGGTCGCAAAATTGACCTGACCTTAGGTCACAGATATCAAAAATCCGAGATATACATTTTATACATACTGTTACTCATATCAATCGCTGAAAGTTTCAAAGTGATCGTTCAGTCGGTGTAGCTATAGCGAGCCTTTGAACTTTTTCTGAGGTAAGGTCACTTGACGTGACCTGGTGACCTGACCTTGAACGGCCTAGGTCTGAAATTTTCACAACATGTGCGGAAATGATGTAGGAACACGTGTACAAAAAACGGCGGCGCTGCGCGCCGCCGTTTTTGAGATATTCGCGAAAAACCTGAGGGGGGGGGCGTAAAAACGCCCCCCCCCCCAGCACGGCGCGGGTTAACAAAACGCTATGCCCCTAAACTTAAAATCTGGCCCTTTTTGTACTATTTCCCCTCAAAAGGCGCAAGTACAACGAGAACGCATATAGTGGCAAGGCATATCCGCTTAAATACAATGGAAGGCTACAGAATAATAATATAAATATAACTGGACACAATGCATCAAGTTTGTGAGTGATGAATAAAGAAGCGTTCTACTTGCCATCATTGCACTGAGTGGCTGGGAAATTAAAACATAAATACCTAAACAAGCGTTCCTTGACGTCTTATGATGATGCTATAAGCGCCAGGCGATTAAGTTTTCTAGCACATGATGACAAATAGATATGTCACCTTGTAATTTGTCATAAGTTGCATGTGCCTACTGCCTAGCAGAAATGAAGCTCTAATGCAACATAAAAATTGTTTGCACGAATGTAGGTTAGTTTCATGCCAGGTAGCCAGCCTTTGACTAAGACTTGAGAAACATCTATTTCATTCAACAAAGCAATCCATTAGATTAAAAACTACTATAAAGCTACAACGCGCTTGAATAGATATGTAGAAATGGCTAGCTATTACCGATGTTAGTTGTCGGACTTTCGTCCCCGTCTTGAGGTGAGATGAAGACGGGGACGAATCCGACAACTAACATCAGTGATAATAACACTTCGTCTCAAGCATTCCAAAGAATTATGGCTAGCTATTATTCCTTAGCATAGGACGGTTTAGGAATTTTTCCGTTTATCAACGGAATAGTCACTGACCTGACCGGAGAGTGGGCAGAAGGTCGGCTCACTGGCGTCGCACGAGTAGTTACTGGTTCCCGTCACCAGCGGACAAAATGGTGAACAAAAGCCCGAGCTGGGACAGAACACGTGGCTGGCATCGCTGCACGAGCCCTCCATCAGCTGAAAGCAACAGCATATCAGGGTCAGTCAGTGCGGGGCTCCCTTATGTTATTTTACTTTGTCTGTCTGTGAAATAAATTAGGTCGCAGCCGGAGAAGCATTGTAATCATGAATGACCAGTTTACAGTGCCTGCTACCTACTTACGTAAAATTTTGCATTACTAGACACTCCTCGCTCATTGGTGACGGCCTAGGTAAATGCATTCTTAGAAAATATAAAGAGGTTAAATTATTCCGAAAGCATCTTAATCACGCGTTTTACCATTGGCCAATACTTTTCGTTCCTCACCGTGAGCTGACAGTCGCCTGCTCCGGCTCCGTGCCAGTGCAGGGCCATCAGCTGCGTCCGCTGGGAGAACGGCCATCGCAGGGTGAACTCCAGCTCCCCGCCCGAGGTCTGCACGGGGCTCTGAGCCCTGCCCCTCGGCGGCGGGTGGCCCACACTCAGCCACGGCGCCTCCGGTGGCGACACCGTCATGGCGATGCTGTCATCGCTGAATGTGGCCGTCAGCTGGAGGCCGGAGCCGCCGACGGTCGCCGAGCAGAAGTAGGGCTGGTTGGGCTCCACCAGCGGCGGACAGTTGAGTTCCAGCAGCAGCGGCGCGCTCTCCACCACCACCTGGGAGCTGTTGCCGGCCCACGGACTGGACACGGAGATTGTGAACGTGCCGGGGCTCACGTAGTCCAGGGAGGCCGAGAAGTCCGTGCCGCGGACGGCATTTGCCGTACCAGCTGCGGACGGGATGGTGTTTTTCAGATTGCGTGCATGAATAGTTATTGATTACGTCAGACCATGTTTCAAACTTGAAACTGATATCAAACATACGATTGCGATGATTAACCCACGCCCCGCTGGGGGAGCAGAGTCTGCCCCCTCCCGTTTTTCGCCAATAACTTCCAAACGCGTTACGACAGCGACGTCAAACTTTCAGTACCTTCTCATATATTAATTTAACACGTTTCCTGAAAATGTGAGAAAAATCCGTCGGAAAATTGTTGAGAAAATGACGTTTAAGTGACATCATATCACGCCATTGTTGCCTCAAAAACGGCAAAACTTCAAACGCCGCTAACATCTTCATTTTTAAAGGAATCAAGACGTAACAAAAAGCTATACGTGATTCTACTTTGTCTATCAAATGGCTATCTCGGTTTTTTGAAAATTTTGATTTTGGCCCATTTTTTTACTGGCTTTTTTGGGAAAATAATTATAAAATCCAGAATTTTGAGTGTACCGAAAAACCGGGACACATGTCAGAGAAGTGGTCTATGTGCACCTACATAACAATTTTTAGAAGAATCAGTTCAAAAATGTGGGAGTTATTCAAAATTGTATGACGTCACGAACTCACGACATATTTTTTGAAAAAAAATGATTTTTTGGACGTTCTAGACCTCGTACAGACACCAAAATAGCACCATTCGATTCGCCGTAAAAAACTGCACCAGTTGGACACCTTTTTTTGGTCTTAACAACCAACTTCAAAATTTTACCTCACTTGGCCTGACCTTGACCTGACCTCGACCTGAAATTCATCCGGATGTGGTCCATATCACTTATTGAATGTGCCTATTGAATTCTATGAATAAAATTACCCATAAAACATGCATCGCACGTGCCATTTTCTATATTTCGTTTTTGGTGACCTGACCTGACCTTGACCTTGACCTTAACCTTGATCTTGCATGATATTGTATGCAACGAATATTGTCTTGGTAGCCTAATAACACGTTTTGGGCAACCAGTCTCAGTCCATTCTTCGGCAACTACGGTGCAAGGCCGATACTGTAGAAACTTGCATTTTGTACCCTTGACCTGACCTTGACCTGACCTCTGACCTACTTAAGCAAAGAAAGTCGGCTCTTAGGATCCGCCTTGTTGAGAGCTTTCGATTGCCGTTTTCCCCGTCTTTCTACGACCATCGGTCGGAAGTTAGATAGGGGGGGGGGCAAAATCTGCCCCCCCCCCCCCCAGCAGGGCGCGTATGGCTGAATGAATCAGTGAATAGCCCAGCGGGACGCGGGTTAAGGCAGATCAATGTTTGCGAGCGAAAATAATTAGCACAGAGCAAAATAAAAATTAGTAGTAATCCCAGATTATCTAAGGACAAAATTAATGGTAATTAACCCTCGCACGACCAGGCCATTTCTCATAACACGAACGACCAGGGGGGGGGGGTTGTTACGACCCCCCCCCTGGCGTTTCGAAACGGAAGGTCGTAGAGCTTAGCGGAAAAAACCAACGGATTGCTCTCAACGAGATCTCGCGATTGGTGGTATATTTTTTGGTCCTAGGTCAACATTTGACCTACTTTTGACCGGTCAAAGGTCAAATTTTCGGAAAAATAGACTTTTTTCAACTTTCGGCGGCGATTGCGGCAAAACGGTGGGAGATATCGACTTGAAACCTTCACTATCGTGTTCCTTGATCAATTCTCTATCGTTTGGTATGTATTTCGTTTCCCTAGCTCTAAAAATGGCGCGTTGGGAGCGCCGGAAGTCGGCAAGGTCACAGTCGGCGGCAGAAATTCGAAAAATCAAAATTTAAATTTTTGAAATCTGATTGCATTTTTGGATTTGGGAGGTCCATTTGCTCCCTATAGAAGCTAATATTGCTGCATATTCCCATTGAGGTGACAAGAATTAGCAAAATAGTGGTTCGGGCGCTTTTCAAAAATAGTACCGGACGCTGTTCCTCTTGTGACGTCATAGCTCCGTGACCTGACCTGACCCGGTCAAATTTCTTATACCATATGATAGCCAATACTTGCCCCAACATGCATGGGAAGTTTCATCACGATCCATCAACCGATGTTTGTACCACCGGCAGGAAACCTCGGGCGTTGGCACTCAGTTTGTGAAAATCCGGCCGGAGGCTGTACCTCTTATGACGTCATAACTCCGTGACCTGACATGACCCGATCAATTTTTTTTCGGCAAAAGATGCGCAAAGGTTGCCCCAAAGGGTATTGAAAATTTCAGCCCGCTACGACAAGCCGTTTAGCGTGCACTTTGAAAAAACCTCAGGGGGGGGTTGATACAACCCCCTAGGCGTTCTAGGGTTAAAGTTTATGTTTTTTTTCGGAGTTGTTCAAGAGGATAAGTACAAATATTACATTTATTCAGATATTTCGGTACTCGTTGTGGTACCCTCATCGGTGAAATGGCGCACAAAGTTTCGGTTCATAGTTCGACAATCACATACAATACAAAACACGCGACAACGTCATCTAAAAACCTACACTTTAAATATGCCTGAGAAGACATAATTACCTAAACCTAATTTAGCACCAAGCATATTACAGGCAATCTACCAGCTGTTGGTGACTTCTTTTTTATATAATAAAACTACAACTGTTGGGGCAACTTGTAATGTAAGGTTCACAATGGGCGTAATTGTAGGACAAAATATACGAAGAAACGATATGAGAAAAGATGGCGGCCGCTGAGTAAATACTAGAGGTTCTATAAGCTAGCGGTTTGAAGACGACGATACTATGTATGCTGCGGGTCTATGTTAAGAGAATGTCCCATATGGGGCTCAAACGGACGCCGCCCTCGTCAAGGTTCATAGTGGCCTGTGGCGTTAGCTTGACCTCTATGGCTTCTCGGACCTTGCGCCTCTTTGCAGTGACCTTCAGTGGCTAGCGTCTTGGCGGTGAGTGGGTTCAAGTCACCCCTGCAGGTGCTGAAGTGTCTTGCTGTAGCAGACTTGTCCAGCCGTGCGTGCTTGATGTCCGCGACATGTTCTTTGAGTCGGACATCCTTTGGCCTTCCCGATTCGCCGATGTAGACTGAGCCACAGGAACAGGATATCTGGTAGACTACTCCTTTTTTCTTTTCGGATTTGGGGGCGTCTTTGGCTTTGACTAGGCGGCTTCGTAAGCGATTCGATGAGTGTGCCACTTGGATTCCAATGGGACGGAGGACTTTGGAATCGGGAATCGGGAAGGCCAAAGGATGTCCGACTCAAAGAACATGTCGCGGACATCAAGCACGCACGGCTGGACAAGTCTGCTACAGCAAGACACTTCAGCACCTGCAGGGGTGACTTGAACCCACTCACCGCCAAGACGCTAGCCACTGAAGGTCACTGGAAGAGGCGCAAGGTCCGAGAAGCCATAGAGGTCAAGCTAACGCCACAGGCCACTATGAACCTTGACGAGGGCGGCGTCCGTTTGAGCCCCATATGGGACATTCTCTTAACATAGACCCGCAGCATACATAGTATCGTCGTCTTCAAACCGCTAGCTTATAGAACCTCTAGTATTTACTCAGCGGCCGCCATCTTTTCTCATATCGTTTTTTCGTATATTTTGTCCTACAATTACGCCCATTGTGAACCTTACATTACAAGTTGCCCCAACAGTTGTAGTTTTATTATATAAAAAAAGAAGTCACCAACAGCTGGTAGATTGCCTGTAATATGCTTGGTGCTAAATTAGGTTTAGGTAATTAGGTCTTCTCAGGCATATTTAAAGTGTAGGTTTTTAGATGACGTTGTCGCGTGTTCCGTGCGTGCGTTCTCCATCCATCCGTGTATCATGTCTTATGTGTCTTATTGCGCCTGAAAGGCGCCGCGTATCGGCGTGAAATTTGGCATGCCGAATCTGTGGGCGTGGGCGGCCTTGGCATTAAAATTTGGGCGTGATCGGACCAGGGGTGCGCCGTCGGCACGTGCAAAAGGGCGCTTCCATAGGGTTAACACGGGAAACGGTCAAATCGAAGATCGGGCGAAAACCGGCCTGCGGCGCCCGCTTCCCGGCTGTATAAATCGGCAACGGAGGGTCGCAGCGAGAAGCGGTTTACACCACTCGATAGAGGAGAGATGGGCCTAGCGTATTGACATGGTTTCATAGTATAGCACGCGCCACGTGCAAGACAGCACCCCCGGTTGTGAAAAATGACCGATTTCGTGCATTGTGACGGGAAAATCGATGCCGCTGGAAAACGGCTTGACGGAATGAAATCGGTGTTGTATCATTTTGCAGACAAATGTATGTGTAATCAGAGAATAGCAAACAAAAACTGATGATCCGTACCATTTCCTTAATAATGAAAAATTAATTTGAAAATTTGATTCGCGCGGAGCGCGACGTCCTTTACAACATCAAAACGTATTGAAAACGCTGATCAATCGCTATGAAACCTACATATTCGGAAAGAGCATTCTTTTCTGACCAATATCCACCCAAAATATTATCGAAAAGTCAATAAACTTTTGTGAAAATGACCCAAGCATGTGACCGTGTTTTGTTAACGTTACCGGTATTTTTCGACAAAATCCGATCGATGGCTTATGGCCGGCAAGTCATTCAACAAAGTTTCGGTTCCATTTATACGAACCGAAACTTTGTGCGCCATTTCACCGATGAAGGTACCACAACGAGTACCGAAATATCTGAATAAATTTAATATTTGTACTTATCCTCTTGAACAACTCCGAAAAAACATAAACATTAATTACATATAGTTCTGAGGAAAAGCTTTTTAATCATGACACTCAAGTCATATCTCAAAATTAATGGTGTTTGCAAACGGCAGTAAATAACGTGTCACGCTTATAGCATCACGTGACTTATACTTTGATTATGGTTTCCAACGACAGTCGCCATAACAGACCTCAAAGCCGGAAAAATAATAATAAAGAGCGTATAAGAAGCCCACAAAAAAAGAGGAAAAACACGAAAAATGAAATAAAAATAAGACAAGAAAACAAGAAAATCCCCACAAACGAACAACCAAACTTCCTAAGCAACGAAAACAACTCGAAGAACCAGCTTGGCCGAAATTGCCGAAAGGCGGCAGGCGATGCACTATGTACAGTCCACAGCAGAAGTAATGTGCGGTTTCAGTCATGGGTATGTTCTGCTTCTAAAGCTTAGGAACGATTAGCCAGACTACAATGAAACTTAGAATGTAGCTTATATGTATCGTCACCCTTGCAGCTGCAACTTTAGCTATTGACATCTTCTTTTCGATCACTCCGCATTAAAGTGACCATCCCACCTTAACATTAGTTTTGAGTTGAGATAGCCAAATTGGTGGCCATGGCCTGAAAATACCGGTTTAGGCACTCAACATCGGGCACTCACTTTCAAATAAAATCGCTAGGAACAGCGGAGATCCCAAAAAGTAAACAAAAGTAAAAGTCTAATATCTTGAAAACCGGTGAATATTTTTTCGATGAAATTTGGTAGATATTCGTTTTCGCTCTTTCTGAACCGAGCGACATCACTTTCATGCCAATTCATTAACTTTTTTGAAGGTGGGAGGGTCCCTTAAACAATCACCAGTCAAAGCCAACCGTTGAGATGGGTAAAGCCCTACATTACTTTAGCGGTGGGCTGTACAATGGGCTGAGCAGCACTCACCAAGCAGGAACGGTGGCGATCCGTCGCCGGGGTTAACGACAAAGTCGACCACCTCGGCGGGCGTGGTGCCGGCGGCGGTGACCGCCGTGCCGCCCGCCGTGACCGGTGAGGTCACCGGGGTCAGCTCGACCGGGCCGGACCGGAGCGGGGCGGCCTCGCCCGTCACCAGGCCGTCGGGACCGCCGCACTCCGCGCCGTCCTCCGTGCAGGTGGTGGGACACGAGGTCGCCGTGGTGAGCCCCGTGAGCTGGGTTCCGGTGCCGCACAGGCAGGCCATGCCGTCCTCCACCGCCGCCTCGCCGTTGCCAGTGTCCGAGCAGATCGTCTTACAGCGCTGTGGAAAAGTCAGATCGTCTTACAGGTCTGCGTAAAGTTCAGATCGTCTTACAGGTCTGTGGAAGTGATAGATCGTCTTACAGGTCTGCGGAAATGTCAGATCGTCTCACCGGTCTGCGTTAAGTTCAAATCGTCTTACTGGTCTGTGAAAGTGTCAGATCATTTAAAGGTCTGTGGAAAAGTCAGATCATCTTCCAGAGCTTTGGAAGTGTAAGATCGCCTTACAGTTAGTAAGAGAATCAGATCTTGCATGTCTGCGGAAAAGTTAGCTCGTCTTAGAGGTATGTGGAAGTGTTAGATTGCTTACAGGTTTATGGAAGTGTTAGATCATCTTACAGGTCTGCGGAAACGTCAGATCGTCTTACAAGTATGTTGAAGTGCTAGATCGTCTTACAGGTCTGTGGAAGTGCTAGATTGTCTTACATACAGGTCTGTGAAAAAGTCAGATCGTTTTACAGGTCTGTGAAAAGGTCAGATCATCTAAGAGGCCCGTGGAAAAGTCAGATAGTCTTACAGGTCTGGTGAAAAAGTCAAATCGTTTTACAGGTCTCTGGAAGTGCTAGATCGTCTTACAGGTGGTCTGTGGAAGCGTTAGGTCATCTTACAGTTATGCTGGAGAGTCAGATCGCTTTACATGTGTTTTGCTAGATTGTCTCACATATCCAAATGGAAGCGTTAGATTGTTTGTGAGGCTTGTGAGTGGGTACAATTCTTTTACATATAGCTGTGAGGAATTTCGATCTTATCCTTATCCCCGTCTTATTGAGACGGGGATAGACATATATACCTAGATAATTACTGTGACCCAGATTCTTGGACCCAGTAGCAACATAAAAATGTGAATGCCTTTGGCAATGGTTCGTGACCTTTTGAAGCGTCTGGCAGAATTGGCAGCGCTGTTTCATGGACTCGGAGATCGAGTTAGGTAAGACTCTGGCGCAGCAAAGGAGCAAAACGGTCAAAGTGACCTCCATTGTCCAAATGCATCCTTCCTACAAAATCAATCCTCCTCCTCCTTATGTAACCCTCTTCAGTGTCGATATCGCCTTAACAAGTATGTTACGGCTTGGAGCTAATGCATTAAATGAATTATTCGCCGAAAAAGTCGGGCCTTGGCATGCCATAATGACCGTGAATGGCACATAACGGGGTCCCTACCGCACTGTGGCGCTTCAGCCACATTGGGGTGGCCATCAGACCTGCTATTTCTGCATTAGCATCGGTTGGATTCATTGGCTTTGCGTCACAAGAAGACAACGAAAGCGTGGCCTGAACTGTTTACTGCGGGCGCGGGGCAACGGCTGCACACTGATTGCGTCCGCGGTCGGCCTGTGTCTATGGAGCTCTGTGACGGTGTACTGCCGTCGCCTGGACACGGGGGCCATCGGTACCGATGGTTTCAGCAGGCCGTGTCCGTATCGACGGCCGGCGCGTAACACCGAGCCCGCCGTGATCGGCACCAACACCGCCAAGGCTAAGGAATCAAACATGTTTCCACTCGCGCTTGGTTCATCCTTCTTAGTTCTACATATACAGCTTACCTCTTTTGCAGTTATAAACCCAATTTGGTTTTTCTCTGCATGACAAATCATTATGTGATTTCGCACTGCAATGGTTTAGTAGTTTCGCTCTCGTCTTATCCATTCTTTCCTGCTCACCTCCCGAGGAACATCGATAAATGAAACGCAAAACGGCATAACATCTACAATCTACGTTGAATTTGAACAGAAGGACCCATCTAAGTCCCCCGAGTGTGACTTTACCCTCGCAATTCGCATGTGTGCGGCGTTTTCCAGCGTCTAATGTGTAGGAAGGGGTTGGTTGAAACCCCACCCCTGCTGTTTGGCCCATGATTGAGCTAGAGCTTCGCGGAAAAAAAAACGAGCGTGCTGCCCGTGACGAGAGGAAGCCGATGATATTCAATTTTAAGGTCCTAGATCATTGGTAGACCTTCCAGGTCAGATCAATGACTCAAAAGTTGGGAAAATCGGCACCTGTCAGAACTTCGCAACTTCGCGGGACGAACATCTTTTCACATGTTTGGATGTCTACAATCACAAAAAGACCGGAAATGCGCGGATAATGTGAGCTGACATACGCTGAATCGCGATTCCGGGCAAACATGGTCTCGAGAAAGAGGTCACAGTTCAAAGGTTATGTAGGCCAGTGTCATGAAATTTTTAGAATATGTGTAAAGTTGATCAACTCGAGGGTACTTAAAGTTTCGTCGCGATCGTCGGTTTTTTGCACGAGTTATTTGCGAAAAACTGAGGGAGGTCCATGCGGCCCCTCCCCCTACATATGCGAGGGTTAATGGAATTCATCAATACCTAATTCAAACCCATAATGGCATAGTATTTACGATTCTACATCGCAGTCTAACAGACTCCTTTGAGTCACCGGGCTGTCGTCCTGCGACAGATGCGTTCTAACACTCACCGTCAGTGTGATTTTGATCGGGTCATAGTTGCCTCCGGAGGCGAGCAGGGATCTGAAGCCGTCAGCTGTGATGTCGTCCTGCAGACAGGCGCCCTCAGCCTCTGTCCAGAAGAGCGCCACGAGCAGCAGCAGAGCCACTGGGCCGGTGCCGCCGGGCTGCCACCGCCTCGTCATGGCGGCTGACTGAACGGCACAGACAGTCAACGGTCATGGGGGCTGTCAACGAAAGAAACAGCTGGGCATAGTGCAATAAAAGTGAAGGGATTTAGTTGAGCCACGGCATCATTTTTTTCGGTTTGAGGCTTTTTAGTGAGTAAGCATTGTTTTGCTTATACAAATTACAAACATCAGTTTAGAACAAACCGGTACCCGCACTGAAAACAAGTTGAAAGAACGTTATGCAAAAGCATCTTAAAATATTCCACACTTAGGTTTTTTGGGTATTAGGGTAAACTGACTTAGAGGCGAAGCAGAACGTCTGGTTCATGAAGAACACACACAGTGTTTCACATAGACCGAAGACACGTGCTGCTTCTTCGCGTGCAGTCTTAGTGGCCCCAGGGGGCTTCAACTCGACCAACACCGGTTCTTCTTCGTTCTCCCTAGTCACGTGATATTACGTCACACCAAGCGCGCGAAAGATAAACCCTTTGGAGGTTTTGCACGAACTAGCATCGGGTTTAAGAAGAAGGGGTTGTGGTTTAATCAGTGTAATGGCTTTCATCAAGACCACGCCCGCGGTACCACGTTCTAGCGTCCACCGGAAGCGATCGCCATTTTTCGATCGCGTTGGATCACGCTTTGTGCAGTGACGAGCGGCTGGTGCAAGATTGGGTGAATGGCAAGTAATCGAATATTGAAGAACTGAAATAAGGTTAATTTTTGGCTTGTCAAGTGTTGTGTATTATCTATATTACTTGTGATTGACAATAATAAGCAATATCACAACGCTCTTCAAATGCATGGATGAATGCATTGGATGAAGACAATTCATATGCAAGACCAATCAATGCAGTAAGTATTTATATGTTGTATAAATGCCCCATAGCTTAAATTATGCATGTGGTATTTAGACAAATCTTCCAAATGAAGATAATTCATGAATAGAATCACCTTGCCATTTTGGGGTCCATTGATTTAGGCATAAATTTGGCTGATTTTGATAAACATATGTTCTTGCTGATTAGTGCAATATTTTATCTAGCTGCACTTTATATGTCAAGTGCATTATTTTATTTTCGGAGTAGGCTCATGGTTTCTGAAGTCAATCTAAGTTTCTTCACTTCCTGTCTGTTGAATAACGCATCCGCCCGACTCTTCATTCCAGGGGACGAGGCCATCTCCGCTCTAATTGAGGCCCTGGAGTCTGAGGAGAGCGTCCTGGCGCGCGGAGACGTCGACATCGTCGAAAACGCTGGCTTGAAGCTGGTGGTGGAAGGAGAAACTGTATGTGATTTGGGAGAATGCGATATCGCCACCCGGCTGCTGACATGGGCGATAGCGCTATACATACTGTGTTTGGGAAAACATCCACTTGCTAAAGCTAAAAATGTGTTCATATTTGGCTCTGGACTCTGGAGTTCTTTGGCTTGGATGTGTAAGGCAAGTGACACGGCCGAATGGAAAGCGTTCCTGCAGGCTGATTGCGGGCTGATCGCATGGGCTGAATGCGGGCTGGTTGCGGGCTGATCGCATGGGCTGGTTGCGGGCTGGTTGTTCCTGACTGGAGACTTGCAGGCTGATTGCTCAGAGTAAAGAGGAAGGTAATACATTTTAAGGTGTATCAAGTACTGTGTTTGCGCAGCAGATGTGACGGCGCAGGTCGATAGCCATGCATGGGAGGTTCAATAGACGAATGAACGGGGATTTTGCGGTATTGCAATAGAACTGAAAGGGTTCTACAACCGATATTCAGAACACAGGGTGGTTTCCCTATAAACCTCAGGGACTTCTTCACAGATCCTTTGGGGTTCTTATCTAGGTGCTAAGAACGCTCTTATTATAAACCCTAAACCTCATAAGAGTCTGTATTCTGTATCGAAAAATTGATATCGTATTCAAACAAAGAAAACAGTACAAACATGCACCTCAAGTAGGTATACAAGTATGCACAGATAACAGTACAGCTAAGGCTGAGCTAGACACGATAAGTCAGGACACTGAGTAACACCGCGCATGAGGTATGGAGCCAGGTCTGGGTCCGCCAGAGGGTCGCGGCTCAGATCGACATCTTGTAGCACAAAACTTGCCCTCATTTCCTCATATATCTTTCTATACATTATAAGGCGAGTAGAGATTGAGCTGATGGATTTTGAGGGTGATGATGGTATGTCTTGGTGTCCGGCAAAAGAGTGGGATGCTGATGGTGTGTCGTAGTCGTGGGTTTCAAGCGCTGGGGATGGTGGTGCTGTTGGGTTGGATTGAGCTGGTGATCGTGGCTGAGGGAGGGTGTGAGAGAAGTGGGCCTGAGTGTTACGGGTGTCATGATAAGTCTGTTGTTTCGGTGTATGATGTGGAGCTGCACGTGGTGGTGAGGTTTGGTTGGCGGGGCTCATGGAGGAGGAATGATCAGCAGAGCCTCTTATTGCTACCGCGTTTCCGCGGATGACGGCAATAGAAATTTTTTGCCATAACCAGGCCGTCTCGCGCCTCTCGCCGGTTACTGCTGTGATCCTACGGCCGAGTTCCTGCACTAGGTTGATGGCACTGGGGCCAACAACGCCTGATGTTTCGACCAACTATAAGAGTCTTTGGAATAATTGGAGTATAAGAGTCTTTGGAAGAATCGTGTGGATTCTTTTGATGAGAATGCAAAGCCGTCTAAGTGAAGAGCCATGGGGGTTCTGAAAAACGGTGGCATAACATTTTACCCCACAGGGGTCTAAATACCCCTGTACTTTCTAAACGTTCTTCCAAAGTGTTTTCAGTGCGACTTAACGGGAACTTATCAGTACCCAGCCAGCAATTCGCTTGGGCTAAACTATATGGCAAACGTCGGGCAGCTTGGGCTTAGCTTGGGTTTTCCAACTGAGATAAAAACCAATGCATTTTTTTACTTGGGCTGAGCTTGGGCATGCCGCAGCTATGCCCCAGTGTGGCCAGCTGCAGCTCAGCCCGTCATCCGCCCGCGCATCCAAAGCAGGCCCAACTTGGGCGGAGTGCGGGCTGATCAAGCTGGCTGTCTCCTTTGGCTAACTGCAGTAAAGCCAGAGTTTAGCCATGCTTGATCGGCTGTTCACGCATGCGCATTTCTACGCCAGTCACGTTTTGGTCGGGCTTACATCGGGCTACCGCCAATCGTCGCTCAACTAGGGTTTAACTACGGTTGTCCGGAGCTCGCAGAGCGGGCATACCTCCGGCAGAGCATGGGCTTTAGTCGGCGTTTTTGTGTCATACGCCGACTTAAGCCCAAGCCCTAGCCGACTTTAGCCCGACTAAAATCTCGGGCAAGCCGCACTTTAGCCTGCTTGGGCCCGGAGTGAAATTGCTGGCTGGGTAGCTCCTCTAGCTTTATATTTTCTGCACTACTAGCTGGAGGAATCGTTTTATCAATCATCGTAATCTACCGTCATAAAACTTTCCTCCCTTTTCAATTTGTACCTAAATTTGGCGTCTGTGACTTATCTTAAAGTGGATACCCCACCTTAGCATTAGTTTTGAGTTGAGATAGCCAAATTTGGGCCCCTGGCTTGTAATTACCGGTTTGGGCATTCACAACGAGCAATGCCTTGAATTGGAGGTATTTAGCTTCGAAGTCTGCAGATTTTGGATTATGATAGGCTAATACATTTGAATGCCTCCTCAGACTTTGTGACGTCAGCGCAGGTCTAGCGATTTTTAAATATAACATTAAAACCTTGATGGAGGATAATTGTTGCTGTGGAGGTATATACCAGCTTGCACGCAACATCTGTCGCACTTTAAAGACACAAAATCATTGCTTCCAAATGACGTCATTGGAACAGCAGAGGCCCCCAAAATGTACAAAAATGAAATTCAAATATCTCATAAACCGGCGAATATTTTCGGTGAAATTTGGTAGGCATTCATCTTTGCTCTTTCTGAACCACGGTACATCACTGTTATGCGAGTTTTAACTTTTTTGAAGGTGAGAGGTTCCCTTTAACTCTCGCACTTATGGGCGGAAGGGGGCGGATGGAACCCTCGGTTGTTCGCAAATAACTCGCAAAAGTGGCCAGTTGCAACAAAACTTTCATCACCCTCGTATTTCAGTTAACACATGTGTTAACTGAAATTCAGGGCATGCATGCCCTGAAAATTTAATGAACCTGACCTACATGGCATTTGACCTGTGACATGTTTCTCGTGATTAAAAACGTGCCAAGATGTGAAATAATGTTTACCTCATGCATTATGGTGAGTGTTAGGATACCTTGAAATTCGGGTAAAAGTCATGAGTTCTGGTGACATCGGGTGATTTTTTTCGAGTTTTATTGCTTTGCTATATAGTTTTTGGAGCTATTTTCGAAAGCACTTAATTAAACATCTGAGAAGTATGTAGGCATGGTGCCTATGCAGCATATTACGAAGCTGTCAGTGGTTGCTCAGAGTTACTATTGCACGCCTAATGGTTGACTTGACATGACCTGTCCTGGCCTATTCAAAATGCATTAAAACACCATTGTTAATCAAAACTAGTATGAAATTTAAAATGAGTAACCCAAAACCACATCACGACCTCACTTTGACAAGCTTTAGCAGGTCCCTGTTTTCCCGTCTTTTGAGTCATTGACATGAGGTGGAAGGTCAACCAGTGACCTGGGGCCTTAACCCTCGCCGGCACAAGTTGATGCTCCAAAAAAACTGTTTCGCAAATAACTCGCGTAAAAAGCGAAGCGGGCGATCGCGACGAAACTTTCAGTACCCTCGCGTTGATCAATTTTACACTTACCCTGAAAATTTCATAACCTTGACCCAAATGACCTTTGACCTGTGACCTATTTAACTTTCCGAGACTATGTTTGGCCGGAATCGCGGTTCGGCGTAGGTATGTCGGCTCGCATTAACCGCGCGTTTGCAATCTTCTCGTGGTTTCAAGCGTTCAAACATGTGATTTGATGCTGCTCCCATGTATTAGGATGTATGTCAAGGTCACTTGAAGTTCAGCTCAGGTCATTGACCTTTGATGAGCTCGGCTCACTTTTTTGAGTTTTACATGTTTCTAAGCTAGTGTCTGGAGCTGAATTCCAATTTAGCAACCATTTGAACATTTACCAAGTAGTTTTGGTTCCTTCGTAACATGTTAAGTGGCTGTCAGAGGTGGTTGACACGTACCACGAATACCCAGCAGGACCCCTACTGGTTGACCTGACCTGACCGACCCGATCTGGCCTAAATGTATAAAGACATCATCTGTGATCAAAATTCAAAACTAACATGCTATTCGTGATCAGCACCCCCGAAAAAAACCATCGCAGCCACACCATAGCAGCCCCCCCCCCCCCCCCCCAGCGGGTCGCGGGTTAACGACGTTCTAATAGGTCCCGATGTTCCCGACTTTGGGTCATTGACCTGACCTGGAAGGTCAACCGATGACCTAGGACGTTAAAATTGGGTATCATCAGCTTCCTCTTGTCACGGGCAACACACTTGTTTTTTTCCGCGAAGCTAGCTAGCTTGATCAGGAACCAAACGCAAGGGGGGTCGTAACAACGCCTCCCCCCCCCCCTCCCTGTGCCGTCGAAGGACGTAAAATGGCCTGTGCCGGCGAGGGAATTTGGTATTTTTTTAATGCTAGCAACTTTATTTCGCTCATAAGTGGTTAACAAGACGCAGAACACAGTCACTTTGCCCCAGTGCTGCGCGCACGAGTCTGTCGCGCGCCCGCGCTCCAGCCGGTTAATCCAACAGTGGCAATCGCGACGGAACGACACAATTCACAGCGGTGTGTGGCGGCAGCCCGCGCCCCTCGACGGCCTAGGGGTGGGGGCCGTCCGGCGGCCGTGCGGGCCATCAGCTGCCGCCGGCCGCGGCCGAAACACGAAAAAAAAAACGGTAAAAAGAACATTGCGCGATACAGCTCAAACCAGCACGGGCGGCGGCGGTGGCAGACGCGCCAGCGGGCGCCCCGCGAAGGGCGGCCAGGGCACACGGACCACCAGGTAGCGGCTGCCACCCAGCGCCAACCACTGCACCGGTCCCCCGCCGACGACCCGCAGCGACCGAGACGTCCCGCGAGCGCAGGCCGACCAGACAGAGGGAATTTGGTATTTTCGGAAAGCTGTTTCGATTACAGCAGCTGTGACGTCAGTTATGTCACGTCTGATCAATTTTGAAGCAAAATAATTATCTTCTTAAATACTACTGTCTGGGGGACATTTTTTAGTTAAAAATTATTCTTGCATGAGTTGACGCAGAAGAACTCAGGCCACTTAGGCTCTGGTTTTCACATTATTGAGCATGAAAACAGATCTTGTAGTTTTAAGTATTTCAACATTTATGCTAGGCTGCTTTGGAGACATAAGATCACTTCAAATTACGTTTAGGTAACATGGAAAATAAACTATCATAATTGGACAACAATAGGATAATGACACCCTAATCGTAGGAAAAAATGCCATAATAACAAAAAGATATGGGTCTTGATGACAAAGACCACTTTAAGAAGGGAAGTCGATTTATTCGCATTGGCCGTTTTCACGACGGAACTTTCGCAGAGGAACTTATTTAATACCTAAAAAGTACCTACCCTTTGAGGCCTTAACATCCCTCAAACTGAAATATTTTATGTTCAAAATAATTTTAGAAGTTTAAATCCGGGCATTTTTTGCCCTCAAATCACTTATTTATTTACAAACACAGCAATTTTTGGTTCTAGTAGCCCACCTTTCGACTATGAGGTATCAAATCAGCGTGGCAACTTTACTCCCTCGGGTATCTAATTCCGGAATTCTTAAAAACAAGGAAAGTATATATCGAGCTTTCTTTTATGCCTATTGAGTTATGTTTTAATGGTGATTAAAATATGGCAAATTTTTTAATTACATTTCACATAAGAAAAACACGCAAAACAATGAAACAAAAATAACTACGGTGGAAATAACCAATCAGCACCTCAGTAGGATATGACGTCATACAAGAATGGTGTTGAAGGCCGTTTGCAGTCCCGGCCGGTAGGTCACGTGACCGCCGGGAGCCTCGGGTCACGCGGCGGTCGGGAGTCGGACGCGGGACGTGGTCGCGGGTGGACGCGCGGGGCATCATGCTTTGCTTTGCTTGCTTTGTCAACTTAATATAACTTACGATCGCATACGTGTGAAACCCAAACACTGCTCAGTGCCCTTAGAAATTGAGTTTTGGAAAGCTCAAGTCCCTATAGCTCCTCAGGTCGGCAACAGTTGAAGCCTCATCTGGACTAGTGAAAAAAGCGAGGGTAAGGAACCTTGTGTTGCTTTTTCTTTTACCGTTATAATTATCTCAAACCATCACAATTTTGAGTTGCCACATTGTCTGGTTCACTACATTCGTGTAAAACTTGGTGAAGGCTGGTGGCTCAAAGAAAGGTGAAGATATTTCTTTAAGTGCCTAATCCGTGAAATATCCCGGCTTTACAAATCTACACTTTTCATTTTTTCCACGATACATTTTTTAAAATTGTTAAAATTTATTCAACATTTGTTAAAAGGGGCTTTGGTTTGGTGTAAACTAGATCAAAAAGTTTACTATAGTTTTGTGCAAAACCTGGTGGCTGAAGAAAATAGTAATTTTGCTAAAATGATGTGCGGAAATTTGTTGCTTTCCAATTTCCAAATCAAATTACTCATACCTATATTTCATTCAAAATTAGGAGGCATTATTACTGTTTTTTCTTGCAACATGAACTGAGTTTGGGTGCAGTGCTCCGGAAACGTTGTGGAACTTTAAGCTAGCTAGAGCAGTTTCCATAAAAATTGCTTAGATAGTTGACATGGCATGTTGACAACGGTTTTGCTGTTTCTAAAAAAGTGAAAAATATTTTCCTGCATTAAACAGACAAGGCATGTTATTCTCATAAGCTATCGAATGTGTGTGCGTGTGTGTGTTTTTTTAAGCTGTCAATTGTAACTTCAGTTACTTCACTTTAGAACATATTGCCCAGAATGCGTCACTGATCATGAGCTGGTATATCATATCATATGTAGCAAATACATAAATGGGAATAGTGTGTCATGAATTTTTGTGCATGCTTCTGGATCATCTGTAATTACATCAAAGGCTCGGCTCAAGAGTGTCCTGCCGACCAGCTTATGCCCAACCCTTTCTGTCCGCAGAACGTCTTCCGTCGCCTGCGACTCCCGCACGCCGTTTGCGCCCCGGCCGTCCGTACCGGTCTTCGCGCTGCGAGCCGCGCTGCTGGAGTTCGCGGCGCAGACCGGTACGCGGCGCAGACCGGTACGCTGCTGGAGTTCATACCCCCTGCATGGGTCCGCTGTCCGGCGCAGCGCTGGCCGCCCGCATGTTACGTTTGGCTGTATCGCTGCCCAGCGGGAGCGCGCTCCACGCTGCGGTAGAGGCACACGTTGCGACCCGACTGAGGACCGCAACCGGATGGTGAGACGTCGGCCTCTGCGCCCTGGCCGGGGTAGGCGTGACCGACGTCACAGTGGAGGAACACCCAAACAAGACCAGCCCACCGTCGGAGCAGCATGGAAATATCATGTTCTGCCTGGACGTCGAACCCGGCGGCCGCAGAGCACCTGCACACGTGCGGAGAGGGGCGCTGGAGGCGCGGCTTCTGACATCCCGCGGCGCGGCTGCTGGCAATACCTGACAACGGCGACAATGGAGGCGGTTGGGAACAGCTGCAGCAATGGTGATGGCGGTGATGGCGACATGGCGGTTTGGGACTTCATCTCAGCGCGGCCGCCGCCCAGACGCCGCTGCGCCCGGCTGCTCAGCCACCTACCGGATGGCGGGGTGGCCCTTACGGCCCTCACGCCCGTTCGGTCTGCGGCCACGTTCTGGGGTGGCCGTCGCGGGGTTAGCGGCGTTGGACTTCGTCCTTTATCCAGACTGCACCGTACCATCTGAACGGATGGATCTGCCAAGAAAGATGACATCCAAGGCGGCTATGAGGCGATCACAAAGCTTCAGCAAGAGCTTCTCCTTCATGGGGCCGGCCGGCCGTTAAGTCGCAACACCGGCTGCCGAGTGCCAACAGCTGCGTGCGCTGGCGCCGACGCGTTGTGGGCCGCGCTGCTGACGCTCAAGCTGCGATATCAACCATCTATGAATAAGTGGCAGCGGTGGCGGCTTGTCAGTTGTTAACGTGCCTTTGCAGACGTTGTGAATAGCCCGCGTTGGAATCGCATGGTTGGCAACACCACGCAAGCTAAAATGGGCTTCCTTGATGAACCTACTTTTTAAGCATTGTAGCCTTTGTAATTTTTGATGTTTTGCTGTAGGTATTATTTTCTACATATATACTATATAGGCACTCACGTGCTTTGAATCGCGCAATGCAATTGAACCATGGTAAAGACAATGATAAATGAACTGAGAGCTGACATGCCCCATGCTTTGTGTGAGTGTGTGTGTGTTTTTTTTTTTTGGCGAGTCGATAAAAGTGGTTCTGGACACTGGATGAGTTTTTAGGGGTGTGGTGAGGGGGAATGTAATTCCACAGACCTTTTGTCAGATTCACCAATGCAGTAGGTCTGTGCGGTATTTAGATATCGGAGCATTCTTTGAAAGTCGTGAATAGGGCAACTGAGAACCTACCTATAGCCGTGATATCCCCTCACAAAAACTTCTTTTAAATAACCGGGGATAAGTACATAAGCAGAGTAATTGCTATTACGAACACCTAGGTATCACAATGCTGAGCGAATAGGAAAATCTATAGATGGAGAATTGTGCCGCGTTACGGGTGCTCGGGCGCAGCCAATCCAGCGTTACCCCAGCGGTGACCTTGACCCGCATCGTCTGTCTCGGCTCCAAAGCCAAACCGGCGTGGAATTGGGAGCGCTCGAGCACTCATGTCCAGCGCAATTCTCCACCTGAATCCATTCCTGATACACATTTGCTTGCTCATAGTCATGTAACCCCGGTAAATTCATCTAACTTTCATATTGGTCGCTCCATAGACAGATGGCCACAGATATCAACTTAAAAGGCCATTGTTGCATTCATTTAGTGGAGATCATTAAAGAGCCGTGATAGGCCACAAGTCGCGTGACATCATACGTGTAACAACCAATGACGTCGGCCTGCAAAACCCAATGGAAGCGGCTAGCAGCGTGCAATAAAACAGGGCGCTGCTTTCTAAATGTCTGTCGTGCGCCATAAATGAATATATCTTTTGTAGTGTGGCAACTCAGTATCTTTTTTTAACTATTGTACTAGTATTTAATAATTTCATAATTTTATAATTGTGCTTACGCTTTATGTTGATGTTAGTGATAAATCCTTAGATAAAGTAAATCGATGTGATATTTAATAGAAAAATAGCAAACTAACGCGCCATTCATTCGAAAGCTGGTAAACCTACTAAAAAGAACTACTAAAATTCCTGAGGAACCAAAGGATTATATTGGTATCAAATAGATGCCTGCTATTCCGTCGTGAAAACGGCCATTATGCATTTTAGTTTTGACTCAAATACTTATTCCGAATAGGAAAACCAATTAAATTATCGTTTTATTTCATAAAACATTGGTGTTCTCAAACTAAAACATCTTTCCATTGTTCGGTCGGCCTCTTTCGGTTTACTGAGGACATTTCCGGGCAAGAAAATAAGAAAATGGGGTAAAATATCGGGCTGGTATGAGCTCCGACTGATGCACCGTAGCCACTGAACTTATCGCGATGGAATCCGAGTCAGAGCAAGAGCCAGAGTGTCTGTGGAAAAGGCCACCAGATACTTCAACGTTCACACTATAGAGGCACATGCTTCTTTCGGATCTGCCCTCCCCCAATTGTCTGGTTCCGAGATGTCGGTCACCCGATAATCGATTGGCCCACCGGTCAGTGAGGGCATTTTCTAAGGAAAACCAAACGAAAATACCCGTAAGGGGTGACTGTACGAGATGATCAGTGGTTGTGTCACCGTGGTACGATAGTCTAAGGGATGGGTTCAGCTGATGCAGCGCACCAGCAAGTGGTCGATTCAGTCCTAAATTTCTCCGCTTATCATTTAAGCCCAGGGACTAAAATGTCCTAATCAGATCAAAAGGGCCTAGCCGGACAGCAAATACAGGCGCCTTATCCTCCCATCGTTCTACTTTGCCCCCACCTACCAGCGTCGGTGTGTCGGCCGCTGCGGCTGCCCCCTCGCCGGGCCGCTAGACAAGTGTCGGACGGCCAGGGGGTCGACGCTTCGCTCCTTCTGTAACCAGGCTGGTAGGCAACAACAAGAACCCGCCACACTGCGTAACCAAGCCGGAACGAGACCGACAGGGTGGTGGTCGCGCATTGGCCACTGTAGACGCAGGCGCGCTTGGTATTGCAATGGAAATTTTTATGCATATAAAAAAGCTCAGCCGCTTCAGTTTAACGTTTTTTCTTCTTCTTTTGATACGAAGTCCTACCAAATCAGTCCAAACCTTGTCCCGTTCTTATTTGGTTTTGGATTCATATACGCCTTACTGTTCTACTGAATAATTCAGCCTATTCCGTTCCATGCAATAACTGCTACACCGTGACAATATGAATGTTTTACCTGAAGCGACTACGATCATTAAGCTTTTGATGAAGATGACATGTCTATTTTTACCCGAGTAACAGAGGTAATTAAAGTGAAGTAGACAACGGTGACAAGTCCTGCATGTTTTCATGTGGTGGTAGGTGTTGGTTATTGTAAGCCGTCCGTCCTATGCCGTCCAATGATCTGCTCACATTAAAAAAATTGGTCCGAACTCCGAACCTTTTGAATGGAAGGATTCACAAAGACATAGCCCCCGCTAAGCGAAGCTTGATGCGTTGACCCTGTCCTCTACCCTCCGATCGCGCAATTCCGGTACTATGGCAGACTTAGGAGTCCAAAGTTAAACGTGCGCACATAGCCACGCACGGCCGGTCCCCTCCCTGACTTCGTCTGGCTACAGCCTGTCACCAACCCCAGCCATACCTGTCAGGAGGCTCATAAACGTCAAGCGCCCGTCGCGCTTCGAACCCGGACTTTTGTGACCGGGACGCGTGCTCTTACCACGAGGAGTCCAACTCTCTACCGACTGAGCTATGGGACCGGCGATGGTTAGTAAGATTTGGTTAGTAATTTTTCAGAAGCGAACAATCTATGTATAGATTCGACTCTGAGGTTTTCCCGTAAATAAAGAAGAGATACTAGCAATCACACAGTTTTAGCGTACATAAATGTCGTGGAACTAACTAACTACATGAGATGGCACTACAAGCATGTTAGTGATTATCAAGTTTCAAACTCAATCGTAAAATCACTGCCGAGTTCATCCTCAGTAAATTGTTTGTATAGATACGAACAGCCTCTACACAGCCTCATCCAACAGTGCGTGCTTGTGGCACGCACACATCGCTATCGTGACTTCCTGACATGCATTAATTCACTCGGGTAAATCACGATTGCGACTTACTCACAAGTGTAAGTGTGTCGGAAATCGGTCCTTGTCACACAACAGTCGCCGGGTGGCAGCCGAGTGCCGGGTGGTCCTGTGGCACGCAATCCCCAACACCTGTTGACATTACCTCTGAGCCCCTCGTGTTGGCAGGGTGTGTGGAAATTCAGCGCCGACTGCATGACATGATGGATGACGTCACAGGTCAACTATGGAACGTAGACTAACAAAACGTCCGTCATCCATTTGTGAGTTGAGGTAGTTTGAAGTGGGGGCGTGTAGGTGGCAATAAGAAAGTTTGCAAGTTAGATACATAGGCGTGCATTTGCGGCGGTTAGAGCCAGCATTTATGGGTAGCACAGCTACGCAATTTGTTAGTTGATTGAGTGCAAAGTAAGAAAGCTTAGCAAAGTTTTGCCATCGTACTAAAGTACATACATAAGAAGCAATCTATTTGTCTTCCATGTAGATTTGCGGTGCCTTATGCCTCATAAGCGTGATAAAATTTTCATGTGTGCGTGTTTGAGATGTTTGAAAGCTACTTACCTACCTTATGCGGTCATATTTTATGGCTCTTGTGCGAGTTGATGCTGTGGCTACCTGTGGCGCAGTTTAGCAAGGTGCAACGGTGCATTTTGAAGCCGAATAAAATATCCTCGCTCGTAAACCTCTGTTGAAATGCAAGTTATGGTATGTGGTAAAAGCATATTTTGAAACTTTGTCTTACAACATTCAGCTTCGCATTGATTCATCTTTTATGCTAAGTGACCATTTCTCATTGACTAAGGTCGTTAGGTATACTACCGTTCAATATCTTAGTAGAGGTACACTGAAAAGCGATAAAACATTGGTTATGTAATAATGACTTTGTTATGAGTTGTAACATTTTAATCAAGAAATTTCGCCGATAAAATATGATTTCAACAAAAGACAAAAAACATTACAAATACTTAGATGAAACAATCATTTGAATTTCCTTCTCAAATCAATGTGTTTAACTCGAGTTAGGTTAGGTATAAATTACATTGAATAATGAATATTGTTCATTGCAATGTTTCCGATGGCCCTGCTCTATCAAGTGAGGCAAAAACATTCATTTCATCGTGTCAGCGTCCATCAAAACTAAAAACATGGCCTTTGTCGAAAGCCATTGGTAGCTCAGGGCTGAAATGTGGCTAATTAAATCATTATTTTCAACCACCTGCCAGAGAAACTACCGAGGGCAAATGGCAGCCTTTTGAGTTCAGGTTTCGTTGAGGGACGCAGCTGGTGATTTTCGCCCTGTGAGGCCGCACGTCTGCCGTCCTCTGACCCGGCGTTACAGTGTCTCCTCGGCAGCGGCACGGACAGGGACGTCGCCGTGTTACGGCCAGGGTGACAGTCCTCGTATTGATCCAACAAACTGGCCAGCCGAGCTCTGCACCGTCGTTCAATGTCCTGCGGAGTGGCAGACAATGTCGTGCCGTGCCCCACCCCGCCCCGCCCCTTCTGTGCCTCCATGGGGCAGGTTTCGACCTCGAACTGGCCAGATTTGTGTGGCCAGCCGTTACCATAATAACGAAATCAATACATGCAACAAAAGGCCGCCGACCGGGCCGTCGTAAACGCCAAACAATCGGCGCATAATGACACGGCAATCTGCAGCCGGCTGCCCGACTCTTTCGAAAACAGCCTGGCCACGGTCGAAAGGGTCCGTTTTTATTTGATTGGGCTACCCTTGAACGATATTGAATCACTGAACTTATTAGCAATCTGTGGAGAAAGGATTGTGATCTGTGATAAAGAAGTGATTGCTATGCGCATGAAATCTGCCAGGATCATAGCATTTACGAAAAACAAAAATAGACTTATTAGATGTATCGATGTTATAGATTAGTTGGAATGCATAGCGCTGTTTTTAATTTCCCTTAACCCGGTAAATGGTCAGGAGCTAGGTCGATCATGTTTACCGAAAGGATGTGTGTCTGAATGTTAGCACTATGACATATACGACGCATATGACATATACGAGAAGTTGGATTCGCCGTGCTTATCTTAACCCTCGCCGGACCTATTGGTTTTCTACATACGCGCCGGCCGAGGGGGGGGGGGCGGGTACGACCCCCCCCCCTCGCCGTTTCGCCCCTGGTGGAGCTAGCGCGTCGCGGAAAAAACGAGCGTGTGCGCCGTTACGAGACGCAGAGATTGGTACCCGATTTTAAGGTCCTAGGTCAACCGGTGACCTCTGAGGTCAGGTCAAGTGCCCCAGGGTACGGTTCAGTTTTTGGTGAATAACTTCGCAAAAAAAACGGCCGCAGAGCGCCGATTTTGGCAGCATCGTGTTCGCCTCGCTCAAGCGCGTCGAATGATATACTTTTTGTCCGGGTCAGGTCAACTTGGGGTGTTGACCTCAGGTCAAGGTCAGGTCAGCACCCCCAGGTCACGAAGTTGGTCGAAAGAGGTCATGTCGCATATCATTCGATTTGGCAGGCCTTCCTGAGTCCATTGGTGCCTTTCCCGACTCGCTAGCTCAATTTGATCAAGAGTTATTGACGAAAAACTAATTTGACCTTGATGACGTCATAAATGACGTCACGCAAGGTCAACATTGCAAAAGTGACGCATCTAACCTTGCAAGGAGTGCATCAAATCACGATTCTGTGTGCTTGAGATAGTTAGAGATCGTTCCCGGCGCCAGAATAGCAGTTTGAATTTTTCCCCATTGACTTATAATGGTGAGGTCACGAAAATGACCTGACCTCATATGACCTTTAGGAAAAATCCGAGATATACAAGTTGTGGGACTCATAATGGATACTAGATCCTGCAAGTTTCATTTCCCTGTGACATCTCCTCTGGCAGTGAGGGCGTTGCGAAGTTGCGACATCTGAAGACCGTGCAGAGGTTCACTTATGACGTCATAGGTCAGTGACCTGACCTGACCCAAAAATGCGGTTGGTGTCAAAAGATCCGGCTTGGATCAAAGGTCAGGTATGCCAAGTTTCAGCTCTCTATCGCCAGCGTGTTCGGAGCTATCGCGAAAAAACCCTATGGGGGGGGCGGCACCCGCCCCCCCCCCCCTCGGCCGGCGAGGGTTAACCTTCAAATTTTCAGCGCTCAATAATTCACTTTTATGGGTAGCATAAATTTGTGAAAAAGTTCGATATTCAATATTTGTTGCTATTTGCTGCTTATATATTTTGTCATCATCTATCTACATGCCTAGCTTTAATAAAAAGTGGTGAAATAGGGAGGAAAATTTATTTGCCCCAACAATCAATGCTAGTTCGATAATGGAAGCAACTACCAAGTTACCTGAAAACCGTAGAAAAGTAAGACTTTTACTGAAAACGAATGAGGTTTTATAATAATGTGATAATTCTATCAAATCTGTCATGTAGCTCAGTTGGAAGAGAAGAGCCTTAGGCTACCGGTGGTAAGAGCCCGGGTTTGAGTCGATCCGGCGCTCGATTTACGAGACTCTTGACGGAAATGATCTACCGGGTTGGTGAGAGCGACCGCAACCAGTTGAAGTTAATTGAGTGCGCCGGACCACATTTGGCTTTGATGGACTCGCTAAGTCTTATCCTGCGCATGACTGGGGGGCTCTACAGAGCCCCTTCCCATTTTTCGGCAATATCTTCCAAACCGTTCAACGTATCAACACGAAACTTGACGTACAGCCCACCGCTAAAGTAATGTAGGGTTTTACCAATCTCAACGGTTGGCTTTGACTGGCGATTGTTTAATGCGGAGTGATCGAAAAGAAGATGTCAATAGCTAAAGTTGCAGCTGCAAGGGTGACGATACATATAAGCTACATTCAAAGTTTCATTGTAGTCTGGTTAATCGTTCCTAAGCTTCAGAAGCAGAACATACCCATGACTGAAACCTCACATTACTTCTGCTGTGGAGTGTACCTTCAGCAGCATTAATTTGACACTTTATATTCAAATTTCAACTTTCTTACTACCATAGGTCGACCGAAAATGACGTCACAGTGACGGAATGTCGACCGATTTTTAAGCAAAACATTGAACTACGCAATCGCTCTCAAGAGCTCAGTTTTCAAGCTAGATCTAATTTCTTTGCATTAGTGGACTCAAGGAACATGGCTATCAAACTACTCTCCTTGATTTTCAAAATTTTGAAAATTTCTTAAAATATACATATACAATTACAAAAAATATATTTTTTCTAAACGTTTTTGCCTTTTCAAATAGACCAGAATATGTAGGCAATAGACCATCCATCGATGACCAACTTTAAAGCATTTGAGCGCAATATCTTCAAGAATGGCCAAGTTATATGCATTATAGTAAAAAATTCACAAATATAGATTTTTAAATTCATTTTGCAGTACGTCTTTGACATCATACAGCAATATGTTTAGCACCAGCGTGTTTATGAGCTCAAATTGCATCTGATAGGCACCTTTTTTGTTGAAAAATTTCATTTTCAAAATTTGACCTTTTTTACCCGAAAGTGGCCTGCTGACCTCAGGTAAATTCAGCTGAAAATGACCTCAAATGACACAGACGACATTGTTTTGAAATCTTTGAGTAAAATGGACCATAAAACATGCGTCACGTGACCGATTCATGATATAAAATTACCGTGACCTAAGATGACTTAGCTTTGACCTTAAAAATTCGAAGTACAAGCTCAGCAAGGCATATACCTATCAAGGAGTGCGTAAACCAAAAAAGAGCCTGATCGGACTTGTTAGCCGGCGGCCAGAGCCTGAATTGTGAACAAGCCAAAATGCTGATGATTTTTACTTTGACCTGACCTGTGACGTCAACGGTGACCACGAGGTTAATGAAATTAGGTTCCCATCGACAGTTTTTCCAGGGCTATCAGATGCTGTTTGAACTTTTGACGATCGGCCTAGTGGTTTTGGAGATAGGAGGGGGTAGCTCTGTTCAAGTCCCCCCCCCCCCCAGTCACTCGCGTTATCGAAAATACCCCAGCCATGCGCGGGTTAACATCCGAACTCTACCGATCCCAGGAATCAAGTCCGATCGGGGGCCTCGTAACAAGATATGTTTAACTTAGGTTCCGGCTCGGTCAATCAGCCTTTTTAACCGTTTAACCCTATTCCTGGCGGGGGGCCTCAGGAGCCCCCCCCCCCTGAGGTTTTTTTGTTATTTCTCCCAAACGCGTTGAGCTAGGAAGCTCAAATTTTCTGACTTTTCCTATAAGGCTTCTACGCAACATGTCTGAAAATTTTGAGTTGATCTGACCTCAGGTCAGGTCACCAGAGGCGGTTTGGTGACCCTACCTCAGAAAAGTTTGCAATCACGCCAGAGCTAGAGTTTTTGACCGATCAATTTCTTCTCTTCAGGCTTTAGTTAGGGTACCAGTATGTGCAATTTGTATATCTCGGAATTTTGATATCGGTGACCTAAGGTCAGGTCAGTTTCGCGACCTCCCCATTATAAGTCAAAGGGGGAAAAATCAACTCCCTGTTTTTACCACTAAAACGGGTCGGAATGGCCCCATATACCATACATGACTTCATATACGATCAACCTTCACTACCTTGAGGTCTGTTTTGCTGTTGGGCAGCTGTGAGGTCATGTGACGTCATCAAAGGTCACCAAAGGTTTTTGGCCAATAACTCCGTACAGGAACAAGATACAGACGCGTGGATGGTCTCATTGTGTTCAGCTCGTCAAGACGCATCGAATGATATACATGATGACCTCGAGGTCACGTGACCTGAGGTCAACCTTTGACCTTGACCTTTCGAGGTCAACATATATATCATTCGATGCAGATTGACGAGAGGATCACGATGATGCCCTTAGTTTGTTCCTATCTTGACTAATTCGAAAGTTATTCGAGAAAAACTCTCTCCATATCTAGCGCCGCCATTTTGACTTTTTCGACCCCTGTGACGTCATCTTTGACCTGACCTGAAAATGACCTTAGTGAAAATTGTAGACCTTGTTCATGCGTATCCGATGCCGTTTACCGCTTGTCGCTATCTTGCTTCGTTCTCGAGATCTCAGGGGGGGCCGAATCGGCCCCCCCGCCAGTTTCTTGTCCCGGCGGAGCCCGCCAGGAATAGGGTTAAGCACAGATAACAGTAGTACTACTGTACTACTGTTATCTGTGGGTTAAAGGTAGTGTGCCACCTTTGAAAGATTTCCCATTTTATTTTTCCTAGGATAAGAAGCTTCTGTTTTTACCTAATATCGCAAAAAAAATCAAAAATGGGCCTGGAATAGTGCCTTTTTCGCCTAAAAGTTTATCGGTTTTTCGATATGTATAACAACTGTAGTGGGCTGACCTGCAAACAGGCGTCGGCAACAATCGCGAATGCGGCGCACATGTGACAATAAGCAAAGGTCATTATGGAGTTACGACGTACGGGAATGAGTTATCAGCTGTCTAATCGTAGACAACACAATGTCGAGCCTTAAACTGCAAGCCTGTATTGGTATTGTTTCTTTTATTTGGCTGTCGAACATTATTTATGGTTTGAAATATGATTTTATGTAAAATAATTGATATGAAAAAGCCGTCTCTTAAGTTATGACCCCATTTCACCACACGCAAGTGGCAGAAATGACCATGATCAGCTGACGCATTTTTCTTGGCCGAAGTCAGAGCGCGCGGCCCGACGCACCACCACCGCACCACAAAGTATGAGCAGAAGCCGCGCCCAAAGCCAGGGCCCCGGTAACGTGAGGTAGCCGAGTCGGGGCAGCGTGCGCTGACCCAAGCCGGGGCCGCAGCTTTGGGCGCGGTCTACCGCATCCCCGCGGGCAGCCCCGGGCTATCACATGACACCGGGAGGACGCGCGGCCCCGGCTTGGGTCAGCGCACGCTGCCCCGACTCGGCTACCTCACGTTACCGGGGCCCTGGCTTTGGGCGCCGTCTACCGCACCACCTAACAGGCGTGTTCGAAACCGCAGGAGATGATGATGAACGGGTTTATCGAAACTTGATTGGATGAGCATATCGGTAATAGCGATTTCAGTGTGTGCATTCATAGTGGTGTGAAATGTGGTTGGGGTACGACCGACAACCCGTCGGGGTGAATTTCGCACTGGGGTACTCAAAATTTGAAGAATTTAAGACGTTTCCATGAGTTTTGAAGGTATGGATAAATTCTAAAAATCCGGTTCTCCTTATCTGGCCCATTAACTCCATACGGTCCAGGAAAGCTGGCACACTACCTTTAAGCTAAGAGCGAAGTCCACACTCCATATGAAGGCTAATGATTACGGAGCGAGCGAAGCGAGCGTAGTCTTTCCTTAGATTAACGGAAATTTCTGAGTATGAGCGGCCGGCCGGCCGGCCGGCCGTGGTCACGCTTTTGCGAGGCTTATATCTCAGCAACCACTTGACCGATTTACATGCGGTAATTTTTGTAGGGTAGCTTCATTCCTTCTACCAAGTATTGCACTATTCCCGATGCATGTGGGTGACCCCTTATGCGCGTGCCACGTGCAAAACCAAGAGGTGTCACTTTTGTAATTGTTGCAATATCTCGGTAACTACTGGGCCGATTGCGCTGAGAGTTAGCATGTAGGTAGGCACCCACTAGGCAATGCATATCCATGTGCCAGAGTTGGGGTGCTGCTGCACGTGCGCACGTGCAGGGGTCGTTTCCAGATCTCGAGAACGGCTGGACCGATTGCGCTCAAATTTGGTACACGGTTACGGAGCAGTTAGTAGGGTGCCGTGCACAAGTCAGTTGGGACCCATTTTGCACGTGCGCACGTGCAGGGTGCTGCTTCCAGATCTCGAGAACGGCTGGGCCGATTGTGCTCAAATTTGGCACATCGCTAGAGACCGGTTAGTAAGGTGCCGTGCACAAGTCAGTTGGAGGTACCCCCTCGCAATTTCGCACGTGCAAGGCCCACCCTCTCGCTCGCTCCGTTAGTCGCCACAAAAGGCGTTATACTGGTATTAAGTAGTATCCATATCTTGACGTCGATGATTCTCGTCAATCGTGGGAAAATGAACATCTTGTGCCAATTAACGTCCGTGGACTTCTCAGTTGTCAATGTGTCACATGCTAACCTCTCCCCAGGTCTCATAGTTATTGCCATAGTGCCGGTTGCGTGTTACAAATAAAAACGAAATCAATTGCCAATTGCGTGATACCAACAACATCTCTTTACTATGCCTAATTATAGCTAATGAAACACACTTTTTCCACATAGGTGTATCATTATGTGACGGTTGATAGTCACGTGTATTTGACATAGTCGCTAATAATTTTTGCTACATTTTTTAACGTTTCGCGACGGTACAGATACTTGATGCAAAAAAGAAACCACTTCGATATGAACAAAATATAGATTACATTGGATTAAACAGCTGCATATGAAGTAAACGAACAATGTATACCATGTTGGGAAAAGAGTGTAATAGCATTTGCGTAAATAAGGGCGCCATCTACATTCGGCATACAATAAAACGGACCATAAAATTGTATGCCTGTAATACAATGCACAACTGCAATCGGGCAACAGAAAAATCATGCATATGTTCAGATACATGCAATCATACATGCTAGAGACCACAGGACCAATACTTTACCATTACAGGGTGTCTCAAAAGTTCGTTCACAGGTACCAGCCATGCTTTTTTGTCAATAATTCTGAATCAACAGGAAATTAACAGTCGAAATTTTGCATGGGAATTGGTGACAACCTTCCTCAAGCAGCGATATTGTTTTCAAGTGCATTCGACCCTTCATGAGCTCACAAAAAGGGTTCACCTCAGACCATGGGTCAGGCACGAAAATGTAGGTTGCAAAGTCGGGTATGTTGTGAAACTCTCTGTTTCAGGAGTAATGGGAATGGTTAAGTCGGAAATGACACATGGCTAAGTGTCGGCGAGGATGAGTGCAACATGATGATCATCTCATAAAAACGGTGGCTAAAATTTTTGAAGGACGAAACCATGCGAGACTAACGGCGTTTTGAACGACCCTCGCACGACAGCAGACTCGTGTTTCGGAAAGCAGCTGAAAATGCGGTCATAACTATTGAAAACTGGCAAGAAGGTCACAGACAGAGGTTACCCATTTTCAAAAAGTGCAGGTCATCGTAAAATAAAGACAAATTATAATTTAAAATTGTTTATAATATCTATAACGCTAATTTTTGGGGACAATAACACAAAAATCGTCAATGCCAAGGACACCTGACCCTCCAGAAGTGTCAGTTATTGTAAAATTTTATCTAACGAAGTTTCAAGAGGCAGATCTGCAGCGAATAATTTTCTTTTAAACACAAAATCCCGATAAAACCACACGATGGACAGGTTTGGGCCGTTTACAAAGCAGAACATCTCCCGAGGAAAACACTCCGCAACCGAGCGAAGGTCTTGGCATGGGGAATGACGAGCGCTTGGAATTTGCAAAATTTGCACAATGTGTCTGAGAAACAGACGTCCGACACATTCTGCTACCATATGATGCGAAAAATTTACTCCTGGTACTTCCCGTTTGTTCAGGACTGGGGTCGTTTTGAAAAGGAAAATGGCGCTTGGGATGTCGGCGCCAGTCATTCATGAAGGAGTTAGCGCCAGAGAATGCCTACAAAATACTCAAGAATGGTGTCGATGCAAGCTGTCGGCTTTCAGGGAAAATCAGATGTTGCCGGGGAGCTAGTCAAAACTAAATCCGACGCAGAAACTGCAGGGGATTCCCCTGCAGGAGCTTGAAAGCTGGTAACCTTTTATCAGCCTCCAGCAGCTGACGGAGCAACAAAAATCGGTATGGGCAAATATTTTTGGAGATACAGCAAAGGGGTTGGTTTCCAACCTTCTTAATCAGTTGTCAAAGCATGCATATTTGTCTAGTGTAAACACAGACACCAAAACCTTATACTTTTGGCCGGTTCTTATATGCTTTATTGGCATGGGAAATGTGTGAACGAACTTTTGAGACACCCTGTATACTAGTATGCTAGAAGACTCATTCGTCATAGAAAAAGCTTTTGTCACAAGAGTATCGACGAATGCAAGATGATGAACGTCAGTTACTTACAGTAAACTCAATCACCAAGACACTCAGGCCTCATCGGCTCACCATCTGGACTTGACCTGACGTGGGACACTTTAACTTCCTATTATTCGCCGAATGACACTGCACGTAGCATGTCAATGTCATGCAAGTAATGCTAGCGACACTGGACAACACACCAATAACACTGCACGCTATACCTGAATGTATGACGGGTGTGACACCATGAGATGTGACACACCTAACGATCAGCCACCTCGCAAGGTCCGAACGACTCACACACTCATAAATCTCTTCTGAAGAGAGTGAACCTCCCTGCAAGTGTTTTTCACTTTTATGACCATTCACCAGCATATTTTCTTAAAGTTAGCACTGCACCGATAACAGAACGACGGTTACTATGGACGTCAAACCCCTTGAGACCCCACTTTTTTGCGATAACTTTTAAATGCGTCAACTCTCGTTGACAATATTCTGGCAATGTGTGTTTCAGAACCTGCCGAAACTTTTATTACTAAGGTATTTTGACGCCAAACGATTATGAAAGGTACTTCTCATTCACTCGTTATGTTAAATTTCACGGAACGAATCTGCTGTTTGGGTAGAGGCTACGCGCTCATGGGGCGGAGCCACGTAATGACGTCAGCGCTAAGCTCCGCCCTACCCCTCCGGCGCTCCTTGCCCGGCGACCGGTCACTCGCGTCTCTCGCTCCATTCAGGCTTGATGGTGGGCGGTAGCTGGTAGCGGTAGCGGGCGCTGGTAGATGGCATTTAGAGCAGATGGCGCTGGTGGCGGGGCTCGAGTGTGGCTGAGCGCAAGCCTCTGCCCGGGCCTGAATTGACCTTAACATTACGAGTGAATGAGAAGTACCTTCCACAATCGTTTGGCGTCAAAATACCTTAGTAATAAAAGTTTCGGCAGGTTCTGAAACATGCATTGCCAGAATATTGTCAACGAAAGTTGACGCATTTAAAAATTATCGCAAAAAAGTGGGGTCTCAAGGGGTTTGACGTTCATAGTAGTTCGCTCCCTTCCCCCCCCCCAAAGCCGCACCCCTTCAGGGGTGCGCGGTTGACCTGGGTCGGGACGGCGCCTGGGAAGAACAGCTCGGTTCGCTCATTAGCGCAGATTCCGTAGAGAAACTGCTGTCGTTTGTGACATCCCTTGCGGCCGCGCGGCGGTTGCAGGGAGGTCGGGATACCACGCGGCAAGCCTGAAACGAATGACCTTACATGAATGACCTTATGTACATATATCACTGGTTGGCGACGTCAAATCATATGAAAGACATCATATTGCAATGGATGACATTACATGGTAGAGCCAGTAACCTTGCATCACTTAACGGTGTGTATTTGTTATGATAGGTGAAGTCGTGTTAACGATGCAGCAGTTATATCATTTCGCTAGTAGTGACGGGCTCAAGCCGGTGCACCGGGTTGAGCGTCGTCGTTGCTAAGTCATTCCAGTGGAATCTGAGTATTCTGGTGCGATAGCTCATCCATATGCTCATGAGTTTGAGCACCAAACTCCTTCATGACAACTTCCCTGGTGGAGGCTGCGGACGGTCACCTCACCACACCAGACGTACACCCCTGATGGGTGTGCTCCTATTGGAGCTACCATTCTTGGTCGTCTGGTGGCGTGACCCTCAGCCCAGCTGGAGCGTGATCAAATATGAGGGTGGGCTAATCATGAGGACAGAGAGGACGGATATCGTTCATCCTGGCCAATTCCTGGCTATGCAATGCTTACCTGCAGGTTTCCTCTCGCACTGTAGCTCAGGCTGGTCCGGGACCGCAGCAGCAGCACCAGACAGAACACGACGTAGAAGGTGATGACCAGAACGGCGTACACGGTGCCGTACCACGAGGCGGTGCTGTGCAGCGACTCCATTTCACGCAGGTAGCGAGCCTCACACATCCGCCCCAGCGCCATCTGCATGCACGCGTCCGAAACTGGCTCCGAGGGCGCCGCCGTGTCCGCGGTAGGTGGCGCTGTGGTAAAACTCATCGGCGACGGAAGACGGGTCGTGCTTGGAAGCTCCATGGTCTGCCGAGAGCCGTGATCTGAAATGAAATAAGAAAGAATGTTACTAACATTGCGAAACCATATGCGATTGCCAGGAGCATTCCCTTTTTATTTGATGATTGATAAGGAGTCAGGATATGAAAAAAAGTTTTCGGGACTTAAAAAATGGCACGATATTGAAAACGGTGACAACTGACAACACGTAAGCATTTTCAAGTTTAAAACAAACATGACCGGGGAGCTTCATGGTGTTAATTTTTAGGCGCGACTGAAAAAAAACGGTGTGAGTGCGTATCTTTATTGTATTCCCGCCATTGATCCCATTTGAGACGCCGTTTTATGTACATATGTACTTGGTGCATGGTGATGGGATAACACAAGAACGACACAAAGAGCCAAGGGGGTTGGTATATAAAAGAAGGGGACTCCGGAGTCTTTCCAGTGTCTGTCGAAAAGTTGACACGAAGATCGTATAGACCAACAAGAACCTAGAAACCTCTAAGGGATAAAAAGGATGTCATAGAGAGGCATCTGACTCATCTTTATTTGGACCAAAGAAGGTATGTTTACGTGTAGTGTTTATCCTACAGCCAAACACTAAAAGGTCAGAAGATGTTTGCAAAACATTGCCAAACACGCGGAGAATGAGTGGCAGCTATCAAACACTATTCGGAATTCGGGATGTGTCTAAATGTAACAGATAAATGAGGTTCCAGATTTAAGTCCATACGGTTTGTGATATATCTGCCAAATGAGCATGCAGAACAAAGACGGATCTCTGCATCTAATCGGTGCCGTGAATGATCGCAAAAGTCGGGAGAGCATTATCTGACCCTTTCAAGCGTCGCAAAGTTACAAGGACACGCCTAAGTTGCCTAAAAGTGGCTGTGTTAGCCATTGGTTAGGCGCCCATTGTGCGCGTAATTGTTCGGTGCCTACATAGAGCGCGCTAAAAGGTTGAAGTGTTTCAAGTCGTTAGGAGAAGTAAAGTAATCTTCAGTCGTCAGCGCGTGATTCGGCACCCGACAGGTGACCAATGATCAGCTGACTGCGTTTCATGATTCATCGCGCATTTGGCACTGAACTGCATTCGGCGCGCAGCTCATACACTCTATAGAGTGTATGAGCAAAAAAAAAACACGCGCTGAATTTAACCTTATATGTTAAATTCAGCGCGTACTCAAACAGAGGACGACAGCCTAAACTTTTAACGCCTAAGATATCTGCCAACAGTCGGAATTCTCACCCCCGCTCATCGATTCGTACTGACGGTCGAGTTAAAAACAATTGCGGCCACTCCTTCCGTGCTCAGCGACTTTTGCTGCCGGTTAGCAGCTATCCGACGCGCCCTCGCTAAACTACCGGCCAAGTTCTGCTCTCCCCTGGTACAAAAAAACTTACCATTACTTCTAGATCCGCACGTATGCCCGAGCGTAAAATACACCGAGCCGCGCGGGCTGTGCTATGCGGCACAGCATCTTTTAGGCGCTTGCTTTATGAGACATCTAGCGGCAGACGCTGAAACTAGTGTCGTGCGGTACAGCATGCGGCAGGCGCTAGCTTTGAAGAACTGTGTCAGGTGTGCCCAGTGCCTGTGTCTGTGTGGGCCATGCGTGTCTAATACATGTAGGTATTTGTGCTATGTGTGCATCTGTGTCTATATTTGTGTATCTATAAGACACAGCTATTTATTATTCAATTACTGTACACTGCACTGTAAAGAAAAGATGGCTGCATCAAACGTTGACTTAACCACTACTCTGCTGCCACACTGCGCCCTTGTCTGCCTGCGAGCCGATGTCTGTCTTTGCTTGAAAGAAATGTGCTTGTGTCTGTGTTGCTGTGCCTGTGTCTGTGCCTCTAAATGCCTGTGTGTACGCCTGCGAATGAGCCTGTGTCGTGTGCCTAATAGGCACACGGCACACGACATAGGCACTGCCTATGTCTGCGCCTGTGTCTGGCAGTCACCGGGCCTTCTATGCGCTTGTAGGTACTTACTGTGTCTGTGTCTGCCGGTCACTGTGCCTGCTTCTCTATGTGTCTATCCCTGGTCTGTGTGCGTATGTGTCTGTGTATGTGTCTATCCCCCGTGTCTGTGTCTTTTTGTGTCCGTGTGTGTCTTAGTCTATGTGTGTCTGTATCTATTTCACGTGTCTGTGTCTGTACGTGTCTGTGTCTGTGTCTCTGTGTGTCTGTGTGTGTCTGTGTCTGTGTGTGTCTGTGTCTACCCCCGTGTCTGTGTGTCTGTGTGTGTCTGTCCGGCCCGCCATCCGATCGGTAAACAGAGACCGTGTGCTATCCGCCCGCTCCGGGGCTGGCCGCCATCTGTCGAGCCAACAATGACGCTGCCAGCTCCCGGCACAGGCCAGAACCACTTAGACACAACGAGCTTCTATGACTGTGACGCACGAGAGAGAGAGAGAGAGAGAGAGAGAGAGAGAGAGAGAGAGAGAGAGAGAGAGAGAGAGAGAGAGAGAGAGAGAGAGAGAGAGAGCGACCTCTTGATCTTCAAGCTGAAGAGATCATCAGGCGTATCGGAGCTCCCAGCCAGCCGACTTATTTTTCCGGTGAGAAGTGGGAATGAGTAGGTGTGTCGTTCTTCTGACCTGACAATCTTCTCTCTGATTGACTGCTGCCGGGTAGCGAGGTGGGAGTGTGTAGGGGGAGGGGTCGAGGATGTGAGGGGTGGATGACTCGCGACACACCGTCACTCTGGACCGAGTGACCCCCCCCCCCACCCCAGCCCACCACCCCCACCCACCGTGCTGTTCGCTGATCCGTTCAAACATCACTAATGAAAGGTCAGCGGTGGACTCTGGCCAGACAGGTATCGGGCTGACGCCACCAGCATGGCAGTGCAGACCACACAGATGTGAGGGTAACGTGAGATAACGGTCACTGGAACTGGCGGTGGTCCAGGCAGGTCAGTTTTCATTCAGGTTATTTTCTTTCAAAGAGTGCCGGCTCATGAAAGACAGGTTCTTTGTGAAGGCAAAAGTCACAAACAAACTCATTATCGCTATCAAGCGAAAATGCGAAAACAGTCAACAACTCGATGCATATTGCATAATGCATCTTCTCTCATCACTTTGTCCCTATTTCCTCAGGCCTCACCCATGAGAGAATCGGCCTGGGGCGTAAGGAAATGAGCGCATATTGTTCCATTCTGTTGTTTGCGCCATCCTGCGGCGCATGTTATTCAGATAATGGTGGTCTGCGTTTGCTCTCTGAGTGACGACAGACACAAGACGATCGATGAGGGACGACCAGCGCGAGACCAGCTGGGCCATTGGGAGCTCAGCGAAACGCTCCGCCAAAACGGAGGCGCCATCAGTCGAACACATGCACTAGTGCTACCAACAAAAACAGTCTTTGAAATACATCACCCGAAACTGAACTGGGTCGTCGAGAGAAGATTTTACAAAGAGGATGGCACGACCGTTGAGCCTTTCTGTCTATTTTTACAGTCCACGACTTCCAAAGCAACTAGATACGGCCAATAAATATATGGGAGACATGTGATGTTTATAGCATTCCACGCCACTCGGCAGACAATTCGTCACGGTCTCGGTCCGGCTGCAGTGTGCCAACAACTGCCGTGAGCCACGCTCCGTAAGCTATGTCTGAAGATAAAGGCTTCAATCTGCTGGTAGCCCGAGGTTCACAGCTTTCAAAAGCAAACTCGATATGTGAATGAAGTAATCGAGGCTTGGGATGAAAGTTCTTGATAACAGTGTACTCATTGATTCTTACAAATACGTCGGCAAATACCCGCAAATTTTCCTAACTCTTTTTCCTAGGTTATCATAATGCCCTTACTAACAAGTGCTCTCATACCGTAATATCCATATATGTACTGGCTTGTTGTCAAGGCTTGAACATTAAAAGAGAACAGTACCGTTATAAATAAGCTTATGGGTAACCGGGTGTACGATATGGCGCAACAGCTGCTCAGCGCTTCCGGAGACGCGCCTCTTATTACATCTAAGTCATGAGACTTTCCACCGTTTCGGTGGTTATTATTCGTAAACGGGAGGCACAAAGGGATAGCTAAACAATTAAACATACATATAAAACTAAATAGCATGGTACTTCTGTTTTTTTTTTTTTAATGAACAGACGAGATCTACTAAGAGCGTCAGAGTTGCTAACTTGGATGACAGGGTCTCTTGATACTTGTACCTGTCTTCTGCGCCTAATGCACTTCACACATTTGCCATCCTATTAGACGCCAGCCGGCGCGACAATTATCTGGCTAAAGGCAGCAAGCCGGCTTTTATTGGCTCCGGGCTCCCCAACCTCATTGTCTGTCACTGCTTACGTAAATTAAGAACACCAAAGCCGAGTCAAACTAAAATTTTGCAAGGTGTCCGAGATGTGAATTCATGGTTCTGTAAGTTGACGTTTGTTGCTTGTTGCTGTTCTTGTTGTTGCTTTTGTTACTTGATGACGTTGTTTTCCCGCCTTCCAGCAAATGGCTGTTTTGTTATTGACATTGTGTCGTTCAATTTGGCATTGGGATCAGCGTCCTAATGCTTGCAAGTCGCAAGTGAATGGAACAAATGGCTAATTATCATCCGAACATTCTCACTATAATAGGTATACTGAAAGCTGAGGATTATCAATAGACAGATGTAATTTCATGCGTTTTTTCCCCTTTTAACCCTATTAGTGGCAGGGGGGTTGTTTTTATCCACCCCTCAGGTTTTTCGGGAATATCTCCGAAACCGCTGAAGCTACGATGCTGAAATTTTCTGACTTTTCCTAAAACTAAATTGGGCACATTCCCTGAAAATTTCAAGTTCATAACTTTACCAGGGGCGGCTCCAGAGCACTGGGAATTGGGGGGTCCTATTCGTGAAGCGAGTCATTTGGGCGAAGATCACGATGCTGCACCGGTTTTACGAACAGTGAATGAAAGGTATTATGTGATAACATATACAAAGTTATTGTGCATCCTCTTTTGACACATTTTTGCTGTAATAGGCGGATCCAGGCGTCCAAAAAGAGGGGTTACTTTTTACCTCCCAACATAGGTGCCCTGACACCGCCTATGCATGACCAATACAATTTTAGTCGTTCTCTCATAAGAAAATTGTAACATAACAAGACCATTGCCACCCTTTTTAGAAACAGTACCAACAAAAACCTTATTTACTATACTTTTTGTGTACCCCCAATCTCAATGATCTGTATCCGCCTATGATTTTTGAAAATGCATATTTTTAGGATCCATGTGAATTCCTGGTTCATTCTCTATCGATCGGAAAAAGTTGCGTTAAGCTTGGTTCAGAAACCTGGCCGTGATAAACAGTCTAAAATGTATCTGCAATTTGCCCGTTTTTACCCCCCTCTACCCCCCTATTGACATTTTTTTTAGAAATGTAGATCTCGTTGAGCGAAATCGAATGCCGTTTGAATTTTGAAAATCGGCCCGTTAGATCTCGAGATATCAAGGGGGGTCGTAAACAGCCCCCCCCCCCCTGCCACTAATAGGGGTAGCCAGGAGCCTGCCACTAATAGGGTTAAAATGAATTCAAAAGTTTAGGCCATACATGCACTATAATATGTCACATACTGAAAGCTGTTTGACAAAAATGTCGAGAGATGGGTCGGTGCTGCAATGTGCACTATGTAACAAACTTTGCTGAGAAGTTACTTGACGCTGAGACACAAAATTGTGACAAGAAAGGCTAATTATAAATCTTCCTTTAAAAAACAGTGTTCAAAACTTTAGCTTGCATTTCCCTGTAGCAGCTGTGGTGTGATGGAGGGAAGGTAAGCATTATAAAAAACACGTTCTCGATCAAGGAAGCTATCTCATTGTCTTGTCTGATGAAACGTCACGGTGCGGCCTCACAAAGGTCTCCTAGTGGCACTTTTCACAAAATGATTAAAAAAACTGCTTTTATAAAATGTTTTGTCAGTTATATGACTCTTTTTAAGCGTATAAATTTGACAACTGACAAGGCTTACCAATTATATCACCCAACTCAATCGGGAGAGGTTTCGATATTTTCTCTGTTGGGTTAAGCCCTTCGGTCAATGAAGACCATTTCAGGGCCGCATGGGATGAAATATTATAAGAGGAAACATTGGGTTGAATGGACCACCGACTGGTACACCATAGTGACTGAGGTTATCTAGTTGAGGCAAAAATATTCCTATAGAACTGACCACAAAGCCAGTCATAAGGTCACTGTGGAAAGGTATGCTCCTACTGGTGCTGCCCTTTAACCAGTTGTATGACGGTAATGACGGTCAGCCCGTATAGAAATGGTCACCACGGAAAGGGATAAGACGGCTCTGAAACCAGAGTCTCATGTCAATATGCAGCCTTTAAGGCTAAAGGACGTGCCCCTGTGGCCTTCGTCTCTTGTTCTTATGAACTGAAAATAGTGGATATATTATGTTTGATATTGAGAATTGTTACGAGTGTGACAGCAATGTATAGCAAAAAGAAACAATCAATGGTGAGTGGCGGCTCTGAACAACAATAGTGTGTTTGAAGTGAACAGTGCTTGTTGTGAACAATCAATGCATGGTCATATAAGTTAGGTCATAACACCTAGGTATGCACCGCTACGTCGATAACGGGATGCGTCGCAGACGGCGGGCTGGAATTTATCGTGAACGTGCTGTTAGCAGTGATGATATATCTACGTTGACATTGAGCGCCGTCGGTCGGTGGTTCTGTGATACTTCTGGCCTTCTATAGAAGGCCAGAATAGGTCTTCGAGTAATCCTTCTGAACATCAATTACATGCGTTCTTCTGCAGCTCGTATTTATCTGTTCTTGCAGTGCTCGTGAGCTAATGAATCTCCCTGTTGTTTTGGCCCACAAAACTCTGTCTTCCCGACCATCTATTGTGCTGTTGTCTCCGACACAGATCTGGCCGCTGTTGACCGCAGAGTCGCCCCGCGGGCTCGGCCGCAACCTGTTGACGTCTGACCGTGTTCTGTTTGTTACTGGCGCTGCTCACCGCCGGTCTGGGTTGCTGTTTGGCTGCCAAATGTAGTACGGTAAACAGCTGCCGCTTTTCAGACGGCGACAGCGCAGCAGGCAGAGGGAAACGATTGCCTGCTCACGTTCAGTAGAGCTGTGGGGATTTACCAGCGCAGTCCAGCATATTTGTTTCAAATCAGTTACCAAGAATATTTTTCACGAACGGACAACAGATCGGTAGAGTGACGAAACAATATCACTATCCATCGGGAGCTTTCAGTAATACGGATACATAATGAAAAAAGAAATGAATCTTTCATTTTTGCAATTTTGTGACACCGCCCTGATATAAATCGAACATTTTGAGCTTGATACTTCTGGCAGGTAATCGGAATAACATCGATTTGCCCCATCGATGTGTTCAATCGATGCGTCCCATTGTCATGGTCAAAAAGCCTAGCAAAGCTATGCCATACGATTTAGCGCATAATTGATTTGCAGAAGCTGTCGAGCCATTTAACTAGGCATGCTACTGTCATGCAGATCCGTATCCCATTGCCACTGAGCCCTTTCAGGACATGCCACCGGGCCGTTTGTTTCGGTTCACTGAGTCAGTATGAGCGGCAGAGACAGTGCAGGAAGCAATCTGGAGCTCGGAGAAGCCTATGAAGTCGGGTGGCACCCGGCCAGGTTACAGCTGGCACGCGAACTCCGTTATACACTTCGGCAAGCGGAACCGTGAGAGACGAGATAATGAACGCAGAGTTTGTTACCTGTAAGGTTGAATATCATATAGGACTCGGGCATAGAGAGTCTCTCAGCATCCGCACATGTGATGTGGTGAGGCTGGTTCAGCCTGTTGGTATAAAAGAACTCGCACACAGAGACTTATTATTATTTATACCGCACTAACCAACGTTTGGCGCGAACACATAACAGAAAACGGGGTAGCCAAACTCTCTTGTGGCTCATTAAAACCGCTGCTTAAATTGAGCGTTCCGAAAGGCAGTAGTCATCGGCGCTGAAACTATCGAACGAGTTTCGAGGTTCTTTCAGCACGGTGAGTGCCCCAGAAAATACGGGCCAATTAACCTCTAAATATTTGAGGAATTAAGTGCGCATTATAAACGAAGTTTGCATTAAAGATCGACTTTACTTTGAAATATAAGGTAAGGTAATTACTTTTAGTGAATGGTATGAATGAACCGAGCTGCTTTCTAACAAAAGGGTTTCAATTATTTCCTGCTTCTCATTACTTTGCAGTTTTTAGTAGTTATCTTTGTATTTCTCCCTATTCATCATAAGAAATTAGCGTGAGGATATTAAAGGCGTAAATCATGACACAGCATGCCATCCATTTAGGACTTCTAGGTGCCAAACATAGCAGTGACCTACGTAACAACCTGCATAACGATGAGCTTGAATCAAACTCCTGGTAATATAAAGCGGTGAACTTACCTGTGTAGTATTCTCAGCTCCCCTCTGTACAGACGCCGTTCACTCCAGTATCAGATCCCTCTCGGTTAACCAGACGAGCCTCCGACGGCGCGCCCAGTCAGAGACGAGACGAAACGGCAACTGGACGGGCAGCCGGCCGGACCGGTGACCGGCCTCAACCGACGCGACGGTCAGGAGAGGAGGGCACCCTCCCTCCCCCTCCCCACGGCCAGGAGAGGATGACAGACCACGGCCAGGAGAGGAGGGGAGGGCATCCCCGAAGCTCAGAACAGAACTATGAGAGCAGGCCAACCCACGGCCAGGAGAGGAGAGGAGGGCATCCTGACAGTCAGTGGAGGGGGACACTTGAATGGTCAGGAGAGGGGAGAATCTCATCTTGCCGGTCGCATAGCTCAGACAGCTCAGTTGGTAGAGCGTTGGACTCCGCGTGGTGAGAGCACGCGTTACCGGTTATAACAGTCCGGGTTTGAAGCGCGACGGGCGCTTGACATCTAAGGGCCTCCAGCCTCCTGACAGGTATGTTTGCGGTTGGTGGCAGGCTGTAGCCAGGCGAAGTCAGTGAGGGGACCGGCCGTGCGCGGCTATGTCAATGTGCGCACGTTAAACTTTGAACTCTAAATTCTGCCATAGAACTGGAATTGCGCGATCGGAGGGTAGAGAGCAGGGTCACCGCAAAAGGATTCGTCTGGCTTTGTCCTTGTGAATCCTTCCTATCAAAAGGTTCGGACTAAATTTATTTTTTTTTTTTAAATCTCGACGGTCAGCAGAGGAGACCATCCCACGACCAGGAGAAGAGGGGAGAGGAGGGCATCACAACGGTCAGGGGAGGGGGAGGGAAGGGCATCATGACGGCCAGGGGAGGAGCGCGTCCCACGGCCAGAGGGAGCATAGGCGACGGAACGGGGAGGGCACCGGGGCACCGTGCCCCCCTTTGATTTTGGCATTTTAACATTAGCCCTATGGGCGTTGCATGGAAAGAATGGGACCAAAAGTCGGCAGTGCCCCCCCCCCCCTAATTGAAGGTGTTCCGCCGCTACTGAAAGGGAGGGAGAGGGAGTCGAGGACGGTCGGTGGAGGGGAAGGGCATCCCCAACGGTCAGGGGAGGGTGGGTGAAGAGGGAATCCCGAATCCCGATGGTCAGGAGAGAGGAGAAGGGCAGCATGGGGATCAGTGAACAACTGTGCTGTATGCATGGACAGTCGGAAGGGAAATAGGGACACTTTGTTGGTCGGCGAGGGGGTATCCTGAAGGCCTGGAGGGGTAGGTACTTTAGTAACGGGGTCGGGACTCGGGAGGAGGGGGTCCCGTCGACCAGTCAGCAGGCAGGCCATCGCACGCTTACGCAACACGCCTCTCGTATCGGAGCTTCAGTAATGGGCGATCCGACGTTACATCGTTCGGGCTGCGAGCAATGTTGCGAGGAAATTGGAAGACGGCATACCCATTACCCAGCGCATGATTTACAGTCAATTTGACGCAGTTTCTTAGTGAACTGAACTGCGTTTCAGCGTATTATTTATCGTCCATTCGTCAGCGGATCAAAGTCTTAGGTATGTATTTAATTTACAATTTGGTTTGAAGAAGGTACTCCGTATTTGAAAGGATTATTATTTTGAAAAGAGCTGCTAGATTGATTAGACTGCTAGATACGCCTTAGTTTGTGTGGTGGTGAATTTGCTGATTTTTTTTTATTTTATAATAGGTGCAAATTCGAAATTGTTAGCAACTGCAGGCAGAAAAGTACACCTGGGAGCGTTTATCAAAACAGTAGGTATGTGTCGAGCAGACGGATGTCGGATAATAATTCTTTTTTTTAGACGTGTCGCCTGGATTAGGAAATAAAAGTTGGAAAACGGAAAGCCACTATACAAGGCGGTACAAAACGATTTATTGTTCAAAGCGTTGTGCTGAAGGAATAAGACGGCGATTATTCAAAGCGAATGGAGCAATGGATTCCAAAAACCCGTACCCTGGGCAAAGTGCATACTAGGGACTAGGGACCCATAAAGACTACAAATTACCTGAAAACAGACACTGGAAAAGAGACGCCAAACACCCGATCTCTTGCGAGCAATGTTCATCCCGTCATCAGTTGGGCGCTGCACCACGCGAGTGGGTTGCAAGCTATAACGTTATTTTGAGCTTTTTACACATATTTCTGATAAATGTGAAACATAGCCAAACGCCCATAGTTCACATTTGTTCATCGGAAGAAAAGGGCATGAGGCTCCGAACATCGAACATGGGACTGAAGCAGCGTCTTTTGCGCTGGTAATAAAAATGACGCCCTCAGATAATATCGCCAGTGAACACCGGATAATGCATGGCGTCGACATAGTAGACGCGCTACGTAGTGGTTCAAAGTCACGAAAATAATCCAACGTCTTAATAATGGATACTCGGACTCTGGTTATATTCAGATGGGCTACATCGTTTTGACTTATTATAGCCTCGATGTCGGATGACTGTAACACTGGAAACTTTTCTTCGAAATAATGTAGCACGACAAAGCAACAGCCCGTGACAGCCAGTCCTTTAGCTCTCGAATTGTTGCACCGAGCGTAACACTGGGACTGTGGCGATAAACTACAAGGACGCTGGCTTGTCGAGGAACTGGGCCGGACAAGAATGATCGACTTCCTTGGTTTAGTTTGGACGTCATATAATTCATGAACCAATAACGGAACCGGTTTATAACATACATCGAGTCTCGATCACGGCATGTCGAGGAAGAAGTCGTTGCATGAGCGTCAGCTGAAGGGAAGATGATGGGCCGAGCCAAGGCCCTGGCCGAGCAATCCCGGACCCTGGACAACGGACGGACATATTGTGTGGAAAGAACTGTGGCCTACTTATCCTTCAGTGAAGAGGACCGAAACAAAAATGACATCGTAGCTTACCGAAAGAGCCAAACTAGCCCTGCACTTCACGAACATGTCACATAGTTCGCATACGTATCCAGTTATTTGATTTTCACGATTCTCTTATAGCTACACCATTCTTGCACAAAGCTCTTTTAGTGCCTCTTCATTTCCGGTCCACGAAAACTATTTCGACTTACCATTTTTTTCTTTTCACTTCAAGTCATATCATCATCGTTATCGCATCTGTGAGCCGTTCATTATATATGAAAGATATTGACACATCCGAGAGCATCTCATGCCCATTCAGCCGTCTTCAATGCCCGACATTGCCGTTGATGCGAGGATGTGAAGAGCTCCCTCAGTGAGAATAAGTCGGCGCCTGGTCCCATCCGGCCAGCCACGTGACAAGATATTACTAGGTGACGGCATTCGAAGGTGCTTAGCAACAGTGGAGGCGTCAGATGCTCGAATCAACTCACATCCAGATATGACATCAGCGATTCAGCAAATTGAACCAACGTTATCTGAAATTGCGGCATAACCTGTCACTGTGCTTCTAGAGGTTCATCGTGTAAATACGAGTAAAAAGCATTATCAGTTATCATGGTCACCATTACAACTTGGTAGCATCATTGCGTCTCGTAGATCGAGTGCTACGACGTGTTCCAAGGATAAAAACCATATCAATGTAAGAGCAAAACACAGAGACGAATGCCATTTCCTAATCACCATCCATCCATGTTGCCATGGAGCTAGCACAGTAGCACAGTTGACCTTTTTACGACTATTTGCATTGCTTTTGTTTTATAGTTCAGATTACAGAAGCTCCATAAGATCACAATCCATGCGAGTGCTCAATGCACTTGTTCGTGAAGTAGAAAGGTTATCGTCGTGGCGCATATGCTGCGAAACGATGAATATTGAAAAGAAAGTACGCTCAGATGGAGACAAGAGACAATTTGCCTTGCTGTAAGTGATTTGAACATCCTGCTGGTCGCATTGGAAAATCGAACAGTCGGAGAGTGAAAAATCAAAGATAACTAGTTTGTCGATGATGGTATTCAGCGATTCAGAAAAATACTTGTGTACATTGTTCAATACATTTGACATACAAATGCACATTGCACAGTGCTTACATCTGATAACGACGATACAAATGCATGCATTAATTCAAATTGACTATACTCTCAGTATAACATTGATCCCGGATAATTTCCAGCCTGCCATGATATATCACCCTGCGTTATCCTCACCAAGCAAAGGCACATTGGTCCAGCATCTGACCAGCAAATACCCCTCCCTCTCACAACGCATCTCTCGGTACCACGAGTCTCCACCTCTAACACCAGAATCTTCACACCTTCAGCGCCCGGCTCTCTCAATGAAACTCCACTCGGTACAAGTCTCCATCTCTGACACAAAAGCCTCCCACCTTCCTCGGTCCAAACCTTCAGCTCCAGTCGGGGTCTATAGCGGCCGGGTCGTCACCGGCGTCGTCCCCCGGCCCGGGAGGCGGGGGCGGTATGAGGGCCGATACCCTGGCCAGGGCGCCGCCGGAGCCCTCCGCCCAGTCCTGACGGGCCTTCTCGCCGGAGATACCCTGACGGGAGAGGCACCGGTCACGAAAGGGTTGCTACATATGGGACGGTTTCTGGCATGATTCGCGCATCCCACCCAGCATGGGACGGTTTCTGGTATGATTGGTTATAAAAGTTACCCCTACATGTCCTAAATTGTACCAGCATCTCATCAACGAATTCTAAATCAATCCAAGAGATCAATCCACCTTGTATCACATGAATCCGAGGATTCAATCAGCCCAACACCATTGAAATTAGCCAATCGCCTCACCCTCAAATTACTTCCCAATCGTCCCAAGCCACCTCCCATCTCGCATTCTACCCAACAATCTCTCTAACCTTTCGCCGAATGGAGAGCTTGGCCGCCAGGTCTGCCATCAGGTCCCCACTGGGCGGTGCCTCCGTCTCCTGCAGTACAGGGATGCTTTCATCACCCATCAGTGTCACAACCGTGACACGGTGTCAGCGGCAGTGTCACCTGACACCAGCGACAACTGGTAATAGTGCAGCTACGATATCAACAGACGCGGATGACATCTGGTGGCAGCTGTGACGCACACTGGACTAGTTCGTGGAATTCATATGGACGGTGGAAATAGAGCAGGAACGGTAGAGATGATGACATAAGCACTATCAATGTCGGTGAGGGCGCAAAAACAATGACACTTATTATGGTAATGAAAGATGAGCGACACATGATAGGTGATTGTGTGATGAACGTTCTTTTTAAGTGGAAGAATGAAATGAAATCAAAGTAGATTATCTTTTTATTTCCAGTACGCTCACATTGTCTGATGTAACTATTATTTCAGCCGATGCCTTTCGCATCACAGTCCATCATCAAACCTTTTAAAGGGACTACCCCACCTTTAACATGGGGTTTGAGTTGAGATAGCCAAGTTTGCGGCGAGGTTCAGAAACCACTATCTATCTAGGTTGCAACCCCCGCGGCCTCTTGGTGTTGAAGAAATTCGTTCCCTTCATTTGAAAATGGGCCTTGTACAAGGCCCTATCTTCAACATGGAGCGACCGTTAGTGTGACGTCACCTCGTTTAGTCATTCTGATTTAAATGGGTTTGTTCGTTGAAAAATCGCTTAAAACTTGGTCTGAACTTTGTTGTGGTGCCTACAGAGTAAAAAGCATCAGCTTTATGACAGTAATGTGGCCTGGGGAAGGAGGTAATTTTGGGCTGTGACGTCACATATTTGAGTTTAATGAAAAATAAATACCAGAACCGTGTTCCTGGTCATCCAATCTATAAAGTCGGGCACAATTTAACTGGTTTTAACAACATTTTAGAAGGTGGGATAGTCCCTTTAAGAGCCTCCACTGTCCGTCTCCTGCCACTCAATCTAACGCACCCTTCCCTTAGTCCCTACCTCAGTCCGTCGCGGTGGCGGCGCGGCCGCCACAGAGCGCAGCTTGGCCCGGCCGCGGCCGCCCGCCTGCCGTATCGCCTCCATCAGGTCCGAGCGAGACGCAGAGCCGGCCAGATCGGGCACCACACTCGGCTGCCGGCGCCGACAGACAGACAGACATACATCAATAGACGGCGACTATCAAAACACACAGACGCAGATGAGACACAGCTCAGCGGCCGAGGCGGGCTGGGCGGTTTGAGCCACTAATGGCTGGATGAGAGAGTGAGTGAGTGAGTGAGTGAGTGAGTGAGTGAGTGAGTGAGTGAGTGAGTGAGTGAGTGAGTGAGTGAGTGAGTGAGTGAGTGAGTGAGTGAGTGAGTGAGTGAGTGAGAGAGAGAGAGAGAGAGAGAGAGAGAGAGAGAGAGAGAGAGAGAGAGAGAGAGAGAGAGAGAGAGAGAGAGAGAGAGAGAGAGAGAGAGAGAGAGAGAGAGAGAGAGGAGAAAAAAGAGCTAGCTGTTGAGTGTGCTGAACATTGCATACCTAGCACTCAGCCTAACAGTGACTAGCAGCTTCACATTCACTCCAACTGCAAATTACATGATGCGTCAGCTGATTAAATGTTAATGTCTTATTACGGATAACACTCTAACAATCCCAATACCAGCATCTTATAACGTCATTCGATTATCCAGAATACCTGCGCTAAAATGGCGTCGCTTAAATCGTACGGGTCGCGTGATATATCCTGCGGTCGTATCAGTTGTGGGATGAAAGACGCTTGCATGTTATTCACGTCGCCTGTATATACAGGTCTCGCGAGATTAAGCGGTAGGTTTTGCACTTTTACATTTCCGGTTATATCTCAGAAACTAATCGATTTACGATGAAGCCATTTTACACGATCATGGCCGGCTTGTTACCCAACAAGTCGATCGCATCTTCAACACTTAAAAGCTTAAGACGACGAAGATATAGCATAAAGTACACTAAATTTTCTAGGTGCAAAACCTACCGTTTAAACCCGCGAGACCTGTACATACATACATGGCTAATATTGGCTAATAATGTCATTGGAAATGTCATTGAGAGCGCGCAGTTGGATGAAGCGGCTCAGAAATCATGATTGGATCAGATGCAGCATTCCTGGGGTAAAAGTTTCCAAATAAGCTACTAAACAGAATATTGCCAATAGCTAGATCAAAAGGCTAGTTATTTAGGTTTCTCGGAAGTCTGTAATTTTCAACAACATGTGAATTACTTCGTACAATTCGTTAATAATGTAATAAAAACTGGTGTAAGGGCTTTACATGAAGCCCTTGAGAGACACAGTTCTTATAAACATTTTTGAAAGACGGTTCCTTCGCCACGGGACCGAAAGCAGCACGACCATGTAAAAAACGGATCCGCAGCCGCTGCGTGACGCTTGTTTTAAAATTAAAAACGAATCTTAATCTTTGAACCATTATTGATGTGAGCCCAAAGCAGGCTGACCTTACACGAACTCTCAGCGGTACCATTCGAGAGATTGCTGTTGCGCAACGCCAAAGGTTAACAACCCCCTGAAGCTTTGGTGTCAAAGCCATAGAACATTGTCCCCATGTTCAACGTACAGGCGGCTCGCAAGAGATTTGCAGGGCAGTCAAGCTAAATTGTTTGGTCGTGAGAACTGACTACCTGGCAGTGAAGTTGCACGTTAATGATTTTACCGTAATTACCCTTTATGATCATTAACCTTCAGCATGATGGGGCTGAATGGGAGACAGAGCCTCATTAAACTATGCATATGACATTTAAGTACCTAGGGATGAGAAATGATCAAAGTACGAGAGTTTCGGAAGCAAGCGGGATTGGTATTATCTGTGTAACTAGTTTCCTTCGTTTATTACAGGGTGTCCCAAAATTAATGTCACACCCTCCCACCACAACCTTTGTTTTGCCTTCTACTGCGCAATATCAATATAATTTCACCGGTACTGGCTCCCAGACCATATTGGCTACATTCTAGTCACGTGACCTTCGAATTTTTGTGACCCTGACCGGTCAAGGGGTGTACCGAGGTCATTTCCGGGGCAGTACCCAGCGCGCGGACCAGGTATCCAGGATGGCGAAACTGCAGAGCAAATCGTCCCGCAGCGGGGCAGTCGGCATGGTTGCCGGTGGCATGACCCACGGCCAGGTCGCCGAGGTACTGAGCATGAGTTGTCGCACGATTTGGCGCTGGTTATCACGCGACAGAAGCGAATAGACGCCTGGGAACAAGCTAGGTCGCGGCGGGAAGACTTCCGCCAGCCGGGTATAGCGCAGATCGTCATCGCGAAGTGCGGAGCTAAAGACGGGCTTATCTACAAGGAAACTGGCAAGGAGGCTGATTGCCAACAGTCATCCAGTCTTTAAATTGATAATCCATCGGTACCGGGGGATGTCTCTAAAGCTGAAGCCCAATAAGCCACGTTTCCAGCCGAAAACTTCTGCTGAACATGTCCAGGGTCATCTTTCAACAAGTCGGCGCCACGGCTCATCGAGCTAGAACGACGAAGGACTGGTACAGATCGAACTTCCCAGCATTCTGGGAGAAGGACAAATGGCCGGTGAATAGCCCCGACCTGTCGCCGATAGAAAATCTTTGGGAGATCGTCCTGTAAGAGGTGAGCAAAACGGCGCCAGGATAACCTGAACGCACGCTGACCAGGAACGTTCGATCTGTCTGGTCCAAGATCAGTCCACAGAATCTAGACATGTTGATGTCTGATGTCCCGGACCGTATGCTGGCCCGCATCAGGGAGAAGGTGGGATGCATAGGTACGTAAGAAAAGCGCGCCTCTCATGTTTGTTATTTTCATGAAATTGACGCTGGAAAGGTGTGACATTATTTTTGGGACACCCTGTATATACAAAGGTCAGATCAAGATTACTACATGTATATAGAACGGTCCGATGTCAGATGTAGACGTGCGCTAAATGGAAGTTTGGGAATGTATGTTGATGGACTCAGGACGTATATTATATGGACAATGGACACTAGACGCTGTACAATTTTGTAAAATTTTACCAAACGTAAATATAAAGAAGCTTTTCATCAGAAAAAGATGTTTGGAACTGGCTAAGCCGCATTGCAATAAAATCCGTAAACCACAGCATGGGAGCAAGCACTATGCATTCAAGCCTGTTCGCCTAGCTTGGTAAAAAAGGGAACAGGAAAATGGGCAGATAGCAGACAGAGTAGCTCTCATGGGTGTATCATAATCAGAGTATTAGCAAATGGTCATTTGCTCGACATTATTACATGGCTTCCTCCTATCGGACGAACAGCTTCCATATCCATCATTGTGCCTAGCTCCCACTTCTCATCAAATTAGCCAGCGGCCCACCTTTCAACTCTCAGCAACGTTACTACAGCTTTCTGTAGCTTTCTGCTTTCGTCGATAAAGCCATATTTCACCGCTCAGCAGTAAACAATTCTCATCGCTCGCCAATACAAACAGCTTCCAACACCCGTTATTGAAAAAAGAACTCCCACCGCTTCTCAATTTAGCCGGCTTCTAACGCGCTAAACTACGAGGCTTATTGGCGCCGCACGCTGGCGGCTGTATGAGCTCGTGGGCGGCTCCATTTCCGGGGGAGTGCGCCAATAAGAGAGTGGACAAATCCCCGAAACGGTTCGACAATTGACTACCGATGTTTACTGTGATCCATGCCGCTGCGTGCCGAGGGTAACGGCACGGGTGGCCTGTGGGGGGTGACACGTGCGGAGGAGGGGGGGGGGGGTGTACGTGAAGACGTAAAGTGACCAAGACCGGCGAGCAATGACACATTTGAGAGTAGCTTCATCATTCGGCCAAGTGTTAACAGAAGAGGTTTGCAGAAGGAGATTATAAAGAGATAGAGATAAGAGATTATAGGCATGCATGCATCTTCAAGAAAAGAAGCGACCGAAAAGATGGCAAGCTTAGTTATGAAATCCATCCGGCAATCTCCCGATGTAAAAACGACAACACGTCATAGCTATATTGGACTATTCTACCCATAACTGATGTAATTTGCAGATACAGCATGTCATATTCCTGGAGGATCCACAAGGAGGAAATTTAATTTGCGATAAGGATGCTTTATTGACTGGAACCCAGATAAAGTGGGGTCTAAGCTGGTTGTAATTTTGCGACTATGTTCATCTGTGACACTTTACCGCGTCATAAGCAGCATAAGTAATGTAAGCACCGTAGGATATTGCATTGCGGGATATAAAAGAAAACGGTATGGCGAGCATATTGCGGACGCCAGACATTAGTATAGTTTGCCACTGTTGTAACAGTTGCATTATATTTTTAGTGTTGACATCGATCGCAGGATATTATGATTTAAGTAACTTATGGTGATTATAATAACACAGAAAGGGAAAGAAGAGAAAATTTAGATAAAAACGATATATTGTTTAAGATTGATGACGCTAAATAGAAGTTGTACAGTAAATAACACTCAACATTTAACTTGTCTGTATGTATGTCTGGCTTTCAACTTGTCTGTGGGATTACGTCTCAGCCCCGGAGAACAAGACAAACAAACATGTAATTGTACTAGCTTTAGTCTGGCTTGTGTGCAGAAATGCAGTAAACAGTGGGAACAACTCTTATTAGACTGTCGCCAGTAATAAGCTTCCCGGAAAAGTCGAGGGCGAGGCTCTTCCAGATTTGAGAGCGGTAACAAAATAGTCTGCTAATCTACCAGCACGTGTAACAGAAAAGTGTAACTATTTATTGGCACTTGCATCATCCACATAAAAACCTTTTCAGTTCAGGTCATTTCATTGCGAATGGATGAATGATTCCGTGGACTTTTCCGTAGTGTTCGCCGCTTCTCGCCACTGCGTGCGTAGTCCTGAAGATACTTTGGAAATGATTTAATCTATTCCGCCCGCGCACATTTGTGCGTTGGCAGCAGAAATAAAACGCTATCGAGAATCAGTGGGACTCTATTAACCTTCGCCCGTATAGGGGGGGGGGGGTCGAACGGACACCCCCTCGATTTTTCGCGAATAACTCGCGTAAAAAGCGGCCGATCGTAACGAAACTTTCAGTACCCTCGCGTTAATCAATTTTACACATACCCTGAAATTTTCATGACCCTGACCCTAATGACCTTTGACCTGTGACCTACTTTTCGAGACCATGTTTGGCTGGAATCGCGATTCGGCGTATGTCGGCTCGCATTAGCCGCGCGTTTGCAGTCTTTTCGTGGTTTTAAGCGTTCAAACATGGGATATGATGTTGCTCCCATGCATTAGGGTGGGTGTCAAGGTCACCGAAAGGTGAAGTCAGGTCATTGACCTTTGATGACCTCGGTTCACTTTTTCGAGTTTTACATGTTTCTAGGGCAGTTTTTGGAGCTGAATTAGAATTTAGCAACCATATGAACATTTACGAAGTAGTTTTGGCGCCTTCGTAACATGTTACGAAGCTGTCAGAGGTGGTTGCCACCTACTACGAATACCCTTACTGGTTGACCTGACCTAACCCGACCTGGCCTAAATGCATGAAGACATCATCTGTGATCAAAACTAACATGATATTCGTGAACAGCACCCAGAAAAACCCCATAGCAGCCACGCTTTGCGACTTTCTAACAGGTCCCGCTTTTCCCGACTTTTGGGTCATTGACCCTGATCTGGAAGGTCAACCGATGACCTAGGACCTTACAATTGGGTATCATCGGCTTCCTCTAGTCACGGGCAACACGCTCGTTTTTTTTCCGCGAAGCTCTAGCTCGATCAGGGGCGAAACGGCAAGGGGGGGGGGGTCCAACGGACACCCCCCTTATACGTTCGTGGCTGGAAAAACACCAATACGGGCGAGGGTTAACTTATCAGCTAGCCAGACAATATCAGAGGATGCGTTAAACAATGTTCCCGTTTACATGACGCAGTTGTCAAACATGAGTCTTCTTGAGAACCCCTTCCTCATCAGACCGAAGACGTCTTCCCTCATTAGAAGTAACTCAGAAAAAAGAACCAATCAAATGCGATCATAACCATGAAAGAAGCATGTTCCTCAATCAATATTTTTTTCGGTATCTTCAAAAAAAACGCGCTAATGATCAAGCGAGGATAAGTTCAGACAGCTGATAAGGAAGACAAGAAAAATTGCGTAAGCTGAGACGATTACCACAAACTCAAAGTTTATGACTATTCAATTACAACAAAGTGACACGAGACTTATGTCGCTTCATGGCCTCATATGCTTATTGCTTAGTTTAATTATAACGATAGAGATACGTTTGCATGCACACACAATGCACATAGTGACATACATATGAAGCTTCCCGCAAAGCCAACATCTTCTCAAATAGACTGAGCTGATCAGACTGGTGACTGATGAACGAATTAGCAGCAGCCTTCTTAAATAACAACAAAATTAAATAGAGCTCGGCGTTTGATTCATTGCCGGCATTAAATGGCTCTCTGGAAACTGAAATATATCACACTGGTGCGTTACCTCTGGCATGTTTCTCGCGTGAGTGAAATCGTTCGAGTTCATTTGTTCCTTGTCATAACTGCGCAATAGCTGGGTGCCTGGATAAGCTCAAGATAAACGCCAGTGGTCATATATCAACCACCACCATTCTATAAAGCCTACCAATGCATCAACTACCCTGGTGGTACCAATCTAAAAATTGGTACAACTTCGAGCCTGTGTTCTAACTTCTAATATCGCCTAGGCTGTATTTTTTTTTTCATTGGCGCTCATGAATTCGGACGAGCATTTTCATCGTGCACCATACACTACGATGTGAGATACGGCTCTCCAACCTCCAGTAGCTGCATGCTCCTCACCTTTTCGGGAGTTGAAGCCGACTCCGGTGGGCCGGGCGATGCCTCTGTCGCTGCTGGCGCCGGTGGTTGCGGTGGAGGCGGCGGTGGCGGGGGCGGCGGCGGCGGCGGAGGCGGGGGCGGAGCGGTCACCACCCCATCCCCCTCCCGTCCTGCCGCTGTCACCTGCCCGCCCGCCGGTGGCGGGGGCGGGGGCGGCGGCGGCACGGCAGGATCCATGCCGCCATCGACTGCCGGCGGCAGCTCCGGCAGCGGCAGATCAGCAGCGAGCAGCACGGACGGCGCGATGGCCGGCCCCGGCTCGGTACAGAAGGTCACGTCGGCGGCGATACCGGGCAGGTGGGGCAGCTGCAGCGGCGCCGACAGCTCCGGTAGGTCACCCAGCTCCGGCCGGTACAGCAGCGGCTCGGACTGGGACGGGCGGGAAGATCACGGTGTGTCAGTGATTTGAGAGCATATCCAGACAGAGACACACGCGTATACGAAACACTAGCGACAAGGCGGTATTGACCTATGTGTGAGAAGAGGTGATGCGTTTTAGCTACACAAGATACATTCTAATTGAAGCTGCTATAAGATAGTTTTCGTTTTTCATACGATGTCCTCTGCACCTTTCAATTATGCATTGGCACGGAATTTTTGGTCACGTGGCGCATCATTCACCAGAAATACAGCGATAAGACATGATGCAATGAGCAATCACGCATAAAGTATCCAGTATCCACTGTCCCAGATACTAATGACCATCCCCCTCCCCTCCCTGTCCATATACTCACCAGCTGTGTGGAGCTTTGGTCTCGGTAGAGGGACACCGGAGCCTCAGCCAGCTGCTCGCCCGGGTTGGTGGCGGAGGTCGGCGCCCCCTGGCCGGAGGAGGGTGCTCCCCGCAGAGGGTCCGCCCCGGTACCGCCAGAGAACCTGCCGGGAGAGGGTCAAAGGTCGGGTGAGGTGAGGTCATTGATTACATACGTGGACGAAGCAAATGAAGTGAGGTTTACGGGTTACATACAGAGCTGCAGAGTTTGCTCCACGATGAGATTGCAGTTCTAAGTCACCGTGATCTTGCACATTTTCAGCGCTAAATGGAAAATGTCACAAATAGTTCAAGAACAATACGAGTAAATGCGAAGAAATGCTTCAAATGGCATCGCTGGAAAGCCATATCTAATATCTATGCTGGGCAATGCAGCTCTTATGTGCCGCGATAGAAAAAAAAAACGCACAGACGCATCACACACCAGCGCCGCAGCAGAGCCGCAGCACACCACCGTTTCACACCAGCCGCGCACCCCATTCA